>NW_026606072.1:26385000-27065000 GCF_029834395.1 Sorex fumeus | reverse complement strand
AAGGATCAATCTATCTCTTACCCATCATTTTGCTTATATTTTGGGTCACACCAGCAGTACTCAGGGGGCTACTTGTGATTGGGACCAATCCCAGGAGTACTGGGGGAACTGTGTCTACCAGGGATCAAACTCAGGTTTCCCCCATACAAAACACTTCTATTAACCGTCCTTCTCCCTGGCCCAAAAGGTAAGATTTCAAATGTATACTCATCTACTTTTGTATGTGACAGGGATCAAACCCAGGGCTTCCCTAGGCATGAGGCATGAGCTACACTCCCGACTCCACTTCCTATGTAGATTAATTCTTCGTTTCAATATTGGCATGCGCTTCATTGACTGAAGTCCTCCACTATAGGGCATAGTGATCATTTTCATTACCGCCAGGCTTTGGAGGGATCCTTAAACCCTCCAAGAGGAAAAAGTAGATGGTGATTCCTGCTGTCCCCAGTGCTATGTGTCTGCCTGGCTCAGGAAACGGGCGGGAACTATCACCCCGGGAGGGTTTTCCAGGCTCTGAAGGTGAAGTGATAAAAGAGTGGAATTCTGGTACGATGCCCTGGAGGCTGAGGGTCCAGTGTCGGGCGCCAATCAGTGCATGCCCCAGGTCGGCGCTCGGGTAGGGAGCCTGGGAGCGGTGGGGGCGGCGGCTCAGGCTGGGCTGGGCCGGGCTGCAACGCGCCAGGAGTTGCCCGCGGCTGCCTATGCTCGGTAGCCCGGGGAGAAGCCGGGCCAGGCGCTGGGAAGGCGGGCCGGGACCTCGCCGCCCCTCGGACCCGCACACGCCGCAGCGGGCTCCCCAAGCGGCGGCGACGCGGAGTCCGCCGAGCTCCCCCCTCCCCCTCCAGGGGCCGCAGAGCGCGCAGCCCCTGGCGCTGCGGCTCGATGAGTGCCCCAGGGAGCTGCGGACTCCGGTGGGGGGCGCCCCGGACGCTCCCACGCGCCTCGCGACCGCTAGGCAGAGCTAGACGGATACATCTTGACCATTTGTAACGTGAGTGGTGGGCAAATATTTTCCCCCAGTCTGTGCAGTATCTTCACATTCTGGTCACTTCTTCACTGTGTAGAAACTTCTTAGTCTGATGCAGTAACATTTATTTCTTTTTGGTTCCATTTACTTAGTCAAAGGTATCGAATCATTGAAGAGATCTCTAGATCAAATGCGAAGAAGTGTTCAGACTATGTTATCATCAATATAATTGATGGAATCTTGTATGATATCAAGATCTTCAGTTTTAATTTAACTTTTATGCATAGGATTCGAAAGGGGCCTGAGTTCGTCTTTAGCATGAGACCAACCAGCTTCCCCAACAACAGTTGTTGAAGAGGCTTTCTGTGACAACTTCATACTTTTTGATCTTTTATCAAAAATAAATTGATCATATACCTTGGATCTGTCTCTGGATTCTGGATTCTCCTCCAAGATCTGAGTCTGTCCTTAATCCAATACTACAGGGCTTTGATCACTGTGACTTTATACTGCAGTTGACCATTTAGGGAGAGAGAAGTCTTTTATTTTATTTTGTTCCTAAGATTGTTCTGGCTATTGTGTGGAAAGGATGTTACACTGTTTGATCTATATCTTTAATGAATGTCAAAGGTTTTTTTTAAAAAAAAAAAAATAAGGACTACATTGAATATGCATAATGCTTTGGGCTAGGTTGTCATTTGACATTATTAATCCTTATCATCCATGAACAGGGGATATATTTCCATTTTCTCCTGTCTTTTGAAAATTATTTTTGTAGTGATTTGTACATTTCTTTAAATGAGAGTTTCATTCTTTGTTAGGTTAATTCTGCGATACTTGTTTTTTTGAGGAACAGTTGTTGAATGGGGTTGTTTAAAACTTTTCTCTCTCTTCTGTTTTATTGTTTGAAATTAGGACCGTGGTTTCTGCACATTGATTTTTCAGCTTGCCACTTTACTGTACAACATTATTGTCTCCGGTTCCTAAGTATAATATTGTGACCTCTGAAACTAGTGAAAGTTGAATTACTTTTGCCTAATTTCATTGAAGAGACTCATTTTAACTGGTAGGCTATTGAAAACCTTCACTGGGATCCAAATGTTACAAATGGAACAGCAACCACAGCAGGCAGAGATCTGACAGAGAGGACTGATGAGATTAGGGAACTCTCTCTAAAGGAATTCATGGTCACAGAAATTGGACTTCTAGCGGACCACCTGCCTGCAATGCATGAGACTAAGAGTTCAGTTCAGTACCAGTTCACATGAACTAGCGCAGTACCTCACTCTGCACACTGATCACCAGAAAACAAACTGTGTGAACTGCAGGCCAACTGGAAAACACAGCAACAGTTATGGAAATCCTGCTCATGACCAACACAATGGTGGCAACACAGCAAAGGGAAGGGAAGGGGGAGGTCACTGCACAAAGACAGGAAGGATGTGTGGGACATCCCTGTTCGTGGGGATCTCTGTGTTGATGATGCATTTGCTTAGTATCAATTTCAATGGCATATCTCACATAATGATGTCGCGCGGCCGCGAATGCGTGGCTTTGTCCCTCTGCCAGTACCTTCAGGTGTGCGGAGAGTGGTCTCAGCATGGTGGTGGCTGGTCCTGGAGGTCTCCGGCTGCCGTAGCCCTGGCCGGGGCGGGGAGGAAAGCTCAACCCGCTCCCCTCCAAGGGACTCCGGGAAGGAACACCGAGGCGCGGGGGCAGAGACTGCACTGCTCTCGTCCGGGATCTGGATTTTATAGTCTCTGAGTCTTGGCCGCTGATGGGATTACACGGCGCCAGGGGGCCAGGTGGTGGGTGTGACCCCCGCCTACTGGAATTTGGAGGATCTGGGTGGAAGATGCTCGACTCCAATTCGAGTAGGCTTGGAGGTCTCGGCCCCGGAACCCGCGTGGCTTTGTCCCTCTGCCAGTACCTTCAGGTGTGCGGAGAGTGGTCTCAGCATGGTGGTGGCTGGTCCTGGAGGTCTCCGGCTGCCGTAGCCCTGGCCGGGGCGGGGAGGAAAGCTCAACCCGCTCCCCTCCAAGGGACTCCGGGAAGGAACACCGAGGCGCGGGGGCAGAGACTGCACTCATTCGCGGCCGCGCGACATCTTATTATCTCATTCCTACTTTGGACAAACTTGCAGGCTGTCGAATGTAGCCTGCCCACAGGGCAGAGTCTGGCAAACTCCCCGTGGCCTACCAAATATGCCAAATACCAGTGACAATGATGGGTCTCATTCTCCTAAAGAGCCCTGAATATAATCTCAGGGCTAGGATGAAAGAGACGTTACTGGGGCCTGCTCGAGGCAATCGACGATTAACAGGATGATGAATGAATGATGAATGAATGAAATCTCACATAATGAATCATAATAATTGATTATCACAGACAATGAGCTGATGGCTAAATAGTTATTACCCAGGAACCAGGGAAGCAGCTGCACCTCATTTCAGTGAGCGCAGAAAGCGAGAGACCCACCATATCAGCACAGTCCAGGGAGTTACAGCTTTATTCTGACCACATCTAGCACAGTGGGGATTTCACTGAGATCAGAGTCATCTGCCCAACAGTGGGGAGACTTGTCACGAGAACATGGTGAGGTTCGAACTTCTTTATCATTCATGTGCCCTAGAGGCCCATTCTTAACATCCCTGCAGGAGGGGTACCCAGCACAACTCCCTTGGCCCACTGTGTCACCTTGTGCAATCAGCTACACGTCCAGCCTGGACAACTCCATCCCCCCAGCGTTCTTCCTGCTGGTGACATTGAACTGGCAGCCGCAGGCCTGGCCTCCAGCTAGCAGGACAGGATGTAGTTGGGGGCTGAGAGGAAGTGACTAGTCCAGCAGGAGTCACACAGGTGGCGAAACTCCAGGCCAAGGGAAGCAACAGCCGCTGCTTCTCTTGCTCATGACAGCGCTGACCTGACCATGACATCTGGGAAGGGGACCTGCTCCCCTCAGAAGGTGGACCCAGGGGGAGCACTTCTTTTGAACCCCACATGCAGCCAGCACATGGCTGCACAGAGCAGCAGAAGAGAAGAGTCCTTACCTACGGCTAGGGAGCAGAGGAAGGGGCAGAACCAACCACATCACCACAGACCCCAGGAGACAAGAACAGCATTCCATCCAGGCCGTGTCCATAGCGAACACATGGGCACCCAAGCTATGAAGAACCCTGGCAGGAGCATAGGGCAGGCTCAGTCGCCACTTAGACCTTAGGGCAGGAGGGGGTTTCCCAGTGAACCCCGAGTGACCCACTATCCGGCTATTGAAGAAAAAACCCTTCGTGTGGACACAGTTATCCCCTGAGGGATCTTGATGGTGTGGATGTTTGAGCTAGCAGCCTGGAGCCTGGCGCCAGCTGGGAGGACAGGATGCAGCTGAGGGATGGGGCAGTGATTGGCCTCCCACCAGCCACACTTGCAGTGTCCCTCCCATGGTCTGCCTGGCAGCTGCCCAAGTGTCCAGCAGTAGCCAGGCTAGACTTTAGGGCTGTGGGAACTGTGAACACTGGAATCTGTCCAGGGACAGGCATCCCAGTCCTTGCCTGGTACAAGTATGTCCTACCCTACCTGTCCTCCTCTTTAATCTGCTTCAGGTCCTGGAAACAGATAATCAACTGTGAATGGGCGTGTGATTCTGGAAGGACAAGGCAATCCTTGATCCCTGTTCCCCTAAGGCCTCTCTCCAGCAGGGGCCCGAACTTTGGGGCCACATTTAGTGTCATGACTTCAAGGTCACATTAAAGGCTCAGGGTCATAGGGTCAGGCTCAGGGTCAGTTTCGGTTGCGTCCCTCCTGCTTGATTCTGGCAGCACCTCCCTGCAGGTTTCTCTCAAACAGAGCTGCCCTGCACTGTCCCAAGGACACCCAGCCATGTCCTGAGAACAAGCCTAAGGAAGCAAGAGGTGGAGGAAAGGGAGGACACTGCAGGGCTGGTGACAGGTGAAACAACGCTGTCCCCGGGGGTATCTGGGCTGCACAAGGTCACCTGTCTTGGCATTCATCATCTTCCAGGTATAGTAAAGACATTATAGTGTCTGTCAGTGAAACTCCCACGAGGAGCAGCCCAGGCTATTTTCTGTCACTGACTTCTCTGGGACTTGAATCAAGTATCAAAAGAGAAATGTCACTATGTTCACTGTAACTGTGAGCAATACCACTACTGGAAATAGGATAGAAAAGGAATCAATGCCATGTAAACTTTTAAAAAAGGAAGCAAAACTAAAAAATGACAAGTAAAACCTAATATATGAAGCTTGTAAAGCTGTAAGTTTTCAATTTTAAGTCCATGAGGACCATTACAAACAATTCTGCATTCCCATGTAAATATTACATTTTAGAGGTGCTTCATGGCTTACATATTATATGTGTATCTATATGTATAACAGGGTAAAACCCTGATATCATGGGAGAACCAGGGTGAGGGCTAGAGGACAAACAGCAGAGGAGGTGACACTACCAGTGTGGGCACAGCTTCTTATGAGGGGTCTTTCTGTTGGTGACAGTTGAACTGACTGCCTGGGCCCTGGGTTCTATGGCAGAGCAGGACACAGCTGTGGGGCAGAGGGGCAGTGGTTGGGAACCAGCAATGACACTAGTGATGTCCCTCTCAGAGTCAGCCTGGCAACAGGCCCAGATGTCCAGCAGTTGGCAGGCTGGGACGTCTGAGCTGTCCAGGCACCATGACATGTCACTGGACTCTTTCAAGGACAGGACCCATGGTCTGGCCTAGTTCAGTCCTATCTTTCCTCACCTTGGCCTGCGGAAAGACCCTTCAGGTCTGAAAAGCATATTACGCACTGCTCTTCCCCTGGGGTGTGATTCTCTGTGGCCTCTGGAGACAATGTGATCCAACTCAGAAGTACATTTCACTGTTCGCAATGGGAAGGGCTGCAGAAAGGGCCTGCGGGACAGATGTCAACACTCTGGGGGTACTAGATTGGGGGAGGGGCTAGGACTTTACAAACAGAGGACCCTTCTTCCATCAGGCTCATGCAACCTCACCTGTTCTGACACGGTCCAGCAGCCACTCCACCAGAACGTTCTTCATGCACCTCCTGCTCCATGTCCCATGGAGCAATCCCACTCCTCTGTCCATTCCCACTGGTCAGGGTCAGCCTCTTGGAATGGAGCATGAAGATTCTGCCCAGGGCAGAGAAGGCACCTCCCACTCCCTCCCTGGCAGAGAGCCACAGCTGCTCCCCTTTGCCTCCTTCTGCTTTATCTCTTTTCCCTGAAAGCAAACAACTGAGTGCTTGAGAAAGGCTCCCTGGGCCTCACAGCTGCACTGTCCAGCCCTGCCTGCCTGCACTACCACACGCAGCCACAGGGGACGCCACACAGAGAGCAGGGGGACTCTGGGCCAGGCTCTGAGCTCCAGGTATAGGGTCATGGGGTGTCAGGGACTGAAGCCCATCAGCCCTGTGACTGGGGTGTCACTGCATATGTCTCTGAGGTGGATCCTGGAGTCCCTCTTCCTCTGGGGCTCTGAGTGAGAGAGAGGCTGAGGGGTCTTCCAGAGCATTTCTGCATCGGGGGCTCTGCTGTTTCCTGGGACCTGGGCACTCTCTGTTGCTTCCCTCTCAGGTGTGTGTGAACCACAGGACTCAGGGGCATCACGCAAGTCCTTTCAGATTGGCGATGACCCCGTGCTGAGATGCAGGAGTGAGTGTGGGGCCGGTGCCTGGCCTCCCCTTGCTCAGCTGCCCAGTCCCCAGGTCAGAGGCCACGAATCCTCCATTTCCGAGTGTAGCCTCTTACTCTGTGAGGATCAGGGTTCTGATGGGACCAGCCCTTTGGCCTGTGGGGCAGATAAGGATGGTGACTGACTCTCAGTGTCCCCAGGGCACTCCAGGAACCCTACCCCCAGGCCCCTGACTCCCCAGGATTCCAGGAGGAGCAGAGCCACCCAGTGGCCCTCACGCTAACCCTCCCCCCCACCACCCACAGCTGCATCTTGCCAGGGGCGACTGTCAGGGTTCCCATGGTGCTCCCTCTGCACACGCACCCCGAGGCCAGCTCTGTTCCAGCCTGCTCACTTCCTTTGAGAGAGTCGGACCAGGCAGGACCCCCTCAGAGTGCCTGCACTGCTCTCGTCCTCCCAGCCTTTCTGGTGGTCTCTGGAGCTCATCATCCTCGCAGACCGTCCTGAACCCACACTCTCCCCTCCCACTGATCTTCTCACCTCAAACCCAGGGAACAGCAGCCAGGCTGCCCCAATCTTCCCGACAGCTCCCTCTTGGTGCCTCCCCAGGGCCTGCTGGAACTGCCCTTGTGACCCTCCCCATGTACCTGCCTTGCATGTGCAGAGCAGATGGGAGAGTTCCCCAGACACTCGGTGAGACCCAGTGCCCGGACCCCTCCCTCTCAGCCTCTCCCCGCAGGCCTCCCACCTCCCTGTCTCCACGAGGAAGCGGCTGCTCTGCCCAGTGCTCCTGACATAGCGTGGTACTGGCTGGTGTGAAGCTTGGACCCAGAGGCCAGCCTGTGGTTGGACGAGGGACAGAGCTGTCACGGCCAGGATCCCACCTGCGACACTCAGCCAGCAGGTGCAGGCAGGACCCCACGGAGTTGCCTGGAAACAGTCAGCGCTGGACTGTTCTTCCTCCTCGCCACCCCCCACCCCCAAGCACCTCCCAGCTCTGCGGCTGCTGGTGCCCCACCCCCAATGCTCCAAGACCCTTCTGCTCTGGGCTCTAGGTCCTGAGAGGGACAGACCTGGAAGTCAGGGCTTTGCTGCTCATGCCGAGCCCCCAGCCTGGCTCCCTGGGCTGGGGGCATTGGGGGCAGCTGTCAGCAGCTGTGCTCTAGAGCCAGAGAGTGCTCTCTGGAGGGTTGGACTATGGCAGGTCGAGGGAGAGGCAGGCAGGGAAGTTTGGGTGAGACAGGGGGTGTCCCCTCCCAGCCTGCTTTGGTTCCTGGACTCTCTCAGCCCTCCTGGGCTCTCTGTGACTCAGTCACCCTGGAAGGGGGGCCTGCATTCAGAGAAATAATATGTGAGTTTCCAATTTCATCTGGCCCCTCAACATAGCCCCATGTGTCCACTCTGTCGGTGGGGACAGGAAGGCCCCTTCGAGCTTCAGAGACCACTCATTGCTACAGCAGGACCTGTGGTTTGCCGTCAAGTTCAAAGCCAGAGAGGAAAATGTCCATTCTAGAGGAAGCCAAGATAGTGATACAGGGAATGTTCTAGATAGGACTGTTCAGGATTCTGACCCTTGGACTAGGAATGAAACTCAGGGCATCTCTCTGGTTTGTTCAGTGATGACCTTTGTGTCCCATGACATGTGCATAGTAGGTGCGAATTTCATGGTCTCCTTCTTGAGATTGAGAGTGCCTTTTCATCAGAGTCTGATATCTGTTGGTTTCTGTCACCAGGGAACTGAAGTATCCAGAGGATTCTGTGGGATGTGTGTGTGTGTGTGTGTGTGTGTGTGTGTGTGTGTGCGCGCGCGCGTGCGCGCTTTGGGTCACACACAGACTTGCTCAGGGATAACTCCTTGATGGTGCTCATATGAGGTGCCGAGAATTAAATATGGTTGGACTTTGTGTAAGGTCAGTGTGCTATCTCTCAGCCCACCCCTTTCATCAATGGACTCTTAGCCTTCCCTACTGTATTGGTCATTTAAGATACAAATGAGCCGACCAGGCCTTCACCAAGCTCGAGCGGGCCCAGTAACGTCTCCATTGGAGACTTTGTTGTTACTGTGTTTGGCATATCGAATACCTCACAGGGAGCTTGCCAGGCTCTGGCGTGCGGGCGAGATACTCTCGGTAGCTTGCCGAGCCTCTCCGAGAGGGGCGGAGGAATCGAACTCGGGTCGGCCATGTTGGCTGCATGCCAGGCAAACGCCTAACCGCTGTGCTATCGCTCCAGCCCTCACCAAGCTCACTGGAACTATTATCTCAGAAGGAGCTCTAAGGAAAGCATGTATTAGATCTCCATTTTCTCACTGGTTTGTGTCCTAAATCACTTACTGTGACTCTTAGGGGTCCCCATTCTCTGCCCTGACCAGTGGCCGTGAGGCTAGAGCCCGGGACTTATGCTACCCATCTGATCACAGGGACGGTTCAGGTAAGACAGATGGGCAAGTAACGTGCATCTGAGACACAGCCTGAGTCACAGGAGAAAGAGAAGAAGGTCCCAGTCAGCAGAGTCTGCTTCTGAGAAGACAGCAGCACAGTCCCTCCCGCTGGGGCCTCGGGTCCTTTAAGGCCAGCAGGGATTTTAAATTCATGATGATTCAGACTCTGCCATCCTGGGAAGCAATTCCATCTGCCATTCACTCCAGCATCAAATGGCATATCTCCCAAGGCATCACGTTGGCATGAGAGAAGCAGCTTCCAAACTGATCCCAGGGAACCCCATAAGGGCAGACACATGTCAGTTTTCACTGAGTGGCTGTGTCTGGGATATGACCAAGAGTCAAGGGGCTGGGATAGGTTTTTCTGGAAAACCTCTAATCTCCTTATGCATGCCTATCCCAAAGCTTGCTGGTTTGTTTGTTTGTTTTATTTTTCCTATTTTTTAGGATTTCATTTCTGTTTCTCTGTGTGGGTGTCTAGCTCTCTCAGGGATGCCTGAGACGAGGGATAATGTATTTAGTGCAATGACTTGTAAGTCATACGGGAAACAAAGGCAGAGTCCAGAACCACAAATAGAAGAAACTCAGCCCTGGTTCTCTGGGGAGCTTGGGGCAGAGAATTGCCCGTGAGCACGGCTGAGGCCGCAGGCCCCGTCTGATGCTCACCCTGACCCGAGGTCCGGTCAGTGTGTGGAGGATTTACAAGCTCACAAGTGGGAGCTCGTCCATGCAGAGGCCGGGACATGTTCCTCTGCAGCAGGCGCCATCTGTGCACAGGGCCCGGTCTCCCCACCCCTCCTCTCTCCTCTCGGCTCTCCGCTGCCACCCTCAGGCCTGCGCTCAAAGTCCCTCCTGGATCACCTTTAGGGACCCAGCTCCTGAGAGCCCAGGACCGTTTTTCTCCCTCCAACCCCAAGGATCACAGACCCCCTGCGTGCCCTCATTTGGGCTCCGGGAGCGCAGGTGGCCTTCACCTGTGCTGGCTTCAGGAATGTATCTGACCTCTCATTTGTTCCTTGATGGCAGAACCTCTGGGTCAATTTTAGTAACATTTAATGACACCAATGCCCAGAACACAGTCACGACGGAATGCGCTCAGGAGTGGACTCGAATCCTCCTCACTTCATCCCAGCTGGGCTGCAGAGATGCCCTCGTTCCTGAAGCTGAAACACAGCCATAGTGGGCTCTACATGTACATTTCCCAACTCAGTTTTACCAGAATCTCAGGCATGTCCTGACCCCTGGTGGCCAGTGTGCAAGTCCTCCAGGCTAAAACTCAAGTCATCCTGACAAAGGAGTGCTTGACATTCCAGGCTGTCCCAGGAACTGGAGCCCAGGCCCTCCCCAGATCAGGCCCGTCCCTCCCACCTCTCCTCCTATATGACCAGCTCCAGGGCCTGGAACCAGTTGAGAAACTGCTCATGGGGCTGCAAGCGGTAGTTCTCCATGGCCTCCTGGAGCAGGGCGATCTCCCGGAGGTTCTTCCTTCCTGGGACATGGCAAAGGAAGGAAGGGAAAGGCCTGAGTGTGATGCGGCACTGTCCAGGGCTGCCCAAAGGCAGACAAGAAGGAAATTTCCGGTACAGCCCGCCCCCAAGGGCCTGGGTTCCTCTCTGGGCACGCGCAGCTAGAAACAGCCCCGAGACAGCCGGTTTTCAACCCCTGAGCCGCGTGGGACGGGCACAGAGGCCCAGCTCTGGGCAACAAAGCTGAACGGCTCCAATTCCAACAGGTACAGCCCGCCCCCAAGGGCCTGGGTTCCTCTCTGGGCACGCGCAGCTAGAAACAGCCCCGAGACAGCCGGTTTTCAACCCCTGAGCCGCGTGGGACGGGCACAGAGGCCCAGCTCTGGGCAACAAAGCTGAACGGCTCCAATTCCAACAGGTACAGCCCGCCCCCAAGGGCCTGGGTTCCTCTCTGGGCACGCGCAGCTAGAAACAGCCCCGAGACAGCCGGTTTTCAACCCCTGAGCCGCGTGGGACGGGCACAGAGGCCCAGCTCTGGGCAACAAAGCTGAACCGCTCCAATTCCAAACAGGAGACATTCCCAACTCCTCGCCCAGTGCCAGGGACTCTTTCCGGAGCCGTGGCCGCTAACGCGGCCGCGAAATATTTTCCTACTACATATGCCATAGGAACCATAAGCTAACTTCTTAGATGGAAACTTCTCTATTTTAGCTCAGCCACTAGAAATACAGTTGCCAATAACTCATAAGCCTATCTTAACTCACACTGCATATCAAGCAGAATAGTAACACTGAACGTGAAGGACTAAACCACACCTCTCACAATGGTAAAGCAACGCAAAAGCCCACCAAACATTCATATTGAAGAGTCTAGCCCAGATGACACCAACAGTACTGTAGTGTTAGACAACCTCTCTGACAAGGAATTCAGAAGGGAGCTACTTAGGATGCTTAGGGAATTAAAAGAAACAATGGAAACCAATGCCAATAGAAGACAAGAGGATCTGAAGGCAGAAATGAGGAAAATGCAATCAGAAATGTCAGACCTGAAAAATCTCGTAGGCGAATTGAAAAGCTCAGTGGAAGGCCTCAGCAGCAGAGTAACAGCGGCTGAGAACAGAATCAGTGAGCTCGAAGATGAAGTTCAGAGACTCTCCCGAAAAGAGCAGAAAATGGAAAAGAGACTCACAATTCGGGAACAGATGGCAAGAGAAGATCGTGATGAAGCCAAGAGGGGTAACATAAGAATTATTGGAGTCCCAGAGGGACAGGAAGAAAACCTCGATGAAGAAGAAACTGTCAAAGACATCATTGCTACAACATTTCCAGAGCTGAAGAAAACTTGTGACCACATTCAGGAGGCCCGAAGGGTACCAGCTAGAAGAAATCCGAATAAAAATACCCCAAGACACATTCTGATCAAAATGACCAAAACCTTAGACAGAGACAAAATTCTGAAAGCAGCAAGATCGAAGAAAGAAATCTCTTACAAAGGAGCATCCTTAAAATTCACAGCTGATTTTTCTGATGAAACCCTCATGGCCCGAAAACAGTGGTGGGACATAGTAAAAAAACTCAATGAAATAAATGCCTCCCCCAAAATACTTTTCCCAGCAAGACTCTCATTCATAATAGAAGGAACAACACACAGTTTCACAGACAAACAACAGCTCAGGAACTTCATAGACTCAAAACCATGGTTACAAGAACAACTAAATGGGCTACTTTAAGGCAAGAAAGGCCCCTCAAATACACCCAATTTTAACATAACAATGGGACAAAATCCCATAACAATAATCTCTCTCAATGTCAATGGGCTAAACGCACCAATTAAAAGACATAGAGTGGCAGGATGGATTAGAAAATTGAACCCAACATTCTGCTGCCTGCAAGAAACGCATCTCAATAGTCAAAGCAAACACAGACTCAGAGTCAAAGGCTGGAAAACAATCCTACAGGCAAACAGCTCCCATAAAAAAGCTGGGGTAGCCATCCTTATATCAGACCACATTGATTTCAGAGTGAGGAAGGTCATAAGAGACAGTGAAGGCCATTACTTATTGATCAGAGGATCTGTACAACAGGAAGAACTTACAATAATAAATGTATATGCACCTAATGAGAGACCAGCAAAGTACTTAAAACAACTACTCATAGATTTGGAAAAAGACATCAATAGCAACACAATACTAGTGGGAGACTTCAACACTGCTTTGTCACCTCTTGATAGATCAACCAGACTCAAGCTTAGCAAGGACATACTTCATTTGAGGGAAACAATGGAAGAAAGGGACTTAGTAGATATATACAGGACACTTCATCCAAAAAAAGCTGAATACACATTCTTCTCAAGCGTACATGGAACATTCTCCAAGATAGACCACATGCTGAGCCACAAAACATGCCT
Source organism: Sorex fumeus (assembly GCF_029834395.1). Taxonomy (NCBI): domain Eukaryota; kingdom Metazoa; phylum Chordata; class Mammalia; order Eulipotyphla; family Soricidae; genus Sorex; species Sorex fumeus. The sequence goes on along the minus strand of NW_026606072.1, from coordinate 27,052,074 downwards.
CCATAAAATTAAGAAGGTAGAGATTGTATCAACAATCTTCTCAGACCATAATGCGCTGAAATTAGAAGTAAATCACACACAAAAACAGAAAACTAAATCAAACACCTGGAAATTAAACAGTGCACTATTGAACAACGAGTGGATTAGACAGGAAATCAAAGAGGAAATCAAAAGATTCCTAGAAACGAATGAAAATGAGAACACGAGTTACCAAAACTTATGGGACACAGCAAAGGCTGTGTTAAGAGGAAAGTTTATAGCTCTACAAGCATTCCTCAGGAAGGAGGAGCGAGCACACATAAGTAACCTAACCTCACAGCTTAAGAGCTTGGAGAAGGACCAAAAAAAGGAGCACAACCCGAACAGGAGAAAGGAAATAATAAAACTCAGAGCAGAGATTAACGAGATGGAAACCCAAAAAACAATCCGAAAGATCAATGAAACCAAGAGCTGGTTCTTTGAGAAAATTAACAAGATCGATAAGCCTCTAGCAAAACTCACAAAGAAAGGGAGAGAGAAAACCCTAATAAACCGAATCAGAAATGAAAAGGGGGTCATTACAACAGAAACCACAGAAATTCAGAGGATCCTCAGGGAGTACTTTGAAAAGCTTTATGCCACGGAACATCAAAACCTCGAGGAAATGGATAAATTCCTAGACTCCTACAGACTGCCAAGGCTGAACCAAGAAGACCTGGAATACCTGAACAGACCTATCACCATCAAGGAAATTGAAATGGTAATAAAAAGTCTCCCCAAGCACAAAAGTCCTGGCCCGGATGGATTCACTAGTGAATTCTTCCAAATCTTTAAAGAGGACTTACTCCCAATACTCTTTAAGCTTTTCCACGAAATTGAAATATCAAAAACACTTCCAAACAGTTTCTACGAAGCAAATATCACACTGATACCAAAAGCAGACAGAGATACCACAAAGAAAGAGAATTACAGGCCGATATCCCTGATGAACACAGATGCAAAGATCCTCAACAAACTACTAGCAAATAGAATCCAACTACTCATCAAAAAGATCATACACCATGACCAAGTAGGATTCATCCCAGGGATGCAAGGATGGTTCAACATTCGGAAATCAATCAACATAATCCACCATATCAACAAAAGAAAAGATAAAAAGCATATGATCATATCAATAGATGCAGAGAAAGCATTTGATAAGATCCAGCACCCCTTTATGATGAAAACCCTAGCCAAAATGGGTATAGAGGGGACCTTCCTCAACATAATTAAAGCCATCTACCACAAGCCTACAGCAAGCATCATCCTCAATGGGGAAAAACTGAGAGCCTTCCCTCTAAGATCAGGGACGAGACAGGGATGCCCACTCTCTCCACTGCTGTTCAATATAGTACTGGAAGTACTTGCAATAGCGATTAGGCAGGAAAAAGATATTAAGGGCATTCAGGTAGGAAAGGAAGAAATCAAGCTCTCACTATTCGCAGATGATATGATACTCTACTTAGAGAACCCAATAACTTCCACCAAAAAACTCCTAGAAACAATAGACTCGTATAGTAAAGTTGCAGGTTATAAAATCAATACCCAAAAGTCCATGGCTTTCCTATACGCAAACAGTGAGAGAGAAGAAAGCAACATGAAAAAAACAATCCCATTCACAATTGTGCCCCAGAAAATCAAGTACCTAGGAATCAGCTTAACTAAGGAAGTAAAGGACCTGTACAAAGAAAACTACAAAACGCTACTTCAGGAAATAAAAGAGGACATGAGGAAATGGAAAGATATCCCCTGCTCATGGGTCGGGAGACTTAACATTGTCAAAATGGCAATACTACCGAAAGCATTGTATAAATTCAATGCAATCCCTATAAGGATACCCATGACATTCTTTAAAGAAATGGAGCAAACACTCTTGAAATTTATATGGAACAATAAGCCCCCACGAATAGCTAAAGCAATTCTTGGGAAAAAGAAAATGGGAGGAATCAACCTCCCGAACTTCAAACTGTACTACAAAGCAGTAATAATTAAAACAGCATGGTACTGGAACAAAGGCAGAACTGCAGACCAATGGAACAGGGTTGAATACACTGACATCTCTCCTCAATCATATGCTCATCTAATCTTTGATAAAGGTGCAAGTAATGTGAAGTGGAGTAAGGAAAGCCTCTTTAATAAATTGTGTTGGCATCACTGGATGGCTACATGCAAAAAAATAGGCTCAGAACTCTGCCTAACACCATGTACAAAAGTAAGATCAAAATGGATTAAAGACCTCAACATCAGACCAGAAACCATAAGGTACATTGAAGATAAAGTTGGCAAAACCCTCCATGATATTGAAGCTAATGGTATCTTCAAAGATGCCACGCCACTGGCCGAGCAAGTGAAAACAGAGATAGATAAATGGGACTATCTTAAACTAAGAAGCTTCTGCACCTCCAAAGAAACAGTGACCAAAATACAAAGACAGTCTACAGAATGGGAAAGGATATTCACCGAATACACATCTGACAAGGGGTTGATATCCAGGATATACAAAATACTGGTTAAACTCCACAAGAAGAAAACATCCAACCCCATCCAAAAATGGGGCAATGAAATGAACAGAAACTTTCTCAAAGAAGAAATCCGAATGGCAAAAAAGCACATGAGAAAATGCTCTACATCATTAATCATCAGGGAGATGCAGATCAAAACCACAATGAGATACCATCTCACACCTCAGAGACTGGCCCAAATTCAAAAGAACAAAAGCAACCGATGCTGGCGTGGATGTGGCGAGAAAGGGACACTCCTTCACTGTTGGTGGGAATGTCCACTGGTTCAGCCCTTCTGGAAAACAGTATGGACGATTCTCAAAAAATTAGAAATTGAGCTCCCATTTGACCCAGCAATACCACTCTTGGGAATATATCCCAGAGAGGCAAAAATGTATAGTCGAAGTGACATCTGCACTTGTTTGTTCATTGCAGCCCTCTTTACAATAGCCAGAAACTGGAAGAAACCTGAATGCCCAAGAACAGATGACTGGTTAAAGAAACTTTGGTACATCTACACAATGGAGTACTATGTAGCTCTTAGAAAAGATGAAGTCATGAAATTTACATACAAGTGGTACAATATGGAAAGTATCATGCTAAGCGAAATGAGTCAGAAAGAGAGGGATAGACATAGAAAGATTGCATTCATCTGGGGGATATAAAGTAACAAAGTATGAGATTAATACCCAAGAATAGCTGAGATCAGCACCAGGAGGATTACTCCATAACTTAGAGGCCAGCCGGGTATCCTAGAGGAAAGGGCTATTCAGATAGAGAAGGGAGCACCAAATAAAGGATGTTTGGAGGATCCTCCCAGGAGGGGAGATGCATGTCGAAAGTAGACTATGGACTGAACATGTTTGCCACTCAATGCCTCTTTTGCAGACCACAACACCCAAAAGGAGAGAGAGAACACAGGGGATTGCCCTGCCACAGAGACGGGGGGATGGGGGGATGGGGGTGGGAGGGATATTATCCATGGTGGTGGAAAATGGGCACTGGTGGAGGGATGGGTATCTGATCATTGTATAATTGAAACCAAAGCACAAAAAATTGTAAATCTACAACTTTAAAAAAAATAAAATAAAATAAAGGGGGAAAAAAAAAAAAAAAAAGAAGGAAATTTCCACAGGGATCCCCCTTCACTCTTCCCATCAGCATCTCCACTTTTCTGAGGTCAGATAACACCCCTCTGCCAGGAAGTTCTCTTTGATGGATGCTGCCACCCACCCACACGTGTGTCTTCCATTGTTTCATTCTCCTACTACTAGGAGTGTCAGGCTGGAGGGACAGAGACAAGGAGGATCTGACAGGGCACCATGGGACAGGAAGTCAGGTCCACTCCTCTGTTTCCCTGGATTCCCAGGTGCTCACCTTTGGGAATTCCTCCTGATTAACCTCCTCCACCTGGAAGCAATCAGCCAATGAATGAGAAAGGGCCCCAGGGGATACTGCCAGGCCTTTCACCTTTTACATTTTCTGCCTTTTCATTCACCATCAGGCTGCCCTCCAGATAAAGACTATTAATTATGTCCTTCCAACTAGTCATGAAAATTCTCTTTTCCTCCCAGACTTTCCCAGCATGGAATATGATAAACATAGATTTCCATCTCTGAAGAAGGGGTAGGGCATGAGGTCTCACTACTTTTCAAGTTTCTTGGGTTATCGGCTATTTTGCACACATGCTCATATGTATTTTTTTGTTATTTATTAAGAAATGAATTATTTGTTCCTATCCTCAGCTCTTAAAATGGATAACTGGGATGCAGAGATAGTCCAATGGTTAAGACACTTGCCTTGCACTTGACCAACCTCAGTTCAATACCTGGCACCGCATAGGGTCCCCCAGGCACTGCAAGGAGTGATTTCTGACCACAGGGGTAAAGGTAAAGGTAAAGGCCCTCCCATTGATCGTCGATTTGCTCGAGCGGGCCCAGTAACGTCTCCATTGGAGACTTTGTTGTTACTGTGTCTGGCATATCGAATACTCTCGGTAGCTTGCCGGGCTCTCCGAGAGGGGCAGAGGAATCGAACTCGGGTTGGCCATGTTGGCCGCGTGCAAGGCAGACGCCCTACCCGCTGTGCTATCGCTCCAGCCCGACCACAGAGCCCAGAGAAAGCCCTGCGGATTGCAGGGTGTGGCCGACAAGCCAAAAAAAAGTAAAAATAAAAATGAACATGCCCACCTGATTTTCATTTATTTAAGAGAAAAAAACGAGTAATGTATCAACACTCATAGTCTGTTATGCCCCACATAGGATGGAAATATTATATTTCTCCTATATATCCACTACACTTTTTCAGTGTATGTCATTTTTGGAAATAGCCAGTAGGACCGTTTTAGATGGTCTGAAATAAGGATATTTGGAAGAGGAACCAAAGATGACCACAAAGGTGGCCAGGACACTGGCTGGTCAGAGGGCTGACAGAGGAACTGGACGTTCTGGGAGGAAGGACAGAGAGGTGGATTGAATTAGGTCTCTCAGAGGGAGCTGGGTGACAGGCGGTTGACCCAGATGCACAAAGACCATGAGGTTCCCACTGGAAAGACAGGCAGCAGGGATGCTGAATGCAGGGTGCTGAACCCTCAGGGATGGTCTCGTGATCTTCAAGGAGCCCTCAGAGATGGATTCCAGGTTCAACCAGCAGCGTCCCCTGAGGTCTGAGGCCAGGTTGGGAGCTGTCATGGCCATTATTCCCACAGTCCTGGTGAGCCTTGAAGAGTGAGGGGGAAGAGAGGAGAACCTGGAAGTGATAGTCCATTCCCTGACACAAACTCTCTCCCTGAGCCTCCTCGCTGCCCTGCCCCCACACTCAGAAGAGCACCTCCTTCACACACACACACACACAAACACACACACACTCCCTTGAGCATCTCCTTCACACACACACAGACCTAAGAGCACTTCCTTCATACACACACACACACACACACACACTCCCTAGAGAATCTCCTTCATACACACACACTCCTTAGAGACACTTAGAGCACGTCCTTCACACATGTACACACACTCCCTAGAGCACCTCCTTCACACACACACACTCCCTAGACAATCTCCTTCACACACAGACACACATGCTCCTTCACACACACTCTTTAGAGCACTTCCTACACACACACACACTCCCTAGAGTACCTCTTATACACACCTCACTCCATAGAGCACCTCCTACACAGCACACACACACTCCCTAGAGCACCAATGATACACACTCTCTCACACACAAAAATTCCCTAGAGAACCTCCTACATACACATACACTCACACACTCATTAGAGCACCTCCTACACACAAAGACACACACACTCCTTACGGAAACTCCTACACACACACACACAAAAATTTCCTACAGCACCTCCTACACACACACACACACACACACATTTCCTAGAGCACCTCCTTCATACACACACACTCCCCAGAGCACCTCCTCACATACACACACATACACATACTATACCTAGAGCACCTCCTTCACACACACACACTCCTTAGAGTGCCTCCTTCACACATAGACACAGACACACACTCCCTAAAGCACCTCCTTCACACAAACACACACACTCCCTAGAGCATCTCCTTCACACACATAAACTTCTTAGAGAACCTCCTCACACACACATATGCACACTACTTAGTGCTCTAAGTGCTCCTACACACACACTCCTTGGAGTACCTCCTACTCACACTCACACACACACTCCTTATAATACCACCAACACATACACTCACATTCCCTAGAGCAATTTCTTCACACACAGACACACACTCCTTAAAGCACCTCCTTCACACAGACACACACACTCCATAGAACACCTCACACACACTCCTAGAGCACCTCCTTCACACATGCACACACAGACCCAATCCTTAGAGCATGTTCTGCACACACATTTTTTAGAGCACCACCTACACATACACACTCACTCTCTAGCACACTTCCTACACACAAACACGCACACTCCCTAGAGCACCTACTACACACACAAACTCCCTAGAGCACCTCCTTCACACATGCACACACACAGGCTCCTTAGACACCTCCATCATACACACACACACTCCTCAGAAGACCTCCTCACACGCACACACACATACACTACCTAGAGCACCTCCTTCACACACACACTCCTTAGAGCACCTCCTTTACACACACACACACTCCCTAGAGCATCTCCTTCACACACAGACACACACACTCCTCAGAGCACCTCCTTCACACACATCCGCACGCTCCTTAGAGCACCTCCTACACACACACTCCTGAGAGTACCTCCTATACACACTCTCTCTCTCACACACACACACACACACACTCCGTAGAACACCTCCTTCACATACACATTCCCTAGAGCATCTTTTTCATACACAGACACACATACTCCCTAGAGCATCTTTTTTACACACAGACACACAAACACTCCTTAGAGCACCTCCTTCACACACGCACTCCCTAGAGTATCTCCTTCACACACAGACACACTCCTCAGAGCACCTCCTTCACACACACACACACTCCCTAGAGCACCTCCTTCACACACACAAACTCCCTAGAGCATCTCCTTCACACACAGACACACTCCTCAGAGCACCTCCTTCACACACACATACACACGCTCCTTAGAGCACCTCCTACAAACACACACTCCTTAGAGTACCTCCTAAACACACACTCACACATACACACACACTCCTTAGAACACCACCTTCACATACATGCATCCCCCAGAGCATCTTCTTCACACACAGACACACACACACACCTTAGAGCACCTCCTTCACACAGACACACACGTTTCAGAGAACACCTCACACATACAATCCTTAGAACATCTCCTTCACACACGCACACACGCACCTTAGAGCACCTTCACACTCACTCTTTAGAGAACCTCCTACACACAAACACACTTCCTAGAGCACCTCCTACACACACACTCCTCCCTAGAGCACCCCCTACACACACACTCACACACACTCCCTAGAGCACCTCCTTCATATACACACACTCCTCAGTGCAGCTTCTTACACACACACACATACACTACCTAGAGCACTTCCTTCACACATACATACACTCCTTATAGCGCCTACTTCACACATACACACACACACACACATGTCTTAGAGCACCTCCTTCACACACAGACACACACATTCCCTAGAGCACCTCCTAAACACATACACACCCACACACACACAACACTCCCTAAAGCACACAGGACTCTCCCCTCAGTTTGCCAGAAGGGCATGCTTAGGGGTCCGTACCACCTCTAACAATTATTTCTCTTCAGAGCATGAAGCCAGCTGCCTTGAAACAATTCACTCCACACAATGTTGCTTAAAATTGGGCTTCTGGGATCTGAGAGCCAGGACCAGAGTCAAGGCTCTTGTCTTGCATATGACTGACCACTGTTTCAGTCCAACACATCACATGCACGCACCCCATATGGGATGCGACTGACCACTGTTTGGCCCCGACACCTTTCATGCCCCATGCTCTGCGAGGAGTGACTCATGAGAACAGTGGGATAAGCCTTGAATACTGCTGGGTGTGGCAACAAAACAATTTTTATTTATTTTTATTTTTTTGCTTTTTGGGTCACACCCGGCGATGCTCAGGGGTTACTCCTGGCTCATGCACTCAGGAATTGCTCCTGGCGGTGCTCGGGGGACCATATGGGATGCTGGGAATTGAACCTGTGTCGGCCATGTTGGCTGCGTGCAAGGCAAACGCCTTACCCGCTGTGCTATCGCTCCAGCCCCAAAAACAATTTTTATTTATTTACTTTGTATGGTTTTTTTGTGTGTGTTTTTCATCACTCCTGGCCAGGGAAGCCAGTTATTTTCTGCTAACAACCTCACGAAAGGATGAGGCTGCAGAGATTGCAAGAGATTGCATCTTCCCTGCTTGAGGATCTACCAGAAGGTATCCCACAGATATCCCAAAAAAGTGCAAGAGCTTCCCCAACAATGAGACAAGCCCTGGCGTGCAGGGGATACACACAGAAGCAGAGCCTTTCACGAAAGTGGGGTCCACCTAAGATTGCTATGTCGAAAGGAAGTTTCAGAAAACCAAGGAATTTATTATGAATAGCACTGTAGACACTGTCCTCCCATTATTTATCGATTTGCTAGAGCATGCACCAGTAACGTCTCCACTGGGAGACTTGTTCTTACTGGTTTTGGCATACTGAATTCACCAGGGGGAGCTTGCCAGGCTCTGCCGTGGGGGTGAGATACTCTTGGTAGCTTGCCGGCTTTCCAAGAGGGACGGCAATATCAAACCTGGGCCGGCCGCATGCAACGCAAACGCCCTATCCATTGTGCTATTACTCCACCCCAAATTAATCCAGAAGGACTGGATAAGAATCTCCACACCCCATGCCGCAGGGCCATAAACAGCTGCTGCTGCTGTGGGTGCCATGTGTGTGGGGAAGGCCAGGGAGAAAAATTGTGACACTAGGAAATTGCAATAGGACACATTCTTTCTGTCAATTGTTTTAATTCTAAACTAAGTTAGTGTTAATATGAAATATCAGAGTTGAAGTTGTTTAAGAACAAAAAGAAGTGAAGGGGATATCAAATCCACTGTAGACATAGGCTTCATCTGAAGCTCATTCCTGGCGATGCCGTGGGTTGGATGGCTGAGTCAGGGGCTCCTGCTGGAAGGACAGGACACAGCTGGGGACAGAGAGGCAGTGCATGGAGACCAAAGCCACACTAGCACGGTTCCTGCCAGGCTCAGGAGACCAGAAGGGTCCAGGCTGCAAATCGGTCTGGGCTGTGGGTCCATGAACACGATGCAGACTGTCCCAGGACTGGAGCCCAGACCCTCCCCCGATCAGCCTGTCCCTCCCACCTTTCCTCCTCTGTGATCAGTCCAGGTCGTCGAACCAGGTGAGAAACTGCTCATGGGGCTGCAGGTTGTAGTTCTCTGCGGCCTCCTGGAGCAGGGCAATCTCCTGGAGGATCTGCTTTCCCTGGGACATGGTGAAGGAAGGAAGAGAAAGGCCTGAGTGGGGTGCAGCGCCATACAGGGTTGCCCATAGGACGACTAGAAGGAAATTTCCATAGGGATCCCCCTTCACTCTGTCCATCAGCATCTCCACTTGTCTGAGATCAGATAACACCCCTCCACCAGGAAGTTCTCCTTGATGGATCTCTGGCCCCACGCACACATATGGGTCCTCCATTCAGTCATTCTCCTACTGTAAGTGTCAGGCCGGAGGGACAGAGAACAAGGAGGACTCGACAGGGGACTAGGGGACGGGGAAGTCGGGTCCATTCCTCCATTTCCCTCAGGGTCCCACTGTGCACCTTTGTGAATTTCTCCTTATTGACCTCCTCCCCCTGGAAGCAAACAGTCAATGTATGAGAAAGAGTCCCAAGGGACACTGTGCGAGGCTCTGAGCTCAAAGAACGGGCCTGGGTGTCAGGGACTCAAGCCTACCGCCCTGTGACACACTGCGGATGTCCCTGCGGGGACAAGGACCTTGTCCCTGAGGTGGATCCTGAGGTCCCTCTGCCCCATGCCTCGTGCTGAGGGAGGGTCTTGGGGATGCCCCTGACCTCAGGTGGTTCTTCACCAGGGGCTCTGCTGATCCCCAGGAACTAGAGAGGAAACCTTGGTGCCCTGTGCTGCTCTTGCCTTGGGCGTGTGACCCTCTGCCCAGGGAGCGCTGGGAGTCTCCCTCAGAAGGGCTGCCCAAGGCTGAGATGCAGAGGGTGGTTGAATGCAGGCTCCCCCATACCCAGTCCACTCACCTCAGAATCCACCATGTCTCTGTCCAGTTTCTCCAGCTCCTGGAGGTAGGGCGCCAGGAAGGGGATCACGCCCTGCACGGAAGGGACCGTTAGAAAGGGGCCCTGTGCCTGGGGTCCCCAGGACACACCCAAGCCTCAGTCTCCCACGCCTGGCTTCAAGTAAGCGGGAGCCCCTCCGTGATCACCTCCAAGGTCCACCTCCCCTCAGGGCTGAGAGCCTCCCTGGGCTCCGGGGTCCCAGCACTCTCCCTGGGGCGCCCCCACTGCCCTCCATGCACCACCTCTGCAGCCGCCTGCTCTGCCTGGGAGTAGGGATTGGGTCATCAGGAGGCAGGGCAGAGACGGGCCTCCTTTCCGAGGGTAGACCCTGGTGGGACCCACCCCTGTCCCTGAGTCCCACACATGCCCCTCACCTGCCCCAGGGCTCTCTCCTATCTTCTCCTGACGTTCTTCAGCCAGGACGCAAAGCTGTATCCCTGCTCCTCCTGGGGAGGAGCACCCTTCCCTGAGCCTCTGTGCCCACATGCCCAACCTCTCTCTCCTCCCTCAGGCCCAGACTGAGGAGAACAGCATCAGCGGAACCTGCAGCCCCCACCCAGAGCAGCAGCCCCACGCAGATGCCCCCAGGGCCTCCTGCCCCCAGAGCCCCAAACAGGTCCTAATCCCTTCCACAAGCCTCCCATGCAGAGAAGACAGGAAAGTCACAGAAACCACATGGGAGCCCAGCACCCGCTCCTCCTCCCCGCCTCCTGCATGCAGGCCTCCAGCCTGCACACTACCTTTGGGGGCTTGCAGTGGCTATGTCGCTGGGCCTGTCATCTCAGGGCCCTCAGCTTCCACTGGCTCCACCTAGGAAGGGAACATTTTTGTCCCTAGGGAGTGTCCCTGCATCCCCTGAGCCCCAGGTAGGACACCAGTGGGCAGTAGCTGCCTGTGCAGTGTCCTGGGCTCCAGCAGCATGAGCTCAGGGACAATAGGGGGCTACTGAGGGCCCCCCAATCTCACTGTGCACAGCTTGGTTTGGGCAGTGAGTGCTGAGACCTAGACACAGGGGGGTCCGTGACCAGGAACAAACTAAAAGTCTGTTGTTCAGAAGGAGCTAGTGGGATGCACACACCCTGCATGCTCAACTCTGGTCTGAGACCATGCACCAAGACCCACCTCCGCACCCAGAGTCACTCACTATCCCCGGGGCCAGCATCAATCTGGACAGAGCACCCAGACCTTGGCACCCACACAGACTCAGTAGCTTGGGGGGTTCACAGAGAGTTCGGCACTGGGGGCTTCAACTCCACATGTCCTGTTTCTGGCTCTCCCCATCCCCGGCACTTAAGGAAACTGGAGACACAACCAGAGCTCAAGTGTAAACCCTGAGTCCCACTCCCTTCCCAGCGCCAGGCCCCCAGGCTTTTTCCCCAGGGGTCCCAGCACACTGAGGGGCACTGCAGACAGAGCGCAGAGGCCACAGCCTTGGGGGTACCCACCAGGATACGTGGCGCCATGTCTGGCGGAGTCTGCAGATGACGGGGCTCTGCAGGGCACAGAGGATGGCATTGGTGGATGCCCAGTTGTGAAGATGCTGGCACTCCTGGAAGGCAAGAGCAGGGAACAGGGCAGCTGGAGTCTGAGCACCTGCAGGCCACAGTGCAGAGCCCTGGGGACACTGAGGGTCTAGGGTCTACGGGGGACACAGGGATCCCCAAGAAATCCTCGGAAGACAGTGGGTATGACTCGAGGAAGGAGCAGGCAGGACCATGGGCTTCCACTTGGATGGCCCCCAGGACCCAGTGCCCCCAACTCCACAGGGGCTCTTGCCCCCAATATACCTGGGCCACCAGGATCCAGTACTCCAGCATCTGTGCCCGTGCGGGCAGGCTCAGATCCCCAAGGTGAGGACACAGGTGGCCACGGTGATGAATTGTCTCTCAGTGACCCGCACAGTGGTGCAGTTGCGCTTGTAGTTCGGCCTCTTCCTCTTGGACCAGAAAGCCCCCTGGCATTCAAAGGGCAGCAGCTCCAGGAACAGCTCCTGGGGAGAGGAACAGGCTCACCCACGGCCACCCCCAGGGAGACAGGACACAGGACACAGCCAGTCTCACATTCGTCTGTGGGTTGTGCTGGGCACTGAGGGCTCAGGACCCCAGAGCCCAGACTGACTGAAGGGTGTGGGTACAGGGACCCTCTGACCGCTCTGGGGCCCTACAGGATCAGGGACCTCCCTGCTCAGCTCTCTGTGTCCCTCAGAGGCACATTCCCCTGTGGTAGCTGCCAGGGGGCTGGTTCCTGAGTTCCTCTTGAAGGGAACCTCGCTGAGGGGCTTCATGGAGGAGTCCTGGATGCTCAGACCACAGAGACACTCAGACCCCCAGCACCAGTCTCTGCGCCACAAGGGCCGGGATCACCCATTGCTCTCTGCCGAGCTCAGGGACAAACACCCCCTCTCATGCCCCCCTGACATGCACCACCTTGGCCATCCAGCACAGTGTGGGACAGGGAGACAGCACAGGGGTGAGTGTAGGCAGGGAGGGCCGCTGCCCGCAGAGGTGCCCGGGAAGGCAGGAGAGGGTAGGTGCTGCCTCTCACCGCATCCATGAAGGTTAGCTGCTCGGCCACCAGCCGGGCAGGAAATGTGCTGATGGAGAGTTGCTCGATCCCAAGCTCCTCGCGGGAGCCCTCAGCTGCCTTGCTGACCCTGCTGGCCTCTGCACACAAGCTGGCACCATGCGTATCTCCAGGCCTAGCCTCCTCCAGCTCTGCCTGTGCAGCTGCAGCCGCCGCTGAGGCTTTGACAGGCTCCGGCTTTGAGGCAGCCCGAGGAGGCAGGCCCAGCTCCTCAGGTGGGTCTGGGACAATTGCTGGGGCTGGAGCAACCTCTGAGGAGGAGGAGCACAACTCAGGGTCCCACCAAACAACAGCCAGAAACAAACGAGCCCTGTCACCCAGAGCATGGCATTCAGGAGCCCGGCCACCCCAGTGGGCAGGGCCTTTACCCTCGGCCCAGGTCAGAGCGGTCAGGAGAAGCTCCTTCTTCACGTGTACTAGGAAGCCAGAGCCAGACAGATGAGCCTGGATGTAGCCCACCATGGATGGCACAGGGACACAGCACAGCAACTCAGCATAGCACTCAGTTCAGGCCCCATAGACGGGACTCAGGGCTCTGGGGAGAGTGCGGGGAGCAGAGTCAGGACCCTGGAATGCACCTCCCCTGCTCCCAGAAAAGGTCCCCTCACCTGGAACCCACTGAGCCATCATGCCACTGAGAAGATCCAACAAGGAACCTGTGATTGGGTCCCCAGCCCTCTGCCCCCAAGGTCATGAGAATGACCCTTCCCATCTGGGCCTGTCCTGGGCTGCTGTGAATTCTAGAGCACCTACTCGGCACTTCTGCTGCTGCAGGCCCAGGATGCTGAGCAGGGGGTTGAGGGGACGAGGACGCCAGACAGGGGGCGCAGGGCAGGGAATGTGGGTCGCTCAGGGAGACCCAGCCCAATCTGCTCTTTTTCCCGAGCCCTGGGACAACTCTAAAGCCCCGTATGACTCAGAAACGCTGTCAGGGAGGTTCCCATGGAGGGGAAATGATGCCTGAGCTCTGGCTTCTGCCCACACATGGCACCCAACACAGGCCTGTGTGTCCACCCTGGATGGGGACAGGCAGGCCCAGTCTGGGCCCTGGACCACTCACTGCTTCAGTACATCTTGGTAGCGGAGATCTTGCTCCAAGTATGGGAGGAGGCATCCAGACCTAGAGGAAGCAGGACAGTGGCCCATGGAGTGTCTAGACACACAGCAGGATTCTGAGCTCAGACCAGGACTGAGTCCCAGGGAGTCGCTCTGCTCTCCTGTGACAATGTCGTGTGGAGAAATGCTGCACAACTAGGTGCTGCTTTGACATATGGAATGACCAAACCACCAAATTCTTCTGCTGTCCCAGGGTGCTGGGATACCTATGTGTCCCCTAGAAAAGTCTAATTGCCCACAGCAACACTGACAGGAAGACAAGGGCATGGAAAACAGATATGCTTTGGAGTGGGGAGGGGGGTTCTTATCCATGTACTTTGGGGGTCCTATCCACAGGCTTTGAGTGCTGAGCTGCTATTCTTCAGAGGGGCGGGAACAAGAATGAACAAGAAGCTCATGGTCAGGATACCAGGCAGCAGACCAGCACCTGTCCAAGGCAATCCCATATCTCCCTCCAGGACCTCTCATGATTCTCCCTCAACCACTGTGTTCAGAAACAGCAGACGGTCAGAGCAGCCCGGCTCCTTCTAAGCACCCCAGTATGGAGGCAGACATGGCCCAGGCCTGGTGGGGCGGCTCTCGCCAGGGCAGTATCTGCTGCAGGACCCACGGAGAAATAGGGAACTCCAGACTGGCAGAAAGGACGGTGGTGACAGATGAAAACTTCCTCTCGGGCGAGGCTGGCACCAGGGAGATCAGCATGTCCATAGTTTGCATACCAAGGGTCAACATGGTGCAGGTCTCATCTAGAGACCGTGGGCATATAGGCTTCTCCTGCTGGGTGGGGGGGGGGGGGGGCAAGAAGGTCAGTAAGTTCCCAAGGGGCCAGATTCCGAAGGGCTGGAGCCCAGAATTTCGGGAAACCAGCTCCTCGGGGCAAAAACTGAAGCCCCTACATCTGCGAGGACTCGGGGTGATGGACTTTAGCTGACCCAGTGCTGGAGAGCATTGGGGATTGGATCACTCTGAGATGGGCTATGGAAACCTCGTGAACACCCCATGTGGACACCATGGAAGTGTCACAGGTATCTTGGGCTGGGGTCTGGGCTCTGCACCCAACTCCCAATCTCAGACCCTGAGTGTGGGAGCTGCTGTCGCCTACTCACCTGTTCCGGGCACTGGGTGTCATTGCAGGTGCTCGGCCCTGGGCTCGGGTCCTGGGAGGTAGAACAGCTGCTTCCCACCAGCGGCTTCACAGGGATGTCCTGAGCTGAGCTCTGCAACACAGTGGCTGTCACCCCAGGGAGGGACCTAACATGGGGGACCCCTTGAAGAATTGGTTTGGTCCAACAGTGAAATATCATCTCTCACCACAGAGACTGCACAACTCAAAAGGAACAAGAACAACCAGTGCTGGCACAGATGCAGGAGAAAGGGGCTCTCAGTCATTGTTCGGGGGAAGGCCGACTGGCCCAGCCTTTTTGGACAACAATATGGCCATTCCCCCCAAAACTAGACATTAAGTTACCATGTGACCCAGCAATGTCACTTTGGAGAAATCACCCTAACACACACAACTGAAATATCAATGGCACTTCTATGTGCATTGCAGCACTGTTCACAATAACCTGAATCTGGAAACAGCCTGAGCGTCTAGAACAAAGGACTGAAGAAGAACATTATGGTACATCTATACAACAGAATACTATACAGCATCAGGAGAAAAAGGTCATGAAATCTGCTCAGAAATAGATGAACATGAATATTATGGTACTGAGTATATTGAGTTAGAGGTAGAGGGACCAGCATACAATGACTGCACTAATTTTTATATATATATATATATATATATGTGTGTGTGTGTGTGTGTGTGTGTGTGGAAAAAACATACTATGAAATAAGTTTCCAAGTACAGTAGAAACAAGGACCAGGATGACTGGTCCACAAAATTGAGGGAAGAAGGGGAGAGCAATTAGGATCGACAAAGGGCCACTATGACAAAATATTTGGAAGTGATCACTGTGAATACGAACTGCGTGCTGAAAGTAGGGAAAGGAATTAACATAATAACCTGTATTGAAAATTATAATGGTCGAAAGGAGACAAGAGATAGGAGAGAGAAAGGAAGACAGAGAGAAACAGATATACAGAGACAGAGATATAGGGGAGAGAGACAGAGAGACAGAGAGAGACAGAAAGAGAGAGAAAGTCAGAAGAATATTGTGTGCCATAGAGGTGAGGGTGATGGCTAGGAAGCTAAGAACATTGGTGGTGGGAAATATACACTGGTGAAGGAACTGGTGTTGGAATGTGTATGACTGAAACTCAGTCAAGAACAACTTTGAAACTGAATATCTCACCGGGATTCAATACTTTAAAAACTGTTTTGTCAAGAAGAGTTCATGGTACAAACAGCCTTACATCACAAGGAAGCTGCTCCTTCCCATAAGAACAAAACTTCACTCTCCTCAGACTCCTTGGCCCATAGCCCACAGCCCACATACTCACACAATCAGATTTAATTCACACACATATGCACATACACAGAGATACACACACAGACACACACACACGTGCAGAAACAGAGGTGTAAGTCACTGAGGTGCATCACAACTGTGAACTATTGAACCTGTTGGCCCGGATTACCATTGAGGTCCTCCTTACCTGGGAGAGGAGTTGTGGGTGGGGAGGAGCCCTCCTCCCCAATCTGCAGGGACAGCGATGATTCTTGCTCTGGGCTCGCTCCAGCCCAGAGCCCCTGAACACAGGAAGACAACATGAAAACATGTCGATTGCTTCTCAATTCAAGAGAACTAGACGGTCACTTTCTCGAGAATGAAACCACTAAGGAACCAGGGTTCTAAGGCAGTTTGGGATGGTCACTAGGGAAGTGAGGTCATTTTCCAGGGTTCTATGAGCTCATGAATTCCTTCCATCCAACCAAATGCTCTCCCCTGTTATGGCACCCACTGTCTGAACCAGGGAGTTGAGAGCTTTCTCCGACTATCTGGAAACAGAATGTGGGTCCCAACTCTGAGGATTCAATTGAACTAGATTTTCTGTGTCTCCCTGTCTGGGCTGACCAGACCCCCGAGTCATAACTCCAGAGAAGCATCCTCCCTTCCACAGGCCTGGGAAACCTTTCCCCTCTCTGTTCCCTCACCTCTGCAAAAGCAAATGTCACTGAGGTTTGGGACAGGCTGTCAGACTCAGGAAGGCAGAGTCTGTGCATGAGCCAAGGGCTACTGGTGTCCCCTATAGCCCCCAAAACTCAGCCCAGTGTCAGGTCACGACTTTCTCCCTCTCTTCAGCTTGTAGTACAGGCAACTGTGCATCACAGTGTCCAGGACCCCAGTGTCCTACACATCTCTCCACATTCTGCTCTAGATGTTTCCCACTAATTTCAACAGCACATGGGAACTGCCCTTCTCCCAAAATAAGACCATGACACCCGAGGAACTAGGCCCAATTTGTAACTATGGCTGGGAATCACTTGGGGGACTGCATTCCCAGATGGGCTACAGGCACAAGAGTCTCCAGATGTGCCCAAAGAGGGTGGGATACGAGGTCTGGATGTCCACTATTGGGATATGACTCGACCATTCCATCCTTCAGGGACACCAAGCTCTCCTGCCCTCAAGCACCCTCCGTCCCTGCATCTTGCTTGATCAGGAGCTTCTTCTTAGGCTGAGACTCCCTGGGCCAACGGAGTAGTCCCCATGAGGCCACTTGCTGGGAAGTTGCTGTGGAGTCATGGGTGAGAGGCGGGTGCTCAATGGGAGTCCGCAACTCTCGCTTGCTAAATAAATACAAAATGGGAGCTATGTTCAATGCCATTGTCATGATGTCTGTGAAAAGAGTCATTATCCTGAAGTAAACATTGGCTAGTGCCAACTCAATGTGAAGCTATGGTACATACACAGTCATACCTGTCAGCACATAAAGAAAGAAGACTATCTACCTATCTGTAACTCTAACCCAAATCACACCCCTCCCTTACCTTACCCTATTTAGAATCCTATCCAAACCTTACCGAAACCTAAACCTAGACTAACTCTACCTGAATGCAATTCCTCCACTATCCCTAATGCCCTAACCCTAATCTAACTCCAACCCCCACCTCAACACAACACCTCAAATTGTAACCAAAACCACAACACAACACCCATCCTAACTTTTACCCTTAACCCTAAACACATCTCCAACCCTAACCTAACTAAGCCATAACCCTAACCAAGCCCTTCTCTAACCCATCCCTAACCTTAAACTGAAATCTAGCCCTAGCCCTAACCCTACACCTAACTGGAACCAGAGCCCTTCTCTTCTCCCTAACCTTATACTAAGCCCTATCCCTACTCTGACACTGACTACATCCCTACTAATACTCCTGGACCCACCCTAACCCACTCCAAACTAACGCTAACCCCAGCCAATCCTAGCTCTACCCCTATTCCTACCCCTTCCCCTCACCCTAACACCTTAAATTAAACCAAATCTAACCCTAATCAACCTAACACAACCAAACCACAACCCAACTCTTATCCTAACCCTAAACAAACCCTAGCTCTATCCCTAACCCTAACTCTAACCCTAAACACTAACCCTAACCCTAACCAACTCTAACTTTTTTTTTAAAAATTATTTTTATTTTTTTTTAATTTTATTGAATGGCACAGCGGGTAGGGCGTCTGCCTTGCACGCAGCCAACATGGCCGACCCGAGTTCGATTCCTCTGCCCCTCTCGGAGAGCCCGGCAAGCTACCGAGAGTATTCGATATGCCAGACACAGTAACAACAAAGTCTCCAATGGAGACGTTACTGGACCCGCTCGAGCAAATTGATGATCAACGGGAGGGCCTTTACTTTACTTTACTTTACACCGTGAAATAGTTTGAATTTTGTTTGTTTGTTTGTTTGGGTTACAATCACACAATAATCAAACACCTGTCTTTCCACCAGTGCATATTCCTCACCACCAATATTTCATTGGTATACCATCTTACCCCCCCCTTTCACAACCTCCCCCTGCCTCCATAGCAGAAAATATTCACCATACTCTCTCTCTACTTTTTGGCATTATGGTTTGCGAATGCGCATACTGAGAGGTTATCATGTTTGGTCCTTTATCTACTTTCAGCACACATCTCCCATCCCGACAAGTTCCTGAAGCCATCATTTCCTTAGTGATCCCTTCTCTATTCCAGATGTCTTCTCCCCTTTGCTCCTGAGGCAGGCTTCCAGCTATGGAGCAATCTATCTGTCCCGTGTATCTACTATCCTTAGACATCTGCCTCATGTTATGTTGTTTTATACTCCACAAAAGAGTGCAGTCCTACTATGTCTGTCCCTCTTTTTTCACTTAGCATTATACTCTCCATATCTATCCATATATAAGCAAATCTCATGACTTCATCTCTCCTGACAGCTGCATAGTATTTCATTGTGTAGATGTACCAAAGTTTCATTAACCTGTCATCTGTTTCAGGGCACTTGGGTTGTTTCCAGATTTTGGCTATGGTGAACAGTGCTGCAATGAACTTATAGGTACAGATGTCATTTCGACTGTGCTTTTTTGCATCCTTGAGATACATTCCAAGAAGTGGTAATGCAGGGTCATGTGGAAGCTCAATTTCTAGGTTTTGAAGGATTCTCCATATTGTTTTCCAGAAAGGCTAGACTAGTGGGTATTTGCACCAACAGTGAAAGAGCATCCCTTTTCGCCCACATCTACGCCAGCTCTGGTTGATTTTGTTGTTTTGAATGTGTGCCAGTGTCTGTGGTGTGAGATGATATATCTCATTATTGCTTTGATTTACATCTCCCTGGTGGCTAGTGATGTGGAGCATTTTTTCATGTGCCTTTTGGCCATTTGTATTCCATTTGGAGGAAACATCTTTTCATTTCTTCTCCCCATATTTTGATGGTGTTGGAGGTTTTTTTCTTGTACAATTCTACTATTGTCTTGTATATCCTGGATATTAATCCCTTATCAGTTAGGTGTTGAGTAAATATTCTTTCCCATTCTGTGGGCTCTTTCTGTATTTTGGTCACTGTTTCTTTTGAAGCGCAGAAGCTTCTTAGTTTGATGTAGTCCCATTTGTCTATGTTTGCTTCCATCTGCATGGTCAGTGCAGTTTCATCCTTAAAGATGCTTTTGACTTCAATGTCGTGGAGAGTTCTGCCTACAGTTCATCTACGTACCTTATGGATTCATGCCTGATATTGAAGTCTTTAATACACTTCTATCTGACTTTTGTGCCTGGCACTAGGCAGAGGTCAGAGTTCATTTTTTTGCAGGTAGCTATCCAGTTTTCCCAGCACCTGAGAAAGAGGCTTGAAGAGGCTTTCCTTGTTCCACGTCACATTTCTTACTCCTTTATCAAGAATTAAGTGGTCATATATTTGCGGGTCTGTGACAGAATATTCAACTCTGTTCCATTGGTTTGCAGGTCTGCTTCTAGCCCAGTACCACACTGTCTTCATTACTACTGGTCAGTAGTACAGTTTGAAGTTGGGGAGGGTGATGCCACCCATCTTCTTTTTCCCAAGGATTGCTTTAGCTATTAGTGGGGGTTTATAGTTCCATATGAATTTCAGGAGTGTTTTGTCTATTTCTTTGAAAAATGTCATGGGTAACCTGATAGGGACCACATTAAATTTGTATAGTTTTTGGGCAATATTGCCATTTTAATCATGTTAATGCCCCCTATCCATGAACAGGGGATGTGTCTCCATTTCCTTGTGTCCTCTTTTATTTCTTGAGGTAGTGCTTTGTAATTGTCTTTGTATACATCCTTCACCTCTTTGGTTAAGATGATTCTGAAGTACTTGCTTTTCTGAGGGACTATTGTGAACTGGATTGTTTTTTGAATGTCTCTTTCTTCTCTTTCGTTATTTGTATATAAGAAAGCCATGGACTTCTGGGTGTTGATTTTGTAGCCTGCCACTTTACTAAACTGACCTTTTGTTTCTAGGAGTTTTTCTGTAGAGGCTTTAGGGTTTTCTAAGTATAGTATCATATCGTCTGCAAACAGTGATAGTTTAACCTCTTCCTTTCCTATCTGTATGCCTTTGATAACTTTCTCTTGTCTAAGTGCAATGGCCAGAACTTTCAGTACCATATTGAATAGGAGTGGCAGAAGTGGGCCTCACTTTCTTGTGCCCGATATTACAGGGAAGGCTTTTAGTTTTTCCACATTGAGAAAGATACTTGCTGTGGGCTTGTGGTAGATGGCTTGAACTATACTGAGGTAAGTTCCTTCAATGCCTATTTTTCTGACAGTTTTCATCATAAACGGGTGCTAGATCTTTTCAAATGCTTTCTCTGCTTCTATTGATATGATCATATGGTTTTTATCTTTTCTTTTGGTGGTATGATGGATTATGTGGAATGATTTCCGAATTTAACACATCTTTGCATCCCTGGGATGAATCCTACTTGGTCATGGTGTAGGACCTTTCTGATGAGTTGTTGGATTCTATTTGCTAAGAGTTTGTTGAGAATCTTTGCATCTGTGTTCGTTATGGATATCGGCCTGTAATTCTCTTTCTTTGTGGCATCTCTGTCTGCTTTTGGTATCAGGGTGATATTTGCTTCATAGAAACTGTTCAGAAGTGTTTTAGATACTTCACTTTCATAGAAAAGCTTAAAGAGGATTGGGAGTAAGTCCTCTTTCAAGATTTGGAAGAATTCACTAGGGAATCCATTTGGGCCAGGACTTTTGTGTTTGGGGAGAATTTTTCTTACCGTTTCCATTTCCTTGATGGTGATAGGTCAGTTCAGGTACTCCAGGTCTTGGTTCAACCTTAGGAATCCAGGAATTTATCCATTTCCTCAAGGTTTTTGTGTTTCGTGGCATAAAGCTTCTCAAAATGCTCTCTGAGGATCCTTTGAATTTCTGTCATTTCTGCTGTGATGTCCCACTTTTCCGCTTATCTTGTTCTGTGGGTCTTCAGTCGTGCGGGAGTCTCGGCTGGAGCTGCCACGCGGGTCCGGAAAGTGTCCTGGAGTGTGGCGACGGCTGGGTAGTGGAGGTAGCGGAACTCTCTGAGACCTTGGACTCCAGGTTCGGCGGACCCAGGGACAGAGTTTCTGTGCTTGCTCCCACCAACCACAGGTGACAAAGGGATTCTAATCAGGAGCCCCACCCTACCCTGCCCTATCTGCTTCCATCAACCACCCAGGGATCGAATTGCGCACAGAAGACCCACCCTACCCAGATAAATACCCCACTGGCAGACTTCCACTATCGACACTACCTCCACTACCCAGCCGTCGCCACACTCCAGGACGCTTTCCGGAACCCCGCGACCGCAAAGCGGCCGCGCGACACATCATAAGACACTAAATACCCATCTTCCAGAATTGTCGCACCATATTTGATAGGGTTCAAATATGGTAACACCTACAAGGGTGATTAGAGGTCGCCCCAAAAGCCTCTATCCCTCTCGGAAAGACTGGCAAGCTACCGAGAGTATTCCGCCCACATGGAAGAGACTGGCAAGCTATCCGTTGTGTATTTGATATGCCAAAACCAGTAACTACAACTGGTCTCATTCACCTGACCCTGAAGGCTTCACCAACATGGCAGCACTGAGAAGGATGAGAAAGGAGAGGCCGACAAAATCTCAAGGCCGACCTAGGCTGCCACAACGAAGGAAGACAAAAATGATCATCTGTACTTTCAATGCATGTAGGCTAGCATCAGATGCATCCATCGAGGACCTGATGGTACAAGCGCGAATGACCAAGTACGACATCATTGGTCTGACTGAGACAAGAAGGCACGAATCTCACCATGCCGTTTTCGATACTGGAGAAGAATTGTTTCTCGGAACATGCGATAAAAGAGGTATTGGAGGCGTCGGTGTCCTTGTCAACACAAACTTGGCCAAGAGCATTGATTCATTCGAATGCCTAACAACCCGAATCGGACGTTTACATTTGAATAGATGTGGCTCACTGCCTGCAGTTTCTATCTTCGTTGTCTACGCACCAACATCCAATTATGATGAAGGAGAAATTGAGAAGTTCTACATGGAGCTGGAGAAGTTCTATAAAGAAGACCACACCTTCTACAAGATCATTGTGGGTGATTTTAATGCCAAGATAGGACCGAGAAGATCAGCTGAAGAACTTCACATTGGGACCCATGGCCTAGAATGGAACGAACAGGGTGAGAGAGTGTCTGAGTTCATCATATCGACCAAGACCATCCATGGTAACTCACAGTTCCAGAAGGCAGAATCTAAACGATGGACATGGGAGTCTCCCGGTGGACGATTCCACAACGAAATAGACCACATCATATTCAATCGACGGTTTTGCCTGACCGATGTCGCTGTTTCCCAAAATTTTGAACGGGATCGGACCACTGTCTCCTTCATGCAAAATTCTACTTCACAGAGCAGGGAGAAAGGGCTGCAAAGTTCAAAAAGAGAACTCCCAGAACGATCACCAACTGGGAACTCTTTGGCACTATTGCGGCAACATGGGAAGATGCCATTGTTGACAACATTGACAAGGAATACAATCGACTGGTTCAGCACCTCCATGAATGTGCGAGGAACGCCAAGAGAGAGATAGCCACAAAAAATCGTCTATCTTCGAAAACTCTTGAGCTAATTCGCCAGCGTGGTTTGGCGCATGCCGCAGGCAACCACAAGCTAACGTCTGTGCTCGCAAAGCAGTGCAGAGATGCGATTAAGGAAGACCTCAAAGAGAGAAGAGCAGAAGTACTGGTAGATGCGGCAGAAGCCGGGAAAAGTATTCGTAATGCCCGCCTGTCCTTTGCCAACTACAAGACCAAGACGACTGCCCTCTGACGCCCTGATGGATCCATCACATCCTCCAGAACGGCAATGGAGAAGATTATCCATGACTTCTACTCAAATCTCTTCGATAGCCATGTCCACTTGCCGACATACCAAATTCCACAGGATGGATATGTCGGTCCCAATGTTCTCCCTTCTGAAATTCGACATGCCATTTCGTCAGTAAAGAAACGAACAGCACCCGGCCCAGACAAGGTCAGACCTGAACACCTGAAGAACCTGCCATCAGTACTCATCAATACACTGGCTCTGCTCTTCACTCGCTACCTGTCTGAATGCAAGGTTGCAAGGTTCCGTCCCAATGGAAAACCAGCAGGACTGTACTACTGTTCAAGAAGGGAGACATCCATGACATTGGCAACTATCGCCTGATCTGCCTATTGTCTGTCATCTACAAGTTGTTCACTCGAGTCATCCTAAATAGGATTGGCAGAACACTGGATGAAGGACAACCATGTGAGCAAGCCGGGTTCCACAAAGGACTCAGCACCATCGACCATATCCACACAATAACCAAGCTCATTGAGGTTTCTCGGGAGTTCAAGATGCCGCTCTGTTTAACGTTCACTGATTTAAAGAAAGCCTTTGATTCTGTTGAGATGGAAGTGGTCACTGAAGCCCTAGCCAATCAGGGCATTCAAGCCCAATACATCAGGATCCTCCGTGAGCTGTATTGCGGATTCACTACCAGGATCTCACCATTCTACAAAGAAGTGATCGTTGATGTCAAGAGAGGGGTGTGGCAGGGTGATACCATTTCACCGAAACTCTTCAGTGCCACCCTTGAGAACATCATGCGACGACTGGAATGGGAAGGAATGGGAGTGAAGATAGATGGTCGGCAACTACACCACCTCTGATTTGCTGATGACATTGTTTTAATAACACCAAACATCAGCAAACATTGGCACAAATGCTGGCCGACTTTGACCGTCAGTGTGGAAAGGTAGGACTACAGCTGAATCTTACGAAGACAATGTTCATGAGAAACAGCCTCGTTCCTGATGCCCCATTGGCTCTCAACGGAACAACCATCTCCGAATGCAACAGCTATGTGTACCTAGGTCGAGAAGTCAACATGACAAATGACCTGGCACCCGAGCTGCACAGGAGGAAGACAGTGGCTTGTAACGCCTTCAAGAACGTCGAAGAAATAGCTAAGAGGATGAAGAACCTCTGGCTCCGGGCACATCTCTTTGATTCCACTGTTCTTCCTGCATTAACATATGCCTCAGTGACCTGGGCCCTACGCAAACAGGATGAGAACGCTATTCAGGTCTCCCAAAGAAGAATAGAAAGAGCTATGCTTGGAATATCACGTTTCACTCAAATGAGAGAAAGAATCCGGAGTTCTGACATCCGTCGACGATCAAGAATCAGGGATGCTGTCTCGTTTGCCAAGGTGTCAAAAATCAGATGGGCTGGTCACGTAATGAGATTTAAAGATGACCGCTGGACTAGAGCTGTTACTGACTGGATTCCACGACATGTCAAAAGACCGTGTGGCCGCCCACCTACCAGATGGTCAGACTTCTTCGTGAAGATCATGAACGATCGGTTTGAGGCTCTTCATGTTCCCAGAGCGAACGGATGCCATTGGGCTACACTAGCACGCGACAGGGACAAATGGAGACGTTACTGGCGCCCACTCGAGCAAATCGACGACTAATGGGAAGTTAAGTGATTAAGTGATTAAGTCCCCCTTTTCATTTCTGATTCAGTTTATTAGGATTTTCTCTCTCCCGTTCTTTGTGAGTACCAACTAAAACCTTCACCCTGATCTTGACCCTAACACTGACCCCTACCCCGTTCTCTGATCCTACTGCCTTACTCTGATCCTGACCTTCACCCTGACTCTAATCCCTCACCCTAACCCAATCCAACCCTAACCCTAACCCTACCTTTATCCTAACACTACCTCTACTTGACCATCATATAATTTTAAAAGTCAGTCAATTAATGAAAAATATTGGTATCAGGGTCTCTTTTGTTGCATTTCTTTGTGACACACCAGGCCATACTCATGGATTACTCCTGGCTCAGGGCTCAGAAACCACTATTGAATGGCCTACGGGACCATATGGAGAGCCAAGGATCAATCATATGATGGACTTGAGAAAGATCTTATGAGATTCCAAGAAAGACATCTCCAAGATCCAGACTTTTCATTCCAACCCAGAGTGGGTTAATTTAAGCATATAGGTGAAGCAGTTGAGAAAAGCAGAGGACTTTTGTCTGGTATATCCAGAATAATAATACATATTCTCATTACTAATGTGCCATGATCAACACCCTCCCGAAATATGGATAAGTTCCAAATTAATAAATACGTGTTGACCAGGAGGATTACTCCATAGCTTAGAGGCCAGCCGGGTATTCTAGGGGAAAGGACAGTTCAGATAGAGAAGGGAGCACCAAATGGAGGGTGTTTGGAGGATCCTCCCAGGAGGGGAGATGCAGGTTGAAAGTAGACTGGACTGAACATGTTTGCCACTCAATGCCTCTTTTGCTGATCACAACACCCAAAAGGAGAGAGAAAACAAAAGGGAATGCCCTGCCACAGTGGCAGGGGGGATGGGGGAATGGGGGGGGGAGGGATATTATCCTTGGTGGTGGAAAATGGGCACTGGTGGAGGGATGGGTATTTGATCATGGTATGACCGAAATCCAAGCACAAAAATTTGTAAATCTACAACTGTACCTCATGGTGTTTCACTAATAAAAAATAAATTTAAAAAAATAAATAAATAAATACGTGTTGAGTACTTTCTATCTTCACAAATCAGCAAAGTATGATGCAGAGAAAACGATACACATGATAGGATTCTGAGCCAAGATGACTGAGTTTGGAGAATCCCTCCTACAGGCCCAGCAGCTCTACACTAAAACTTGGATACTCTACTCCTGCAAAGAAACCGCTGGAGACCACAATGAACAAAACTGCCAAGAGACAGAAGGAGAGTACTCAGAGAGAGTGGGCCCAAAGGGTCTTCCACCACAGCAGCCAGCTGCAATCAGGAGATATCTAAGGTGTCAAATTGTACTCTGGGACTTTGGGAGATAATGCCCCAAACATCTATTCCCCTAATCCTGCAGTCCTATACTTAGAAAAATAAGGTAAGAGATGAGAAACCATACGGCATAAAGAGGTTTAGTTACTGGCAGATCATCTTGGTGCCCTCGAGCCGCTTGCTGAACGCAGTGCTGGTGGGCACCATATTGACCATATTGATCATATTCTCCATCCTAACAGAGCCTGAGAGGAAATCCCTGAGCTGAGGACAGACTATTATCAGGAGAGCTTATTCCAGCAGACAAACAGACCTGGCCCTGCCAATCCATATCTGACTGCTCTGATGGAAGCCAACCCTTCTAGTCTGAAAGCACCTTTGGAATGCCCAGGCATACTAAGGTCCATTGCCTTTTCTCTTTTCTTTTTTATTTATGGCTCCGTGGTTTAAAATACTGTTACTGAAAGTATATCATGTGCATCACTTAACCTTCTTACATCACCCAGTTCTCATCCAAA
The DNA here is from genome assembly GCF_029834395.1 of Sorex fumeus. NCBI lineage: Eukaryota > Metazoa > Chordata > Mammalia > Eulipotyphla > Soricidae > Sorex > Sorex fumeus. Next base: position 27,024,739 of record NW_026606072.1, on the reverse strand, counting down.
TTAACCACTTTTCCCTATCATTGTCATAGTGGTCCCTTTCTCAACGTAAACCACATCTCCCTACTCTGGCAAGCTCTCTAGGAGGACCCGTTTCCCTGCCTTTTGTTCCTATGGTCTTTGGGCATTATTGTCCTACCATGATACTTGTATATCTGCAAGTGAGTGGGGTCAGTCAGTGTTTGTCCTCCCTCTGACTCATTTAAGTCAGCATGATACTCTCTAGATCTATCCGTGTATCAGCAAATTTCATAAGTCCATTTTTTCTAACGACTGTGTCATATTCCATTGTGATTATGTACCATAGTTTCTTCATCTTGAGTACTTAGATTGTTAACAGATTATGGTTCTATTGAATAGTGCTGCAATGAACATAAGAATTCTGATGCATTTTCTGTTTTGTGCTTTGGGGCCCTTGGGTATATGTCCCAAGTGGATTGTATGGTAGTTCAATTCCTAGTTTTCTGAGGAATGTTCAACTGTCTTCCCAAAAGGCTGGAGCAGCCGACCTTCCCTAGCAGTGAATGAGAATTCTTTTTGCCCTGTACCCATGCCAACACAGGTGGTTATTGTTCTTTGTGATGAGTGTGACTCTCTGTGGTGTGAGGTGATATCTCATTGCTTTGATTTGCATTTTCTAATGCTTTGTGATGTTTATTTTTCATATGCTTTTTTGGCATTTCCATTTCTTCTTTGGATGGAGTGATAGCACTGCAAGTAGGGCTTTTGCCTTGCAAGTGGCCGACCCAGGTTTGATTCCTCCATCCCTCCTGGAAAGCCCAGCAAGCTACCAAGAGTTTCCTGCCCACACGACAGAGCCTTACAAGCTCCCTGTGGCATATTTGATATGCCAAAAACAATAACAACAAGTCTCACAATGGAGACGTTCCTGGTGCCCGCTAGAGCAAATCGGTGTGCAATGTGAGGATAGTGCTACAGTACTTTATTTTTTCTTTGAGGAATTTCCTGTTCATCTCTTCTCACCATTTTTTGATGGGGTTGGATATTTTTCTCCTTGTCCAGTTCTAAAAGTGCTTTGTCTATCTTGGCTATTAGCTTTTTCTTAGATGCATGGTAAGCAAAGAATTTCTCCCAGTTTGTGGGCTGTTTTTCTATTCTGATTATTATTTTCTTTGAGGTACAGAAACTTCTTAACTTACTGGAGTCCCATTTGTTGTCTTTGCTTCCACTTACTTTGTTAGTGGTATTTCACCCTTAAAGATGCCTCTGGCTTCAATGTCTTGGAAAGTTATGTCTACGTTTTCTCTTTATTTTTTTTAATTAAAAACTTTGAGGGCCTGTGTTCTCTGGTCTGTGATCTCCCGAATACATATCTTTATTGCTGCCTCTATGCCTCTTTCTTTGCTTGCTTAATTGTTCTCCAAGCCACTGTTCTCCCTTAAATGCTGTATCCTACTTTTTTGTCTCTGTGGAGCGATAGCACAGCAGGTAGGGTATTTGCCTTGCACTCAGCCAACATGGCCGACCCGAGTTTCATTCCTCCGCCCCTCAGGGAGAACCCGGCAAGCTACCGAAAGTATCTTGCCCTCACAGCAGAGCCTGGCAAGCTACCCGTGACGTATTCGGTATGCCAAACACAGTAACAACGAGTCTCACAATGGAGAAGTTACTCAGCCCGTTCGAGAAAATCGATGAACAACGGGAGGACAGTGACAGTGTCTCTTTGCTCGCACTTCTTTTCTCTCTGGAGAATACTGTGTTCTCTCTTGATCACATGCTTCTTCTTTCTCTCTCCTTACATCTTTCTAAGTAAGTTTTGTTCAATCAAAACTATCTTTCTTTGGGGGTCAGGTGATAGCACAGCAGGTAGGGTGAATGTGGCCAACATAGGTTTGATTCCCAAGCTTCCCCCCTAAGGGCCCCCAAACCAACCAGCAAGAATCCCTGAGTGTGGAGTCAGATGGAAACCCTAAGCACCAGCTGTTGTAGCTCAAAAACAAAGCATAACAAGACAAACAGAAAAACTACTTGTTTCACTGAAAAAAGTATTTTTTGCAGGTGGATATGTAGTTTTATTTTATTCTAATTATTTTAAATTTTATTTAAATAATACGATTATAATGGTGCTTAAGTTTATAGTATTTATAAACGAAGTTACTATGCACTACCACCTCCAAAACACCCATGACCTTCCACCACTGTCCTTTTGTTATGTCAGGTAAAAATAATATAAGGGTAATAGCAATGTTTCTAAAACAGCCAACTTCTGTCAAGTAGACTCCTCCTAATCATAATCTCATAGACGTATATAAGCATATTAGTACATGTAAGTATTCTGTGAACAGCTTCATCAAACTATAAGCTGTTCATTCAGAGAAAAATTTCTATGTAAAAAATTTCAACATTTTGTCAATGGCAAAGTGGAGGAACTGATGTAGGCAGGCAGATAGATAGAAAAGGGTCTTCATGGCAATGAAATTCTTAGGAAGTAGTAAAACCACCTAGGCCTAGTGCTGTTTGGACCCACCTGAAGTATACAGGCAGCAAGACCTGATAAGACCTTTACCTGGAGCTAGCCCAGAAGGCTGGACCCATTCTCCCAGAGAAGATCCAGCAGGAACAAAGATAAAGGAAAGGAGTTTCAAAGAAGATCATCCCAACTCTATCCCTTAGCAGCAACCCTAGCAATGGGATCTTACCTAGCTAGGACTTCCCATGTGGGGCCGATTAAAAAACCCCATAAAAGCATCTTGAACAAAGGGAGCACACACATATGCTGCCCAAGTCTATGTGCTGCTTGTGCCTCAAGGCCAAACACATGTGGTCTTTGAGCACATGTGTCACTCACGTCTTCCCTCTTGAGGTGTGTTCTAGGGCTCTTTCCATTGATGGGGAAGTCCACTTCTCTCTTGAACATGTTACTCTCTCACATACACATTTTCTCTCACTCCTTCCCCTTCCTAACACCCTCCAAGTAAAATCTGATTCACTTGAACTTCTTGTCTCTTCCTGAAAATCTTTTCTATGGGACAGGACAAACTACCTGGAAATCATGGGTAAGATCTAGGACTAACTTTTCTTTCCTGACAAGAGCAATCCCTCACTCCAGCTTAAGTCTTTTGGGTTTCCTCAAAAGATCAGATGGTGGGGACCAACTCCTATGCAGAGAACACCATGCAGATGTCAGGTGTGGCTTGACGGGGCTGGTGGGGCCTCGTGGGGCTGGCAGGACTCGAGGTCTTCTCCACACAGGGGCTCATTACATTCCTTTAAAGTCTTAAGCTTCCCAACTGTCCCAGGGTGGCAGAGGTGGATTGGGAGAAGGTGACCATCGCTCTCCTCCCCGAATTACATAAACCATCAAAGGGGGCCCACTGACTTCAGAACCACAAAAACATGCTTATGTGTAGAAAAGTCATCAACAAGAGCACAGGCTATATTGACCTTCTAGAAATGGCAGATGTTCTCCAAGGCAATACAAAAACAACAGGCAATCTTACTAATTTGAAGGATGCAGAAGAAAGACTTCATGGGAGGATGGAGATGTTCTCTTGGTTTCAGAGAAGAGGGCGTGGAATGTCACACTGTAATGCAGTGCTTGAATTCACATATTTTGTCTTGTGAAAATTATATATCAATAAGAACCGGAACAGTAGTATAGCATGTGGGACATTTGCCTTTGACTTGGCCAACCTGGGTTCGATCCTTGGCATTCCATATGGTCCCCTGAACTCCACCAGGAGAATTAAGACATTGTCTGTGAAACCTTCCCACAAGGAACAGCCCAGGCCCATTGTCTTCATGAACTTCTCTGGGGAACTGATTCAATATTGAAGGACGAAATAATGCCAAGTGTACACTGATACCACAAACTATAACACTATTGAAAACAGGAGTCCTAATGTAAAGTGATTTCCTTTCAGAACAGGAAATGAAACTCACAAATCACACTTAAGGTGTGTGTAAGTCTACTTTTCATTTTTATGTCATTGAGGACCATGAAAACCAAAGTCCGCGTGTGCTACAATGGAGCATTCACTTAGAAGGTGCTTTATTGGATTATACAGCACATTTATAAGCACAACTAGAGTAAAGCCCAGGACACCGCAGGAACAACCCGGGCAAGGGGGAGAGGACAAAGAGAAGAGGAGGCTGTTGGCCTGGGAGAGGAAGTCAGGCGACTGGGAAATGAGTCGATTTTCTTTAAAGGGACCCAACAGTGGGACACTTTAGTGGAGGCTGGGGAGAAGAGCACAGGAGAAGACCAGTAGGAGGCAAGGCGTGGCATCGGGAAATCTTCAGGGTAGCAGAAACTGGGGCATCACCAGCTAGGACCTGGCGGTGCTGCTGTCACTAGGAACGCGACTTGTCGTGTCCTCTGGAACAACAGCTAAGCTCTTCACATCATGGCTACTGGGAGGATGGAAGCAGGGAATAGCAGCTCAGTTTCCCCTGAAGGGGCTGGGGACCAAGGAAGCCAGTTACTTCCTGCTGAAAACTGTCACCAGAAGACGGTGTCGCGGAGATTGTATCTGCTCCACTTGAGGAGATACCAGACGATATCCCGCAGATATCCTGAAAAAGTGCAGAAGCTTCCCCAACCATGAGAAAAACCCCAATGTGTAGGGGATACACACAGGAAGGAGCAGAGCCTTTCCTGACGATGGGATCCACCTAAGATTCCTGCTTGGAAGGGAAGTTTCAGACACCAAGGAGATGAAGGAAGTTTCTAGATAAGTATCTCCACACCCCACGTCCCAGGCCCATGGGCGGCTGTTGCTCCTGTGGGTTTGAGTGTGTGGGGAAGGCCAGGGAGGGATATTGTGTCACTAGGAAATTGCAATACGACACATTCTTTTGGTCAAATGTTTTAATATTAATCTGAGTTAGTGTTAATAACAAATATAGATGATATTCTTTAAAAAGAAAAAGAAGTGAAGGATATCTCACAGCCAGTGTGGACAGTGGCTTCTTCTGAAGCTCGTTACTGGCAGTGGCGAGGGTTGGACGGCTAAGTCAGGGGCTCCCGCTGAAAGTACAGGACGAATCTGGGGACAGACAGGCAGTGCTTGGCGACCAAAGCCACACTAGCATGGTCCCTGCCAGGCTCAGGAGACCAGAAGGGTCCAGGCTGCAAGTCAGCCTGGGCTGTGGGTCCATGGACACTTTGCAGACTGTCCCAGGTACTGAAGCCTGGGCCCTCCCCCAATCAGGCCTGTCCCGCCCACCTCTCTTCCTCTGTGACCAGCTCCAGTCCCTGAACCAGGTGAGAAACTGCTCATGAGGTTGCAGGCGGCAGTTCTCCGCGGCCTCCTGGAGCAGAACAATCTCCAGGAGGATCTTCTCCTGGGACATGGTGAAGGAATGAACGGAAAATACTAAGTGGGGTGTGGTGCCATCCAGGGCTGCCCAAAGGCCAACTAGAAGGAAATATCCACAGGGATCTCCCTTCACTATGTCCATCAGCATCTCCACTTGTCTGAGATCAGATAACACCCCTCCACCAGGAAGTTCTCCTTGATGGATCTCTGACCCCACAACCACATACAAGTCTCCCATTGTTTCATTCTCCTACCACGAGTGTCAGACCTGAGGGACAGAAACAAGCAGGTCTCGACAGGGCACCAGGGGACAGGGAAGTCAGGTCCACTCCTCCATTCCCCTGAAGTCCCAGCTGCTCACCTTCTCGAAATTCTCCTTTTTGATCTCCTCCCCCTGGAAACAAAGAAACAAGTGCTTGGGAAAGGGCCACAGGGTACCCTGGACCAGGCTCTGAACTCAAAGGACAGGACCTGGGTTTCAGAGACTCAGGCCTACCTCCCTGTGACACACTGCGGGTGTCACTTGGGGACCAGAACCTTGTCCCTGAGGTGGATCCTGAGGTCACTCTGCCCCACACCTCCTTTGAGGGATGGACTTGGGGATGCCCCTGATCTCAGGTGGTTCTTCACCAGGGGCTCTGCTGATCCCCGGGAACTGGAGACCAGACCTGGGAGCCACATGCTGCTCCTGCCTTGGGTGCGACCCCACACACAGGGAGCCCCCGGAGTCTCCCTCAGGAGGGCTGCCCAGGGCCGAGATGCAGAGGGTGGGGGACTCCAGCCAACCTCGCCCCAGCCCACTAACCACAAAATCCACAATCTCTCTGTCCAGTTGCTCCAGCTCCTGGAGGTAGGACCCCAGGAAGGGGATCACGCCCTGTGCCGATGGGGTCATTAGAAAGGGGCCTTGTACCTGGGGTCCCCAGGACACCCCCAGGCCTCACCCTCCCATGCCTCGCTACAGATGAGCAGGAGCCCGTCTGTGAGCCCCAAGGTCCTCCTTCCTGCACGGCTGAGAGCCTCCCTTGGTTCAAGGGTCCCTGCACTCTCCCTGGGGTTCCCCCACGCTCTCCACACACCAGCTCTAAAGCTGCCTGCTCCATCCTGGGGGTTGGACGGGGTCAGCAGGAGGCAGGGCAGGGACAGGCCTCCTTTCTGAGGGAAGATCCTGGTGGGGGTCCCGCACACTCCCCTCACCTGCCCCAGGGGTCTCTGCTGGCCTCTCCCGAGGTTCTTTAGCCAGGATGCAAAGCTGAATCCCTGCCCCTCCTGGGGACGAGCACCCGTCTCTGAGCCTCTGGGCCCACACGCCCAACCCCTCACTCCTCCCTCAGGCCAAACTGAGGAGAACAGTGACAGCAGAGCCTACAGCCTCCACCCAGAGCAGCAGCCCCATGCAGATGACCCCAAGGCCTCCTACCCCACAGTGCCCAACAGGCCCTGACCCCATGCACAAGCCTGCCCTGCCCATGCAGACCAGACCTAGAAAGTCACAGAAACCACATGGGAGCCCAGGACATGCCCCTCCCTCCTGCCTCCTCCATGCAGGCCTCCAGCCTGCACACTACTTTTGGGGGCTTGCAGCGGCTATGTCGCTGGGCCTGTCTTCTCAGGGCCCTCAGCTTCCACCGGCTCCACCTAGGGAGGGAACATTGTTGTCCCTAGGGAGTGACTCTTCTTCCCCCGGCCCCCGGGTGGGACACTAGTGGGCAGCAGCTGCCTGTGCAGTGTCTTGGGCTCCCTCAGCATGAGCTCAGGGCTAGTAGGTGGTGACTTAACCCTCCCCCGCACCCCCATCCCACTGTGCACAGCTCAGTTTGGGCAGTGCTGAGGCCTGGACATGAGGGTCCATGACCAGGAACACACTGAACGTCTGTGATTCAGATGGAGCCAGTGGGAGTCTAGTCTGAGTCCACGCAGCATGACCCACCCCATCGCCCCCGGGACCAGCATTACTGGGGCAGAGCACCCAGACCTTGGCACCATGCAGGCCCAGTAGCCTGGGGGGTTCACAGACAGTTCAGCACTGGAAGCCCCAACTCCACATACCGTTTCTGGCTCTCCTCATCCCTGACGCTTAAGGAAACTGGAAACGGGACCAGAGCTCAGGTGAAAACCCTGAGTTCCTGAGTCCCCTGCCCAGTGCCCTGACCCCCAAGCTGCTGTTCCCAGGGGTCTCAGTTTACTGAGGGGCACTACAGACAGATCGCAGTGGCCACTGAGAGTCTGGGGTCTACGAGGGACACAGGGATCCCCAAGGATACTCCAGGAGACATTGTGTACGACTCGAGGAAGGAGAGGCAGGACGATGGGGTCCCCGCTGGGACGGGTCCCGAACCCAGTGCCCCCCAACTCCACAGGGACTCCTGCCCCCAACATACCTGGGCCACGAGGATCCAGTACTCCAGCATCCGTGCCCGTGCGGACAGGCTCAGGTCCCCATGGCAGGTGGTAAGGACACAGGTGGCCACAGAGAGAAACTGGTTCTTGGTGGCCCGAACAGTGGGGCACACACGCCCATGTTCCTGCCTCTTCTTCTTAGACCAGAAGGCCCCCGGGAAGTTGTAGGACAGCAGCTCCAGAAACAGCTCCTGGGGAGAATACCCGTCTCACCCACAGCCACCCCCAGGGAGACAGGACACAGGACACGGCCAGTCTCATATCGGCTTGTGGGATGTGCTGGGCACTGAGGGCTCAGGACCCCGGAGCCCAGACTGACTGCGGGGTGCAGTCACAGGGCCCCTGTGACTGCTTTGGGGTCCTGTAGGATCAGGGCCCTCCCTGCTCCCTTCTCTGCACCTCTCAGAGGCACATTTCCCTGTGGCAACTGCCAGGTGGCTGGTTCCTGCATCCCCCATGAAGGAAACCGCCGCAGGGGCCTCATGGAAAAGTCTTAGGTAATCAGACCACACAGCAGACACTCGGACCCCTGACAGCAGTCTTTGTGAGACAAAGACCGGAATTTCTCACTGCTCTCTACCAAGCTCACGGACAAACACCCCATCTCATGTCCCCCTGACATGCACATTCTCGGCCATCAGGACAGTGTAGGTCTGGGAGCTGGCACAGGAGTGAGTGTGGGCAGTGAGGGCCGCTGCCCAAATTGGTGCCGGGAAGGCAGGGGTGGGCGGGCGCTGCCTCTCACCGCATTGATGAAGGTCAGCTGCTGGGCCACAAGCAGGGCAGGAAACGTGCTGATGGAGACCTGCTCGCTCCCAAGCTCCTCGCAGGAGCCCTCAGCTGCCTCTCTGGCCCTGCTGGCCTCTGCACACGAGCTGGCACCATGAGGGTCTCCAGGCCCTGTGTCCTCCAGCTCTTCCCGTGCTGCTGCGGCTGCCACTGATGCTTCAACAGACTCCGGTTCTGGGGCAGCCCACGGAGGCAGGCCCAGCTCCTTAGGTGGGTCTGGGATAACTGCTGGGCCTGGAGCAACCTCTGAGGAGAAGGAGCTTGCCTCAGGGTCCCACCAAGAAGAAGCCAGAAATAGAGGAGCCCGTTCCCCCGAGCATGACGTGCAGGAGCCTGGCCACCCCAGAGGGCAGGGCCTTTACCCTCGGCCCTGGTCAGAGCGGTCAGGAGAAGCTCCTTCTTCACATGCATTTGGAAGCCAGAGCCAGACAGATGTGCCTGGATGCAGCCCACCATGGATGGCATGGGGACACAGCACAGCAACTCAGCACAGCACTCAGGCCCAGCCCCAACATGGGACTCAGGGCTCTGGGGAGAATGCGGGGAGCTGTCAGGACCCTAGAATGAGCCTCCCCTGCTCCCACAAAAGGTCCCCTCACCTGGAGCCCCACTGAGCCATCATGTCACTGAGAAGTTCCACAAGGAATCTGTGAGTGGGTCCCCAGCCATCTGCCCCCAAGGTCATGAGAATGACCCTCCCACCTGGGCATCTCCTGGGCTGCTGTGAATTGTAGAACACCTGCTCAGCACATCTGCTGATGAAGGCCCAGGATGCTGAGCAGGAGGGTTGACAGGAGGCCAGACAAAGGGCAGTGGGGCAGGGAATGTGGGTCACTAGGGGAGACCCAGCCCAATCTGCTCTGTTTCCTGAGCCCTGAGACCTCTGTAAAGCCCCATATGACTCAGCAACCCTCTCTGGAAGGTTCCCGTGGTGGGGAAATGATGCCTGAGCTCCGGCTTCTACCCACACATGGCACCCAACACAGCCCCTTGTGTCCACTCTGGATGGGGACAGGCGGGCACAGTCTGGGCCCTGGACCACTCACTGCTTCAGTACATCTTCGTAGTTGATAACTTGCTCCAAGTACAAGAGGAGGCATCCAGACCTAGAAGCAGGACAGTGGCCCATGGAGTGTCTAGGCACACGGCAGGATTCTGAGCTCAAACCAGAACTGAGTCCCAGGGAGTCGCTCTGCTCTCCTGTGACAATGTTGTGTGGAGAAATGCTGCACAACTAGGTGCTGCTTTGACATATGCAAAGACCAAACCATCAAAAACCTTCTCTTGTTCCAGGATGCTGGGTCAACTGTGTATCCTCCTGAGACTTCTAATCACCCACAGCAATGCTGAGAGGAAGACCAGGGCATGGGGGAACAGATATGCTTTGGAGTGAAGGGCGGGGGTCCTATCCATGTACTTTGGGGGTCCCAAGCCACAGACTTTTAGTGCTGAGCTGCTAATCTGCAGAGGGGCGGGAACAAGAATGAACAAGAAGCTCATGGTCAGGAGACCAGGCAGCAGCCCAGCACCTGTCCCGACCCACCCCATGTCCCCCTCCAGGACCTCACGTGATTCTCCCTCCACCACCTGTGTTCAGAACCAGTGACTCTCAGAGCGTCCTGGCTCCTTCTGAGCACCCCAGGCTGGAGGCAGACATGGCCCAGGGCTAGCAGGGCGGCTCTCATCAGCGCAGCATCTGCTGCAGGATCCACGGTGGAATTGGGAACACCAGGCCGGTAGGAAGGACGGTGGTGACAGTGGAAAACTTCCACTCAGGGGATACTGGCACCTGGGAGACCAGCAGGTCCAAAGTTGCCACATTGAGGGTCAGCATAGTGCAGGCCTCATCCAGAGACCGCACGCATACAGTCTTCTCCTGCTGGGTGGGCAGGGGGTGGGGCAAGAAGGTCACTGAGTTCCCAAGGGGCCAGATTCTGAGGGGCTGGAACCCCGAACTGTGAGAAACCAGCTCCTCGGGGTGGAAACAGGAGCCTCCACATTTGCGAGGAATCGGGCTGATGGACATTAGCTGACCCTGTGCTGGAGAGCATTGGGGATTGGATCACTCTGAGATGGGCCGTGGACACCTCGTGCAACACCCCAAGTGGACACCATGGAAGACTCACAGATGTCTTGGACTGGGATCTCGGTTCTGCGCCCACCTCCCCATCTCAGACCCTGAGTGTGGGAGCAACTGTCACCTGCTCACCTGTTCCGAGCACTGGGTGTCATTGCAGGTGCTAGGCCCCAGGCCCGTGTCCTGGGAAGTAGAACAGCTGCTTCCCACCAGCAACAGGGATGTCCCGAGCTGAGCTCTGCAAAACAGTCGCTGTCACCTCAGGAAGGGACCTCACATGAGGGGCCCCTTGAAGTTTCTATTTGGTCTAACAGTGAAATATCATCTCTCACCACAGAAACTGCACACCGCCAAAGGAATAAGAACAACCAGTGCTGGCACAGATGAGGGAGAAATGGGCTCTCAGTCATTGTTGGGGGGGAAGGCCGACTGACACAGCCTTTTTGGAATATGGCCATTCCCCCAAAAACTAGAAATTGAGTTTCCATGTGATCCAGCAATGTCACTTTGGGGAAATAACCCCAGACTTAAAACCACACAGCTGAAATATCAATGGTACTTCTATGTACATTGCAGCACTGTTCACAATAGCCTTAATCTGGAAACAGTCTGAGTGTCAAGAACGCAGGACTGAATACGAACATTATGGTACGTCTATACAACAGAATACTACACAGCCATCAGGAGAAAGAGGTTATGAAATCTGCTCAGAAATAGATGAACATGAAGAGTATGGTGCTGAGTGAATTGAGTTAGCGGTAGAGGGACTGGCAAACAATGACTGCACTCATTTTGGTATATAAATAATATGAAATTAGTTTCCAAGTACAGTAGAAACATGGATCAGTATGACTGGTTCACAAGATTGGTGGTAGAAGGTGAGGGCAGTAGGATCGATAAAGGACCATATGACAAAGTATTTGGAAATGATGACTGTGAATAAGAACTGTGAATAAGAAAGTAGGGAACGGAATTAACATGATAACCTGTATTGAAAACTATAATGGTTGAAAGGATGCAGGAGATACAAGAGAGAAAGGGAGACAGACAGAAACAGATAGAGACAAAAATAGAGGGGAGAGAGAGTCAGAGAGACAGAGAGAGAAAGTCAGAAGAATATTGTGTGCCATAGAGGTGAGGGTGGTGGCTAGGAAGCTAAGAACATTGGTGGTGGGAAATATACACTGGTGAAGGGACAGGTGTTGGAATGTGTATGACTGAAACTCAATCAAGAACAACTTTGAAACTGAGTATCTCACCGGGATTCAATACTTTTAAAACTGTTTTGTCAAGAAGAGTTCATGACACAAACAACCTTCCATCACAAGGAAGCTGCTCCTTCCCATAAGAACACAACTTCACTCTCCTCAGACTCCTTGGCCCATAGCCCACAGCCCATACTTACACAATCAGATTTAACTCACACACATATGCACATACACAGACATACATACTCACACACAGACACACATGCAGGAACAGGGGTGTGAGTCCACTGAGGTGCATCACAACATCACAACTGTGAACTATTGAACCTGTTGGCCCAGTATTACCCTTGAGCTTCTCCTTACCTGAGAGAAGGGTTGTGGGTGGGGAGGAGCCCTCCTGCACAATCTGCAGGGACAGCGATGACCCTCACTCTGGGCTCGCCTCAGTCCAGAGCCCCTGAACACAGGAAGACAACATGAAAACATGTCTATTGCTTCTCAGTTCAAGTGAACTAGACGGTCACTTTCTCAAGAATGAACCCACCAGGGAACCAGGGTTCTAAGGCAGTTGGGGATGATCAATAGGGAAGTGAGGTCATTTTCCAGGGTTCTATGAGCTCATGTATTCCTTCCATCCAACCAAATACCCTCCCCTGTTGTGGCACCCACTTTCTGAACCAGGGAGTTGAGAGGTTTTCCGGACTATCTGGAAACAGAATATGGGTCCCAACTCTGAGGATTCAATTGAACTAGACTTTCTATGTCTCCGCTGTCTGGGCTGACCAGACCCCAGGTCCCTAACTCCAAAGAAGCGTCTTCCCTCCCACAGGCCTGGGAAACCTCTCCCCTCTCTGGCTTCCTCTCCTCTGCAAAAGCAAATGTCACTGAGTTTTGGGACAGGATGTCAGTCTCAGGGAGGCAGAGTCTGTGCATGAGCCAAGGGCTACTGGTGTCCCCCACAGCCCCCAAAACTCAGCCCCCTGTCTGGTCACAACTTCCTCCCTCTCTTCAGCCTGCAATATAGGCAACTGTGCATCCGAGTGTCCAGGACCCCAGTGTCCTCCTCATCTCTCCTCATTCTGCTCTAGATGCATTTCACTAATTTCCACAGCACATGGGAACTGTCCTTCCCCCAAAATAAGACCATGACACCCGAGGAACTAGGCCCAATTTGTGACTATGGCTGGGAATCACTTGGGGAACTGCATTCCCAGATGGGCTACAGGCACAAGGGTCTCCAGATGTGCCCAAAGAGGGTGGGATACGAGGTCTGGTTGTCCACTATTGGGATATGACTCGACCATTCCCTCCTTCAAAGACACCAACCTCTCCTGCCCTCAAGCACCCTCCATCCCTGTATCTTGCTTTATCAGGAACTTCTTCTTAGACTGAGACTCCCTGAGCAAACAGAGCAGTCCCCGTGAGGCTGCCTGCTGGGAAGCTGCTGTGGAGTCATGGGTGAGGGGTGAGTGCCCAATGGGAGACAGTGAATCTCGCTTGCTAAATAAATACAAAATAGGAGCCACTGATCCCGGCTGGGGATGAGCTCGGGCCACGGTGGTCCCCCCCGCAGTGGGTTGCTGGTCATTTCTATGAAGGCCAGGAGACAGCTGCGGAGTGCTTGGTTCAGCGTTTTCGTTGGTATAGATCAGCTACTAGATTGCATCCAGACACCCTCAGCCACATCTTTTGTGTTGGAATCTACATATTCACTTTGCCTTTGAAGCCCTGTGAGCGTCCCCTTCCCCTCCCCCCCCCCCCCCCCCCCCCCCCGGGCACACACACACATGCCTTTTATAAAAAAAAATAACTACTTTTGGTTTCAAGTACCTAGTCGGCGGTAGCAGGCGATATTTTGGTCGAAATTGTTCGATTTTATTGCTACTTTTGTCAGTGTCTTAACTGGGCACATTTCACTGATTTGTCAGAGGCTCATGGTGTAAGAACAGCCCAGGTTGCTGTATGGACAGTAATAGACACTTTTAGGTTTGTAGGGTGACTCTCCTGGGGCCATCTTACCACAGACTCAGACTACAGTGCTCAGGCCGGATCAATCATTCCTAACTCCAGCAGGGTCCAAATCTAGTTACTACTTTTGGATCATGACAGAATTTGTCCATGACCAAACTCTTTTTTTTAAGTGTCCTTTAAAATTTTATTATCATTGAATAAAAATAAATTCTTTAACTTTTTCACAATTTTTAAAAGCGTTTGCTTTTAATTTTTGTTTTGGGGCATAACTGAGGCTTTACTCCTGTCAGTGTTCAAGGGTCACTCTTGGTGATTCTGTGGAATGAATTGACAATTAAGTACAGTTAATCCTTAATTGCTGTACTAATTCTCTGGCCTGAAGAATTGCTTGTTTTAAAGAGCACTTCTTGTTAAAATATTTATTTCAAAAGTCCTCATGTAGGGGCTAGAGCGATAGCACAGTGGGTAGGGGGTTTGCCCTGCACGCAGCCAACATGGCTGACACAGGTTCCATTCCCAGCATCCCATATGGTCCCCAGAGCACCGCCAGGAGTGATTCCTGAGTGCATGAGCCAGAAGTAACCCCTGAGCATCGCTGGGTGTGATCCCCCGCCCAAAAAAAAAGCAAAAAAAAAGTTCTCATGTAAACTATTTGGATGTGAATAAAATTTTATAAACGTCTCAGAAAATTATTCCTAGTATCTATCCTTTTATTTGGGATGACAGTAAAATTACTATGACAGTATTTTCTTATTCAAATGAACTAATTTCAAGGTAAATGGTTATTATAATATCTTGATTTTAAAATTTTATTCTGGTAAGACAGAAAATGACTTTATAATTATTTTTCAATTTCAATGAACTATTATAGAACAAAAATATTTGATACTAAGTTTTCTTATGCTTGAATACTGAAAATAATCATTATTAGCCCAAATAAACTGGTACCATCAATATTTTTAAAAATTAATGATATTTACATAATAAATGTTAATCACTAAGTTCTTCCTCATCACTGAAATACGTGCTTTTCTTTATTCTTGGGCATCTTGAATCATCTGGTGTTGAGGGACCTCCTGAGTTGGGTTTCTATTTATTTTGTTGTTCTTCAATTTTGGCTTGCTGGAAAGCAGTGGCCTGACTAAGACTGTCAAGAGAAGGATCTTCACCTTCATCTTCACTCTCTTCTACTTCTTCAATTTCTTCTTCTGGTTCAGGAATTTTCTTCTTTTTTTCTTTTTTCTTTGGAGGTTCACGTTCTCCAAGCATATTTCTGGGACAGGCATAACTCAAGTGCCCACTTTCCCCACATTCATAACACTTAGATTTATCAAAGTAGTTTCGTCTTCGGATAAACTCAGCTGCCCTTCCATTGTCAATAGCAATACCTGCTTTTATTACTCTACCAAATAACTTTGTTTGTTATTTATTGACCTGGTACAATTCTGTGCAGAGTCTTTATCCAAAAACAAAATAAATGCTACCCCTTTACTCTTCCTGGTATCTTTATCTTTCATTCTAGTAACCTTTACAACTTTGCCATACTTGGAGAATATCCAGTATAAGTCATTGTTGGTCAGGGAAAAAGGCAAATTGGATACATACACGGTGCTCTTACTTGAGGCCAATCCACCACTCATTTCTTCGGGCGGGCCGACGCAGGGCCCCGATGGGCGTGAGCTCTCAGTTCCTGTGGGGCCCTCCCCTTCTAATGTCGCTGGCGACCCAGGGCCGTAGCAGTGGCGGCAGCATCTCTCCCATGACCAAACTCTTAACTTATAGTTAGGACACTTTGACCAGGCCCATTTCAATGCCAGGGTAGCTTATAGCTCACCGCTTTCCCTGGGTCATCGTCTGGACCCTGCTTTTGGGGATCTAGGAAGTAAGGGCAACTGAGGCTCAAGTCGAGCGAGCAGATGTCTGGAAGTCAATTATCTGGAGTCAGTCAACTCCCAAGCCACAAGCTTGTCTTTTTAACTATCTTCCTGTATCCATACAAAAAGCAACTGCTCTGAAATAAATAAGCATGCAAAGGACATAAGGAGAAGAGAAAGACAATATTTACAAATCAGAGTCTGATCAGGAGACAAAGATAATTGACAGACTGGGGGCAATCAACAAACACAAGCTCCTAGTGGCCAGGGAGGAAGGGCAAACCAATGTTATGCTACAGATGGCTATTAAAAATAGTTAAAACTTTGTGACTAATTTTTAAATACATTATGGTGCTGTAGAGTTTAATGATGATTGTCTTTTTGATTGCTTTTTGAAGCAACACACGTCACCGACTCTGAAAGCTCTTGAGCTGCCATTAAAAAGAAAAAGTTCCTTGAATAGCCTTGATAAGAAAGGGAAATAGATGGCATGACGTTTGCCTCCTTTGTTTATAGGGAATGGGCACTGTCCAAAAAGGAATGCCCCACAAATGTTACCATGACAAAACTGGAAGAATCTACAATGTTACCCAGCATGCTGTTGGCATTGTCGTTAACAAACAAGTCAAGTAAGTAATATTGATTGGGCGGGCTAACTAGTATTCCCTTATGCCCCCTTCTCACTTTGCCAATTGGACTTATGTCTTAATTGGTCATTCAAGTGGAGCAATGGAAGTGTCCTTTTAAAACTCAAGCAAACTGGGTGTTTGTCTTGTATCCAGTCAGAGGAGACAACTTGAAGGATCAAAGTAGTGGAACGTCATGGGATTGATTTAAGGTGGTTCTGTTGCCAGAGTGAAAGGTTTAGTAAGTTAATACAGCAACCTGGTTTTAGTTTCAAGGTCCGTTATCATAAGAAAGAGCTTAAAAGTGGGGCTGTTTGTCCAAACACTAATTCTCGCAGTAAGATTGATCATGGTTGCAAATTTGCTATCACCTTATTCTGTTTTATGGGTAAAAACTTTATGATTACTTGTGAAACTGCCAAAAAAGTTTTCTGAATTTTGCTGGTCTAAGTCAGAAACCAGTCCACAAGTATAGAAAGGTTGCAGAATGCTATGCTAAATTCAGTTAAATCTTAAATCCAGTTAAACCTTAAATCCAGTTGATCTGCCCCATCCCCATGCAAAACAAAATCACATTTTTTTTTCACACTGGAGGTTTTACCTGCAGATTTGTTCCTTCTGAGTTATGTTTTTGGTGAGGCATTTATAAGAGTTCATCTTCTTTCCAGGGGCAAGATTCTTGCCAAGAGAATTAATGTTCGTATTGAGCATATTAAGCACTCTAAGAGTCCAGACAGCTTCTTGAAACGGGTAAAGGAAAATGATCAGAAAAAGAAGGAAGCCAAAGAGAAAGAGACTTGGGTTCAACTGAAGCGCCAGTTGAGTACTTTGAATCTGATCTATATTAATGTAATTTTCTTTTACGTGAAATTAAATCTTTCATTTTTCTGGTTCTTAGAGTACTTTGTGGTTTAAATTAGTGTTTTACAGTCACCTTTTTTCCCCCTCTTCTAGCCTGCTCCACCCAGAGAAGCACACTTCGTAAGAACTAATGGAAAGGAGCCCGAGATGCTGGAGCCCATTCCCTATGAATTCATGGCATGAGAGGTGTTTGTTTAAAAATAAAGAGACTCCTGGACTATAGAAAATGGTTCTCTTCAGTGTCATGTCGTTTGACCTCCCCGACCCCCCCCCCCACCAATCCCCCAAATTATTTAAAGCAAACTTTGAGTCATGTCCTAATTAATTGGGTCTTTTGTCTTTACTATTTAAATTTAATCTTGCTAAAAAATGTGGAAAGGTTTATTGGGCAACCAAATATGCTCTAAAGCTGCTCTGGAAAAAAGATAACACTTAAGTAAAATCTAATTTAACTTCTTGCTTATGCTCAGGAAGTATGGTTACTCCCAATTGTGTCTCAAATTGCTGTTTTAGGATCGGGAATGTGACTTTGAAATGAATTACTTAACTCCTTTATGAGTACTTTAACCTTTTGAGGAATCTTGACTCAGAAAATAATAGGTTTGGGGGGTCGGGGGCAGGCTGGCAGTGATGCTCAAAGGCTACCAAGAGTCACTGCTGGTGGTACTGGAGGCTGTATAAGTGTGGTCATGCAAGACAAAGCACTTTATACTCTTTGAGGCCTTAATACACCTTTTTGTTTTTATCAAGAGTAAAAGTATTCGTTAATACGTGGTCTGTGGTATCATTGAGCACTTTACATGACCTAGATATTAAAAATTTGGAATCAAGTACTCCTGTCCATTTCACATAAAAGAAAGTGTAAGACAGTTAACTTCCCCAGAGTTAGAAATGATCTATATTAGTGTCTTTTCAGCTGGCCTACCCTCACTTAATACCGAAGGAGCATTTTAAATCTGTATAAGAGAGTTAAGAGTTAGGTTGTTGCTTCCAGTTTGATTTTACAGATATGGCAAGCATTTTGTGCATATAACCAAAGGGGAAGTGACTGTTTACATCTTTAGTTGCTTTAATATTTTGTTGTAGTAATGGCTGACTGGTCTGGGTTCTATTCCTCTGCCCCTCTTGGAGAGCCCAGCAAGCAACCGAGAGTATCTCGCCCGCATGGCAAAGCCTGGCAAGCTACCTGTGACGTATTCGACATGCCAAACACAGTAACAACAAGTCTCACAATGGAGATGTTACTGGGCACGCTCAAGCAAATCAATGGACAACAGGAGAACAGTGCCACAGTAATGGCATCTGTTATTTGGAAGGGAAACTCTTACCTACTAGTACTGGGAACACAACTGGAATTCACTTGGAATCAGAGAGAAATTACTTCTGGTCTTGGTTGGTGAAATAAAATTCATGTTTTCCTGACTAGCCTTTGCTTCTCTGAACTGTAATTTTTATGTAAAAATTTTCTCCACCAGACCCGAAGTTAGAGACATTGAACTTCTAATTCCTCTTGCCTGACAGTGAATGTTCTATGCACTGTCTTGATAGGTGGGGAATAAATCACTTGTTTGTGGGCCACATGGCAGTGCATGAATATTGGGCTTGTTAGGGTCCTCCACACAAGTGAGTTGGAAGTTACATTCTTTCACTGTAATGTAAATTTCCCTTTCTGTTGATTCCTTGAAGTGAGGGTATTATCTGCATGCATGCTCAGGTTAGAACTCTGTTCTAGTTATTTAGCAATCTAATATGCTCGAACCTTTGTAGACCAGGTTGGCTGCGTGCAAGCCAAATGCCCTATCCAGTATAGCACAGTGGTAGCACAGCAGCAGCGCTGTGCTATAGCAGGTAGGGCGTTTGCCTTGCACGTAGCCAACACGGCCGACCCAAGTTCGATTCCTCCGCCCCTCTCAGAGAGCCTGGCAAGCTACAGAGAGTATCTCGCCCGCAAGGCAAAGCCTGGCAAGCTACCCGTGATGTATTCGATATGCCAAAGACAGTAACAAGTCTCACAATGGAGACATTACTGGGCCCGCTCAAGCAAATCAATGAACAACGGGAGGACAGTGACAATATGCTCAAGATTCTAGGGCCAGAGTGATAGTACAGAAGGTAGGGCATTTACCTTGTATGCAGCTGACCCAGGTTCAATCCCCAGCATCCCATATGGTTCCCTGAGTACCACCAGGAGTAATTCCTGAGTGCAGAACCAGGAGTAAACCCTTGAGCAATGCTGGGTGTGACTCCCCCCACCCCCCCCATGTCCCGTGTGTGTGTGTGTGTGTGTGTGTGTGTGTGTGTGTGTGTGTGTGTTTGCGTGCGTGTTTGCTCAAAGCTCAAGTTTCAGAGCTGACTCCCTGAAACTACTGATTTCATTGTGTGTTCCTGTAAATATTTGACAGATTAGCTGGTAAGGAGATCAGTGAATTTAATTAAGTTGAATCCCTATGCTTTGAGTAATGTGTTTTCCTAACAGGATCATGTGTCCAGGACTCTTTCAAGAACAGGACCTATGGCCTGGCCTAGTTTAGTGTTGTCTTTCCTCACCTTGGCCTGCACAGAGACCCGTCAGGTCTGAAAAGCAGGTTACACACTGCTCTTCTTCTGGGGTGTGATTCTTTGTGGCCTCTGGAGCCAATGTGATCCCAGTCAGAAATACATTTCCTTTAATCCACTTTGATCTGGCGTTTGTGCCTGGGATTAGACAGAGGTCAGAGTTAATTTTTCTGCAGGTAGCTATCCAGTTTTCCCTGCACCACTTGTTGAAGAGGCTTTCCTTGTTCCACTTGTTCCACTTCACATTTCTTGCTCCTTTGTCAAAGATTTGTCAATGATGGTTGGAGGGATCGCTGGGTTGGGATGGGAGATGTGTGCTGAAAGTAGATAAAGCCCCGAGAAAGCACCCCTGAACTTGAGCTCAGTGGACTCTGGGCCCAGGCCACGGCCTCTGTATTCCGCACTGGGTGCGCTCTTTTTGGACGACCACCATTTCAGTCTGCAACTGCATTGCAGCCCCTGCGGACTTCTGCACAGATACTGCAGGCGACATGGACCCTAGCCCCAGAAGGCGGTAAGTGGAGCGCAGAGTGTCCAGCGCCTCAACCTCCTGGTGGTGTAAGGGGATCCGCCCCCTGCTCAGGCAGCCTCTTTCCAGGGCCTCTGCCCACAGCTTCTACTGCCCCGATATGCACTGTCTGCAGCTCCCAGATTTAAGCAGCCAGACCTCCTGAGTGTGAAGCCAGGACAAGATCCAGACAGCACCTCCAGCCTGACACCTTCAGTTGGTACCAACTGGTGATGGTCACCACGGCCTCACCACCCCATGGGGCTTCCCTCGCTGTACCCCCGTGCCAGCCCCTGATGATGAACCTCCAGGACCCTGTACACAGATGCACCCGTTGAACTTAGCACCCGGGACAAGTGTGTTCGCTGTGAGTTGAACTCTTTTCCATTCCTCTGTAAATAACATACTTCTTCTGTTTATATACTTACAGTAAAGAAAGCAAACGTCTTGTGGTGCCCCGATCTGGCTGTTGAAGAATCAGCAGGGCAGAGACCTGGGAATAGACACATTGGGTCTCCTGCCTTTGTGGGGCCTCTGCCTGAGCAGTAGGAACCCCAGCGCAGTACCACATCCAGAGGACCCCAGGGGAGGGGGCGTCCCTCTCTGGACCAGGGTTGCATCTCTGAGACCCAGCACACAGGAGCCACAGCCCTTGGGGCCTCAACCAGGCACAGGGTGACATATGTGTGCCCACGTGAACTTGAACCTTGCAGATAGGGGAACGTTCATGGATGATATTTCCTTTTCCAGTTTCTTTTAGTCAATACTTGATCAAGCTTTTCTGGTGATTATTTTCCTTTTTTGTGACCCAGCCAGGGAGCTGTGGGAGTACTCTCACCTGAGACAGTTGCTGGCTGTGATCCAGCCAGACCAGGGGCTCCAGCATGCATCACACCTGCAGTTCATGCCGCATCTCCCGCGCTCATAACCACTTCACCACCATTTGTAAAGAAAAAACTAAAAGAAACCAGGGATTTTGCCTGAGTCCTGCCATACCTAGCTAGGCTCTGAGCTGATGTATGACTCTTGGAGGTGCTCAGGGGACTATATGGGGTGCTGGGAATTGAACCAGGGTGAGATGCATGCAAGGCAAACACCTTAGCTGCTGAACTATGGCTCTAATCTCCACTTTTAAAATGAATTTTGACTCCAGTAGAATATCAGACACCTGCATCTTCTATGGACTTTTGTGTCTTCCATAGATCTTGTCAAATGCAGCCTGGAAGGGGCCTTGGGAAATGTAGCAGTGTGGGCAAGAAGGGTAGGGGTGATAGAGAACATGAAAGCTGGTGGTGCAGAGCAAATATGGGTGCCCTCCTTGGGGTCGCTGCCTTCTCCTGTGGGTTACTACTGAACCCTAGGCCCATTTACAGCTTCCCAAACACCCAATTCTACTCAATCCCACCACCCCTAACCACAGCCCAGCCCAGGGGAGAGGATAGACACAAAGAGGAAACAGGGAAACACACTTTCTTCAGTGGGCCATTGCAGTCACACAAGGGTCCCCACACGCGGTGCGCACAGTCTCTAAAGCCACTGATCATGAGACTGAAATGGTCAGAGACCCTGAGACAAGGAGGGGAAGGATGCAGATGCTGGGCTCTGGGCAGGCAGGACTGTGCCCACTGTGTGCCAGTAGACTCCCAGGTGTTTGTCCCAGGCTCTCTAAGAGGCAAGGCTGAAGGGGGCTGGGCATTCAGGAAACGTTTCCTCTCCTAGGTCCCTGCTCCTCTGGGCATGGGCTGTGCAGGAAATGGGAGGAGGGGACTGAGTCTGTCTCCCCTGGCCTCTATCACTATTCTGGAACCTCTGGGCAGTTTGGAGGTGCTTGCTCTTCTCAGAGATGACTGAGGCCCCACCGAGGGTGCAGACTTTGGCTACTGGTCACATGGCTGTCCAGAGTAGGGAAGCACATCTCCAGCTGATAATTTCAGCCAGTGTAAGAAGCACCCGTCACCACACGAGCTCAGTCCTGGGGCACAGGCAGGAGCTGCAGCACAGCCCGGGGAAGTTGTCCATGACCCAGCCCAGGCCTGCTCTTGGTTCAGACCCACTGACATCCGGAGATCTGGACCCTTTGGCTTCCAGGGCTTCCCTCCCACATATTCAGGAAGAATTTCCTAGTTGCCACCTCTTGCTCAGTATAAGGAGCCCTGGAGTTCTCATCTTGGTGCTCACAGGAGCTGCCAAAAAGTGCAGCGAAGTTGGCCAAGGCCCAGATTCATGCTTTCTCTCGGTTCATGCCCACTGGCATCTGGCCTCTGGACCCCTGGGCCCCAGGGCTTCTCCTCCCAACTGGCTGTGCAGTGCCCCATGGCCTCAGCTGCAGACCTCCCTGGAAGAGAGAGTCTCAGTGGCAGCCAAGGAGAGAATGAACCACTCTTCCCTGTCCTGCCTTTATATAGTACCTGTCCTCTGTGATGTCACAGACACAGAATATCCACACCCTCCCTGGGGCCAATCAGGCTGCACAATCTCCTGGCTGCAGGTGAAAGCTTGCCTGGGGGCCTTAGGGAGGGTCTTAGGGAGGGGCAAGCTTCCTAGAGCACTTTCAGGCTGGGTCTGGGGGCAGTCAGTCAAGGGTGAGCAGGGCCTGTCTGACCCCATTCCTCTCTCCCTGGAGCCCTTCTCGCACACTGTCCTGACCCAGAGCTGTGGGAGGGGACTCCTGCTGCTGGGGGAGCCCACACTCTCCAGCCCTTCAAGGCCCACAGCTAGAGGCTGAGACCAAGGAGGCCACAGCATTTCAGTCTCTCATGGTCAGTAGCTTTAGAGACTGGTCACTGTGCACACCGATATGGGGACCCTTGTCTTATTGTAGCTGCCCTTTGAATAAAGTGTGTTTCCCTGTTTCCTCTTTGTGTTCATCCTTTTCCCTGAGTTGGGTTCTGGTTAGGGATTAGTCTGGCTGGGTTGGGCAGAAGTGGCTCTTGGGGAAGCTGTAAGTGGGCCTAGGGTCAAAATAGAGAACCACAGGACAGGGCAGCGACCTCAAGCAAGAGACCCATGTTTGTTCTTCAACACCAAGCCTTGAGGTTCTCTGTCGCCCCTGCCTCTCAAGTCCACAGAGCTCCATCTCCTGAGGACACTGCAGAGCTCATTTGACAAGATCTCTGGAAGTTGTAATGCACGGAAACACTCAAGGGTCAGGACCTTTCCCTGAGGGCACCTCACCTTGGTGTGATCCCCAACACTGCAAAGTCCCCCAAACATCACTGAGAGCAATCCCTGAGCACAGGGTCAGAAGCAGACCAGAGAACTGTGTATATGGCCCTACAGTCCCCTCCCTAAATCAGTGTCACACAGAAATCAGAGTGTGAGCAGCAGTCTAGAATATTTGAGGCCCTACGTGCCACCAACGCCTACTCTAAGTATCACTTGGAGTGTGTAGTCAGAGTGGGACCCAAATCCTGCTGGGTATGATGGCTGGACTCTCAGGCCAGCACCAAGGGGCTGATTAGTGACAGAATGGCTCCAGAAAGTCCATCGTATTAATTTTAAATAACACAACTAGGGGTAAAATGATAGTACAGGGATCAAGGTGCTCACCTAGTGTTTGGATGACCGTGGTTCAAACACTGCTATAGTGCTACAGGGCTATACTACTCATACTGCTCTGAGTACCCTTCCCTCAGGAGTAATCCCTGAGTACAAAGTCAGGAGTAGCTCCTAAGCACTCAGACATATGGCCCAATTCCAAGAAGGAAAGAAAGAAAAATGGAAGGACAGAAGCAAAGGAGGAGGAGGGGTGGGGAGAGGAGAGAGGTTCAGTGGTAAAACACATGCTTCTGGTGTGAGTGTCTGAGTTTAGTTAACAGCACAACCCATGAAATGGAGGACATAGAGGGGGAAAAAAAGAAAAGATAAGAAAAGAAGAGAAAAGAGAAGAAAATAAATTAGGGGCTAGAGAGTGGTTCAGCATTACTTTAGATGTAGCTGATGCAGACACCCTATTACGCTTCTCAAGCACTACCCAGAAACCACTACTTGTAGTACCTTCCCCCACAACTAACAGGACTAAGGGTAAAGGTAAAGGTAAAGGCTCTCCCGTTGATCGTCGATTTGCTCGAGCGAGCCCAGTAACATCTCCATTGGAGACTTTGTTGTTACTGTGTCTGGCATATCGAATACTCTCGGTAGCTTGCCGGCCTCTCCGAGAGGGGCGGAGGAATCGAACTCGGGTTGGCCACATTGGCCGCTTGTAAGGCGAACGCCCTTCCCGCTGTGCTATCGCTCCAGCCCAGGACTAAGGGAAATGGGCCAATTAATCCCAAACTCCATATGGCACCCCGAAACATTGCTGGCTTGTGTGAAGGGTCCTGGGACCACAGGGTGGAAGCAGCATCATTTCCTTGGGCCTTCACACTGAATCAAAGCCAGGCTTTGTCAGTAACCCCTGAGTATCTCTGGTTCTTCCTTCCCTGAAACCCTGTTCTCCCTTTACCCGTCTTCCTGAAGAGAGCAGTAGAGCAAAGAAAGGAACTCAATACACATTTTAGGGTTGATTTATTTATTTATTATTTTCCTCCCCCACAGTTTTCATTCTTGCACTTTGATTGACAACGTTGTTGATAATGGAGTTTCAGGCACACAATGTACAAACATCAATTGTTCCACCAGTGTCAGTGTCCTTCACCATTGTCTCAAGATCCCCTGTCACCCATGGCCCTCTCCAACCCCATGGTCAACTCATGAAGGTACCGGCAGAGGAACAAAGGCATGCGGGAACCGGGACTGAGATCTCCAAGCCTACTCGGATAGGGGCTGAGCATCCTTCACCCAGATTCTCCAAATTCCAGTAGGCGGGGGTCACACCCACCAACTGGCACCCTGGCGCCATGTAATCCCATCAACGGCCAGGACCCAGAGACTATAAAACCCAGCTCCCGGAAGAGAACAGTGCAGAGTCTCCTGCCCCCTGCACCTGGCTGTACTCGCAGGGGACCCTTGGAGGGGAGTGGATTGAGTTTCCCTCCCCGCCCCGACCAGGACTCCGGCAGCCGAAGACCTCCAGAACCAGCCACCACCATGCTGAGAACACTCTCCGCACACATAGAAAAGAGTACATCACCAAAATAAAATAAAATAGAACAAAATTGGGAGGCTAAACAGTGGGGTACACTTTAACATGTAGTTGGAGTAAGCAGCCTATTGTGCCCCTAAAGCACTACCCACACACCTCCAGATGTGGTCCCCTCTCCCACAAAGACCCAATATCAAAATGGTACAGGGGTAAATTTAGATCCCAAACCCACATGGCACCCCACAACATTGCCAGGCTGGTGCAAAGGGTCCTGGCACCACACTGTGGAAGCAGCATCATTTCCTTGGGCCTTTCCACTGAACCAAAGGCCAGCTTGGTCAGTAACCTCTGCATGCCTCAGGTTCTTTCTTCCCTAAAACCCTGTTCTTTCTTTACCCGCCATCCTGGAGGGGGCACTAGAGCCAAGTAAAAGGAGCACATTAAACATTTTAGGTTTATTTATTTATTTATTTATTTTTGCTTAGCCACAGTTTTTATTCTTGCACTTTGATTAACAAAACTATTGATAATAGAGTTTTGGGCATTCAATGTTCCAACACCAAATGTGCCACCAGTGTCTCAAGATCCCGTCACCCACGGCCCTCTCACCCCCACAGTAAACTCATTTCTGTGGCAAACTCTCAGGGCCTGTTCCCATTGGCCACTGGCCATTTGTTATTCCATATTTATCCCACATATGAGAGGAATCATTCTTTTTTTTTTTTTTTTTTTTGCTTTTTGGGTCACACCTGGCGATGTACAGGGGTTAATCCTGGCTCATGCACTCATGAATTACCCCTGGTGGTGCCCGGGGAACCATAAGGGATGCTGGGAATTGAACCCAGGTCGGCAGCATGCAAGGCAAACTCCCTACCCGCTGTGCTATCACTCCAGCCCCTCATTCTGCATTTTCTCTCTACTTTTGACTGACTTGGCTTAGCAGGACACTTTCTAATTTCCTTTAAGAGAGTGCAAATTGCATGATTCCATCTTTTCTTATAACAGGAATATTCCATTGTGTATGTAGACCACAGTTTCTTTATCCAGTCCTCTGTGCTGGGACACTGGGGTTGTTTCCAAATCTTGGCAACTATGACTGACACTGCAATGAACACAGGAGACCAGATACCTGGTCAAAACACCCCTTCTTAGGGGACCAGAAGAATAATACAGCACGAAGATATGTGTCCACCTTGCATCTTCACGTTAGAATCACCGTGTACCACGCAGTGTCCACAATAGAAACTGAGATTACAGTTCCCTGGAAACCCTAGAAACTGTCTGCACTGCTGTTTTGGCACTGCATCACTTCTGGTTCCACTAGCTTGAAAATCAAGAGCGCCCAGTGCACTGTCTGTGCTTTCAGCTCTCAGACCTGCCTCTTCACCGCTTTTTGCCCAATTCTTTAGGCTCATCCTGCAGTTTATCACCTGTGAAGAACAAGTGGGTGCAGACGGGCAGGTGCTGAGTATCTAGCGCACTACGGGGAAGCTCCCATGTCGACTTCACAGAAGATTCCCCAGTCTCAGACCCTGTCTAGCCTGTAGCCTCTGACTCCTTCCTTGGACTGTGCTGCGTCCCCCAGGCCAGTCACTTCCTCTGCCCCTGACCCTGTCTCCTCCATCTCCGAAGTGCTTGCTGCATCGCTGTGTGGAGCCCCCAGACCCAGCTGTGCTTCTCTGATCCTCTCATCCCAGCCGAGTGCCCTGACTCCTGTATAAGTTAGGAAGGAGCAGTAACACGGAAAACAATCCGGGAGAGCGCCAGGAGAGTCACCGCGCAGAGAAGAGCAAAAGCAAGTCCCGCGCACCTCTAAGCATTTCTGGACCCCACCTTGGAGGGATTTTAACCCTGCAAACTTTCCCTGCAGTCAGTCCGCATTGGGGTCTTTGAGGGTCTGTTCCTCAGTGTGGACCGCAGAAGGGCAGCACCCACGTGGCGTCCAGGACGTTCACCCCGCCCCTAAGGGACCCAGGAAACCCGCTCGGGGCGGTGTCCATGCGGAGAGGAGGAAGAGTTGCGGTCGTGGCCGGGGTTGTCCCGCCTTAGGTGGTCGTGGCCGTCCTCGCCTTGGTGGCTGGGGCTTGGTGGACAGGCTAAGGACCGCGGCTGCAGGGAAAGCTGTGGACTCTGGGCTGCGCTCAGGTGCCGCGGGGTCCCCGGGGGCCCTGCGCTGGGCGGGTGAACGACGAGATGGGGCGGGCAGGGACCTGGGGCCCAGGGCTAGCGCCTCCCTCAGAGTCTGGGCGCTGTACCCCCATCCCCTCCCCGCACAGCCGCCAGCAGCGCTGGACAGAAACCCCGGGGGACCAGCGCCAGGCTCGGAGCAGACTCTAGCACGGGGCCGGAGGGGAGCGGTTACGCCCAGCGTCACTAGGTGCGGAACGGGACGGAACCGGGAAACAGCTGGGCGCCAGCTCTGGGCCCTCCCTCATTCCCAGGCCTCTTACACCGTGGGCTCGCTGCCACCGCCGCCTCCTCCACTGGACACTGCGCCCGCTCTCGGGGGTTTCCGGGGCTTCGTGCCAGGTGGTGCCCCACGGCCACGGTGTCGGCTCTTTTCTCTGACGCCCGGTGCATCCCGCCACTAGGTGACTGGTTGGACTGACCCGTGTTCCTGGTCTGTGGCGCCTCTTGGCACTCGGGCTCACTGGCACCGCTCTCTCTGCTGTCCGCATGGCCGGAAACGTCCAACAGGGCCACTGGCCAAAGGAATGGCCAAGAGTGACTGGGAAGCTCAGGGAAGCAAGTGTGGTGGCGGTGATGTAGGCAGGTAGATAAGGAAAGGCCCTTGGCGGTGAAATTTGATTAACAATGAAAGAATTCTAGGACTGACCCACCTTGTGGATACAGAAAACAAAGACCTGATAAAACCATGGCCAGACCCTGAGGATATAGGCCTCCTCCCTATGAAGTTCCTCTTTTTGGACCTCCCCTTTTAATCCCGTTAACTTTAGTGATTCAGCCCAAGAAGACCATCACCACTTCCATCCTCCCTGATAACCTCCTTTTACCTGGGAAGAAGCTTCAAGTGGGGGCAGTCTGGAGAAACCCTATAAAGGCCACCTTGAACAAAGGAAGGATGCACATATGCTTCCTGAGCTCATTTGCTGCTTGCGCCCAAGTGGCTGAGCACTTATGGGCTGAGCACATGTGTGACCCACATCTCCTCCTTGAGATGTGTACTTTCATGCTTTCATGTCTAATGCTAGGATGTGTGTAGGGGCTCTCTCCATCTTTTGAGAAGCCTGTGTTCTCTCTTGAGTATGCTCTCTCTCTCTCTCTCTCTCTCTCTCTCTCTCTCTCTCTCTCTCTCTCTCTGTCTCTCTCTCCACACACACACACACACACACACACACACACACACACACACACCTTAAAAATCCTCCAAATAAAATCTATTTGTTTCACTGCTTGTCTACTCCTGAAATTCCTTTCTGTGAGGCCAAGAACTCAGTAACCCTGGGTCCTGGGTGGCAGAGGCGGATGGGGAGAAAGTGACCATCTTTCTCCTCCCTGCTTCACATAAGTCACGGGTTAGGCCCACCGACATCAGATTGACCTGGTGGCAGCACCATACCCCCATTATGGCTCATTTTTATTGCATTGTCCATCTCTCTCCCCTAGCTCAGGGAAAGCTGGCTGGCAGGTACTGTGATTTCTGAGCACCAGAAACCCGACTTTGCGGCAGCAGCAGTCCTGGGTTGAGGAGTGACAGGAATCACCTTAGACAGACACTTCACAGGTGTGTTGTCTCCTACTGTCAGCCTAGGTCCTGGCAAGAGGCTGCCTTTCTCTATCTCCAGTTGTGCTCTGGTTGGTGACATGTCCCGGGCAGCTTTGATTAGAGTCTGGCCTGCATGTAGAGCTGGTTCCCTCTGTGGTCACTTTCATTTCAAGTGAATGTGGCTGCACCCAGAGCAACCTCAGCTGCCAATGGCCAGGCCAGCACCCCCAGATCCCCAAACAGACAGATTTAGCTTTCCAGAGCTGCTCTCCTGCCCTGGGAGCAGAGACCGGCCTGCAGGGGGCATCAGAAACCAGGGAATCTCCACAGTGTCTCACTAGCTGTTGCAATGCTTGAGCCCTTGGAGCAGTTTCCCTGGCACTCTGGCTGATATGGTGGGCACGAGGGTCTCCATTCCCTGCACCAGAAATTTCCACATCCACCTGATTGTGGATAACCCCATAGATCAGAGGTTCCACAGCACACTAAGTGTGTTTGCCCCATCCCTGTCCTTGGAAAAAGCTGAGGCACCAGCTGTAAGTGAATATGCTGAATGGGAAAGCAGGAATTCTCCCCTGACACAGAAAGAGTCAACAATGCTTCTTCCCTACTCAGGGGCTGGGAGTCCCAGTGGGGGTTGCATGCAGGGTCAAAGGGCCTCTTCGAAATTTGGTTCCTTGCTGATCACTGAACCACTGGTCCAGACTTTGTTATATTTGTGCCTGGTCTTCTCCCTCTTGTCCCTTTGCAGTCAGTCACCAGAACTTGTCTTCTGATCACTCTCTGCTCCCTTTTCACATTGCCTCTGAAAGGAATCAGGGCAAGTGGTAAGCTATGTGCTACCCTGGCATTGAGATTGGCCTGGCCAAAGAACTATAATGCTTAACTATAAGTAAAGAGCTTGTTAATGGACAAAAGCTGTCATGATTCCAAAAGTAATAACCAGATTCGGAACCTGCTAGGGTTAGGAATGATTAATCTGGCCTGAGCACTGTAGTATGAGTCTGGGACAAGATGTTCCCAGGAGAACTGCCCTACAAGCCTCAATGTTATCTCTTACTGTGTACTTACAAAAATAACTAATATTGAGATGTTGATAGAGTTATTAGACTAAGGAAAAGAGAAAAACAACTTAAGGGGGTATTTTTCCCTTAGGCAGTCAGGAAGGGTTTTGGAATATCCTAGGTGGTGTTCCCTTTCAACTTGCTGGGCCCTCAGGAAGGGCTTCTTATGTTGATTTTGCTACCAGACTGGGAGCAATGTCAGCCTGGAGAGTGCAGGGGAGTTGGAGAGACCAGAGATCTGGAGAGAAAGAGCAGAGCCACGTGATGGATCCTGGAGTGGCTAGCAAGGGGGACAGAGAGAGAAGAATGTAGAACACAGGAGCAGGCATGTGGGGGGAGAGAAAGAGAGAGAGAGAGAGAGAGAGAGAGAGAGAGAGAGAGAGAGAGAGAGAGAGAGAAAGAGAGCCCAAGCTGCGTGATGGAGCATGGAGAGATGAACAGGAGTGACAGGAGGAGACGGGAGCAGTGTGAGACTAAAATGGGAGGCTCAGAGAGACTGGGCAAGGGGGTTGGAAGAATGAAATAAAAAAACATTTGATCAATCAACCGGCTTGGCCCTCATTTTGTCCAACATCTGCCCCACGATCAGGGCTGCCCTGGTTTCGGGAGCGGCTCAGGCCCACCTGAAACTTGGGCGGCAAGGAGATCCGTCGGGCTCACCCTAGACAAGCCCCAAAGGCTTTTAAACATTGTCCCCCACCACACACAATCATAAAAAAGAAAGGAATTCCCTACCTCAAGTGGAGTGAGGCTGATCCAGAAGGGATTTTGCCCTGCACTGGGAACACAGTCACTATTTAGTTCTTAGCACCAGCAGTCCTAACTTCACCTGCTCCTCTCAAAGAGAAACTTCTTCCTGGCCACAGAAACTCACCAATTTGCTGGAAACAGACCTATTAGGGATGGGGAGATAGAAAGTGGTCAGGTGCAGGGATTGCTTTGCCTTTGCTTGGTCGCCAGTTCATGACCTTGGGTTCTTCATAACCCCCACACCATCATCCAGTCACCGCTTGGTGTGACCCCAGAAGAGGACACTATTTTCTACTTAAAACATTGTTTTTGGCAGGACAGTTTACAAAAAAGAGAAAAATCATTTTTTAAGGAGAAAAAAATATTTTCTTTTAAAGTAACTGTTTTATCTTCCCTGAGACTATGCCTGCCAAGAAGACACCAAGAAGACTGCATGTCACGCCCACAATTTGCCTCTGGGCACCATTTTTGCGCACCAACAGCCCTGGCTCAGGGAAACAGTAGCTGTTCCCAGAAGAAACCACAGCACCGGATATCTCTCCGGGTTCCATACCAAGCCAATATTGCCGGCACCCCAGATGGAGCAGGTGCAGTGTCCGGCCTACACCCGATGGAATCCCGGTGACCAAGAGCTTCCACAGGCAAGGGCCTCTGTATGCGGGTTCTAGGACTAAATCTCCAGGCTACATGGCAACAGAGGACCTAGACTGTCCCTCCCAGGTTCCCTGCCCACCCAGAAAACTAGCTGTCATGCCCACAATTTCCCTTAGGCGCCATTTATAGCACCAACAGCCCTGGCACAGACTCCCAACTGAACCCAAAATGGATTAGTGCCATACAGAACTATCTCTGAAACCCAACCATTTACAATCCAGAAATTTACATTTATGATCGTGGCCATGCCAGTTCTCATGATATTCAAAATGAGCAATGGAAAATAAATTATCTAGCATCTGTCCCTGGCAGGTAGGCTTAAATTGTGGTGGGAAAATTTGAGCAAAACATAATGCCAAAAATTAGAGAGAGAGTATTGGGGAAATTGTCTGTCATAGTGCAGAGTGAGAACTGGGATTGGGGTGGAGAGGAGGGGGGAATACTGGGGACATCGGTGGTGTGAATATGTGCACTTTGGAGAGATGCGTGTTCCATCATTGTGCAGCTGAATCTCAAACATGAAAGCTTTGTACCTGTATCTCGTGGTGATACAATAAAATTAAAAAGTAATGTGGAGTTCATGCCAAATTCAGTCATCTTAATCAATGGCTGAACAAATAGCAGTACTCCTACATTAGTTTTTAAAAATAAATAAATGAATGCTTTATACAGAGGATCTTGAAGAGGGAAGGAGATGAGTTGATTCTTTTTTTTTTTTTACCATTTTAGGAAGGTGTTAAGTTTTCATACTGAGAAGCAAAGGCATTTACAAGAAATAACCTGACTGGACATTTTAGGTGGGGGAAGCTAGCATTGGTTTTTCTGTTGTTAAATCAGCAAACTTGTCTTAAATAAAAGAAGGGAATAAATTCTAAAATGAAGGCAAAAGAAACCATTCACTGAGAAAACCTCTGAAAGGGTCATTTAAGTTGTTTATTTCATGAGGGACTCAGGCATGGTGGCCATTCAGAGAGCTGAGCCCAGAGCCCCACTGGTTAAGAGTTCTTGCTCTTAAAGGGGATTTTAAGAGCAAGATTAAACATCCCAGATTAAAAGGGATAGAAGTGTTTCCCAGGTGTCAAAGACCAGGGGTTAATCCAGCTCTTCTGGGGCAAGGCAGGCTCTTTTTTTCTTTCTCTTTTTGTGTCACACCTGGAAATGCACAGGGGTTCCTCCTGGCTCTGCGCTCAGGAATTACTCCTGGCGGTGCTCAGGGGACCATATGGGATGCTGGGAATCAAACACGGGTTGGCCGCGTGCAAGGCAAATGCCCTACCTGCTGTGCTATTACTCCAGCCCCAAGGCAGGCTCTTAAAACCCCCCAAAACATCCAAAAGTAAGGATAACTATTGGGCTCTAAAGCAGTCAGTAAACCTTGGCACCCCTCCGGTCTTCTAAAAAAAAAACCCCGGCTCTATCTGTTGTGCAAACACACACACACACACACACACACACACACACACACACACACACTAAAAGAAAAGAATCCTGCCGCGCTGGTGGAGATTGGGTCCCATTCCTGATATGTTCTTCAACAATCATCTCTGCTTAAAATTATATCTCGCAGAAATTCTGGTTGGATAGCCAATAGAAGCCAGAAAAGGGAAAGTTTGTAAACTGAACCTGGCTAGGAGTTGCCAGCCTCTCCTGGGCATGCTGAGGCAGAGGAAGGAGCTGAGCTGCATTGAGGAACCAAACCACTGATGCTAGCAAGGAAGGTGGTCTGGAGAGAAGCTCAGCTCCCAAGGCTGTGAGGCAGGAGCTGTGGAATTAGGTAAGCCTGGAAAAGAGTCAGAGATTTAAGTGTTAAAATGCCACCTTTAAATGAAAATGCCTGCAAGCATGAACATCCTCTTGGGGGTGGGGTGGGCATGGAGGGAAGTCTTGATCCATCCAGATAAATAATTTTGCTTAACGAAAAACCTAGATCATTTCTTGTTAATAACTGGACAAGAAGAATCCACAGTTGAATTTCTTCCTAATATGTGTGTCAAAGGATTGTATTTTATTATTTTTTTAATTTATTTTTTCTTTTTGGGTCACACCTGGCAATGCTCAAGGGTCATTCCTGTCTCTGCACTCAGAAATCATTCTTGGCGATGCTCAGAGAATCATATGAAATGCTGGGAATTGAACCCAGGTCGGCCATGTGCAAGGCAAATGGCCTACCCGCTGTGCTATCGCTTCAGCCCCAAGGATTGTATTTTAAACCAAAACTCACCCTTTCTGTAAAATCCTGAAATACATTCACCTCACAATCCCGCCCTTTATTTGTAAGTTGTTGCATACCTTCAACCTGGTTCTCTCTGTGGTCACTTTAATTTCAAGTGAATGTGGCTGCACCCAGAGCAACCTCAGCTGCCAGTGGCCCAGGCCAGCACCCCCAGATGCCCAGACAGATGCGGCCTCCCAGAGCTGCTCTCCTGCCCTGAGAGCATAGCCCGGCCTGCAGGGGGCATCAGGCACCAGGGGATCTCCACAGCGTCTCACTGACTGTTGCACTGCTTGAGCCATAGGAGCAGTTTCCCTGGCACTCTGGCTGATATGATGGGCACCCGGGGCCTCCATTCCCCGCACCACACACTTCCACACCTACCTGTTGTGGGTAACCCCATAGATCAGAGGTTCTACTGGACACTGTTGTGTGTTTGCTCCGTCCCTGTCCTTGGAAAGATCTGAAGCACCAATTGGAGGGTGAG
Source organism: Sorex fumeus (assembly GCF_029834395.1). NCBI lineage: Eukaryota > Metazoa > Chordata > Mammalia > Eulipotyphla > Soricidae > Sorex > Sorex fumeus. The sequence continues at coordinate 26,990,673 of NW_026606072.1, read as the reverse complement.
TGTGCTGAATGAGATGACCAGAAGGTTGCACAGGAACCCCGAGATCCCTGGTATCCCTCCCGTGCCACCTGGGAAGACGCTGCACCTTGGCGGCTCTCCTATCCACTGTTCAACAAGGCTCTGCGCCCAGAACAAGAGCAACCAGTTCTGGTATGGATGTGGGGAGAAAGGGGCTTGATTGCAGCACCAGAGGGCATGGCTTGGCAGTGTTGATAACCTGTCAGATCCAGGGTCTTGTGGCTGAATCTTTCCTTTGAGACCCTCTAGGGAGAAAGGTGATGCTGCATCCTGTTCCTGAAACTACATCACATGGACAACACTGGAAGAAGTCAGTGCAGTAGTCCACGTGTTAAACACACAGAAGCCAGTGGAGTAACTTTACTAACAAAATGAAAAATTATTGGGGTCAGGCATTTGACCCAGAGATAAAGTGCAGGACTCACACTTGTTTGATTGGATCACACACACTTACAAGGAAAGGGGTGGGGGGAAGGATTTTAGGTAAAGTCACCTTCCCTCAGAGAAGACAGGTCATGTTCTCACATGGTTAACTTACTGGTCCAATTCAGGGAACCCCAGTGACTGGTTTAGGATTACAGAGGTGGCAATAGTGCAAAGGGCTGGAGTGCGTGTCCTGCACACAGAGGATCGAGGCAGCTCCCCAGCATCATATGAGTCAAACCACCACCACCTTCAACACCTCTGCACATGGCCCTGGGGCCCCTGAGTAACTGTGGGATTACCTGGTGGTCTCCTGCAGAGCCAGGACAATCCCCACCTCAGGTCACAGGCTCTGGAGGAGTCACTTGGATCCTCAGGACACTGCTTGGGCATTACCAAGCACAATGGATTGTGGAGGTGGGAAGAGGTGGGCAGACACTAAAAGATTGATTTTAGGTTAGCTGTGCAGTGGTCAGATGAACACGCGTGGACCAGAGAGAGTACAGCAAGGATGACTGACATACATGTAGACATCCTGGCTTCAATCCCAGACACCATATCTATTTCTTGATCAGCTGCATTCGAAATGCTCTATTTGGAAGTTATCCATTGATCAGTGCTTTCCAATTTCTTCTTTATGATTACATCATTAATTTTAATCCTTTGCTTTGGAGCCACAAACAGCAGTGCTCAGAGCTTACTCCAGTTTCTCTGCTCAGTAGTGGTGGGGCTCAGGGGATCATCTGTGGAACTAGGACTCAACCCAGGTTGGCTTATGTAAGGCAAGCTTCCTGCCCTCTAGCCTTCTGGCCCTAGTATTTGTTCTTATAACTATTTAATTTCTTTTTAAGACATTCTTAGCTTCAATTTTAATTCTTTTTCTACTCTCTTAACTTGTTTGCTACCTCAAGGATTTTTTTTTTTCTAATTCAGGAATTCTAAGATAAAAAATCTGGGGCCACACTACAGAGACAGGAGGAAAAAAAATGTGTTTATTTTGTTACTAAATGGGGTATTGCAGGGGCTGGAGAGATAGCACAGTGGGTAGGGCATTTGCCTTGCACGCGGCAGACCCAAGTTAGATTCCCAGCATCCCATATGGTTCCCTGAGTGCCGCCAGGAGTAACTCCTGAGTGCAGAGCCAGGAGTAACCCCTGTGCATCGCCAGGTGTGACCCAAAAAGAAAATAAATAAATAAATAAATAGGGTATTGCAGGGGGAAAGGAAAAAAAAGAAGTATCGTATGCTGATGCCTGAATCTCAGAGTCTATTCTCCTGCAGAGAATATTCTAAAATAATTGCATTTATAAAGGTGGTGCATTTATGAGGACATTTTCCTGGTTGCATTTAACTAAAGTTAGAGTAAAGGCTAATTAAAAGCCAAGGATTGGATGATTCATCTAATCCATGACATGTGACTCCAGCCACATGTCCTGATTAAGGGAAAAAATAACAATGTTGTAGGATCAGGAATTAAAATGAGATTGGAGAGATAGTACTGGGAAAAGGTGCTTGTTGTCTATCTCTCCACTCCCTTAATCTCTCCATAAACATAAAACTTATAGTTGTTTGCCTTTGGCCTTCCCAGAGCTCATTTTATCTGTCCCCAACTGAAATTGCACTGAATGACAATGCTTCCATCCCAAAGAAATCCACTTTGCATTTGAATTGTCTAGCCCCTCTCTATTTTGCAACACCCAGTTTGTTCAGAGCTTACTCCTGGTCTGTGCCCAGGAATAACTCTGGTGAGGGTAGGGAGACCATCTGTGGTGCTGGGAATGGAACCTGTGTGCTGTGTGCAAGAAAACTCATTTTCAGTGAAGCTAGAGAGTTTTGTATTGAACAGAATTTACTTAGGAAGATGTGAGGGGTGAAAGAGAGAAATACCTGTTCGAGAGCAAACTTGGGTTTCTCCAGGTTGAAAAAGCAGACGGAGAGGGAGTGGGGTTCAACAAGAACACAGACTAAATAGGCAAGGAAAAGTTTAATCTTCCCAATTCACGATCTCTCAGCTGTGGACAGCTTACTTGGAAGCGGAGCTGGAATCTCTCAGTTCTTAAGGAATTCGCTCCCCAGAGAAGTCCCACCCACCCAGTCCCCTGTGGTTGGACACCTTAAATCCCAAGGGCTTTTAATTCCCCTGGGAAGAGCTCTCTGCGCACACCCAGGCTCTGGCCTCTGAGGGTGGAGGAGTGTTTTCTCTGCTGCCTGCTCCATGTCTGGGAAGGTGCCCAGAAGCCCCAGAGGCCCCAGGAAGCACCCCTGAACTTGAACTCAGTGGACTCTGGGCCCCAGCCACTGCCTTTGTATCCCGCGCTGTGTGCATTTTCTTTGGAGAACCACTATTTCAACCTACAACTACATTGCGGCCCAAACCAGAAACCAAACCACTAATGCTAGCAAGGAAGGTCGTCTGGGGAGAAACTCAGCTCCCAAGGCTGTGAGGCAGGAACTGTGGAATTAGGTAAGCCTGGAAAAGAATCAGAGATTAAAGTGTTAAAATGCCACCTGTAAATGAAAATGCCTGCAAGCATGAACATCCTCTTGGGAGTGGGGTGGGCATGGAGGGGAGTCTTGATCCATCCAGATAAATAATTTTGTTTTATGAAAAACCTAGATCATTTCTTATTAATAACTGGACAAGAAGAATCCAAACTTGGATTTCTTCCTAATATGTTTGTCAATGGATTGTATTTTATTGGTTTTTTTTTCTTTTTGAGTCATACCTGGGGATGCTCAGGGGTCACTCCTGACTGCACTCAGGAATCATTCCTGGTGATGCTCAGGGAACCATATGGGATGCTGGGAATTGAACCCGGGTCAGCCGCGTGCAAGGCAAAATGCCTACCCGCTATGCTATAGCTCCAGCCCCAAGGATTGTATTTTAAACCAAAACACCATTTCTGTAAAATTCCAGGATACACACCTCACAGGCCCACCCCTTAATTTTGCCTTCAGCCTGGTTCTCTCTGTGGTCACTTTCATTTCAAGTGAATGTTGCTCACTCAGTGCTACCTCAGGTGCCAGCAACCCAGTCCAGCAGCCCCAGATGCCCAAGCAGACAAATGCAGCCTCCCAGAGCTGCTCTCTTGCCCTTAGAGCATAGCCCGGCCTGCAGAAGGCATCAGGCACCAGAAGATCTCCACAGCATCTCAATGGCTGTTACACAGCTTGAGCTCTGGGAGCAGTTTCCCTTGCACTCTGGCTGATATGGTGGGCACCCTGGGCCTCCATTCCCCACACCACACAACTTCCACACCTACCTGTTGTGGGTAACCCCATAGATCAGAGGTTCTACTGGACACTGTTGTGTGTTTGCTCCTCCATGTCCTTAGAAAGGCCTGAGGCACCAATTGGGGGGGTGAGTGTGCTGAATGAGAAGCCCAGGAGGTTGCACAGGAATACAGAGATCCCCGGCCTCTCTCTCGTGCCACCTGGGAACACTCTGCACCTTGGCAGCTCTCCTATCCGCTGTTCAACGAGGTTCCGTGACCAGGTGACAATCACACCCAGGAGTTGCTCTGCAGAGCTCCCAGGCCTGGTCAGGCCTGCACAGTCTCTGCAGGAGCCTCCAAACCTCGGGCACCACGCCCCGACTTGCCCCCTTGCGGCCTTGGGCCCCCCCAGCGCCGGAAACTCAGGTCCAAGAATCATTTCAGTGGAAGGCCAGGTGGCACAACCACAAACAACCCAGCCCTGGCTCCCAGGACGACGATGTCGAGGACGAAGGATGGAGGGACACCCAGGCCACTACTGGATCTCCCTGGAGCGTTTGTCAGTTCCACAGGTGCCAAACCATATTTCCCCCATATGAAATAAAGATATACTGTGAAGTCCATGGGTCTTGGTTTTTGTTTTTTTCTCTCTCTGTGCACTAGCTGCCTGTTACTCTCTCCTGCTTATGAGTCAAGTAACTGCATTTTCTTTGTTTCACCACAGCTGGCTAAAAAACAAGAAGAGAGTTGGGAGGTGGAGGCTAAGCTGGGTCTCTGGCACTAGCATAGCAATACAGAAAGGTTGAGGGAGTGGGTCACTGGATACATGACATGGCTCAGAGACATGGTCAATTGAAAGAAGGAGTAGAAAGAGGGTAGAGTTGTCAGAAAGATGCCCCTTGTCTCTTGTTCTGACAGGGAGCTTCCAAGTCTCACACTATAGTCCACACCTGCTAACCTGTGTCTATAGACTTAGTGGACAGACTTGAAGAAGAGAGCAAAGAGGTTGAAAGGCAGGTCTACCAGCCCCAAGCACAGACAATGCACACTTGCGCTTTTTGGTTTTCATGTTAATGAAACTAGAAAGTGACAAAGCACTTTCTAGGGCAAATGAGGCAATGTAGTCGCAGCTTCTAAAGCAGAAAAAGCACCTAGATAGAGTTTATTTTTTTTTCTAGGTAGAGTTTATAATACAATATTGTGCAGATTTATCTGAAGGAGTTTCTAAAGCACGGTGTGGGTCGTACCAGTTTTTCAGGACTTGAAATGCAGTTTCTAATGTGACAAGGTACTATCAATACTGTTTGATGTCATTTCTTGTGGAAGGTGCATGTTGGATCCAATTTTGGATGGAGCCAGCGCAGCTGACTGTTTCCATGTAGATGCCTCGTGGTAGCAGCAGTCTCTTGTGTAGGTGGAATGGTGGTCAAAGGACTTTCTTATACAATGTGACCTGGACAATTCAGTACCTTGAGGACCTGACATGGAAGACAGACTTTCTAAGTCGCAGGAGGTCATCAGTTTCTCGTGGATGGGGCTGGTTAAAGCAGATCCTAAGTCATCACGAAATAGCCATTGCACTTTGATGTAGTCTTATGGACATTGCATGAACTATGCCATTTCTTGTGGACCTTACACACTTTAGAGGCTCTTTCTGACACTCTGTGGCAGGGTAGATGGTGTTCTAACACAATGCTGAACGGTGGCTACAGTCTCTTTTGTTAAATGGCTGCAAGTCTGAGCTTAGTCACCCACTGAGACATAGAGAAACAGAACAGATTTTTCAAGCTTTTACTCATACTCCAAAACACACTCACACAAGGGACTCAGGCCTCAGGGTTGACAAAGCTTAAGAGACTTGAGGCAAAACCCTCCACGATGTTGAAGCTCAAGGCATCTTCAACGGTGAAACACCATCACCAAGCAAGTGGAAACTAAGATAGATAAAATGGGACTACAGGAAACTGAGAAGTGTCTGCACCTCCAAAAAAAAACAGGATCTAAGATACAAAGACAAGTGTGCTTGCTGTGAGATGAATTCTTCTCAATTCATCTGTTAATAAGTCTTCTGTTTATTTATTTATTTACAGTAAATAATGCAACTTGTTGAGGTGTCCTGATCTGGCTGTTGGGGAGTCAGCAGGGCAGAAATCTGGGGAATAGACACATTGGATCCCCTGCCTTTGTGGGGCCTCTGCCTGAGCAGTGAGGATCCCAGTGCAGTGCCACATCCAGAGGACCCCAGCGGAGGGGGCATCCCCCTATAGAGCATGGTTCATCTCTGAGACCCAGCACACAGCAGCCACAGTCCTGGGGCCTCAAGCAGGCACAAGCTCACATATGTGTGCCCACATGAACTTGAACCTTGCAGATAGTGGAAGGTTCATGGGTGATACTTCCTTTTCCAGTTTCTTTTACTCAGTACTTGATCAAGCCTTTCTGGGGATTTTTTTTCTTTTTTGTGCCACAGCCAGGAGGCTGTGGGTGCACTATCACCTGAGACAGTTGCTGGCTGTGATCCAACCGCACAAGTGGCTCCAGCAGGCAGCACACCTGCAATCCTCACGTCATCTCCCCATGCCCATGACCACTTCACCTCTATTTATAAAGAAAAACTTAAAAGAAACCGGGGACTTTGCCTGAGTCCTGCCATACATAGCTAGGCTCTGAGTTGAGGTGGAGCAGACTCGTCGAGGTGCTCACGGGACCATATGGGGTGCTGGGAATTGAACCAGGTTGAGATGCATGCAAGGCAATCACCCTAGCTGCTGAACTGTGGCTCTAATCTCCACTTTTAAAATGAATTTTCACTCCCATAGAATATCAGACACCTGCATCTCCTGTGAACCTTTGCACTTTCCATAGATCTTGTAAAATGCAGTGCTCAAGGCTCCTCGGGAGATGCAGCTGTGTGGGCAAGAAGGGCAGGGGTAATAGAGAACATGAAAACTGGGTGGAGCAGAGCAAACATGGGTTCCCTGCTTGGGGTCGCTGCATTCTCCTGTGAGTGACTGCTGAACCCCAGGCCCACTTAAAGCTTCCCAAACACCCAATTCTACCCAACCCCACCACCCCTATCCACAGCCCAATCCAGGGGAAAGGATGAGCACAAAGAGGAAACAGGGAAACACACTTTATTCAATAGGCAGATGCAATAAGACTCAGGTGACAACATCGGCACACACAATCATCTGTCTCTAAAACTACTGATCATGAGAGACTGAAACGATCAACGGACCCCAAATCAAGGAGGCTAAGAATGCAGATCCATGGGCTCTTGGCAGGCAGGACTGTGCCCACTGGGGGCTGGCAGACTCCCAGGTGCTGATCAGGCTCCCTCAGAGGAAAGGCTGACAGGCGCTGGCAATCAGGGAACCCTTTCCTCTTCTGGCTCCCTGCTCTGCTAGGCTTGGGCTGTGCAGGAAGCGGGAGGACTGGACTGGTCTATCTGGCTCCGGGGCCTCTTCCACTGTTTGGGACCCTCTGGGCAGTTTGGAGGTTCTTGGTCTTCTCAGAAGTGACTGCGGTCCCACTGAGGGTGCAGACTTTGACTCCTGGTGACATTGCTGTCCAGAGTAGGGAAGCACATCTACAGCTAATCCCATTAGCCAGTGCATGGAGTATCTGGCATCCCCTGGTCTCAGTCCTGGAGACTCAGGCAGGAGCTGCGGTATAGCCCGGGGAAATTGTCCGTGGCCCATGCCCAGGCCTGTTCTCGGTTCAGGCCCCCTGGCATCTGGTGATCTAGACCCTTTTTCTTCCAGGACTTTGCCTCCCAGGTATTTTGGAAGAATTTCCTATTCACCGCCTCATGCCTCATGCCTCATGACTCAGGCCTCAGGGTTGACAAAGCTTAAGAGACTTGAGGCAAAACCCTCCACGATGTTGAAGCTCAAGGCATCTTCAAAGATGAAACACCAGTCACCAAGCAAGTGGAAACTAAGATAGATAAATGAAACTATAGGAAACTGAGAAGTGTCTGTACCTCCAAAAAAATAGGATCTAAGATACAAAGACAAGTGTGCTTGCTGTGAGATGAATTCTTTCCAATTCATCCGTAAATAAGTCTTCTGTTTATTTATTTACAGTAAATATTGCAAACTTGTTGAGGTGTCCTGATCTGGCTGTTGAGGAGTCAGTAGGCAGAGATCTGGGGAATAGGCACAGTGGGTCTCCTGCCTTTGTGGGGCCTCTGCCTGAGCAGTGAGGATCCCAGTGCAGTGCCACATCCAGAGGACCCCAGCGGAGGGGGCATCCCCCTATGGAGCATGGTTGCATCTCTGATACCCAGCACACAGCAGCCACAGTCCTGGGGCCTCAAGCAGGCACAAGCTCACATATGTGTGCCCACATGAACTTGAACCTTGCAGATAGTGGAAGGTTCATGGGTGATACTTCCTTTTCCAGTTTCTTTTACTCAGTACTTGATCAAGCCTTTCTGGGGATTTTTTTTTTTCTTTTTTGTGCCACAGCCAGGAGGCTGTGGGTGCACTATCACCTGAGACAGTTGCTGGCTGTGATCCAGCCACACAAGTAGCTCCAGCAGGCATCACACCTGCAGTCCTCACGTCATCTCCCAAAGCCCATGATCACTTCACCTCTATTTGGAAAGAAAAACTTAAAAGAAACTGGAGACTTTGCCTGAGTCCTGCCATGCATAGCTAGGCTCTGAGTTGAGGTGTAGCAGACTCGTCGAGGTGCTCACGGGACCATATGGGGTGCTGGAAATTGAACCAGGCTGAGATTCATGCAAGGCAAACACCCTAGCTGCTGAACTGTGGCTCTAATCTCCACTTTTAAAATGAATTTTCACTCCCATAGAATATCAGACACCTGCATCTACTGTGGACCTTTGCACCTTCCATAGATCTTGTAAAATGCAGCGGTCAAGGCTCCTCGGGAGATGCAGCTGTGTGGGCAAGAAGGGCAGGGGTAATAGAGAACATGAAAACTGGATGGAGGAGAGCAAACACGGGTTCCCCGCTTGGGGTCGCTACATTCTCCTGTGAGTCACTGCTGAACCCCAGGCCCACTTAAAGCTTCCCAAACACCCAAGTCTACCCAACCCCACCACCCCTATCCACAGCCCAGTCCAGGGGAAAGGAAGAGCACAAAGAGGAAACAGGGAAACACACTTTATTCAATGGGCAGATGCAATAAGAAAAGGGTGGCCACATCAGCATACACAGTCACCTGTCTCTAAAACTACTGATCAAGAGAGACTGAAACGATCAGTGAACCCCAAGTCAAGGAGGGTAAGGATTCAGATGCATGGGCTCTTGGCAGGCAGGACTGTGCCCAGTGGGGGCCCCAGGGGACTGACAGTTTACCTGGGGGGCCTTAGGGAGGGCCTTAGGGAAGGTCTTAGGGAGTGTGTTAGGGAGGGGCAAGAATCCTAGAACACGTTCAGGCTGGGTCTGGGGCAGCCAATCAAAAGTGAGCAGGGCCCTGTTTGACCTCATTCCTCTCTCCCTGGAGCCCTTCCAGCACCCTGTCTTGGCCCAGAACTGTGAGAGTGACTCCTGCTGCAGAGAGGAGCCCACAATCTGCAGCCTTGCAGGGCCAGGAGTCAGAGGCATCACTGGGGACAGAGTATCCAGGGATGTTTTCACCTGAGGTCATGGGGCACTACACAGCCAGTTGGAGGGGAAGCCCTGGAGGGCAGAGGTCCCAAACCCCAAAAGCCAGTGAGCCTGAACCAAGAGCAGGCCTGGATTGAGCCATGGACAACTTCCATGGCTGAGCCACAGCTCTTCGCTGAGGAAAGAGAGAAAGAGTGAGTGAGCGCTGAGTCTAGGTTGCCTCAGAATATGTAAGTTCTGGGCCATACTATGAGGCTCAGTGGTAAAGCACAAGCCCCAGGTGATAGTTTCTGAGTTTCGTTCCCAGTATGACCTTTAGAAAAGAGTACATCACCAAAATAAAATAAAATAAAACGAAATTGGGAGGCTAAAGAGTGGGGTACGCTTTAACATGTAGCTGGAGTAAGCAGCCTATTGTGCCCCTAAAGCACTACTCACACACCTCCAGATGTGGTCCCCTCTCTCACAAAGACCCAATATCAAAATGGTACAGGGGTAAATTTAGATCCCAAACCCACATGGCACCCCACAACATTGCCAGGCTGGTGCAAAGTTCCTGGCACCACACTGTGGAAGCAGCATCATTTCCTTGGGCCTTCCCACTGAACCAAAGTCCAGCTTGGTCAGTAACCTCTGCATGCCTCAGGTTCTTCCTTCCGTAAACCCCTGTTCTTTCTCTACCTGCCATCCTAGAGGGGACACTAGAGCCAAGGAAAAAGAGCACATTAAACATTTTAGGGTTGATCTATTTATTTATTTATTTATTTTTGCTTAGCCACAGTTTTTAGTCTTGCACTTTGATTGACAAAACTATTGATAATAGTTTCAGGCATTCAATGTTCCAACACCAAATGTGTCACCAGTGTCAACGTCTTCCACCAATGTCTCAAGATCCCCTGTCACCCACGGCCCTCCCAATCCCCGTGGTAAACTCAGTTCTGTGGGCAAACTCTCAGGGCCTGTTCCCATTGGCCACTGGCCATTTGTTATTCCATATATATCCCACTATGAGATGAATCATTCTGCATTTTCTCTCTATTTTTGACTGACTTGGCTTAGCAGGATACTCTCTAATTTCCTTTAAGAGAGTGCAAATTGCATGATTTCATCTTTTCTTATTACAGGAATATTCCATTGTGTATGTAGACCACAGTTTCTTTATCCAGTCCTCTGTGCTGGGACACTGGGGTTGTTTCCAAATCTTGGCAACTATGACTGACACTGCAATGAACACAGGAGACCAGATACCTGGTCAAAACACCCCTTCTTGGGGACCAGAAGAATAATACAGCACGAAGATATGTGTCCACCTTGCATCTTCACGTTAGAATCACCGTGTACCACGCAGTGTCCACAATAGAAACTGAGATTACAGTTTCCTAGAAACTCTGTCTGCACTGGCGTTTTGGCACTGCATTACTTTCTGGTTCCACTAGCTTGAAAATCAAGAGCGCCCAGTGTACTGTCGGTGCTTTCAGCTCTCAGACCTGCCTCTCCACCGCTTTTTGCCCAATTCTTTAGGCTCATCCAGCAGTTTATCACCTATGAATAACAAGTGGGTGTAGATGAGCAGGTGCTGAGTATCAAGGGCACCAAGGGGAAGCTCCCATGTCGACTTCACAGAAGATTCCCCAGTCTCAGACCCTGTCTAGCCTGTAGCCTCTGACTCCTTCCTTGGACTGTGCTGCGTCCCCCAGGCCAGTCACTTCCTCTGCCCCTGACCCTGTCTCCTCCATCTCCGAAGTGCTTGCTGCATCGCTGTGTGGAGCCCCCAGACCCAGCTGTGCTTCTCTGATCCTCTCATCCCAGCCGAGTGCCCTGACTCCTGTATAAGTTAGGAAGGAGCAGTAACACGGAAAACAATCCGGGAGAGCGCCAGGAGAGTCACCGCGCAGAGAAGAGCAAAAGCAAGTCCCGCGCACCTCTAAGCATTTCTGGACCCCACCTTGGAGGGATTTTAACCCTGCAAACTTTCCCTGCAGTCAGTCCGCATTGGGGGTCTCTGAGGGTCTGTTCCTCGGTGTGGACCGCAGAAGGGTGGCACCCACGTGGCGTCCAGGACGTTCACCCCGCCCCTAAGGGACCCAGGAAACCCGCTCGGGGCGGTGTCCATGCGGAGAGGAGGAAGAGTTGCGGTCGTGGCCGGGGTGTCCCGCTTTAGGTGGTCGTGGCCATCCTCGCCTTGGTGGCTGGGGCTTGGTGGACAGGCTAAGGACCGCGGCTGCTGGGAAGGCTGTGGACTCTGGGCTGCGCGCTCAGGTGCCGCGGGGGCCCCAGGGGCCCTGCGCTGGGCGGGTGGACGCCGCGATGGGGCGGGCAGTGACCTGGGGCCCCGGGCTGGCTCCTCCCGCAGAGCTTGGGCGCTGTCCCGACCCCGGGCAGAGCCGCCAGCAGGGCTAGACAGCTAACCCCGGGGGACCAGCGCCAGGCTGCGAGCAGACTCTAGCACGGGACAGGAGGGGAGCGTCACTGGATGCGGAACGGGACAGAGCCGGGAAATGGCTGGGCGCCAGCTCCGGGCCCTCCCTCACTCCCGGGCCTCTTACACCGTGGGCTCGCCGCCACCGCCGCCTCCTCCACTGGACACTGCGCCCGCTCTCGGGGATTTCAGGGGCTTCGTGCCAGGTGGCGCCCCACGGCCATGGTGTTGGCTCTTTTCTCTGATGCCCGGTGCATCCCGCCACTTGGTGACTGGGTGGACTGACCCATGTTCCTGGTCTGTAGTGCCTCTTGGCGCTCGGGCTCGCTGGCACCGTCCTCTCTGCTGCCGGAATGGCCGGGAACGTCCAACAGGGCCACTGGCCAGAGGAATGGCTAATAGTCACTGGGAAGCTCAGGGAAGCAAATGTAGTGGTGGGATCTGAGTGGGTTCAGGATTCCTAAGCAAGATCTTTATCCCCGGGACTATATCCCTTCCCAGTACCTCACAGTCTGGGCACATTCTCTCTTGGCGCTTCCCTGACACTTTGCTTTGGTGCTCTGCACCCCTGACCCTTTCAGTCCAGGCTGACGTCAGCGCCTAGCAGAGTGTCCACACAGGGCAGCACCTCTGCTGGAGCAGGACCTGTGTCTGACTCTCTGCTGGTTTCCCCTGGAGGGTCCTCTCCCCCACTGGCATTTCCTGTCACTTGCAGCTTCCCAGCATGCCCTGGTGGCCAGGGAGCCTTTTGCTTGCTGTGCTCAGCTGCTTGGGCATTTCCAGCTCATTTTTAATGTACTGTCAATCTCTCTCCTGTGGCTTAGGGGAAGCTGCCTGGCGGGCACTGTGATTTCTGAGCATGAGACACAGGCTTTGGGGCAGCAACAGTCCTGGGTTGAGGAGTGACAGGAATCACCTTAGACAGACATATCACAGGTGTGTTCTCTCCTACTGTCAGCCTAGGTCCTGGCAAGGGGCTGCCTTTCTGGGTCTCCAATTGTGCTCTGGTTGGTGACATGTGCTCAGGCAGCTCTGATTAGGGTCTGCCTGCATGTTAGAGCTGGTTCTCTCTGTGTTCACTTTCATTTCAAGTGAATGTGGCTGCACTCAGAGCAACCTCAGTTGCCAGTGGCGCAGGCCAGCACCCGCAGATGCCCAATCCAACAGATGCAGCCTCCAGAGCAGCTCTCTAGCTCAAGAGCAGAGCACTGCCTGCAGGGGGCATCAGGCACCAGGGGATCTCCACAGCATCTCACTGGCTGTTGCACAGCTTGAGCCCGAGGAGCAGTTTTCCTGGTACTCTGGCTGATATGGTGGGCACTGGGGGATCTCCATTTGCCACACCACACACTTCCACACTCACCTGGTTGTAGGTAACTCCATAGATCAGAGGTTCTACTAGACACTTTTGTGTGTTTGCCCCATCCCTGTCTTTGGGAAGGGCGGAGGCACCATTTGGGTATGAGTGTGCTGAATGAGAAGCCCAGGAGGTTGCACAGGAACTCTGAGATCCCCAGCCTCCCTCATGTGCCATCTGTGAAGACGCTGCACCTTGGAGGCTTTCCTATCCGCTGTTTGGCGAGGCTCCGTGCCCAGGCACTGATTAGCACCTGGGAGTTGCTCTGCAGCTCTTCCAGTCTGCAGAGCTGGTTCCCGGCCCCACCCAGGCTCTGAGGGAGCCTCCAGCCCACAGGCACCATGACCCGGCTCACTCCCTTGCGGCCGTGAGCCTGCACAGCGCCAGGAACCCGGGTCCCAGAATCACTTCAGCAGAAGGCCAGGTAGCACAACCACAAACCACCCAGCCCTGGCTCCCAGGGCGATGATGTTGAGGACGAAGGATGGAGGGACACCCAGGCCACTATCGGATCTCCCTGGAGCACGTGTCATTTCCACAGTTGCCAAACCATATTTCCACCATATGAAATAAAAATATACTGCGAGGGTCTTGGTTTTTGTTTTTTCCTCTCTCTGTGCACTAGCTGCCCCTTGCTCTCTCCTGCTTATTAGTCAACTTACTGCATCTTCTTTGCTTCACCACAGCTGGCTAGTAAACAAGAAGAGAGTTGGGAGGTGGAGGCTAAGCTGGGTCTGTGGGACTAGCAATGCAGAAAGGTTGAGGGAGTGGGTCACTGGGTACATGACATGGCCCAGAGACATGGCCAAATTGAAAGAAGGAGTGGAAAGAGGATAGAGTTGACAGAAAGATGCCTCTTGTCTCTTGTTCTGACAGGGAGCTTCCAAGTCTCACAGTATAGTCCACACCTGCTAACCTAAGTCTATAGTCTGAAAGGATGGGCTTGAAGAAGTGAGCAAAGAGGTTGAAAGGCAGGTCTGCCAGCCCCAAGCACAGACAATGCACACTTTTGGTTTTCAAGTTAGTGAAACTAGAAAGTGGTGCAGCACTTTCTAAGGCAGATGGGGGCAATGTAGTCGCAGCTTCTTAATGCAGAAAAAGCACCTAGATAGAGTTTATAATATAATGTTGTGCAGATTCATCTGAGAGAGTTTCTAAAGCATGGTGTGGGTCATACAGGTTTTTCGGGACTGGTGATGCAGTTTCTAATGTGCCAAGGCAGATTAACTATCAATGCAGTTTGCTGTCATTTCTTGTGGAAGGTACATTATGAATGCAATTTCAGGTGGAGCCAGCACAGTTGACTGTTTCCATGTACATGCCTCATAGTAGCAGCAGTCTCTTATGTAGGTGGAATGGTGGTCGAAGGACTTTCTCATACCTGGACAATTCAGTTCCTTGAGGACCTGGCATGGAAGACAGAGTTTCTAAGTCGTTTCCCAGCATCATCTGTGCCCAACCACCTGCCAAGAACCAAAATGTCAGTACAGCCTGAGCTGCAATGTAAGAACAAATCTCTTCTTGGAAAAAATGTTAAAATACATTGTGTAAGTTTCTAGCTATGCCTGGGATAACTATCATGCGCCTGCCATTAGGGCTCACACCATGATTTACTGAATATCTGCATGATTTGTTAATTCCCCATTTTTCCCACTTCCTCATGTAATCCATTATGAAAGGCTAGCTTGGGAGATATAAATTTGGAGCTTGATCAGAGTCTTGTCTTGGTCCCATTCTTCTGCTCTTTTTTCCCACTCGCGCACTCTCTCCAGGTTATCCAAGTTGACTAGTCCCACGGCTAAGGGCAGGTGGCACCCAACGTCAGGCTGGGCACAAGGGAACCCTGGACCGCTGGAAAGTGGCCATGCTCACAGGAAGTCAGGGACTTCGGACAGGTAAGAGGTGATTCCTTTTCAACCTCGGCCCATCCCGCGACATGGTCCACGCACTGACCAAGAAACTAAATTATGGCCTGTCTTCAGTCTGTTTCTTCTGTTTGTGTGCACTCTTTTGAAGTTCCTTTTTAAATACTTTTCCTTATTGTTTACTTGATTTATGTTTTTGTTTGTCTGCTTGAGTGTTATTTTTCCCTGAAACAACAAGGATCTCTCCCCCATGGGCATGGGTCAGGTATTTAAGAGTTATTGGGGCACCCGCCCCTAGAAGACTCCCGTGACAGGATAAAGGGATCACAGCCTCCAATCCCAGATAAATTCTTGTCCCCCCCCCCCCCCGCAGAAGAAAAAACTGTGCATCTGTTAGGCACTTGTCTCAATCACTCCACTGGCCCCTGATTACTCTGAGATCGTTGATAACTGCATCTCTTGTCTTCTTCTTTATTAACACGGGGCAGACATTAAGTAAACATGACTTATTTCTTAAAGGACTTAAAAGCTCCTTGAAAAGATGAGGAACTGGGGTAAAGAAAAAGGATTTGCAGAAATTTTTTACCTTTATTACTGAGGTTTGGCCCTGGTTCTCCCAAGAGGGTACTATTGATGAGAAACACTGGGGGAGAGTGGGCTATGACTGTTTGAAGGATTATTATGGCACCTTTGGACCTGAAAAGGTCGCTGTTGAAGCCTTTTCCTACTGGAACCTCATTAATGATATCCTTAAATTTATAATCATTCCCCCAAAGCACCTCCCAAGCACCTCCCGGCCCCCCTCAGTTTGTGGTTCTATTGTCATTTCTATGCTGGATGGCCCCCCTGCTGCTGGTATGCTCTGGCGGTGGTCCTGCCAAACCCCATTCAAAGTAAAATGAATCCCCTTCCCATAATGATCAGTCTAAAGATTCTCCTCAGTTTAAGTCCCTTTATCCCTCCCTCACTGTCCCTCAGGATGATCTTTCACCTAAGGACCCATGCATGAGGCCATTATCATGATGAGTTGAGTTGTCTTTCCCCCCCTCTGCCTCCCTATCCTGATTTTGCTTCTATTCGACCTTCTGCTCCCTCCCCTTTGCCTAAAACTTACCCTTTTTGTGCTCCAATGATTCTTGATTTTAACCCTGAGATTGCTAATCTTCAGAGGGCTAAAAACCATTGTGTACAGAGGTGGCCGCTCTTCGGGCTGTTCTCCAACAGAAACAGGAGCATGTCTGCTTGATTAAGGAACTCCGTGCATTAGATGAAGAATTAGTGAAACTTTCCCTTCCTAAGGAAGCCCAATCAAAACACCCCAAAAAATCTCCTGTCCTTGTCTTCCCCTTCACCCATAGTAAGACCTCCTCCGAGGCTGACCCCCCCCCCCGAAATCTGATCCTGCCCCTGAGGAACTTGACCCTGGAGCTCAGGAGCCAGACCCCCACGAGGATGGTGGTTCAGAAAACTCAGGTTCTGAGGAGGAAGAAACTTCTGATCACCCAGACCAGTCTGACCCGGTCTAGGTCCCTGACCAAAAATATCACAGCCTTAGCATTAAACACCTTAAAGAACTGAAAGTGGCGGTAACCCAGTATGGACCCATAGCTCCCTTTACTCTGGCACTCCTTAATAATCTTAGTGATTGCTGGCTGACACCTAACGACTGTTATTTTTTTGGCGCGGGCAACCTTGTCCGGTGGCGACTATGTCCTGTGGAAGACTGAGTTCATTGAGAATTGCAGGGAAAACACCCAAAGAAATCTGGATAATGTAGCTAAAAACTGAACTAGAGATAAACTCTTGCGCCACAGTCCATATGACACTAACAATCGCCAGGCCCATTTTATCCTCCCTGGTCTCGTTGCCCAAATTCAGCATGCTGGTCTTAAGGCATGGAAAAGTCCCCCCCGCCACCCCCCCAAGGGGTCTGTGACCACCTCTCTCGCCAAGCTTCAGCAGGGTACAGATGAACCCTATAGCAGTTTCATCATCCACCTGACTGATGTGGCTGAGCACTTGGTCTGAAGCAAGAGGAGAAAATGAAAGTGCTTTTGTCAAACACTTGGCATTTGAGAATGCTAACCCTGCATGCCAGGCAGCCATCTGCCCGCACAGTGTTGGTGCCGACCTCTCAGATTACTTTTGGTTATGCTCAGGGATTGGCTCTTCTCATGCCATTGGGATGGCCATAGGGGCTGCCTTAAAGGAACATATCGTCCCTAGAGAAAAAACCTGCTTCAAATGTGGGCAACTAGGTCATTTTGCACAGAATTGTACTACAGGGGTCTCCCTCCTAACACTCCCTGCCCAGGTTGCAAAGGAGGAAACATTGGGTCTCTGAGTGCCATTCAAAAACTGATATTCATAACAATCCCCTCCCTCCAGGGAAACTCAAGCAGGGCCAGCTCCAGGCCCCTACCCAGAAGCAAACTGCCAGGGCTCTCAGGTTTGCTCCTCAGTCATTTGTTCCTCCAACACATCCCCCTTTGCAGACTTTAACTCCTCCCTCTTCATCTTTGCTGAATTCCTTCGGGACTCTCCAGGTCATCCAAATTGGACCTCTGTTCCCCCACCAGCACAATATTGAGCCCTGAAGCAGGCACTCAGGTATTGTCCACAAGGGGTGCTGACTCCTGCAGCTCTTGGGAGAAAACTTACTCTACTAACCAGAAATATATTTGCTGGGAATACTGGAAGTCATCATCCTGTTCACATACCCAGCATGGATTTTGCCCATATTGGCCTTGTCCTCATGACCGGCTCTACGGGGAGCACTTTGACACTTCTTTCCCCTCCTAAGAATTGCCAGTTGGGCCAATGTACTCCAGTAAAATATAGAATCTCTGATCCCTCCAGTTCCCGTTGGAACTCCAAGTCCTATGCTGGGATCAGAGTGGATGGAAAAGGGACAGACCCCATGGGTTTAATTACAGTTCAGAAGGTCTGGGTTCAGGCACCCACCCCTTCACCTGCAGAGATTGTTCGTGAACATTTGGCTCATGCATCCCAGGCTTTATAAGCTCTTGCACAAGTTAACCCAGTACATTCTTGGACCTTTGCCCTTTTACTTGAATTGTTGAAATTTTCCTATCAATTGCTTAATGCTACTCAGGTTGGGTACTCTCAAGGGTGCTGGTTCTGTATGAGCCCCTCCTATGAGGTCCCCCTAAATGCCTCCAACTGGCTGATTAATGATACCCTTAATTCCTCTGAATTAAGCCCTGTCATGATAATAGACCTTTGTATTATTTTTTCCATCATGTGCTGTCTACAGTTCCAGAGAATCTTACTTGCTTTAATAAGTCTAATTTAGCCGGTATTCCTACTCAGAAACTTTCCCTTGATTGTAAAAAATTCCTGGAACCCCCAGTAATGGATGTTGTCCTTAAGTATTGCTCTCCATATTATGCCTCATTTCTTTGTGACACAGGTATTCGCCCCTTTCTGTATGGAAATTGGACTGGAATTTGTACCATTGTCTTTGTTTTCCCACACCCTAGTATACTCCCAGCATTCAAACCAATCCCAATACTTTTTTTTTTTTTTTACATTTTTGGGTCACACCCAGTGATGCACAGGGGTTACTCCTGGCTCTTCACTCAGGAATTACTCCTGGTGGTGCTCGGAGTGTTGGGATCGGGAGTTCCCTAGCCCTGGGAGGCGCGGAGAGACCAGATAGACACAATTCCTGCAGGAGTAAAAATGGGGTTTATTTAGACCAGCATGCTGGGACTCCGCAGCATACCCCAAAAACGGGCAGTGGCTGAGAGCCCCAAACTTCTTCAAAGGGGATCTTATATAGGCCTTCACTGGCTGTTACAGCAAAGCCCGCGCATTTCATAGCCAATAGATTTGTAACAACATATACTTTCTTAACCAATCCATTTAAAAGTACCTCACTCCTTAGCCTATAGATTCAAAGATCAGCATTTACGTACATCGATTGTCAGCACAAGCAAGGTTATAGCTGGAATCATTAAGCCTTAGGTAATCTCCCTTGACCATTCTCGTTTTGAGTTACCCAAGTCTGCAGGGTGCTTTAGTGAGACAATACATTCCAGGAAAGGGCAATTTCCCCCTACCACCCGCATCCTGAGTTATCCTTTACCCAAATCTGCAGGGTGCTTTACTGAGACAATACATTTCAGGGACAGTAGATCACTTTCCAAGTCCCCTCTCCCCCAGGTGCAAAGCAGCCAAGCAGTTTTACAGAAAGCAATGTTGCAAGTTAGCTAAAGTACACAAAAATTTGATGCCCTAATATGGATTCTTTCATTCCCCACTTCTTTTCATGAGCATCTCTAATCCTAGAGATCGTGGGGGGGTCGGGGCCTAATTCGAGAACCCGTGGTTAAGAGTAGCTTTCCTCAGTGGGTAGAGTCCGGTATTGTTGCCCAGAATTAGGAGGATCTTCAAGACTCAAACCAATTCTCCCAGGCTTCTCCGACGTCGTTCAAGGCCTTCCCGTAGCTTGGCTATAGAGTCTCTGACAACCTCAGTGTGGTCTGCGTAGAAACAGCATCCCTCCACCAGATGAGAGCAAAGCCCTCTGTTCTTGAGGAACAACAGGTCGAAGGTCGAGTCCTCTCAGGTTTTGGGAGACTATCTCGAACAGGGATGTGAGAGATTTCTCGATGAGGTCTTAAAAAGAGTTAAAGCAACAGAAACCAAAGCAACATAATGCCATACCCATCTCTATCATTAAAACAATGAAAAGGATTAACTCTACAAACAGGCTTGATTGATAATATAACTTCCTGTGTTCAGATTTTTCTAATGGTCACAGAAACACCAAGCCATACTCTGGCTTTCTCAGTACAGATTGGAAAAGCTTCTGCCCATATACTGAAGCTATCAATGAGAACCAACAGATATTTATACCTTGAACATATGAACATTTGATCAGTTGTATAAGATCAAGCTGCCAATTCACCTCTAAGTTCCTTGATGCTGAACAGGTGTTAGGAAAGGAGGCTCAGGATTTCCACTAGGTTCATTAATGGCACAGAAAGCACAGTTCTGAATTACTTCTATCTTACTTGCTGTTCAGTTCCTCCCCATGGAAGATGGTTCTCACTAGTGTTAAAACATAACCCTTTAATAATATTCCATTGCATTGGTCCAGGAGTTGTTAATCCCATGATGCAACAGAAATTAAGAACTGATAATATTCTTGTTCTCTCCAAATGACTGTTCACAGAAAATGAGATGCAATAAAGTATAGAAAGAAAATTCACAGTATTTTAGAACTAGATATTAATCTACTCTAATTTAACCAGTTTATATGCCTTTCTCGACAGTTTGGCCAATTCAGACCGCGGGAAAGCAATTCTGCACTTTGAGATGAGCTTCACCCTAGTAAAGCTCTGGCTTTCAATGCTCATATCAGACTAGTGACAGCATGTATAATATTGAGTTCCCTTTACAGATTAGGCTGTTTTACCTACAGACAGTAAACTAAGTTTTATCTAAATTTCCCCAAAGGGGGTACCTTTTAGATCAAGATTAGAATACATTTATTCAATCACCTCTGTAGAATTAGAATCTGATTCTTACAAAAAGCAAGTTACAGAAACATGGTTTTCTCTCCACCTTCATTTTAAAACGTTGCAAGATAGTTTAACAAACCTGGCTTGTTCTTTTGCATAAACACAGTAAGATTAGAGAACTCTCCATTTGGGATACCCAATTATTTACTGAGAAGTCCTGGGGATCAGCTAAAGACAGGAGACACAACAATAGTGGCATTAATCTTCATTAATCTTATCTGGCACGTCAGAGCTACCCAGGCCTGGCCAGAAGATGTCCCGCGATGTCTCGAGCCTTCGGGTTGTGGCTTTGGTCCTCGTTTTCCACAGAGATGTCCTGGCAGAAAGGAATCCATCCCATCCCTTCTTCAGGGCTGGGAGAAATCCTGGTTTCTAGGTTTCTCCTTGACGCTGAAAGTAGGCCCAGACTGAGTTAGTCATTGCAGAGTCCTAGATTCCTCATTCTCCATAGCAGTGATGGTTTCCAGTCTTTTCTCGAGCCAGCCTGCCTCTAGGGTCGCCCTGAGGTTTGTAGGGTTCTTGAAACAGTACCTGTTAAATCCCTGCTCCTATCATTTAGACAGATCCCCTGACTGTTTCCCTGGAAGAGGGCTTTGGGGTCCCATGGCTGGTTTTTCCTGTCTGCATGAGGGGTAGACCCTATTACAGAGAGGAAAGACTTATCTGGATTTATGCAAACCAACATAGTGCCATGAAACATTAAGAAAACATACTGAAGGTACAAAAGAAGAGAAAAGCAAGCATTTACTTTACTCACAGATGTCAAACAGTTAATCATAAGATCTCGCATTTTCCTGCCTCCTCTGCTTTGATACTCTCCTATTTCTTTTGTTACCTGCAAAGATCTGACTGCAAAATGATCTGGTAATGCAAACTGCCATTCACTGGCTATCTTTCCCCAATATACTCAGGCCACATGGTGTTACAGAGGTCAATAAGATCTCCTTATCTAAAACTACCTAGTTGGAAGCTCCTCAGATGATTTCCTAATTGCAAGCAATAATCTATGAAAAGGGATGGTTCCTTGGCAAAACTTTTCTCCAGGTCTATCACTTTTGCCTCTCCTAAGGGGACTCTAACCTCCCTTAAATTGGCCTTTATTCAGAGGCTCATCTCCACCTGGGTGGGCCTGGCTTTGGGCAGACCCACAGCTGTGTGCCTGAGCCGAACTTAGTGCTGTGGTCTTAAAAACTCTGCTCCTTAAAAAAACAGTTCTGCCTTCTCTCAGCTTGCTACATCTTCCCTGCTTTTGCTGGCTTGCTGCTTTTCTTAGGCTTCTTACCTGCCTTTTACCCCTTTTTTTTTTCTTTCTGCCTTACATCTGGACTGCCTTCATTAGCATTTGAATTGACCTCTAGCTGAGACTGGGTGGGGAAAAGGATTTTCTGCCTGTAAATTGATCTGCCTTAGTTTCCCAGAATCTTCTCACTAGTGGGCTTTCCTCCCATCCCCCCCATAGTGGATGGTGACGCAAGACAGACAAAGGAGGGGTGCCTCTTTGCAGAGACTATTCAGATGCTTGCCTGGCGGAGAACTTCACAGCAGATCTTCCACAGATTACCTCCTTTATCTGAGCCACAAGGTTTGGAGAGAAGGAACCTCGTGGGGGTCAATCCACACCGAAGGAAGGTCATTCTGATGAACAATAAGTGTCAAATTTACCTTTCTTGATCATCAAGCCCAGATCCTGAGCTTTCCTGTGGATCTCAGAGAAGTGATCAATTCTGACCCGTATTAAACAATCTTAATAAACAGAATTAGGAGAAAGATAATAAATACACACACTATGGATACACGCACAGATCACACTTAGGCACTCGCTCGGACCGGTCCACTATTTCACACTGGTGTGCATCACACTCACCAGTCACCCTGGGACTCCCAAATATGCCCAAAGGGCATGCACATGATTTTTCACCTCCAGAGGGTTTAGTTCTTCCAAGTGAAGAGATCGGAAGTAGGGAAAGGCCAGTGCTGGCCCGGGAGTGGCAATAGAGAGTTTGGGGTTCAGGGGCAGAGGAGGAGCAGAGTAAGTGGGGGCCCCTTCTCCCCCCGGCCTGGCACTCCTGCCTAAGGCTCCTGGTCCGGGTACCCCCGGGGAGCAGGCTGGTAGATGACTCCCTTGACCTGGAAGATAAGCGGCGAGTGGAACGATCCCTGGGGGGGGGGGGGGGGGGGGGCAACCAATCTGGAACGTCAGCCATCCTAACAATCAGAAAAAGATTCTGAGCACGAGAACAGACCTCTGACCAGTGGGAGAGAGTGAGTGAGAGGAGTGGACGGAGATTGTCCCATGGTTCCAAAGACGGTGTCTTGGTAGAGAAAAAGGACGAGCGTGATCCAACCTACAAAAAAGAATGACGCAAGCGCAAGGCCTTTTGGAGAGGAAAGAAGAATAGAGAAGTAATAGAGCGGCCGATGATTCCTGACACACCAGATGTAGCCTCTCCGAGGCTACCACAAAAGAGGCCTCCAGGCGTCCCTGGCCCTCATCCACCTCCGGGGCGTCCCCCAGGGCTGCGGCCCGTGTCTATTCCCGACACGTCTGTCAGACACAAGGCTCGCACACACAACAGTGTGCTGCACACCACTGTCACTGTGCTGCACACCACTGTGCTTGTGTCACCGATCGGTTAAAACGGTACCGGAGAAACAAAGAGAAAGAAAGAGGCGCCTTAACTTACCCCGCTGCTCAATCCGGCTTCCCTGGGGCAGGGTCCTCGGTGATCTCGGTGGGACCTCCAAATGTTGGGATCGGGAGTTCCCTAGCCCTGGGAGGCGCGGAGAGACCAGATAGACACAATTCCTGCAGGAGTAAAAACGGGGTTTATTTAGACCAGCATGCTGGGGCTCCGCAGCATACCCCAAAAACGGGCAGTGGCTGAGAGCCCCAAACTTCTTCAAAGGGGATCTTATATAGGCCTTCACTGGCTGTTACAGCAAAGCCCGCGCATTTCATAGCCAATAAATTTGTAACAACATATACTTTCTTAACCAATCCATTTAAAAGTACCTCACTCCTTAGCCTATAGATTCAAAGATCAGCATTTACGTACATCGATTGTCAGCACAAGCAAGGTTATAGCTGGAATCATTAAGCCTTAGGTAATCTCCCTTGACCATCCTCGTTTTGAGTTACCCAAGTCTGCAGGGTGCTTTAGTGAGACAATACATTCCAGGAAAGGGCAATTTCCCCCTACCACCCGCATCCTGAGTTATCCTTTACCCAAATCTGCAGGGTGCTTTACTGAGACAATACATTTCAGGGACAGTAGATCACTTTCCAAGTCCCCTCTCCCCCAGGTGCAAAGCAGCCAAGCAGTTTTACAGAAAGCAATGTTGCAAGTTAGCTAAAGTACACAAAAATTTGATGCCCTAATATGGATTCTTTCAGGAGGACCATATGGGATGCTGGGAATCGAACCCGGGTTGGTCTCATGCAAAGCAAATGCCCTACCTGCTGTGCTATCACTCCAGCCCCCATTCCAATACTTTTGAAAGAACATACCCAGGTCTCCTGCTTTCATGCCTTTTCTTCTTGGCCTGGGAGTGGCAGCTGGTATTGCCACAGGCACAGCAGGCATTGCCACTGCTGTCTCCTTACATGAGTCCTTGCAAAATCAGCTGATAGGGGACATCCAAGAGGTATCCCAAATTATTTTGACTGTTCAGGAGCAATTAAATTCTCTTGCCCAAGTTGTATTGCAGAATCGACAGGGTCTCGACCTCCTTACTGCCAAACAGGGTGGCCTTTGTGTTGTTTTTTTTTTTTTTTTTTTTGGCAAGAAGAATGCTGCTTCTTTGTCAACCAGAGCAACGTGGTCGGAGATCCAATAAGACAGCTCCAAGAAGACCGTGAGAAGAAGAGACAACCCACTGATGCCTCCCAAGGGTGGTGGGGGATGGGAGAAATACTACCTTATGTGCTTCCCCTGCTTGGTCCCCTTTTTTGTATCCTGATTGTAATATCCCTGGCTCCATTTTTGTTTAATAGATATATGGCTTTTATAAAAAGACAGATTGACTCCCTGGCATCAAAACCCATCCAAATTCATTACCATCGATTGGATCTTGCTGATCAAAGGCTAGAGGTACCTGGATGGACCTGTACACCGGCTTCTTGTGCAGCTACTGGCTCTTCGCACCCAAAATAAGGCAACTGCATCTCAGGGCAGTTGTGATGATGCTATGGGCATCTCTGGGGGAAGGAACCATGCGGTATCCATTGACAAAGAGCCTTCAAAGACTGTCCTGAGCTCATAGAAGCATGCCTATTTGCATAGACGTTGGATCTGAACAATATTCCTCTCCCCACTAAAAGGATCCTTAATAGTCACTGGGGGATAGACCCCTACTTCCCCAACTGGTTAATGCCCTTCTTTCCATGAAGGAGAGCTTGCCTTCTGTGATACTGGTTGAGCTATCTCTGGAGCTGCAAGAACAGGCCTGCTATACTTCCATACTTAATTTCCTATTTTAAAATAAAAATTAAGGCTCTCTATAAGATGCTTAATGACCTATTTTAAAAATAAAAAGGGAGGAGATGCCAGGAGTCAAAATGTCAGTACAGCCTCACCTGCAATTTAAGAACTAATCTCTTCTTGGAAAAATGTTAAAATACATTGTGTAAGTTTCTGAGCTATGCTCGGGGTTAACTGCCATGAGGTCGCCTTTTGGGCTCACACCATGATTTACTGAATATCTGCATGCTTTATTAATTATCCATTTTGCCCACTTTCTCATGAAATCAATTATAAAAGGCTAGCTTGGGAGATATAAATTTGGAGCTTGATCAGAGTCTTGTCTTGCTCACGTTCTTCTGTCTCTCTTTTTTCCCATTCGCACACCCTCTCCCGGTTATCCACGTTGACTAGTCCCGGGGGTCAGGGCAACCAGCAGTACCTCCAACACCTCTGGCCATGGCCCTGGGGCCCCTGAGCACCTGTGGGATTACCTGGTGACCTCCTGCACAGACAGGACAAGTCGCACCTCAGGTCACAGTCCCCTGACTTTAGCCCTCTACCCACAGATGCTGGACTCTGGAGGAGCCTTTTGGATCCTCAGGACTCTGCTTGGGCATCACCAAACACAAAGGACTATGGAGGAGGGATGAGGTGGGCAGACGCTGAAAAATCACTTTTACGTTAGGTGTGCAGTGGTCAGATAAACAGGTGTGGACCAGAGTGAGTACAGCAAGTAGAATGGCTGACATACATGTAGATATCCTGGGTTCAATCTCAGACAACATATCTATTTCTTGATCAGCTGCATTTGAAATGCTCTATTTTGAAGTTATCCATTGATCAGTCCTTTCCAATTTCTATTTAATGATTGCATCATTAATTTTAATCCTTTGCTTTGGAGCCACAAACAGCAGTGCTCAGAGCTTGCTCCAGTTTCTCTGCTCAATACTTACTCCTGGTGGGGCTCAGAAGATCATCTGTGGAACTAGGATTCAACCCAGGTTGGCTTATGTAAGGCAAGCTTCCTGCCCACTGGCCCTTTGGCCCTAGTATTTGTTCTTATAACTATTTAATTTATTTTAAAGACGTTCTTAGTTTCGATTTTAATTATTTTTCTACTCTCTTAACTTGTTTGCTACCTCAAGCATCTTTTATTTTCTAATTCAGAATTCAAAGATAAAAAATCTGGGACCACACTACAGAGACAAGAGGGAAAAATATGTTTATTTTCTTACTAAATCGGGTATTGCAAGGGGGGACGGGGAACAAGAAACATTGGATGTTTGATGCCTGCAACTCATCCAGAGGAGAATCTAAAATAATTGCATTGATAAGGGTGGCGCATTTATAAGGACATTTTCCTGTTTGTATTTAACTAAACTTAGAGTAAAGGCAGAGTCTCCTGCCCCTGAGCCTGGTTGTCCTCATGGGACCCTTTGGAGGGGTGCGGGTTGAGTTTCCCTCCCCACCTCGAGCAGAGCCCCAGCAGCTGAAGACCTCTGGAACCAGCCACAGTCATGCTTAAGACCACTCTCCACGCATTCGGACAAGCCTCAGGCATGAAGGAACCGGCAGAGAAACCTGGGCATGCGGGACCCAGGGCTGAGATCTCCAAGCCTGCTCGAATAGGACTGGGCCTCTGTAAGGTCCCTTGGGACCCCAAGGGAGATTCCAGAGTTAAAACTCTGCTAATTAGTAACTCTCCCTTTCCTGACCCCTCCCTAGTAGAGCCTTAGTGTGAAGCCCTTCCTTATTGGGATGTAAATTCTGAAACCATTTGTTGACTCTTTCGTGCTGGGATGTAAATTCGGAAACCATTTGTTGGCCCTTCCTTATCTGTCACCTCTGTTAGGAACTTTTCCCTTATCCGCTTCCACCAAATCAAAGGGATCCAGATGATAACCAAATGTTACCAGATGCCCACTAGCCACAATGCCTATGTACATAAATGCTAATCTCTGAATCTATAGGCTAAGGAGTGATGCACTTTTAAATGGATTGGTTAAGAAAGTATATGTTGTTACAAATCTATTGGCTATGAAATGCACGGGCTTTGCTGTAACGGCCAGTGAAGGCCTATATAAGATCCCCTTTGAAGAGGTTCGGGGTCTTGCCTCACCTAACTGACCTGCGTGTCTGTGTAGGCGGCTTGACCTTGGCTAGCCAGTCTTACAATAAACCTTGCTTGCTGTTTGCAGTCTCTGGAGTCTCTTTGTCGTTAAAGGGAGATCACGATCCCTGTCCAAACAGCCTCCTCCACTCAGATCCCCCATCTTCCAGTAGGTAGACATTACACCCACCAACTGCCCCCAGGGCCATGTTATCCCATCAATGGCCAAGACCCAGAGACTATAAAACCCAGCTCCTCTTATTATCTAGTTCTCTGTCTTGGAGAACCCAGTAGGCTACCGAGAGTATCCTGCCCACACAGCAGAGTCTGGCAAACTCCCCGTGGTGTATTAGATATGCCAAAATCCAGTAACAATGATGGGTCTCAATCCCCTGACCCTAAAAGAACCACGAATGTGGCACTTTCCAAAATCTCATGGATAGGACAAAGGAGACGTTACTGGTGCCTGCTTGAGGAAAATTGATGACCAATGGGATGACAGTGATACAGTGATAGAGAAAGGCTAATTAAACGAAGCCAAGGATTGAATGATTCTGACTCCATCCACCTTATGGTCCTGATTAAGGGGGGAAAATAACAATATTGTAGGATCAGAAATTAAGATGAGATTGGAGAGATATCACAGGAAAAAGGTGCTTGCTCTCCTTTCACTCTCTTTCCACTCTCCCTTACATCTCCATAAACATAAAACTTATTGTTATTTGCTTTTGGCCTTCCTAGATCTCATTTCATCTGTCCCCTACTGAAACTGTGCATAGAATGACAATGCTTCAATCCCTAAGAAATCCACTTTGCATTTCAATTGTGTAGTCCCTCCCTTTTTTGCCACACCCACTTTGTTCAGGGCTTACTCCTGGTCTGTGCTCAGGAATAACTCTGGTGAGAAGAGACACCATCTGTGGTGTTGGGAATGGAACCTGTGTACTGCGTGCATGAAAACTTATTTTCACTGAAGCAAGAGAGTTTTTTTATTGAACAGAATTTACTTAGAAAGATATGAGGGATGAAAAAGAGTGAAATACCTGTTCTAGAGTGAACTTGGGTTTCTCCAGGTAGAAAAAGCAGACAGAGAGGGTGGTGGGGTTCAATAAAGAACCCAGACTAAATGAGCAGAAACACTTTTAATCTTCTTAATTCACCATCTCTCAATTGAAGACAACTGACTTGAAGGTGGAGGTGGAATCTCTCAGTTCCCAAGGAATTTGTTCCCCAGAGAGGTCCCCACCCACCCAGTCCCCTGTGGTTGAATATCTTTTAAATCCCAAATGTTTTTAATCCCCCTGGGAAGAGCTCCCTGCAAACACTCAGGCTCTGGCCTCTGAGGATGGAGCAGTGCTTTCCCTGCTGCCTGCGCCAGGCCTGGGAAGGCGCCCAGGAGCCCAAGAGGCCCCGGGAAGCACCCCTGAACTTGAGCTCAGTGGACTCTGGGCTCTGGGCCCTGGCCACAGCCTCTGTATCCCGCGCTAGGTGCGTTTTCTTTGGACGACCACCATTTCAACCTATAACTGCGTTGCAGCCCCTGTGGACTTCTGCATAGTTACTGCAGGCGATAGGGACCCAAACCCCAGAAGAAAGCAAGTGGGGGGCAGAGTGTCCAGGGCCGGGCTGCACCCACAGGCATGTCATCCTCCTGGGGGCCTAAGGGGATTCATTCCCCCCCACCCCCCCCCCACTCCCCCAGGTAGTCTCAGCCCAACTCCTGCCCGCAGCTTCCTGTGACCCCTGTAGTCCCCAAATTGAAGCTGCCAGATCCCCTGAGTGTGATGCCAGGACAAGTCCCAGCCAGCACCTCCAACCAGATGCCTTCAGTGGATATCAGTGGGTGATGGTCACCGTGGCCTCGCTGACCCTTGTAGGCTCCCCTGCATTCGACACCCATGCTAACCTCTGATTATGAACCTCCAGGACCCTGTGCACAGATGCACCCCTGAACTTAGCACCCAGGACAAGTGTACTTTCTGTGAGATGAACTCTTTCCAATTCCTCTGTAAATAGCAGATTCTTTTGTTTATATATTAAGAGTAAAGAAAGCAAACGTCTTAGGTGTCCCGATCTAGCTGTTGGGAAGTTCGCAGGGCAGAGATCTGGAGAATACATTGCGTCTCCTGCCTTTGTGAGGCCTCTGCCCAAGCAGTGGGGACCCCAGTGCAGTGCCACATCCGGAGGACCCCTGTGGAGGGGGCATTCCCCCTCTGGAGCATAGTTGCATCTCTGAGACCCAGCACACAGGAGCCACTGCTCTGTGGTCTGAACCAGGCACAGACTCACATATGTATGCCCACAAGAACTTGAACCTTGCAGATAGTGGAAGGAAGGTTCATGGTGATACTTCCTTTTCCAGTTTCTTTTACTCAATACTTGATCAAGCTTTTCTGGTGATTTTTTTTTTCTTTTTTGTGTCCCTCCCAGGGAGCTGTGGGTGCACTCTCACCTGAGACAGTTGCTGGCTGTGATCCAGCTACATCAGGGGCTCTAGCATGCATCACACCTGCATTTCTTGCGGCATCAACCCATAACCACTTCACCTCCATTTGTAAAGAAAAACCAAAAAGAAACCGGGGATTTTGTCTGAGTCCTGCCATACCTAGCTGGGCTCTGAGCTGAAGTATGATTCATGGAGGTGTTCAGGGGACCATATCAGATGCTGGGAATTGAACCAGGGTAAGATGCATGCAAGGCAAACACCCTTGCTGCTGAACTATGGCTCTAATCTCCACTTTTTAAAAAAATTATTAAAATATTTACTAAAATTTAATAATTTTTATTAAAATTAAAATAAAATTTTTAAAAATAAATTTTTACTCGGGCAGAATATCAGACACCTGCATCTCCTGTGGACCTTTGCGCCTTCCATAGATCTTGTCAAATGCAGCCCTGAGGGGCCTCAGGAGATGCAGCTGTGTGGGCAAGAAGGGTAGGGGTGACTGAGAACATGAAAGCTGGGTGGTACAGAGAAAACATGGGTCCCCTGCTTGGGGTCGCTGCCTTCTTGTATGGGTCACTCTGCTGAACCCCAGGCCCACCTACAGCTTCCCAACCACCCATTTCCTACCCATTCAGGCCACCCATAACCACAGCCCAGCACAGGGGAAAGGATGAGCACAAAGAGGAAACAGGGAAACAAACTTTATTCAATGGGCAGCGGCAGTCTCACAAGGGTCCTCACACTTGTCGTGTACAGTGGCCAGTCTCTAGTCACTGATCATGAGACTGAAATGGTCAGAGACCCTGAGATAAGGAGAGGAAGGATGCAGATGCTGGGCTCTAGGCAGGCAGGACTGTGCCTAGTGGGGGCCGGCAGATTCCCAGGCTCTGGTCCCAGGCTACCTCAGAGGCAAGGCTAAAGGGGGCCAGGCATCCAGGGACCCCTTTTCTCTCCTGGCTCCCTGCTCCTCTGGACTTGGGCTGTGTAGGAAGCGGGAGGGCGGGACTGTGAATCTGTCTCCCCAGTCCTCTCCCACTGCACAGGAGCCTCTGGGCAGTTTGGAGGTGGTTGGTCTTCTCAGAGGTGATTGCGGCCCCTCCTAGGGTGCAGACTTTGGCTCCTGGTCACGTGGCTCTCCAGAGTAGAGAAACATGTCTCATCTGATCCTGTGGCAAGTGCAAGGAGCACCCGAGCACCCGACATCTCCCAGGCTCAATCCAGGGATCTCAGGCAGGAGATGCGGCACAGCCTAGGGAAGTTGTCAGTAGCCCAGGCCCAGGGAAGTTGTCAGTAGCTCAGACCTGCTCTCGGTTCAGGCCCGCTGACATCCGGGGTCCTGGACCCTTTGGCTTCTAGGGCTTTGTCGCCCAGGTATTCAGGAAGAATTTCCTAGTCACCACCTCTTGTTCAGGATAAGGAATCCGGGGCTTCCTATCTTGGTGCTCACAGGAATTGCTGCAAAGGGCAGGGAAGTTGCCCATGACCCAGGCCCAGGCCCAGGCCTGCTCCCAATTCAAGCCCACTGGCATCTGGCCTCTGGACCCCTGGGCCCCAGGGCTTCTCCTCCCAGCTGGCTGTGCAGTGCCCATGGCCTCAGCAGCAACCTCCCTGGAGGAGAGAGTCTCAGGGGCAGCCAAGAAGAGAATGAAGACACCCTGCCCTGCCTGACTTTATAGAGTGCCTGTCCCCTGTGATGTCATAGACACACCTTATCCACACCCCATCTGGGGCCAATCAGGCTGCACAATCTCCTGGCTGCAAGTGTGACTGACAGTTTGCCTGGAGGGCCTTAAGGAGGGTATAAGGGAGAGACTTAGGGAGGGTGTTAGGGAGGGGCAAGCTTTCTAGAGCACATTCAGGTTGAATCTGGGGGCAGCCAGTCAAGGATGGATGAACAGGGCCTGTCTCACCCCATTCCTCTCTCCCTGGAGCCCTTCTCAAACTCTGTCTTGGCCCAGAGCTGTGGGAGGGCACTCCTGCTGCAGAGGGGAGCCCACTGTCTACAGCCCTGCAAGGCCAGGAGCCAGAGACTGTGAAAAAGGAGGCCACAGCCATTTCAGTCTCTCATGGTCAGTAGCTTTAGAGACTGGTCACTGTGCGCCCTGATGTGGGGACCCTTGTCTTATTGCAGCTGTCCTTTGAATAAAGTGTGTTTCCCTGTTTCCTCTTTGTGTTCATCCTTTTCCCTGAGTTGGGTTCTGGCTAGGGATGAGTCTGGCTGGGGTGGGCAGGAGTGGCTCTTGGGGAAGCTGTAGGTGGGCCTAGGGTCAAAAGAGAGGACCACGGGACAGGGCAGCGACCTCAAGCAAGAGACCCATGTTTGTTCTTCACCACCAAGCCTTGAGGTTCTCTGTCGCCCCTGCCTCTCAAGTCCACACAGCTCCATCTCCTGAGGGCACTGCAGAGCTCATTTGACAAGATCTCTGGAAGTTGTAACCTACAGAAACACTCAAGGGTCAGGAGCTTTCCCTGTGGACACCTCACCTTGGTGTGATCCCCAACACTGCAAAGTCCCCCAAGCACCACTGAGAGCAATCCCTGAGCACAGCATCAGAAGCAGACCCAGAGCACTATAGGTATATGGCTCTACAGTCCCCTTCCTGAATCCAGGGTCATGGAGGACTCAGAGTATGAGCACCTGTCCAGCATATTTGAGGCCCTACGTGCCACCAGCGCCATGTGCCTCCCTAAGTATCACTTGGAGTGTGTAGTCAGAGTGGGCCCCAAATCCTGCTGGGTATGAACGCTGGACTCTCAGGCCAGCTCCAAGGGGCTGAATAGTGTCAAGAATGGCCTAAAAAATCCATCATACAAATTTTAAATAACACAATCTAGGGGCCAAATGCTAGTACAGGGATCAAGGTGCCCACCTAGTGTTTGGCTGACCGTGGTTCAATCACTACTATAGTGCTACACAGCTATACTGCTCATAGTGCTCTGAGTACCCTCAGGAGTAATCCCCGAGTACAAAGTCAAGAGTTGCCCCTAAGCACTAAGATATATGGTCCAATTCCAAGAAAGAAAGAAAGAAAAACAGAAGGACAGAAGCAACGGAGGAGGAGGGATGGGGAGAGGAGAGAGGCTCAGTGGTAAAACACATGCTTCTGGTGTGAGTGTCTGAGTTTAGTTAACAGCACAACCCATGGAATGGAGAACATCGGAAAAAGAAAAGAAAAGAGAAGAAAAAAAAGAAGAGAAAAGAAAAGAAGAGAAAAGAAAAAAAAGAAATTTGGGGCTAAAGAGTGGTTCAGCATTACTTTAGATGTAGCTGGTGCAGACACCCTATTAAGCTCCTCAAGCACTACCCAGAAACCACCACTTTTAGTGCCCTCCCCCACAACTAATGGTACAGGGGCTAAGGGAAACGGGCCAATTAGATCCCAAACTCCACATGGCACCCCGCAACATTGCTGGCTTGTGCAAAGGGTCCTGGCACCACAGGGTGGAAGCAGCATCATTTCCTTGGGCCTTCACACTGAATCAAAGCCAGGCTTGGTCAGTAACCCCTGAGTATCTCTGGTTCTTCCTTCCCTGAAACCCTGTTCTCCCTTTACCCGTCTTCCTGAAGAGAGCAGTAGAGCAAAGAAAGGAACTCAATACACATTTTAGGGTTGATTTATTTATTTATTTATTTATTATTTTCCTCCCTCATATTTTTCATTCTTTCACTTTCATTGACAAGGTTGTTGATAATAGAGTTTCAGGCATGCAATATTTCAACATCGAATGTGCCATCAGTGTCAGCGTTCTTCCACCAATGTCTCAAGATTCCCTGTCACCCACGGCCCTCCCACCCCCATGGTCAACTCAGTTCTGTGGGCAAACTCTCAGGGTCTGTTCCCATTGGCAACTAGCCATTTGTTATTCATATATATCCCACATCTGAGAGGAATCTTTCTGCATTTTCCCTCTTCTTGTGACAGATTTGGCTTAGGATGATACTCTCTAGTTCCCTCCACAGAGTGCAAATTGCATGATTTCATCTTTTCTTATAACTGAGGATTATTTCGTTGTGTACTTAGAACACAGTTGCTATATCCAGTCCTCTGTGCTGGGACACTAGGGTTATTTGCAAATCTTGACAACTATGACTGAGACTGCAATGAATACAGGAGACCAAATACCTCATCCAAAGACTCTTTGTTAGGGACCAGAACAATAGTATAGCAAGTAGGGAATTTGTCTTGCATATAGCCAAATGGGTTGGATAGGGCTCCCAAGCACAGCCAGGAGTAATTCCTCAGTGCAGAGTCAGATGCAATTTGAGCTTTGCCAAGTGTGGCCCCAAAAGAAACAAACCTCCCCACCCCACCCCTCGAAAAAAAATGCCCTTCTATACTCTTGGAGTCAATGCCAAGAAATAGCAGCACTGGCTCATGTAGGAGCTCAAATGCTGTTTTTCATCAGTCTCCATACAGTTTTCCAGAGAAGCTGATCCATATTACATTCCCACCCGGAGTGGATCAGAGTGCTCCCCCCATCTCCACCAACACTGGTAGTTTCGATACTGCCATATGGGCCAATATCATTCTTTGAAGGGATAGTTACTGTTGTTTAGAATTGCATTTCCCTGACATTAAGTGATGATGGGTACTTTTGGTTTCTCTGTTTGGGGGCCACATCTGGTTGTGCTCAGGGCTTCCTTTTGACTCAGTGTTCAGGGACCGCTCGTGGATATGCTCAGGGGAGTACATGTGGTGCCAGGATTGAACCCTGGTCAGGTGCACCCAAGGCAAACACCCGACCTATTATCTCTCTGGATCAGAAAAACTTTTTAGATATCTATCTGTTCTCTGTATGTCTTCCTTGAGGAAATGTCTGTTCAGGTCCCAAACACACTTGTGTGTGTGTGTGTGTGTGAGTGTGTGTGTGTGTGTGTTTTGTTTTTCGGTCACATTCAGCTATTCTCGGGCCCTGGTCCTGGCTTTCTGTTCTTGAATCATTCCTGACAGTGTCCAAAGGACTGTATGTATCTGATCAAATATCAATAACTTTATATTTGACTGTATGTGGTGGTTGAAATTGAACTGGAGTCAGCTATGTGCAAGGGAAGCACCTTAACTGATATTTTTTTAATTAATTAATTAATTTTATTTATTGAATCACCGTGAGAACAGTCACAAAGCCTTTCAGTTCAAGTCTTGGTCGGTCATACAATGATCAAACACCCATCTCCTCACCAGTGCACATTTTCCACCACCAAGAACCCCAGTATACCCCCCTCCCACCCACCTCCTGTCTATGTGGCAGATTTTCACTTTACTCTCTCTCTCTCTTCAATTATCACATTCAATATTACAACTAACGACCCAACATTGTTATGTGGAATTTTCCCCAGCATTGAGACCTGCCACAAAGACGTAATTAGAAAATTTGTTTTCTATTGCTGATTATGAAGAGCATATGATGTCGTGTGGCCACAACAGTAGTCACGCGAATTTGGATTTCTGACATTTTAGTAATAAACCTAGAGGGATTACTGCCAGAAACCCCTGGGTTCCGAGATTGGTATGTGAGCCTCTGGGATCATGGTCGGTCAGAAGCCGGATGAGGCGTTTGAGGGTGGCAACCTGGAGCATTGTCATGGTGGGGAGCAGGGCTGATTTCACCCCCATCCCATGAAGCACAACGTGCCTCTTCAATGTGGTCTCATACCTGGCTGTTCATTAGGCTATAAAAGATGCAGGCCTCCATGCTGCTGCCGCAAAGTGGGACAGGCAAGGGACAGACACCCTTCCCTTCCCAGGGCAGCATAGCATCATAGTTAAATACAAAATCTAGATGTGTTTCAGTTGGGCATTTTCTTTTGCTCAGGTTTTCCTATCATCATTCAAGCCTGATTTTCAGGGAAAAATGCCCTATCATTTGCTATCTATTGATCACTTTGCATATCAGGAAATGTCGCGTGGCTGCATAAGAGGCCGCGCAGTATGGGAAAAAGTCCTGGTACCCGCATGCCAGAGCCATGCTTGTAGAAGCTCTTGGTCACTGGGATTCCATCTGGGGAAGGCGGGGAGACAGCACCTACCTCATCTGGGACCTTCCGGCAATATCGGCTCTGGCCGGGGCCGGAGAGCGTTCTCCGGGAGCTGTGGGGCCCTCCAGCCAGTTTTTTTCTTCGCTGCTGTGTGCTGTCTTAACTGATCTTTCTGGCCCCACTTTTCTCATATTTTGATAGGGTTGTTGCTGGTTTGTGATTACTTTATGAATCTAGGCTACTAGCCCTTTTAGCTCTTTATCACAGTGTGGTAGCCCATATTTTCTTCCAGTTCTTAGGGTCTTTTTTTGTTCTTTTGGAGTCATACCTGGTGATGCACAGGGGTTATTCCTTTCTTTGCACTCAGGAATTACTCCTAGTGGTGCTCGGGGGACAGTGTGGGATGCTTGGATACGAACCTGGGTCAGCTGCATGCAAGGTAAATGCCCTACCCACTGTACTATCGCTCCAGCCCTGGTAGCCCATATTTTCTTCCAGGTCTTAGGGTCTTTTTTTGTTCTTTTTGGGTCATACCCGGTGATGCACAGGGGTTATTCCTTTCTTTGCACTCAGGAATTACTCCTAGTGGTGCTCGGGGGAAAGTGTGGGATGCTTGGATATGAACCTGGGTCAGCTGCATGCAAGGCAAATGCCCTACCCACTGTACTATCGCTCCAGCCCTGGTAGGGATCTTTTTGTTCTAGTCATCGTTTCCTTTCCAGTACAGTAGCTTCTTAATCTGAGATGTTCCCATATGTTTATTTTTGCTTATGTTTGTTTGGCAAATGTTATTCCCTTATTGAAGATCCCTCTATAGACAATAATACATGGGCTCTGTATTTTTCTTGATGTAATTTAAGGAATCTGATCAAATATCAAGAACTTTATGATTTAATATTTATTTGGTTTGTGCTTGGGAACCACACTGGCACAGCTCTGGGCTTACTCTGTTCAGGGACCAATCCTGACTGGGCTTGCAGGACATCTGCAGTGCAGGAAATCAAACCTGGGCAGGCCAATTGAGAGGCCAACCACCTACATAAAGTGCTATCACTCCGGTCTGACATCAACAAATTTAAACCAATCAGTATTATGTGTATGGTGTGAGATAGGATCCAATTTCTTTCTTTCTTCTTCTTCTTTTTTTTTTTTTGGTATGTGTCTAAGCAATTTCCCAATACCTTCTATTGATAAGACTTTCCTTGCTCATTTCATACATGTAGCTACTGGGGAGCCAGAGCAATAGTCCAAGGGGTAGCAGGTAAGGCATTTGCCTTTAAAAATTAAAATTTAAAAATTGTATAAGAAGAAATGAAAATATATTCCATTTTGATGTATGGAAAGAGTTATAAATTTATAAAAATTGCAATATATATATACAATATATTGCATTTTAGCTAAAATAATACATAGATTTAATGTGACTTACAAGAGACTTCCAATATTATTAATAAGAAAGAATAGTAAATTTAGTAAGGCTTGTATGGAATCATATAGAAAACAAAAACATAAAGCTAAGGGAATGCTGACAAAAAAAAGAAGGAATATTTAGTCAGACTTCAAATAATACTCCAAGTGACAGCAATCAAATTATATGATAGTGAACTAAAAACAGACCATAGGATCAGTAGAATGAAATTGAAAACACAAAACATAAACCCACATATATCTTAAATCTATGACAAAAGAGTGATTGACTTACAGGCAAGAGCAATAGTACTATGGTAGGCATGTGCTTTGCACACAGTCAACCAGGTTCAATCTCCAGCACCACATATGGTCTCCCAGGCTTGCCAGAAGTAGTTTCTGAGCACAGTGCCAGGAGTGATTCCTGGGGTTTTGTTTGTTTTTTTTTTTTTTTGGTTTTTTTTTTTTTGTTTTCAGAGGCTTTTTCTCTTTTCTTTTTTTGTTTGGGGAACACATCAAAAGATACTCAGGGCTTTGTCTGCATCAGGGATCACTCCTGGTGGTGCTCAGAGAGTCTTATGGGGTGAAAGCATAGAATCCTACTGGTTGTGTGCAGGATATAAGCCCTACTCGGTGTGCTTTCTCTGCAGCACAAGAAATGATTCCTGAGACATCTGGTGAAACACACACACACACACACACACACACACACACACACACACATCCTGGCAGGGAAAGAAGGAAACTGCTTTGTCCAAGCCTCATTGGATAAGAAAGTCCAGTCTACCCTGCTACCTGCACAAGAACTTGTGTCCACCTTGCAGCTTCATGTTAGAAACTTCATGTACCACGCAGAGTTCACAATAGAAACTGCACCTACATTTCCCTGGTTCCCTAGAAACTCTGTCTGCACTGCTGTTTTGGCACTGGATCGCTTTCTGGTTTCACTAGCTTGAAAATCAAGAGCACCCAGTGCACTGTTTGTGCTTTCAGCAATCAGACCTGCCACTCCACCACTCTTTGCCCAATTCCTCAGGCTCCTCCTGTAGTTTATCAACTGTGAAGAGCAAATGGGTGTAGAAGGGCAGGTGCTGACTAGCAAGTCTACTACAGGGAAGCTCCCATGTCTACTTCACAGAAGATTCCTGAGACTCAGACCCTGTCTAGCCTGTTGCATCTGACTCCTCCCTTGGACTGAGCTGTGTTCCTGTGCCCAGTCATTTTCCCTGTCTGTAGGATAACATTGGTTTGTCCTTTCTGCCTTGACACAGGGAGCTTAGGTTCACTGGGTCGCTCCCTTACAGTGCTCCCATTTCTCTGTATTTATTTGTAACTTCTTTCTTTGTGCTCTCTTGACTTGTAAATATTGTTTTTCTCTTCTCCTTAAGTCCTTTGCATAGTTAATTCAGAGCAATGTCCTTTTTTATGGACACATGAAGACAGTAAATGCTATGCTTTTGTAATTTGGGAGTTAATTCACTCTGAATGATATTTACCTCCTGGACTTCTTTCTGTTCTCTCAACTTAAGCCTCAGATGCCCTTACTTCCTAGCACCCCCAAAGCAGGGTCTCAACGAGGGACTGGGTGTGCCCAGGGCAAGTGGTGAACTATGTGTTACCCTGGCATTGAAATGGGCCTGGCCAGAGTGCCATAATGCTTAACTCTAAAGTGAAGAGCTTGGTCATGGACAAATGCTGTCATGATTCAAAAAGTAGTAACTATATTTGGACCCTGCTAGAGTTAGGAATGATTAATCTGCCCTGAGCACTGTAGTCTAAGGCCTTGGTGAGATGTTCCTGTGAGAGCCACCCTACAAGCTCAATGTGTCAATGGTAATCAATGTATCAATTACTGTGTCCATACAAAATAACTGAAATAAAGAAGTAGAATTAAGATGTTAATTAACTTATTGGACTTAGGAAAAGATGAATGGCCCCTAGGTGGTGTTTGTGTGCTTGAGCCTGACGGCAGGAAGAGCTTTTTAATGTTAATTTTGCTACCTGACTGGGTGTAGCATCTACCCCCACTGCAAGGGAGTTGGAGAGAGATGAGAGAGTAGGAGGGAGATGAGAAAGTAAGTAGGGCAGCAAGATGGAGCACGAAGAGGCTAGCAAGGGGGACAGAGTGAGAAGAGTATAGAACAATACAGGACCAGGACCGCGGAGAGAGAGAGCCCAGACTGCGAGACGGAGCGCTGAGAGATGAGCAGGAGAGACAGAAAGAGACAGGAATGAGGAGCAGTGTGAGACTAGAATGGGGGTCTCAGAGAGACTGGGGCAGACACAGAGGAAGAACGTAATAAATGGCAACTGATCATCAACCGGCCTGGCCCAAGTTTCCTCCTCTGTCTGCCCCATGACACGGGCTGCCCAGGTGGGCAAGCGGCCCGAACCCACCAAACCTGGGTAGTTAGAGGGAGAGCCATGGGGGCCCTTCTGAGCCGCCCCGAGAATATACACCTGTATATGGAGATAGACCATATCTCCTCCCTCCATCTCCATCGCCCTTGCTGCATCGCTGTGCGAAGCCCCCAGATCCAGCTGTGCCTCCCCACTCTTCGCTTCCCAGCTGGCTACCCTGACTCAGGGACAAGCAAGGAAGGTGCAGAAACACAGAAAACAATCCAGGAGAGCGCCAGGAGAGTCACCTCACAGAGAGAAGAGCAAAAGCAAGGCCCCCACCTCCAAGCATCTCTAGAACCCACCTAGGAGGGATTTTAACTTTCCCTGCAAATTTTCCCTGCAGTCAGTATACATTGGGGTCCTCAGTGCAGACCACAGAAAGGCGGCACCCACAGGAAACTTTGCTTTGGCACTCCCCACCTCTGACCCTTACAGTCCAGGCTGACGCCACTGCCTTGCACAATGTCCACACCAGGCAGCACCTCTGCTGGAGCAGGGCCTGTGTCTGACTCTCTGCCCGTTTTTAGTGAAGGGTTCCCTTCCCCACTGACACTTCCTGTTACTTGCTGCTTTCCAGCCTGCCTGGTGGCCAGGGAGCCTCTGGCTTGCTGTGCCCAGCCTGCTTGGACATTTCCAGCTCATTTTTACTGCACTGTCCATCTCTCTCCCATGGCTTGGGGACAGCTGGCTGGCAGATACTGTGATTTCTGAGCACGAGGCACCCGGCTTTGGGGCAGCCACAGTCCTTGGTTGAGGAGTGACAGGAATCACCTTAGACAGATACTTCACAGGTGTGTTCTCTCCTGCTGTCAGCCTAGGTCCTGGCAAGAGGCTGCCTTTCTGGGTTTCTCCTGCCCTGAGAGCAGAGCCCAGCCTGCAGGGGGCATCAGGCACCATCAGATCTCCAGAGCATCTCACTGGCTGTTGCACTGCTTGAGCCCTAGGAGCAGTTTCCCTGGCACTCTGGCTGATGTGCTGGGCACTGGGGGTCTCCATTCCCTGCACGAGACATTTCCACAACTACCTGATTGTGCATAACCCATAGATCAGAGGTTCCACAGCATGCCAAGTATGTTTGCCTTGTCCTTGTCCTTGGAAAAGACACAAACTGTGAGTGAATGTGCTGGATGGGAAAGCGGGAATTCTCCCCTGATACAGAAAGAGCCAACAACGCTTCTTCCCTAGTGAGGGTCTGGGGGTCCCAGTGGGGGTTGCATGCAGAGTCAAAGGGCCTCTTAGAACTTTGGTTCCTTGCTTATCACTGAACCACTGATTCAGACTTTGTTATATTTGTGATATTTGTGCCTGGTCTTCTCCCTCTTGTCCCTCTGCAATAGGTCACCAGACCTTATCTTCTGACCACTCTCTCCTTCCTTTTCACATTGCCTGTCCTCCCCTCCTTAAAATCCAGATAGATCAGGTGCTGAAGAGTGGGTGCAATTCCAGCAGGTGATGAGTGGTTCCCCTTTATCTTTTTAGAAAGATGACTTATATTTCTATCATGTGTAATAAATTCATATATCAAGAAGTCCCAAATTGGGGGGGGGGGAAATCTAGCATTATCTTTTGCTAGTATTAAAACAGCAAACTTGACTTAATTAAACCAAGGAAATGAATAAATTTTAAAATTCATATAAAAGAAATGAGAGCAAAACAAAAGCAGTAGCTGAGAAAACTACTGAACAGGACATTAATTTGTTCATTTTATGAGGGGCCTGGCATGGTGGCCATTCAGAAAGCTTAACCCAGAGAACCACATAAAAAAAGCTTAAGTGTTCTCCCTCAGAGCCGTATCCCAGACTCAAAGGGATAAAAGTGTCCCCCAGGTTTAAAACTAAAAAAGGAAGAATGGGCTAGGAGATAGTTCTGGTCAAAGAGCAGTCAGTGCCCCTGGCACTTCTGAAGTCTTCTGGAACAGTCCTCAAGCTCCGAAGGCAGGTGTCCCCCAAAACACACAATCATAATAAAAGAAAGGAATCCCCTACCCAAGTGGAGTAAGGCTGATGCAGAGAGGATTGTGCTGTGCACTGCAAACACAGTCACTATTTAGTTCTTAGCACCAGCAGTCGTAACTTCACCTGCCCCATCTCAAAAAGAAACTTTTTTTTCTGACCAGAGAAACTCACCAATTTTCTGGAAACAGACCTTTTAGGGATGGGAAGATAGAAAGTGGTCAGGTGCAGGGATTGCTTTACCCCTGCATCGCACCCAGTTTATAACCCTGGGTTCCTCATGACTCCCACACCATTACCCAGGCCTGCTTGGTGTGACCCCAGATGAGGACACTATTTTCTATTTAAAATATTGTTTTTGGCAGGAGAATTTTCAAAAAGAAAAAAAATTTGTGGAGAAGAAAATATTTCTTTTAAAATAAATGATTTACCTTCCCTGGGTCCCTGCGCGCCCAGAATACTGGCTGTCATGCCCACAATTAGCCTCCGGGTGCCATTTTAGCACACCAACAGCCCTGGCCCAAGGACACAGCATCGAGTCCCATAAGCCACCACAGCACCAGAGATCCCTCCAAGCCCCATACCGCGCCAATATCACTGAGGCAGCCCAGATGGAGCAGGTGCAGACTCCCCGGAGATCTCTCCAGGCCCCAAGCTGAGCCAATATCACAGGGGCACCCCCAAATGGAGCAGGTGCAGTCTTCCAGCCTACTTCAGATGGAATCCTGGTGACCAAGAACTTCCACAAGCAAGGGTCTCAGTATGCAGGTTCTAGGACTAAATCTCAGGTCACATGGCAGCAGAGGAACAAGGCTGTCCTCCCCGGTTCCCCATCCACCTAGAAGACTGGCTGTCATGCCCACAATTTGCATCAGGGCGCCATCTTAGCACATGGACAGCCTGGCACAGAGACTCCCAATTGCATCCCAAAATGGATTAATGCCATACAGAGATATCTCTGAAACCCAAGCATTTACAATCCAGAAATTTACATTTATGATCATGGGCAAGCAACTTCTCATGATATTCAAAATGAGCAATGGAAAATAAATTATCTAGCATCTGTCCCTGGCAGGTAGGCTTGAATGGTGGTGGAATAATTTGAGCAAAACATAATGCCCAAAATTAGAGAGAAAGTATTGGGGAAATTGTCTGCCATAGAGGCAGGGTAAGGACTGGGACATGTGGGGTGGGGGTGGAGGGGATGCGGGGAATATTGGGGATATGGAGGGGGGTGAAAAGTGTGCACTGGTGGAGGAATGGGTGTTCCATCATTGTACCGTTGAATCTCAAACATGAAAGCTTTGTAACTGTATTTCATGGTGATACAATAAAATTAAAAAGTAATGTGGAGTTCATGCCAAATTCAATCAGCTTAATCAATGGCTGAACAAATAGCGGTACTCCTATATTATTTTTAAAAATTAAATAAATAAATGCTTTCTACAGGGGATGTTGCAGAGGGCAGGAGATGAGTGGTTTCATTTTTACCATTTTAGGAAGGTGTTAAGTTTCCATTCGAAGTAGCAAAGGCATTTACAAGAAATCACCTAGTTCAACATTTTAGGCGGGGGAAACTAGCATTGGTTTTTCTGTTGTTAAATCAGCAAACTTGTCTTAATTAAAAGAAGGAAATAAATTCTAAAATGAAGAAAAAAGAAATAAAAAAGCACAAACATCAATCACTGAGAAGAACTCTGAAAGGGACATTTAGTTGTTTATTTCATGAGGGACTCAGGCATGCTGGCATTCAGAGAGCTGAGCCCAGAGCCCCACTGGTTAAGAGTTCTTGCTCTTATAGGGGATTTTTTAAAAATGGTTTTAAACTTTTTTTTATTAGTGTAACACCATGAGGTACAGTTATAGACTTATAAATTTTTGTGCTTGGGTTTCAGTTATACAATGATCAAGTACCAGTGCCCATCCTCCCCCACCAAGGGTCCCAGCATCCCTCCCCCCTCGCCCCCCCCCCCCCCCCCCCGTCCCACCATGCCTCTGTGGCAGGGCATTCCCCCTTGTTCTCTCTCTCTTCTTTTGGGTACTGTGTTTTGCAAGAGAGGCATTGAGTGTTAAAGGGGATTTTAAGAGCAAGATTAAATAACCCAGATTAAAAGGGTTAAAAGTGTCTTCCAGGTGCCAGAGACCAGTGGTCAATCTAGCTCTTTTGGGGCATGACAAGCTCTTAAAATCCCCAAAAACATCTAAAGAAAAGACTGGACAGGAGATAACTATTGGGCTCTAGAGCAAATCAGAGCCCCTCTGGCACCCCTGGGGTCTTCTCAAACAACCCCCAAGCTCTGCCTGTTGTGCACACATACACAACACACAATAATAATAAAAGAAATGAATCCTGCCCCACTGGTGAGGATTGGGCCACATTCTTGAGGTGTCCTTCACAACCATCTATGCTTAAAATCATATCTAAAGGAAACCCCAGTTGGATAGCCAACTAGAAGCCAGCTAAAGGGAAAGTTTGTAAACTGAACCTGGCTAGGTGTTGCCAGCCTCTCAGGGGCATGCTGAGGGAGGGAAGGGTCTTAGCTGCATTCAGGAACCAAACCACTGATGCTAGCAAGGAAGGTGGTCAGGGAAGAAGCTCAGCTCCCAAGGCTGAGGCAGGAGCTGTGGAATTATATAAGCCTGGAAAAGGATCAGAGATTAAAGTGTTAAAATGCCACCTGTAAATGAAAATGCCTGCAAGCATGAACATCCTCTTGGGGGTGGGGTGGGGATGGAGGGGATTCTTGATCCATCCAGATAAAAACTTTTGCTTAAAAAACCTGTTCAGTCTTAAAACCTCCAGAAAGGGTGAGACAGGCTCTTGTTTCCCTTGTGGAATGCCACCTTCCCTGAGTCCCTCATGAAATAAACACCTTAAATGTCCCATTCAGTGTTTTTCTCAGTGATTGGTGTTTGTGCTTTTTTAAAAATTTCTTTTGTCTCCATTTTAGAATTTATTTCCTTCTTTTAATTAAGACAAGTTTGCTGATTTAACAACAGAAAAACCGATGCTAGCTTCTCTCTGCCCTAAACTGTCAAACCAGGTGATTTCTTGTAAATGCCTTTGCTTCTCAGAATGGAAACTTAACACCTTCCTAAAATGGTAAAAAAGAAACCACTCATCTCCTACCCTCTGCAAATTCCCCTGTACAAAGCATTTATTTTAAAAGAAAATATTTTTTCTCCTTAAAAAATGATTTTTTTCTTTTTGGAAACTCCTGTTAAAAAATAATATTTTAAATAGAAAATACAGTGTCCTCTTCTGGGGTCACACCAAGTGGTTCCTTGGGACACTATACGTTGTAGGCTCTTAGGGTCCTGCTATGTGTTAGGCCCAATGCAA
Organism: Sorex fumeus; assembly: GCF_029834395.1. Classification (NCBI taxonomy): domain Eukaryota; kingdom Metazoa; phylum Chordata; class Mammalia; order Eulipotyphla; family Soricidae; genus Sorex; species Sorex fumeus. The sequence goes on along the minus strand of NW_026606072.1, from coordinate 26,946,141 downwards.
AGTTCTCAAGTCCAAAACAGGCTGCAGAACCAAGGAACTCCATGTCGCACTGGCCAGACGCCATCCTAGGAAGCATTAGAAAATCGCCTTCCCAACCAACCTGAACTTTGCTGGGAGTGCAGCCATGGTGACCCTGCCAGCACAGCAACCTCCTGAGGGAAACACACTGCAGTGTGTTTCCCCCCCCAAAAAAAGAAGAAATAAATATTTTAAAAACCAATGAATTCTTGTATAGTTGTTCACAATTTATTGCATTCAATATTCCAACACCAATCCCAACACCATTGCATCAGCCCACCACCACTGTTAAATATGAATATTTTGTAAAAGGGAAATTTTTTTGCTTTGAAATATTTGCTTATTACAGAGGAGTTTTCAAAGAACACTGCTGAGTGGTTCCCCTTTACCATTTTAGAAAGATGACAACAAATAAATGAATAAACAAATAAATAAAAAGAAAGATGGTTTACGTTTCCATTATGAGTAATAAAGATACTAACCCAAGGGGCTGGAGCAATAGCACAGTGCGTGGGGTGTTTGCCTTGCACGCAGCCGACCTAGGTTCGATTCCCAGCATCCCATATGGTCCCCCGAGCACCGCCAGGAATAATTCCTGAGTGCATGAACCAGGAGTAACTCCTGTGCATCGCCGGGTGTGAACAACAACAACAAAAAAGATACTAACCCAAAAATCTAGTTCCCCTTTTTGGGGGGGGGGGCAAATCTAGCATTAGTTTTTGCTGGTGTTAAACCAGCAAATTTGACTTGTTAAAAGCAAGAAATTAAATAAGTTATATAATTCATGTAAAGACTTAAAAACAAATCAACAACATCAGTAGTTGAGAAATCTACTGAACAAAACATATAATTTGTTTATATTTCAGAGGGACTCTGGCATGGTGGCCTTCAGAAAGCTTAACACAGAGCCCCACACATGAAAGGTTAAGCGTTCTCCCTCAGAGCCACATCCCAGGCTCAAAGGATAAAAGTGTCCCCAGGTTAGGAAAAAAAGGGGGGGGGGGGGTAGGATGGGCCAGGAAACAAGTGCACTGGCCAGTCGGTGCCCCTTGGCACTCCTGAGCTCTTGGAACAGTCCTCAGGCTCCACAGGCAGTTGTCCCCCATCACACACAACCATAATGAAAGCAAGGAATTCCCTACCCCTAGTGGGGTGTGGCTGAACCAGAAGGGATTGTGCCCCACACTGCAAACACAGACCCCGTTTAGTTCTTAGCACCAGCAGTCCTAACTTCACCTGCTCCATCTCAAAGAGAAACTTCCTTCCTGGCAGAGAAACTCACCAACTTTCTGGGAACAGACCTATTAGGGGTGGGGAGAAAGAGAGTGGTCAGGTACAGCAATTGCTCTACTCCTGTTTGATGCCCAGTTCATGATCCTGGGTTCCTCATGACTCCCACCCTATCAACCAGGCACTGCTTGGTGTGACCCCAGAAGAGGACACTGTATTTTCTATTTAAATATTTAAATATTATTTTTTAACAGGAGTTTCCAAAAAGAAAAAAATCATTTTTTAAGGAGAAAAAATATTTTCTTTTAAAATAAATGCTTTGTACAGGGGAATTTGCAGAGGGTAGGAGATGAGTGGTTTCTTTTTTTTTTTTTTTTTTTTTTTTTACCATTTTAGGAAGGTGTTAAGTTTCCATTCTGAGAAGCAAAGGCATTTACAAGAAATCACCTGGTTTGACAGTTTAGGGCAGAGAGAAGCTAGCATCGGTTTTTCTGTTGTTAAATCAGCAAACTTGTCTAAATTAAAAGAAGAAAATAAATTCTAAAATGGAGACAAAAGAAATTAAAACAAAGCATAAACACCAGTCGCTGAGAAAAAAACACTAAAAGGGACATTTAAGTTGTTTATTTCATTAGAGACTCAGACATGGTGGCATTCAGAGAGCTGAGCCCAGAGCCCCACTGGATAAGAGTTCTTGCTCTTAAAGGGAATTTTAAGAGCAAGATTAAACATCCCAGATTAAAAGGGATAAAAGTGCCTTCCAGGTGCCAGAGAGCAGGGGTCAATCCAGCTCTTCTGGAGCATGACAAGCTTTTAAAACCCCCAAAAAATCCAAAGAAAGGACTGGCCAGGAGATAACTATTGGGCTCTAGAGGAAGTCAGAGCCCCTTGGCACCCCTGGGGTCTTCTCAAACAAGCCCCAAGCTCTGCCTGTTGTGCTCACACACACAAACACACACACAATAATAATAATAATAATAATAATAATAATAATAATAATAATAAGAAGAAGAAGAAGAAGAAGAAGAAGAAGAAGAAGAAGAAAAGAATCCTGCCCCACTGGGGGGGATTGGGCTCCATTCCCGATATGTCCTTCAGAACCATCTATGCTTAAAATCATATCTAACGGAAATCCCAGCTGTGGGATAGACATCTAGAAGCCAGCCAAAGGGAAAGTCTGTAAACTGAACCTGGCTAGGTGTTGCCCGCCTCTCCTGAGCATGTTGAGTGAGGGAAGGGGCTGAGCTGCATTGAGGAACCAAACCACTGATGCTAGCAAGAAAGGTGGTCTGGAGAGAAGCTCAGCTCCCAAGGCTGTGAGGTAGGGAGCTATGTAAGCTTGGAAAAGGATCAGAGATTAAAGTGTTAAAATGCCATCTGTAAATGAAAATGCCTGCAAGCATGAACATCCTCTTGAGGGAGGAGGCGGCAAGGAAGGGAGTTTTGAACCATCCAGATAAATAATTTTGCTTAATTAGAAACTTAGATCATTTCTTCTACAGAACTGGGCAAAAAGAATCCAAACTTGGATTTCTTCCTAACATGTTTGTCAAAGGATTTATTTTAAACCAAAACTGACCCTTTCTGTAAAATTTCAGGATACACTCATCTCACAGTCCCGCCCCCCCCCCCCCCCCCCCCTTTAAGGGATTGCATGCCTTCAACCTGATGAGAATCTAGAGAGTGAGAGTTCATAGAGGAGGTGAGGAATTTACCCTGCATGCCCCCACCCCCGGGGAGGTCACTGGCTGTGCTTTTGACTCCTGGACCACCTCAAATCTTCCTGACTCTCTGCCTTCTGCTTCACAACCATACTTAGGAGGAACCCACTGAGGAGGAACTGCTTTCAGAGTAACCCTGTGGGTATAGTAGAAATACCTTTCCTCTGGGTACCTAACGACCCACGGGTCTCTAATCACCCCCTGCTGAAGTGGCCTTGCCTTCTTTCATCTTTACAAAAGAGTGTGAGGCCCTAGAAATCCGTGCATTTTGCACAGATCCTTTTCTTCTTTCCCAGGTTCCAAAATCAAAGACATATGGTGCAATGAATGATTCCTCTGAGTTTGGTTGGCCAGCCCTTGTCTTCTTTCACTATCTCCTCTCTTTTGTCATTGCTTGTCCTCCCAACCTGAAATCTTGACAGAGCTGCTGCTGAAGACTGGATGCCAATTCAGCAGTGCACTAAGTGGGAGCTCACAAGCCCGTTTTTTTCCCTGCGGAAGCACCTCTCCTGGTGCTGACTGACTTTCTTTTTTTTTTTTTTTTTTTTTTGCCGCTTTTTTTCTTTTTTTTTGCCGCTGTACTTTGATCTGTCTCATCAACTGCAGTTCTCTGCTTGTGGCTGTGTGAAGCTGCATGAGAACTGCTCAGTCTTAAAGCCTCCAGAAAGGTGAAACTTCTCTCTCTCTCTCTCTCTCTCTCTCTCTCTCTCTCTCTCTCTCTCTCTCTCTCTCTCTCTCTCTCTCTCTTCCATCTGGAGGTTCCTGTGCTGGCAGGGTCACCATGGCTGCACTCCCAGCAAAGTTCAGGTTGATGGGGAGGCGATTTTCTAATGCTCCCAAGGAGAGTATCTGGCCATCGGTGTAAAACTCCATGGTGCTGCATCCTGTATTGAACTTTGGAACACTTCACTGGACCTGGCACATATCAGGGCCCTAAATGCCCCCAAGAGGCAGTGGGCGTGGAGTGAATGCTTCCAGCCACCCTCTGAAACTGTGGATTAGGCGTGAGATCTGGAGCATTAGACTAGTGAAAAAGCCTGGACGCTAGGCAGAGCCGCTTTAGACCCAGCTGGTCACCAGGGTTCTCACCCTCCTGGGAGCAGAATATCTGTAGGATAATGAACAGTGCCTCAAGGGCCAGAGAGTTTATGGTGTGGGGGAGCAGAGCCTTGAGCCCTGTCTCTTCAGGATCACTGTCATTCAAGCTCTTCTCTGCAGAAACTGGATCCCAGTGTGACACTGAATGTGCACTGCCCCCTGTCCAAATATCTCCAAGAACTTTGGACATTAAGAATAAAATAGTGCTGAGAGAGAGGAGAGAGAGAGAGAGAGAGAGAGAGAGACAGAGAGACAGAGAGACAGAGAGACAGAGAGACAGAGAGTAAAATAGTGCTAAGAGGCAAAAAATTGGATCTGGAAGGGGTCAAATAGAATGAAATAAAGATTAAGAGTCAAATGATGAGGAGCAGGAGAATTGTATAATGGAATAAGGTGAATCTGAACCCGGATTTGATTCCAGCTTTATATAAGGTCCCCTGAGTCCTACCGGAATGCAGAACCAGAAATAAGCTTTAGGTATGATGGTGGGTTTGAAAAATAAATTAAAATAATATTTTTGGGGCACCAAAGAGATACCACTGCAGGTAAGACCCTTCCCTTGCATGTGGCCAAACCAGGTTCAAACCCAAGCATACTATATAGTCCCCTGAGCACCATCAGTAGTGATTTCTGAGTGTAGAGCCAGGAGGAACCCCAGAGCACTGCAGTGTGTTTCCCCAAAACAAAAAGAAATAAACATTTTTAAAACAAGTGAATTCTTATATAGTTGTTCACACTTTATTACATTCAATATTCCAACACCAATCCCACCACCACTGCATCAGTCCACCACAATTATTAAATCTGAATATTTGTAAAAAGGAAATTTTTTCTCGCTTTGAAATATTTGCTTCAATAATAAGTTTTCAAAGAACACCGATGAGTGGTTCCCATTTATCATTTTAGAAAGATGGCAATAAATAAATGAATAAACAAATAAATAAAAAGAAAGATGGCTTACATTTCCATTATGAATAATAAAGGTATTAGCCAAAAAATTCAGTTCTCCTTTTGAGGGAGGGGGAAATCTAGCATTAGTTTTTGCTAGTGTTAAACCAGCAAATTTGACTTAATAAAAGCAAGAAATTAAATAAGTTCTAAAATTCACACAAAAGCAACAAAGCAACAACACCAGCAGCTGGAGAAATCTAAAAAACATATAATTTGTTTACATTTCAGAGGGGCTCTGGCATGGTGGCCATTCAGAAAGCTTAATGCAGAGCCCCACACATGAAAGGTTAAGTGCCACAGAGCCATCTCCCAGGCTCAAAGGATAAAAGTGTCTCCAGGTTAAAAAAAAAAAAAGGAAGGATGAGTTAGGAAATAAGTACCTGGCTAGAGAGCAGTCTGTGTCCCTTGGCACCCCTGAGGTCTTCTGGAACAGTCCTCAAACTCCACGGGCAGATGTCCCCCATCACACACAATCACAATGAAAGAAAGAAAACCCCTACCCCTATGGGGTATGACTGATCCAGAGGGGATTGTGCCCCACACTGGGAACACAGTCTCCTTTTAGTTCTTAGCACCAGCAGTCCTAACTTCACCTGCTCCATCTCAAATAGAAACTTCCTTCTTGGCCAGAGAAACTCACCAATTTGCTGGGAATAGACCCATTAAGGGGTGGGGAGAAAGAGAGTGGTCAGTTACAGCAATTGCTCTACCCTGTTTGACGTTTAGTTTATGACCCTGGGTTCCTCATGACTCCCACACCATCACCCAGGAACCACTTGGTGTGACCCCAGAAGAGGACACTGTATTTTCTATTTAAAATATTATTTTTTAACAGGAGTTTCCAAAAAGAAAAAAATCATTTTTTAAGGAGAAAAAATATTTTCTTTTAAAATAAATGCTTTGTACAGGGGAATTTGCAGAGGGTAGGAGATGAGTGGTTTCTTTTTTACCATTTTAGGAAGGTGTTAAGTTTCCATTCTGAGAAGCAAAGGCATTTACAAGAAATCACCTGGTTTGACAGTTTAGGGCAGAGAGAAGCTAGCATCGGTTTTTCTGTTGTTAAATCAGCAAACTTGTCTTAATTAAAAGAAGGAAATAAATTCTAAAATGGAGACAAAAGAAATTTTTAAAAAAGCACAAACACCAATCACTGAGAAAAACACTGAATGGGACATTTAAGGTGTTTATTTCATGAGGGACTCAGGGAAGGTGGCATTCAGAGAGAGCTGAACTCAGAGCCCCACTGGATAACTGTTCTCACTCTGACCCACATCCCAGATTGAAAGGGATAAAAGTATCCCCCAGGTGCCAGAGACCAGGGGTCAATCCAGCTCTTCTCGGCAAGGCAAGCTCTTAAAACCCCCCAAAAGGGGGCTGGAGCAATAGCACAGCGGGTAGGGCGTTTGCCTTGCCTGCTGTCGACCTGGATTCCATTTCCAGCACCCCAAATGGTCCCCCGAGCACCTCCAGGAGTAATTCCTGAGTGCATGAGCCAGGAGTAACCCCTGAGCATTGGCGGGTGTGATGCAAAAAGAAAAAAAAATCCAAAAGAAATCACTGGCCAGGAGATAACTGTTAGGGTCTAGAGCAGTCAGTGCCTTGGCATCCCTGGAATCTTCTCAAACAACCCCCAAGCTCTGCCTGTTGTGCCCTGCCCCCCACAAAAATAACAATAATTTTTGAAAAGGAATCCTGCCCCACTGGTCCAGAGGGGAGTGTGCCCGCAAGGCGAACAGAGTCCACAGTTCTTGGGACTACCAGCTCTTCCTTCTCAAGCTCCATCTCAAAGTGCAACTTCCTTCCTGGTCAGGGAAACTTACTTATTTGCTGAAAACAGACTGATAAGGAGTGAGAAAACACAAAATAGTAGGGTGCAACCCCACCAACACCAGGACCCAGACACTGCATGGAAGGAATGACCTTGGTGGTCCCTGGCACCCTAGGGGTGGGTGGCGTGACCAGAACTGCCACCTTGATCCAGCCAAATTAGTTGATAAAGCCCTGAGACCACTCCACTCCAATTGGGAAGACACCCTTGCCCCATTCCTGAGACGTTCATCCGGACCATCTCTTCTTAAAATCACATCTAACTGAAATCCCTGTTGGATAGCCAACTAGAAAACTAAAGGGAAAGTTAGTAAACTGAACCTGTCTAGTTGTTGCCAGCCTCTCCTGGGCATGTTGAGGGAAGGAAGGGAGCTGGGCTGCAATTTAGGAACTGAAGCAGTGATGCTAGCACAGAGGGGGGTGAGGAGGAGCCCAGCTCCCAAGGCTCTGAGGCAGGAGCTGTGGAACAATGTGAGCCTGGAAAAGGATCAGAGATTAAAGTGTTAAAATGCCACCTCTAAATGAAAATGCCTGCAAGCATCCTCTTGGGAGTAGGGGTGGCATGGAGGGGAGTCTCGATCCATCAAGAGAAATAATTTTGCTTATTGTGAAACCTAGGCCATTTCTTGCAAATAACTGGGAATATGGATCAAAACTTGGATCTTCCTCCCAGTAGGGGAGATGCATGTCGAAAGTAGACTATGGACTGAACATGTTTGCCACTCAATGCCTCTTTTGCAGACCACAACACCCAAACGGAGAGAGAGAACAAAAGGGAATGCCCTGTCACAGAGGCAGGGTGGGATGGGGGGTGGGGGTGAGGGTGGGAGAGATATTATCCATGGTGGTGGAAAATGGGCGCTGGTGGAGGGATGGGTATTTGATCATTGTATAATCGAAACCCAAGCACAAAAAAATTGTAAATCTACAACTGTACCTCATGGTGTTTCACTAATAAAAAGAAAAAAATGTAAAAAAAAAAAAAGAAGGTACATTCCAAACTGAAGTTAGTGTTTCAATAAACTTCAAATGGTCATTAAAAAAAAACTTGGATCTTCTTCTAACATATTTGTCTAGTGATTATATTTTAAACCAAAACTCTGCTCTTTCTGGAAAATCCCGGGATATATGCACCTCACAGTCCCGCCCTTCCGTTTTTAAGGGATTGCATACCTTCAGCCTGATGAAAGTCTAGAGAGAAAGAGACTTCCCAGAGGAGGTAAGGTGTTTACCCTGCACGCCCTCACTACCCCCACGGGGTATTCTTTGCACTTTCGGGTCCATGACCACCTGAACTCTTGCTTACTCTCTGCTCTCTGCTTCACAACCCTATTTAGGAGGAACAGAGGAGAAACTTCTTTTGGAGGAATCCTGTGGGTGTAGTAGAAATGCCTTCCCTCTGGGTGCCTAATGACCCACGGGTCCCTAACCACCCCCTGCTGAAGTGGTTTCGCCTTCTTTCATCTTCACTGAAGGAGTGTACCACCATAGAAATCCGTGCATTTTGCACTGATCCGTATTCTTATTTCCCAGGATCAAAAATTAAAGATGTACTGTGCAATGAATGATTCATTTGCATTCAAGCCAGCCCTTGTCTTCTTCCACTCTCTCTTCTCTTTTTCATTGATTTCCTCCCAACATGAAAATTGAGATAGAACGGGAACTGAGGAGTGGGTGCCAATCCAGCAGTGCACTAAGTGGGAGTTCACAAGCCCTTCTCCCTCCCCCCCCCCCCAGCACCTCTCCTGGCACTGACTGTTTCACAGAGTCCCCTCAGTACTTGGATCTGTCTCATCTGCAGTTCTCTGCTTGTGGCTTGCGATGCTGCATGAAAACTGTTCAGTCTTAAAACCTCCAGAAAGGGTGAGACAGGCTCTTGTTTCCCTCAGGAGGTTGCTGTGCTGGCAGGGTCACCATGGCTGCACTCCCAGCAAAGTTCAGGTTGGTTGGGAAGGCGATTTTCTAATGCTTCCTAGGATGGCGTCTGGCCAGTGCGATATGGAGTTCCTTGGTTCTGCAGCCTGTTTTGGACTTGAGAACTTTGCATTGGGCCTAACACATAGCAGGACCCTAAGAGCCTACAACGTATAGTGTCCCAAGAGGCAAGAGGCGCTTTGAATGCTTTCAGCAACCCTCTGAATCCCTGGGTTAGGCTTGAGATCTGGAGCATTAGACTAGTGAAAAACATTGGGCTCTAGGCAAAGCCTCCTGAGACCCAGCTGGGCACCAGGGTCCTCACCCTCTTGGGAGCAGAAAATCTGTAGGAGAATGAACAGTGCCTCAAGGGCCAGAGTGAGTTCATGGTGTGGGGAAGCAGGGCCTTGAGTCCTGTACCCTCAGGGTCATTGTCACCCAAGCTCCTCCCTGCAGGAACCAGACCCCAGGGTGCCACTGAATGTGCACAGCCCCCTCTCCAAATATCTCCAAGAACATTAGACATTAAGAATAAAATAGTGCTAAGACAGCAAAAAACTGGATCTGGAGGGGGTCAAATAGAATGAAATTAAGAGTCAAATGATGAGGAGCAGGAGAATTGGACAATGGAATAAGGTGAATTCAAACTTTTGTTTGATTGCCAGCATTATATATGGTCGTCTGAGTCCTACCTGATTGCAGAACCAGAAGTAAACCTGAGCTCTGCTACTTGCATTAAAAATAAATTGCAATATTATTTTTAGGGGTCTAGAGAGATACCAGAGCAGGTAAGATCCTTCCCTTGCATGTGGTCAAACCAGGTTCAATCCCAGGCATTCTATATGGTCCCCTGAGCATCACCAGGAGTGATTTCTGAGTGTAGAGCCAGGAGGAACCCCTGAGCACTTCAGTATGTGACACCCCAAATGAAAAGGGAATAAATATTTTTAAAACCACTGAATTTTTTATAATTAATTTCTTTATTGAATCACTGTGGGGAAAGTTACAGAGCTTTCGGGTTTAGGTCTCAGTCATGTAAATATCAAACACATTTCCCTTTACCAATACTTATTTTTAACCGCGAACCTCAATAGAACCCCACCCCCCACCCCTCCCAATTCCTGTGAGGCAGATGAGTTCTAGTTAATACTCTATCTACTTTGACTAGATACATTGTTTCGATAGAAGATGCACCATTATTGTTTAGAGTTTATGACCCACCCCCCCAATCAGACATGCTGAAACAGCGTTGTGAAATGATTTGCTTTCTACAGCTGGGTTTAAGAATAAAATGATGTCGCACGGCCGCAGTAGCGGCCGTGCGGTTTTGGATTTCTGCTATTTTACTTATTTGCTGATCTGACACTAGCAAAAACTAATGTTAGGTTTCTCCCCACTTCCAAAAGGGGAACTAGATTTTTATATTAAAAGTTAGATAGTTAAGAGATTGGTTTCTGTGCTTCTGGGGCCGTGGCCGTGCCGAAGAGCCGCTCGTGGGGGGCAGCTGGTGACCTCGGTCGGGCGTGAAGGACGGCCCAGAACGCCCCCCTTCCCATGAGGTCCCTGCCGCCCCCACCCCCGGCTCAAACCTGCTGTCCACAAGGCTCCCATGCGGCCGCCATCTTTCTTTCCAGAGAGGATTGGGCGAATGGGGCAACACCCTTTCCCCCCCAGCCCCCCCATCCCGGGCAGGCATGCTGGCGCAGTTTAACACATAGTCCATTTGCTTTTCTGCTCCAAGCGGGTGGCTTTCTGTACTAAGTCCTTGAAAACCACTGAATTTTTATATGGTTGTTCACGACTTATTGCATTCAATATTCCAATACCAATCCCATCACCATTGCATCAGCTTACCACCATTATCAAATATGAATACCTGTAAAAAAGAAAAATTTGTTTTGCTTTGAAATATTTGCTTATTACAGAGGAGTTTCCAAAGAGCAGGCGACGAGTGGTTCCCCTCTATAATTTTAGAAAGATTGCTTATGTTTCCACTACAAATAATAAAGGTATTAACCAAAAAATCTAGTTCCCCTTTTGGGAGTGGGGAGAAACCTAACGTTAGTTTTTGCTAGTGTCAGATCAGCAAATTTGATTTAATTAAAGCAAGAAATTAAATGAATTCTAAAATTTATATAAAAGACATGAAACAGACCAACAACACCAGTAGCTGAGAAAAATACTGAACAAAATATATAATTTGTTTATATTTCTGAGAGGCTCTGGCACGGTGGTCATTCAGAAAGCTTAACCCCGGGGCCCCCATGCATAAAAGGTTAAGTGTTCTGCCTCAAAGTCACACCCCTCAAAGGGATAAAAGGGATAAAAGTGTCCCCGGGTTAAAAAAGAAAGAAAGAAAGAAAAAAAGAAGGATGGGCTAGGAGATAAATGCCTAATCAGAGAGCAGTCAGTGCCCCTTGGCACCCTTGAGGTCTTCTGGAAAAGTCCTCAAGCTCCTTGTCCTCCATCACACACAATCTTAATAAAAGAAAGGAATCCCCTACCCCTAGTGGAGTGAGGCTGATCCAGAGGGAATTGTACCTGAACTGGGAACACAGTCCCTGTTCAGTTCTTAGCACCAGCAGTCCTACTTCACCTGCTCTATCTCAAAGAGAAACTTCCTTCCTGGCCAGAGAAACTCACCAATTTGCTAGGAACAGATCTATTAGGGGTGGGGAGATAGAGAGTGGTCAGGTGCAGTGATTGCTCTATCCCTGCTGGACCCCAAGTTTATGACCCTTGGTTCCTCATGACTCCTACCACAATCACCCAGTCACTGCTTGGTGTGACCCCAGAAGAGGACACTATTTTCTATTTAAAATATTGTTTTTGTACAGGGGAGTTTCCAGAGGGCAGGAGGTGAGTGGTTTCTTTTTTTTACCATTTTAGGAAGGTCTTAAGTTTCCATTCCGAGAAACAAAGGCATTTACAAGAAATCATCGGGTTCCACTTTTTAGGGCGGGTGGGGGCGGGAAGCTAGCAGTTGTTTTTGATGTTGTTAAATTAGCAAACTTGTCTTATTTAAATGAAGAAAATGAATTCTGAAATAGAGGCCAAAGAAATGAACTCAAACCACAAACAACTGAGAAACCACTAAAAGGGACATTTAAGTTGTTTATTTCATCAGGAACTCTGGCATGGTGGATTTTAGGGAGCTGAACCCGGAGCCCCGCTGGTTAAGTGCTCTTGAGTTGACCCACATCCCAGATTAAAGGAAGCAAAAGTGTCCCCCAGGTGCCAGGGACCAGGTGTCAACCCAACTCTCCTGGGGCTAGACAGATTCTTAAAACCAGCTAAAATCCAAAAGAAAGGACTCCCAGGAGATAACTCTTGGGCCTTAGAACAATCAGTGCCCCTTGGCACCCCTTGAATCTTCTCAAACAACCCCCAAGCTCTGCTGGTTTGCCCACAACAATACAATAATAATAAAAGAAAAGAATCCTGCCCCACCGGTGGGGATGCTGCCATGCCAGAGGGGAGTGTGCCCGCGAGGTGAACAGAGTCCATGCACAATTCTTAGGACCAACCGCCCTACCTTCCCCTGCTCCATCTCAAAGTGAGACTTCCTGCTTGGCCAGAGCAACTCACCGATTTGCTGAAAACAGCCTGATTGGGGGTAAGAAAACACAGAGTAATTAGGTGTGACCCCACCAACACCAGGACCCGGAGCATGGGAGGAATAACCTTGGTGGTCCAGAGCATCCTTAGGGATGGCCTAACCAGAACTGCAACCTTGACCTTGCCAAGCATAGCTGATAACACCCTGGGGGGGTCACTCAATTCTAATTGGGAGACACCCCTGCCCCACCCCCAAAATATCCATGACAACCATCTCAGCTGAAACTCACATCTAACAGAAACCCTGGTTGAATAGCCAACTCAGAAGCGTAGCTAAAGAGAAAGTTGGTAAACTGAACCTGTCTAGTTGTTGCCAGCCTCTCCTGGGCAAGCTGAGGGAAGGAAGGGAGCTGAGTTGCAACTCAGGAAACAAATCGATGATGCTAGCACAGAGATGGGTCGGGGAGAAGCCCAGCTCCCAAGGCTCTGAGGCAGGAGCTGTGGAACAATGTGAGCCTGGAAAAGGATCAGAGATTAAAGTGTTAAAATGCCACCTGTAAATGAAAATGCCTTCAAACATTTCCTCTTTGCCATCCTCTTGAGGGTGGGGGTGGCATGGAGGGGAGTTTCCATCCATCCAGAAAAAATAATTTTGCGGGGCTGGAGTGATAGCACAGTGGATAGGGCTTTTGCCTTGCACACAGCCAACCCGGGTTCAATTCCCAGCATCCCATATGGTGTCCTGAGCACTGCCAGGAGTGATTCCTGAGTGCAGAGCCAGGAGTAACCCCTGTGTATCCCCAGGTGTGACCCAAAGGGCAACAATAATAATAATAATAACAATAATTTTGCTTAATGCGCAACCTAGATCACTTCTTGTAAATAACTGGCAAGAGGAATTGAAACTTGATTCCTCTTCCTAAAATGTTTGTCAAATGATTATATTTATACCAAAACTCTGCCCCTTCTGGAAAGCCCCTGAGCATTGTCAGGTGTGACCCAAAAAGCAAAATAAATAAATAAATAAGTGCTTGGACAGCAAAAAATTGGATCAGGAGGGGGCTAATTACAATGAAATAAAGTAAAGATTTAGCACAGCGGTAGGGCGTTTGCCTTGCACACAGCCAACATGGCCGACCCGAGTTCAATTCCTCCGCCCCTCTCGGAGAGCCCAGCAAGTTGCTGAGAGTATCTCGCCCGCAGGGCAGAGCCTGGCAAGCTACCCGTGATGTATTCTATATGCCAAACAGAACAACAAAGTCTCCAATGGAGACGTTACTGGGCCCGCTCGAGCAAATCGATGAACAACGGGAGGACAGTGACAGTGATAAAGTAAAGATTAAGAGTCAAATGATGAGGAGCAGGAGAATTGGACAACGGAGTAAGGTAAATCAGAACCCGGGTTTGATTCCCAGTATTATATATGGTCGCCTGAGTCTATCTGAATGCAGAACCATAAATAACCCTGAGCTCTGCTGGTGGGGGTTGAAAAATAAATTGCAATATTATTTTGGGGGGGTCTAGAGAGATACCACTGCAGATAAGACTTTTCCCTTGCATGTTGTCAAACCAGGTTCAATCCCAGGCATTGCATATGGTCCCCCTGAGCACCACCAGGAGTGATTTCTGTGTGTAGAGCTAGGAAAAACCTGTGAGCACTTCAATGTGTGGCCCCAAAAAGGAAATATACATTTTAAAATCAGTTAATTTATATATAGTTGTTCACAATTTATTGCATTCAATATTCCAACACCAATCCCACCACCATTGCATCAGCCCACCACCATTATTAAATATGAACATTTGTATAAAGGATTTTTTTCCTTTGGAATATTTGCTTATTACAGGGGAATTTACAAGGAGCAAGAGATAAGTGGTTCGCCTTTATCATTTTAGAAAGATGGTGTATGTTTCCATTATGAGTAATCAAAGCATCAAGCAAAAAATCTATTTCCCCTTTGCCGGGGGGCAGGGGCATGCAGAAATTTAGCATAAGTTTTGGCTAGTGTTAAACCAGCAAATTTGACTTAATTAAACCAAGGATATAAATAAATTCTAAAATTCATATAATAGAAAAACAAACCAAAACTGAGTGCCCCTCCATCTAGCAATAACCACTCCCACTGTCCTGCACTGACCACCCCACTATCCAGCCCTTCAGAAAGCTTAACCAAGAGCCCCACACATAAAAGGTTAAGTGTTCTCCCTCAGAGTTACATCCCAGACTCAAAGGGATAAAAGTGTCTCCCCGGTTTAAAAAAATTAAAAGGAAGGATGGGCTAGGAGATAAGTGCCTGGCCAGAGAGCAGTCAGTGGCCCTTGGCACCCCTGAGGTCTTCTGGAACAGTCCTCAAGCTCTACAGACAGGTGTCCCTCACCACACACAATAAAAGAAAGGAATCTTGTATCCCTATAGGGGTGTGGTCATTCCAGAAAGGATTGTCCCTGCACTGGATACACAGTCCCTGTTTAGTTCTTAGCACCAGCAGTCCTAACTTCACTTGTTGCATCTCAAAGAGAAACTTTCTTCCTGGCCAGAGAAACTCAGAAATTTGCTGGAAACAGACTAATTAGGGGTGTGGAGATAGAGAGTGGTCAGGTGTAAGGACTGGTCTACCCCTGTTGGACCTCCAGTTCATGTTCCTGGGTTCCTCATGACTCCCACCACCATCACCCAAGCACTGCTTGGTGTGACCGCAGAGGAGGTCCTGGGAAAGGTTGTGTGAACTTGGTTGTCCTGGGAAGTTTAGGGATGGTGTGACAAGCACTGAAAGCTGGGGCTTAGCCCTTGGCTGACTATGCTTAATAAAACCCTGCTGGACACTCCACTGTAATTGAGAGCCTGGAGAAGGATCAGAGTTTGAAGCGTTAAAATGCACAGTCACGACTTCATCTTTTCTAACAGCTGCATAGTACTCCATTGTACAGATGTACCAAAGTTTCTTTAACCAGTCATCTGTTCCTGGGCACTCAGGTTTTTTTCAGATTTTGGTTATTGTGAACAGTGCAGCAATGAACATAGAAGTGCAGATGTCACTTCAGCTATACTTTTTTGCCTTCCCAGGAGTGGTATTGCTGGATCAAATGGGAGCTCAATTTCTAATTTTTTGAGAATCGTCCATACTGTTTTCCAAAAGGGCTGGACCAGTCGGCATTCCCACCAGCAGTGAAGGAGGGTCCCTTTCTCACCACATCTGTGCCAACACTGGTTGCTTTTGTTCTTTTGGATGTGGGCCAGTCTCTGTGGTGTGCGGTGATATCTCATTGTTGTTTTGATCTGCATCTCCCTGATGATTAGTGATGTAGAGCACTTTCTCATGTGCCTTTTAGCCATGTGGATTTCTTCTCCATAAAAGTTTCTGTTCATTTCATTACCCCATTTTTTATGGGGTCGGATAAATTTCTTCTTGTGAAATTTACATACAAATGGTACTACAGGGAAAGTATCATGCTAAGTGAAATGAGTCAGAAAGAGAGGGACAGACATAGAAAGATTGCATTCATCTGGGAAATATAAAGTTAAAAAAAATAGTAGACCAACATCATAGAACAGTCGAGATAAATTATAGGAGGTTTACTCCATTGCTTGAAGGTCAGCCACACATGCTACGGGAAAGGGCAGCTCAGACAGAGAAGGGAACACCAAGTAAAGGGTGTTGGGAGAATTCTCCCAGGATGGGAGATGCATGCTGAAAGTAGACTATAGACCAAACATGTTTGCCACTCAATGCCTCTTTTACAAAAACCTTAGCAATTAAAAGAAGAGAAAGAACAAAAGGGAATGGCCTGCCACAGAGGCGGGATGGGATGGGGGTATGGGAGAGGTGGGAGGGTTACCGGGATCATTGGTGGTGAAGAATGGGCACTGGTGGAAGGATAGGTACTCGATCATTGTATGACTGAAACCCAAATACAAAAACTTGTAAGGTCAAC
This sequence comes from Sorex fumeus, assembly GCF_029834395.1. NCBI lineage: Eukaryota > Metazoa > Chordata > Mammalia > Eulipotyphla > Soricidae > Sorex > Sorex fumeus. The sequence goes on along the minus strand of NW_026606072.1, from coordinate 26,929,891 downwards.
AACTGTACCACATGGAGTTTCACAATAAAAAAAAATTAAAAAATAAAATGCACAGTCACAGGGTCTCATATAACTGTTGGTTCCTTGTTCATCCCTGAACCACAGATTCATATTTTCTTTTTCTTTTTTCTTTTTTTTATAATTTATTTATTTATTGAATCACTGTGGGAAAAGTTACAAAGCTTTCAGGTTTAAGTCTCAGTCATGCAAATATCAAACACATTTCCCTTTACCAATACTTATTTTTTACCACGAACCCCAATAAACCCCACCTCCCTCCCCTCCCAATTCCTGTGAGGTAGATGAGTTCTAGTTAATACTCTATCTACTTTGACTAGATTCATTGTTTTGATAAAAGATGCACCATTATTATTTAGAGTTTACTCCCCTCCCCAAATCAGACATGCTAAAAAAGCGTTGTGAAATGATTTGTTTTCTACAGCTGGGTTCAAGAATTAAATGTTGTCGCGTGGCCGCTACAACATTGGTTTTGGATTTCTACTATTTTACTTATTAACCCTGCAAGTATTTCTACTAAAAGTCAGATAATTAAGAGATTGGTTTCTGTGCTCTGGAGTCGTGGCCATGCGGGAGAGCTGCTCGTGGGGGGCAACTGGGCAACCTCGGTAGGGTATGAAGGACGGGCCAGAATGCCCCCCTTCCCATGAGGTTTTCGTCGCCCCCCGACCCCCGGCTCATACCTGCTGTCCACAAGGCTCCCCTGCGGCCGCCATCTTTCTTTCCAGAGAGGAAATGGCGAATGAGGTTCATATTTTCTTATCTGTGTGCTCGGTCTTCCCCCTCCTTTCCCTCTTGAGCCTTGGGAAGTTTTTCAGCATGTATAACTCTTTTCTAGGACTGTATAACTGTTTTCTAGGACAGTAACCCAGTGGCCCCTCGTCCTGCTGCTTTCTGGAAGTTCACTGTCATCCAAGTGTCAGTGCCAATGCTCCTGTGTGCTGTGGCCTCACTGATGTCAGGACCCTGAGCACTGCAGCTTCTTGGAGAAGCCCCTGGCCCCATAGGCACTGTCACTAGTTGTATGCTTCCTCAGGTAATCGTTCCAGGGTGCACGCTGGCTTGGAGTTTTCAATGTCCTTTTGATGCCCCAAGCTTCTGACTAACTTTTTTTCTCCAGACTCTGGATGACTTTCATCATAGGAGCCCGGTTTTTTTCAGTTGGTTGTACCCCAGTCTCTCTGCCTTCCTGTCCCTCTCCCTTGTCCTAAGCTAGATGAGGATGGGTTAGCAGGTGGTTTGGTGGGAACCAGCTTTGTGTTTTGCTGTGTCTGTGTCTCAGGGGCTGTTTCCAGAGCCTGGCCTGCTGCTTGCACAGACTCTCTCAGCCCCTCACAGGAGAACTAGCCTGAGTTGAGTCCCTGGTGTCCAGGGCTGCTTGCTCCTCCACCCAGTTGGCCTTGGGAAGTGGCAGAACTGTGTGTTGTGCTCGTTGGTGGGGAAGGCTTTGCTACCAGCAGCTGGGGGATAGGATGCTGGTCAGGATAGGCCCCATTGAACTCATTTTCTGCCTGCACTGAAGTGCAATAGCTCTGTGAGTGTGTGTGTGTGTGTGTGTGTGTGTGTGTGTGTGTGCATACCTGTATTTCACCACAAAAAATGTGAATTTTGCTTAAAAGCAATGACACAGTTGTATCATATTAGGGTCACATCCCACTTTGGGGCCCCATTCTCCAGAGATCTAAAATCTGTCAGATTTCTTTGGCTTTCATTTTTTTCACTGCAGGTCATCCAATATATATTTTTTAAATATGTCGTTTTAAATCAGTCACATTTCTTCAGTGTGCTTATATTTTCAATTAATATTATTTAAAAAATCTGGTTTTGGCCAGAAAGCTAGTACCACAGGAAAGGTGCTTGCTATGCACATAGCCGACCCATGCTCACTCTCTGTCTCTACTTATGGTGGTTGAGCCAGGTCAGTGAGCATTTTCACACAGCTGGGTGTGGTGAAAATAGGAGCCCACCCTGTAGCCCTCTCCCATTCCAAGCATCAGGTTATATACTTCTTTATTTTCAACTCTTCTGCAACTTTTTTAATTCTTTTCTTGTTTTTTGTTTTTTTTGTTTGTTTGTTTTTGGGCCGCACAGGGTATGCTCAGTACTTACTCCTGGCTCTGTGCTCAGGATGACACTCAGGCATTCTCAGGAGACCCTATGTAGTGCTAGGGATTGAACACTTGCAAATCAAGTACTCTAGTAATGTACTTTGTTTCCAGAACGGAAGTGTACTTTTATATACCTATTGGATCTCTGGATGTCTTCATTGAGGAAGTGTCGATTAGGTTCCCCCACTCTTCTTTTTTTGTAGGGGACAGCATCCCTCTTGACTGTGCTAAGAAATTATTTCTGGCTTTGTGCACCACATAGGTCACTTCTGCTGTGCTCAGGAGACTGTATATGGTGATGGAGATTGAACTCTAACCCCAAGAGCCCTATAGAGGATATTGAGTAAGGTGTGAGATAGGAATCTAATTTCTCTCTCTCTCTCTCTCCCCCCCTTCTCTATTTTTCGGTGGGGGAGGGGATGCATGTGGCTAAGCAGTTTTCCCAGCACCATCTCTTGATAAGACTTTTTCTGCTCCATTTCATATATGTAACTTTTGGCGGCCAGAGCAATAGCACAGAGGTTAGGGCCTCTGCCTGTCTCAGGACTGGCCCAGGTTTAATCCTCAGGACCCAAGTTGGTGCCACAAGGAGCGATTCCTGAGAGCAGAGCCAGGACTATGCCCTGAGCCTTGCCCACTGTTGGCCATTAAAGTCAAACAAACAAGCACATATATGTACCTCCTTTGTCCAAAGAACTGTTACAATATTACCTGTCCATATAGGTGAGGGTCTGTCTCTGGGCTCTCAATTTTTTGTTTCATTGGCCCAAAAGTTTGCTTTTCGATGAAGTCATGAAATTTACATACAAGTGGTACAATATGGAAAGTATCATGCTAAGCGAAATGAGTCAGAAAGAGACGGATAGACATAGAAAGATTACATTCATCTGGAGGATATAAAATAACAAAATATGAGATTAATACCCAAGAATAGCTGAGATCAACACCAGGAGGATTACTCCATAGCTTAGAGGCCAGCCGGGTATTCTAGGGGAAAGCGCAGTTCAGATAGAGAAGGGAGCACCAAATAAAGGGTGTTTGGAGGATACTCCCAGGAGAGGAGATGCAGGCTGAAAGTAGACTATGGACTGAACATGTTTGCCAATCAATGCCTTTTTTGCTGACCACGACACCCAAAAGGAGAGAGAGAACAGGGGGGAATGCCCTTCCACAGTGGCAGGGTGGGATGGGGGGATGGGGGGTGGGATATTATCCATGGTGGCGGAAAATGGGCACTGGTGGAGGGATGGGTATTTGATCAGTGTATAAACGAAACCCAAGCACAAAAATTTGTAAATCTACAACTGTACCTCATGGTGTTTCACTAATTAAAAAAAAGTTTGCTTTTCTCCAATAGCACACAGTCTGGGTTACTTTAGCTTAGCAGTATGATTTAAATTTGAAGAAAAATGGACTGGAGCCATAGTATAGCAGGTAGGGTGTTTGCCTTGCATACCACCAACCTGGGTTTGAGCCTTGGTATCTCCTATAGTTCCCAGAGCCCTGCAAGGAATGACCTCTGATTGTACAGCCAGGAGTAAAATCTGAGCACTGCTGGGTGTGACTCAAGACACAAAAAGTTTTTTAAAAAGTTGGGGAGAAGAAAGTCTTAAAATGCCTTTATTAAGGGCTGCAGCGATAGCACAGGAGTAATTCCTAATTACAGAGCCAGGCGTAACCCCTGTGCATTGCCGGGTATGACCCCCCCCCAAAAAAAAACAGCCTTTATTTCCATGATTGTTTTGGCTGTAAGTGGGGAAGAAGAGGGACTACTTTCTATATATTTTATTTGAATTTTTTTTTTGCGGGGGCAAACCTACCAATGCATAGGCTTATTTGAGGTAATTTTCAGGGGACCATAGCAATGCCAGAGATTGAACTGATCTCAGCAGTTGTAAGGCAAAACTGTCAAACATTATTAAAATATAGAAAGCAAGAGGGTCCTGAGAGATAGTACATGGAGAAGGCTTGCCTTTCCCATGGCCAACTGGGTTCCATCCCCAGCATTCCATATGTTCTCAAGAGCCTGCCAGGAGTGATGCTGAGTGCAGACCCTGAAGTTAAACCCAGGACTGCTGTGTACAGACCCAAAACCTAAAAAATTAAGTAAAATCTAAAGAATTATAGAAAAAGGAGAATAAAAGCTATTCCATGTTGATAACTCCCACTAATGGTGCTGGCAAAATTACAGCACCCAGGCATGCAGTGCCCAAGAAGACAGTGGATTACACTCTAACTCATATATAAAATCAAATCAATGGAGGGGAAATTCCTGGATGTTAAGACTTGAAACCATCAAAGAGAAGACCAAAAGTGAAATGACCTGATGTGTGACATCAGCTTCAGAGATGTCTTTAGAGTCTAAACTCCTGTGGCTAGGGTGGAAAAAGCAAAACTAGTTGATTGGGACTAATCAAAATACAAGCTCCTGCAGCTGAAGAAAACCTTAGCAGACAAAAGGGCAGTCAATAAATGGGAGGAAATATTTGCACGTCGCACATCTGAGAAGAGCTTAATATCTAAGGTATAAATAGAACTCATATAACTCAACAACAAAATAAGAACCCAATTGTGAAAGGTATGGCCAGCAATAGTCCAGCAGGTCTGGCATTTGCCCTGCACCCGACCAGAAGAGATTCAATTTCAGGCACCGTGGCTAGCCCCTTGTGCTGCCAAGGAGTGATCCTAGATCGCAAAGCCAGGAGGAAGTCCTGAGCACCAGGGGTGTAACCCTAACCCCCACTGTCTCTCTCTATCACTGTCACTGTCACTCTCATTGTTCATCAATTTGCTTGAGCGGACCCAGTAACGTCTCCGTTGTGACCCTTGTTACTTGTTTGGCATATCAAATACATCACGGGTAGTTTGCCAGGCTTTGCCGTGTGGGCGAGATACTCTCAGGAGCTTGCCGTACTCTCTGAGAGGGGCAGAGGAATTGAACTGGGGTCGACCAGGTCGGCCGCATGCAAGGCAAATGCCCTACCCGCTGTGCTATCGCTCATACATATATAGAGAGAGATATAGATAAAGATATGTAGATAGATATAGATGGTGGGAGAGAGCGCTCAGAATAGAGTTCAGTGGAAAGCACAAAAATACATGCCTTGCATACATTAAACCTTCATAGATACTGGACACACATATGCACACATCCTTGCAGGGAAAGGAAGAAAGGTGGTGGCAGATGCCAGAAACCACAGCAATGAAAGTGAATCTAGCAAGGAGCTCCAAGTTGCACTGAGCTCCCAAACATCGTAGAGCTCAATATAGATATGACAACGGAATTGCAAAAATACTCTAACATTGTAGTTAACCTTTATTGACTGTGTATAGTTTTCTAGACATGTTGTAATACAATGCTCCATCAAATATAAAAAGCAAACTCCCAAACACAACTAGAAACAGTACCTACCTGTTCTCAATTCCCCTTTCTTTGGAGGGTTAGGCCACTTTCTGTTTTTTCAGTTTTGTTTTTCTTGTTCCTCACCTAGAGGTGCTCAGGGCTAACTCCTGTGTTCTGGATCACCTCTGGCAGGGAGTGGGGATGGAGGGGACCACGTGGGAGTGCCTGGGGATCCATTTGTCAGGCCTCCTGCAAGGCAAGCACCTTACCACTGGCCTGTCTCCCTAGAGGGTTAAAGACATAGCTCCAGGGGTAAGACTGAGATGTGCCTTGTAACCCCCGCAAGCCTGGACAGACACCAAAACACAGGACTGGAGATCAGGATGAGCACAGCAGGCAGGCTGTAGCCCAAGAAAAGTGAGGGGAGGGGGCAGGAGTTGTGGGGGAGGGGAAGGTTCTTTTGAGACTGGAGAGACAGTAGAGCAGGTAGGCACCTGCCTTGGATTGTAATCAACTGAGATACTGGAGAAAAGAGTTTTGAGCACAGGAGGAAACCAGAAGGAATGAGCACCAGATCCACCCAGTGGGCACAAGCATGTGGCACAAATTGATGCTTGACTGTCAGAAGAGCCAAGGCGACTTTAGCCCTTTGCGAGTCACTTTGATGCCAGTCTGAAAAACGACAGGTTCGAACCAGAAAATAAAGCCAGCATCAACTTATTCATCCCACAATTGAAAAATCAGGTCTCGGGCGCTGTGGTGATGCCCAAACCATCTGGCACTGCTGCTAAAAGCAATGGCTCTCTGAAAATGGCATTTCCTCCCTCTCTAAACAACTGGCCCAGGGCAAAAGGACTGTGACTTTAAGGGGTCTGCAGAGAAACTTTCTTCTATATTGTGTGTGTGTGTGTGTGGAGGGAGGTTGTGGGGAAGGAGGAAGGTGCCCATGAAGACCTTGCCTGCTGGGTGAGATGGACAAAGAGCTGCTGAAAGAAAGCACAGTGGCCCCCAGCTGCCAGAGGCCTGTGAGAAACCTTAAGCCCTGTTGACCAGCCCAAGCCTCCAAAGGTCCTGCTGGGGTCCTTAGAGTCCTGGCAGTAGAAAATCTATAGGAGAATGAACAGTGCTTAAAGGGACAGAGTGAGTTTTAGGTGTGTGAAAATTCAGGTTTTGAGCCCTAAGGAGTCCCCCAGGCATTACCCAGCAGGGTCTAGACGCCAGAGCACCACTGGATGGGCACCGCCCCCTCTCAAATAACTCTAAGAATTTTGGACATTAAGAATGAAATAGTTCCAAGACAGGTAGTATAGAAATAGGGCACAGGGTGTTGAATAGAATGAAATAAAATTAAGATTAATAGATCCCAATGATAAGGAGTTGGACAATTGGACATGAAGTATGGTGAATCTGAATACAGGTTTGATCCCCAGTATTATATATGTTCCCCTGAGCCCTGCCTAATTGCAGAACCAGAAATAAGCCTGAGCTCTGCTGGTGGGGGTTGAAAAATAAATTACAATAATATTTTTGGGTGGCCAGAGAGATACCACAGAAAGTAAGACCCTCCCCTTGCATGTGGCCAAACCAGGTTCAATCCCAGGCATTCCATATGGTCTCCTGAGAACCATCAGTAGTGATTTCTAAGTTAGACCCAGGAAGAACCCCTGAGCACTGTAGTGTGTGTCCCCAAAACCAAAAAGAAAATGTACATTTTTAAAATCAGATGAGTTTTCTATAGTTCACAATATATTGCATTTACTATTCCAACACCAATTCCACCACCATTGCATCAGCCCACCACCATTATTAAATATGAATATTTGTAAAAAGGAAAAATTTTTGCTTTGAGATATTTGCTTATTATAGGGGAGTTCCCAAAGAGCAGGAGATGAGTGGTTCCCCTTTATCATTTTAGAAAGATGACTTGTGTTTCCATTATGAGGAGTAAGATCATTCACAAAAAAATCTGGTTCTACTTTTTAAGAGGGGAACCTAGCATTAGTTTTTGCTAGTGTTAAACCAGCCAATTTGACTTAATTAAACCAAGGAAAATAAGTAAATTCTAAAGTTCACGTAAGGGTGGCGGGAGGGCTACTGGGAACATAGGTGGCGGAGAATGGGCACTGATGAGGGATGGGAACTTGAACATTGTATGACTAAAACGTAATCATGTAAGTGTGTAAGTCTGTAGCTGTATCTCATGGTGATTCATTAAAAAAAGAATGGAAAAAATAAAATAAAAATAAATAGAAAGGATCTTCACTTCAAAAAAATTGCACTGTAAAGTCCACTGTCCTCCCGTTGTTCATTGATTTGCTTCAGCAGGCCCAGTAATGTCTCCATTGTGAGACTTGTTGTTACTGTGTTTGGCATATAGAATACATCACGGGTAGCTTGCCAGGCTTTTCCATGCGGTGAGATACTCTCTGTAGCTTGCTGGGTTCTCTGAGAGGGGCGGAGGAATCCAACTCCGGTTGGCCAGGTCAGCAGCATGCAAGGTAAACGCCCTACCCGCTGTGCTATTACTCCAGCTCCCCTCCCCCCCCCAAAAAAAAATTAAATTCACCTAAAAGAAATGAAAACAAAGCAACACCAGGAGATGAGAAAACTACTGAACAGGACATTTAATTTGTTTATTTTATAAGGTGCTCTGACATGGACATGGTGACCATTCAGAAAGCTTAACCCAGAGCCACACCAATAATAAATGAGGTGTTCCCCCTCAGAGCCACATCCCAGATTCAAAAGAATAAAAGTGTTTCCCAGGCAAAGAAAAGGAAAGAAAGAAAGAAAGAAAGAAAGAAAGAAAGAAAGAAAGGAAGGAAGGAAGAAAAAAAGAAAGAAAGAAAGAAAGAAAGAAAGAAAGAAGAAAAGAAAGGAAAAGAAAGGATGGGGGTAGCAGATAAGTGCCTGGTCAGAGAGCAGTCAGTGCCCCTGAGGTCTTCTGGAACAGGCCTCAAGCTCCACAGACAGGTGTCCCCAATCACACACAATCATAATAAAAGAAAAAAATCCTTTACCTCTATTGGGGATGCTGCTATTCCAGAGGGGACTGTGCCCCGCACTGTGAACACAGTCACTGTTTAGTTCTTAGCACCAGCAGTCCTAACTTCACCTGCTCTATCTCAAAGAGAAACTTTCCTTCTGGCCAGAGAAACTCACCAATTTGCTGGAAACAGACCTATTAGGGGTGGGGAGACAGAGAGTGGTCAGGTGCAGTGAATGCTCTACCCCTGCCAGACCCCCAGTTCATGATCCTGGGTTCCTCATGACTCCCACCACCATCACCTAGGCACTGCTTGGTGTGACCCCAGAATAGAACACTATTCTCTATTGAAAATATTGTTTTTGGCAGGAGAGTTTCCAAAAAGAAAAAATATCATTTTTTAAGAAGAAAAAAATGTTTTCTTTTAAAATAAATGCTTTACTTTCCCCGGGTCCCTGCCCACCCAGAAGACTGGCTGTCATGCCCAAAATTTGCCTGCAGGTGCCATCTTAGTGCACCAACAGCCCTGGATCAGAGACACAGCACTGAAGATCTCTCTGGGCCCCATACTGAGCCAATATCACTGGGACACCCCAGAAGGAGCAGGTGCAGTCTCCCGGCCTACTCCAGATGGAATCCTGGTGACCAAGAGTTTCCACAAGCAAGGGCCTCAGTATGCAGGTTCTAGGACTAAATCTCCAGGTCACATGGCAACAGAGGACCTGGGCTGTCCCTACCTGGGTCCCTGCTCACCCAGAAGACTGGCTGTGATGCCCACAATTTGCCTCCGGGTGCCATTTTAGAGCACCAACAGTCCTGGCACAGAGACTCCCAATTGAATCCCAAAATGGATTAGTGCCATACAGAGATATCTCTGAAACCCAACCATTTACAATCTAGAAATTTACATTTACAATCACTACCATAGAAGTTCTCATGATATTCAAAATGAGCAATGGAAAATAAGAGGACACTATTTTCTCTTTTAAAACATTGTTTTGTCAGGAGAGTTTCCAAAAATAAAAAAATCATTTTTAATGAGAAAAATTTTTAAATAAATGCTTTATACAGAGGAGTTTGCAGAGGGCAGGAGATGAGTGGTTTCTTTTTGACCGTATTAGGAAGATCTTAAGTTTCCATTCCAAGTAACAAAGGCATTTACAAGAAATGATCTGGTTCCACTTTTTAGGTCGGGGGGAACCTAACATTTTTTGCTGTTGTTAAATCAGCAGACTTGTCTTAATTTAACAAAGGAAATTAATTCTAAAATAGAGACAAAAGAAATTAAATCAAACCACAAACACCGATCACTGAGAAAACCACTGAAAAGGACATTTAAGTTGTTTATTTCATGAGGGACTCTGGCCTGGTGGTATTCAGAGAGCTGAACCCAGAGCCCCACACATAATAGATTAAGTATTCTCACTTTAATCCACATCCCAGGCTAAAAGGGATAAAAGTGTCCCCAGCTGCCAGGGACCAGGGACCAAATCAGCTCTCCTGGGGCAAGACAATTTCTTTAAAAAAAAAATCCAAAATAAGGACTGGCCAGGAGATAACTGTTGGACCCTAGAGCAGTCAGTGCCCCTTGGCAACTCTGAGGTCTTCTCAAACAACTCCCAAGCTTTTCTTGGTGCTCCCACACATACACACAGACACACAACAATAACAATAAAAGAAGAGAATCCTACCCCACCGGTGGAGATGTGACCATGCCAGAGGGGAGTGTGCCTTCAAGGCGAACAGAGTCCACGTACAGTTCTTAGGACCAGCCACCCTACCTTCCCAAGCTCCATCTCAAAGTGAGACTTCCTTCCTGGTCAGGGAAACTCACTAATTTGCTGAAAACAGTCTCATTGGAGATGAGAAAACACAGAGTTGTCAGGCGGGACCCCACCAACACCAGGACCCAGACACAGCATGGGAGGAATGACCTTGGTGGTCCCAGACATCCTCAGCGATGGCCTGACCAGAACTGCACCCTTGAACTTGCCAAGCATTGCTGATAACACCCTGGGGGGGGGGTCACTCAACTCTAATTGGGAGACACCCCTGCCCCACCCCCAAGACATCCATCACAACCATCTCAGCTGAAAATCACATCTAACAGAAATCCCAGTTGGACAGTCAACTCAGAAGCCCAGTGAGAGGGAAAGTTGGTAAACTGTCTGGTTTACAAACCTGTCTGGTTGTTGCCAGCCTCTCCTGGGCATGTCGAGAGAAGGAAAGCAGCTGGGCTGCATTTAGGAACAAAACCAGTGATCCTAGCTGGCGGGGGAAGAAAAGCCCAGCTCCCAAGGTTCTGGGGCAGGAGCTGTGGAACAATGTGAGCCTGGAAAAGACAGAGATTAAAGTTTTAAAATGCCACCTCTAAATGAAAATGCCTTCAACCATGAACATCCTCTTGGGGGTGAGGGCACATGGAGGGGAGTTTCCATCCATCTAGAAAAAGTACTTTTGCTTAAGGCACCTTCAACCACAACATCCTTTTGGGGGTGAGGGCACATGGAGGGGAGTTTCCATCCATCTAGAAAAAATACTTTTGCTTAAGGCACCTTCAACCATGAACATCCTCTTGGGGGTTAGGGCACATGGAGGGGAGTTTCCATCCATCTAGAAAAAGTACTTTTGCTTAAGGCACCTACAACCACAACATCCTTTTGGGGGTGAGGGCACATGGAGGGGAGTTTCCATCCATCTAGGAAAAATACTTTTGCTTAAGGCACCTTCAACCATGAACATCCTCTTGGGGGTGAGGGCACATGGAGGGGAGTTTTCATCCATCTAGAAAAAATACTTTTGCTTAAGGCACCTTCAACCATGAACATCCTCTTGGGGGTGAAGGCACATGGAGGAGAGTTTTCATCCATCCAGATAAAATAATTTTGCTTATGGCACAATCTAGATCATTTCTTGTAAATGATTGGCAAGAAGAATCAAAACTTGAATCTTCTTCCTAAAATGGTTGTCAAGTGGTTATGTTTATACCAAAACTCTGCCCCTTCTGGAAAACCCCCGTGATATATTCACGTGACAGTCCCGCCCACTCCGACATTTTATAACGGATTGCATGAGATCAGCCGACGAGAGTCTGAAGAAGAGAGAGACAGAGACAGAGATGGAGACGGAGACGGAGAAGGAGACGGACACAGAAAGACTTCCTAGAGGAGGTAAGGTGTTGACCTTGCGCAACCCTATGGGAAACTGGCTATGCTTCTGTGTCCCAGACCACCTCAACTCTTCAAACTCTGGCCTTCCTAACCAGCTCTATCTTCTTCTTTGGCAGGTTGATGGATTGGGTGTGGAGGGAGTGCCGACTTACCAAGTGCCCATCGACCTGGTCCCTAAGGAACCCCTGCTGAAGTGGTCGCGCAGTTTTTCATCTTCACAGAATGGTGAGTGCTGCCCTAGAAACCGTGTCCTTTTGCATTGTTCTGTTTCCTAGTTTCGCAATCTTGAAAATAAAAAACGCACTGTTCAATGGTGCTTCTGCTACTGATGAGTCTTCCAGAACTTGTCTTTTTTTTTTTTTAATCGAATCACTGTGAAGTAGTTACAAGCTTTCATGTTTGGGTTACAATTACACAATGATCAAACACCCATCCCTCCACTAGAGCACATTCCCCACCATCACTATCACCAGTATACTCCCTCTTTCCCACCCTTTCCCTGCCTCCGTGGCAGACAATATTCCCCATACTCTCTACTTTCGGGCATTATGGTTTGCAAAACAGACACTGAGAGGTTATCATGTTTGGTCCTTCATTTACTTTCTGTACACGTCTCCCATCCCGACCTGTTTCCTCAAGGCCATCATTTTCTTAGTGATCCCTGTGTAAACTCACACAACTTGGGGGGCACAGCACCCACACGGCGGCGGCTCTATCTCTCCCGCCACCCGCGTTCGGTAGTCTCACCCTTCTACCACCCCGGAGAGGTCGATGGCGATGGTCAGGCGGGGGAAGGAACGAGGGCCAGGCTGGTTGGTATTAGTCGTAGTTTATTCTGATTCTTTCTTCTTCTCCCCTTGTCTCTCTATCTCTCCCCCCAATCTTCCTCCCCCAGCTACTTCATTCTCCTTCTCCATTCCCCTTCATCCTCCTTCTCTGGAGTCTGGGTTCTGATCCTCTCTGAACTCTCTTCTTCCTTCTGCCCTCTGCCCGCTCCTACAGTACAGTTAAATCCTCTCTCCTGAGGAATTGGGGGAACAATTACACATAGGTGTGGTCACAATCAATAGGGGTGGAGATGAACAGGGGTAGAAATCTTAGCCTCAGGGAAGACCGCTCCTAGGACAGATCCTTCCTTAGCAGGAGGACCCACCCTAGAGCAGAATTCCATGGGCGTGCCTCTCCTCTCCTTGACCGACAAGCGTACAAGAATATAATATAAATCATTTTGTATGGATACAGTAAGAAATATCTTAAACTTATAGAATTGCTCTCCTAGGGCCATCTTGATCTCAGACTACGGTGCTCAGGCCAGATAGTCTTTCCCACCCCTAGCAGGATCCTAGTCTTGTCGTTACCTTTGGATCATGACAGCATTTGTCTATGATCAAACTCTTAACTTATAGTTAAGAATCGTGGCACTTTGGCCTGGCCCATTTCGCTGCCAGGGTAGCTCACTGCTTGCCCTGGGTCCATTCAGTCCCTCGTCGGGACCCTGCTTTTGGGGTGTTAGGAACTAAGGGCAACTGAGGCTTAAGTCGAGAAAGCAGATGCCCAGGAGTGAATAATATTCAAGGCCAATCAAATCCTAAGTTACAAAGCATAATGTTAACGGTCTTCCTGTATCTATACAAAAAGGATATTACTTTAAGGTAAACTGTTCATAAGGCATAAGGAGAGGAGAAAGGCAATATTTCACTCATACATATAAAATCATAGATTTCTGGGAAACTGATCTTACAAATTAACAAAGTCTGATTAAGGGGAAAGCTGATTAACTGGGTGGGAGAGCATAGGGAAGATTGTTTACAGATAAACACAATGGAAGTGGAAGTGCTTCAGGAGCACCGTGATGGGTGTAACCAGATTAAACCTAAACTTCTTGAAGGACAAAGCAATGTTACCCAACAATCCCTTCCCTATTCAAGCTGCTTTCTTCCCTTTGCTCATGAGGCAGGCTTCCAGCTATGGAGCAATCCACCTGTCCCGTGTATCCTTAAGTGTCAGCCTCATGTTATGTCATTTTATACTCCACAAATAAGTGCAGTTCTTCCATGTCTGTCCCTCTCTTTCTGATTTTGTCGTAAGACTACTCTCTCCTCCTTTTTCCATAGCTCATCCTGTCGATGGAGATGGATCCAGTGCTGAAGGTGGATGCCAATCCATCGGTTCCCTACGTGGCAGTGCACAGCCCGTTTCTTCTGAGCTGCACACTCTTGGGTGATAACAGACTGTTTTCACAGCAGCACCTCAGTACTTGGATCTGTCTCATCAACTGCGGTCATTTTTATAAGGAAGAGCAGGAGAATGGCTCCAGGAGAATGGCTCAGTCCTAAAGCCAATAGAATGGGTGAGTCATGCTCTTTTGCTTCCTTCAGGAGTTTGCTGTGTATGTTGGGAGAGAATTCAGTGGTGTGTGCGAATGAACATTTTTTTTTCTGGGAGGTAGCAGGTTTCAATGGCTGGAGACTGAGCAGAGTCCTGGAGGCTGCTTTGGGAGCAAGTACAGGTTGATGGGGAGATTTTCTTATGCCCCCAAGTGAGCAGGTGATCTTGCTAATGCAGTGAGGAAGTTCCATGGTGACACTGCCAGCATTGCACTTGATAATTTTGCTGTGGGCTTGGCACATACCGTGGCCCTCGAAGGCCAATTGGCGTAGTGTGCCAACGAGGTAGTCAACTGGGTGTGAGTGCTTTCAGCCATCCTCCAAATTTGGGTTAGACTTGGATTCTGGAGCATTAGACCAGAGATGTACCCTGGGGCAAGGCAGAGCTGCCTGAGACCTAGCTGTGCAGGAGCTCCTTGCTTTCAACCCTGCTGCCTGGACTCTGGGTGAAGGATATGAAATCTCCTTCTCTCAACCTTGCAGAAGATGGGTCAGCCCTAGGGAGTCCATCTCTCCTATCTCCTATCTGGCAGATCATGCTGCTTTGATCCGCTGTGTCTAATCCAACTTCCTCTATCACCAAATTGGCCCTAAAATCTCCCTCTACCCTGCTGAGTCTAACTGCATTGACCAAGCTTTGTTATTGTGCCAGCGTCCTATTTACCCCGTCGCATTGGCCGTAGAAATTCCATTTACTCTGCCTTGTTGCAGAGTGCGATATTACCCAAGAAGTCTCCAGCACACTTGTTTGCTGCCCTAGAAACTCGGTCTGCACTGCCTTTTGTTGTTGTTGTTGTTGTTGTTGTTGTAAGTGAAAAATGTTTTTATTGGAAATTCTCTAAGATTGGTAGTTTGTATTTAATTGATGATGATGATGATGATGATGATGATTGGTCACACCTGGTGGTCGATTCAACGATTGCCTCGAGCAGGCCCCAGTAACGTCTCCTTCGTCTTAGCCCTGAGATATTTAAAAAGTGCCATATAAAAGGCTCGCTCAGAGTTAGGAGAATGAGATCCATCATTGATACTGGTATTTGGCATATTGGGTACGCCACGGAGAGTTTGCCACACTCTGCTGTGTGGGCAGGTTATATTCAGTAGCCTGCCACGTTGTCCAAAGTAGGAATGAGATAATAAGGTGTCGTGCGGCCACATTCACTTCCGGGAGCTTGGTTTTATAGTCTCTGAGAACTGGCCACTGTTGATGGGATTACACGGTGCGAGGGGGCCAGTTGGTGGGTGTGACCCCCGCCTACTGGAATTTGGAGAATCTGGGTGGAGGATGCTCAGCCCCGATCCAAGTGGGCTTGGAGATCTCAGCCCCAGGACGCGCATGCCTTTGTTCCTCTGCCGGTACCTTCATGTGTGCAGAGAGTGGTTTCAGCATGGCGGTGACTGGTTCAGGAGGTCTTCGGCTGCCTGAGCCCTGGCCGGGGCAGGGAGGGAAACTCAACCTGCTCCCCTCCAAGGGGCCCCGGGAAGGACAGCCAAGTGCGGGGGCATGAGACTGTGCTGTTCTCTCCCGGGACCTGGATTTTATAATCTCCGAGTCTTGGCCGAAGTTGATGGGATTACACGCCGACAGGGGCCAGTTGGTGGGTGTGACCCCCACCTACTGGAATTTTGAGGATCTTGGTGGAGGATGTTCAGCCCCGATCTGAGTAGGCTTGGAGAACTCAGCCTCGGGACCCGCATGCCTTTGTTCCTCTGCCGGTCCTTCATGTGTGTGGAGAGTAGTCTCAGCATGGTGGAGGCTGGTTCAGGAGGTCTTTGGCTGCCAGACCCCTGGTCAGGGCAGGGAGGGAAAGTCAACGCGCTCCCCTCCAAGGGGCCCTGGGGAGGACAGCCAGGCGCGGGGTCAGGAGACTGCGCTGTTCTCTCCCGGGAGCTGGGTTTTATACTCTCTGAGTCATGGCCATTGTGATGGGATTTCACGGCGTCAGGGGGCCAGTTGGTGGGTGTAACCCCCGCCTATTGGAATTTGGAGGATCTGGGTGGAGTATGCTCAGCCACAAACCGAGTAGGCTTGGAGATCTCAGCCCCGGAACTCGCATGCCTTTGTTCCTCTGCCGGTACCTTCATGTGTATGGAGAGTGGTCTCAGCATGCTGGTGGCTAGTTCAGGATGTCTTCTGCTGCCGGAGCCCTGGCTGGGGCAGGGAGAGAAACAAAATCCGCTCCACTCCAAGGGGACCCGGCGAGGACAGCCAGGCGCGGGGGCAGGAGACTGCGCTGTTCTCTCCTGAGAGCTGGGTTTTATAATCTCTGAGTCTTGGCCATTGTTGACGGGATTACACGGCGCCAGGGGGCCAGTTGGTGGGTGTGACCCCCGCCTACTGGAATTTGGGGGATCTGGCTGGAGGATGCTCAGCCCCGATCCGAGTAGGCTTGGAGATCTCAGCCCCGGAACTCGCATGCCTTTGTTTCTCTCCGGGTCCCTTCATGTGTGTGGAGAGTGGTCTCAGCATGGTGGTGGCTGGTGCTGGAGGTCTTCGGCTGCTGGAGCCCTGGCCGGGGCAGGGAGGGAAACTCAACCTGCTCCCCTCCAAGGGGCCCCGGGAAGGACAGCCAGGCGCGGGAGCAGGAGACTGCGCTATTCTCTCCCGGGAGCTGGGTTTTATAATCTCTGAGTCTTGGCCGTTGTTGACGGGATTACAGGGCGCCAGGGGGCCAGTTGGTGGGTGTGACCCTCGCCTACTGGAATTTGGAGGATCTGGGTGGAGGATGATCAGCCCTGATCCGAGTAGAGTTGGAGATCTCAGCCCTGGACCCGCATGCCTTTGTTCCTCTGCCGGTACCATCATGTGTGCAGAGACTGGTTTCAGCATGGTGGTGGCTGGTTCAGGAGGTCTTCGGCTGCCAGAGCCCTGGCCGGGGCAGGGAGGGAAACTCAACCGGCTCCCCTCCAAGGGGCCCCGGCGAGGACAGCCAGGAGCGGGGCAGGAGACTGAGCTGTTCTCTCTGGTAGCTGGGTTTTATAGTCTCTGTGTCTGGGCTATTGTTGATGGGATTACACGGCCCCAGGGGGCCAGTTGTTGGGTGTGACTCTCGCCTACTGGAATTTGGAGGATCTGGGTGGAGAATGCTTAGCCCTTATCCGAGTAGAATTGGAGATCTCAGTCCCGGACCCGCATGCCTTTGTTCCTCTGCCGGTACCTTCATGTGTGCGGAGAGTGGTCTCAGCATGGTGGTGGCTGGTGCAGGAGGTCTTCGGCTGCCAGAGCCCTGGCCGGGGCGGGGAGGGAAACTCAACCCGCTCCCCTCCAAGGGGCCCCGGGGAGGAAAGCCAGGCGTGGGGGCAGAATACTGCACTGTTCTCTCCCGGGAGTTGGGTATTAAGATTTCTGAGTCTTGTGCGTTGTTGATGGGATACACGGCTTCTTGGGGGCCAGTTGATGGACGTGACCCTCGCCTACACGAATTTGAAGGATCTGGGTGGAGGATGCTGAGCCCCAATCCGAGTGGGCTTGGAGATCTCAGGCCCATGACCCGCATGCCTTTGTTTCTCTGCCCGTCCCTTCATGTGTGTGAGGAGTGGTCTCAGTATGGTGGTGACTGGTTCAGGAGGTCTTCGTCTGCCAGAGCCCTGGCCGGGGCAGGTAGTGAAACTCAATCCGCTTCCCTCCAAGGGGCCCCAGCGAGGACAGCAAGGCGGGGGGGGGGGGGGGGGGGGGCAGGAGACTGTGCTGTTCTCTCCCGGGAGCTGGGTTTTATAGTCTCTGAGTCTTGGCCGTTGTTGATGGGATTACATGGTGCCAGGTGGCCAGTTGGTGGGTTTGACCCCCGCCTGCTGAAATTTGGAGGATTTGGCTGGAGGATGCTCAGCCCCTATCCGAGTAGGCTTGGAGATCTCAGTCCCGGACCCGCATGCCTTTGTTCCTCTGCCGGTTCCTTCATGTGTGCAGAGAGTAGTCTCAGCATGCTGGTGGCTGGTGCAGGAGGTCTTCGGCTGGGGCAGGGAGGGAAACTCAATCCGCTCCCCTCCAAGGGGCCCCTGGGAGGAAAGCCAGGCGCGGGGGCAGGAGACTGTGCTGTTCTCTCCAGGGGGCTGGGTTTTATAGTATCTGAGTCTTGGCCATTGTTGATGGTATTACACTGCGCCAGAGGGGCCAGTTAATTGGTGTGACCCTTGCCTACACGAATTTGGAGGATCTGGGTGGAGGATGCTCAGCCCCGATCCGAGTAGGCTTGGAGATCTCAGCTCCGGGACCCGCATGCCTTTGTTCCTCTGCTGGTCCCTTCATGTGTGTGGAGAGTGGTCTCAGCATGGTGGTGGCTGGTTCAGGAGGTCTTCTGCTGCCGGATCCCTGGCCGGGGCAGGGAGGGAAACTCAATCCGCTCCCCTCCAAGGGGTCCCGGCGATTACAGTGAAGCCCGGGGGCAGGTGACTTTGCTGTTCTCACCCGGGTGCTGGATTTCATTGTCTCTGAGTCTTGGCCGTTGTTGATGGGATTACACCACGCCAGGGCGCCAGTTGGTGGGTGTTACCCTCGCCTACTGGAATTTGGAGGATCTGGGTGAAGGATGCTCAGCCCCGATCCGAGTAGATTGGAGATCTCAGCCCTGGGATACGCATGCCTCTGTTCCTCTGCCAGTACCTTCATGTGTGCGGAGAGTGGTATCAGCATGGTGGTGGTTGGTGCAGGAGGTCTTCGGCTGCCGGAGCCCTGGTCTCGGGGCAGGGAGGGAAACTCAATCCGCTCTCCCCTAAGGGGCCCTGGGGAAGACAGCCAGGCCCGGGGGCAGGAGACTGCGCTGTTTTCTTCCGGGAGCTGGGTTGTATAGTCCCTGAGTCTTGGCCATTGTTAATGGGATCACATGGAGCCTGGAGGCCAGTTGTTCGGTGTGGTCCCCACCTACACCTGGTGGTGCTCAGGGTTTATTCCTTCATTCTGCACTCAGGGGTCACTCCTGGCGGGATCAAGGGGCTGTATATGGCGCTTAGGGGCTAATCGGTTTGACTTTATGCAAGCCACCACCTTACCGCTCTTTTATTTGTTGCTCTGGTTTGTTTTTTGGGTCACACTTTGTGATGCTCAGGCATTACTCCTGGCTCTCACTTAGGAATCACTTCTGCTGAGTTTGAATTCAGTTGGGATGCGGGGATCAAACTAGGGTTTGCTGTGTGCTAGGCAAGTACCCTCCCCACTGTAGCATTGCTCCTGGCCTGGTAAGTTGTTGTTTTTGGGTTTTGGGTTTTTTTAATCTTTTCCTTTTTTGGCCACACCCAGTGATGCTCAGGGCTGACTGCTGGCTCTACACTCTGGGATCATTCCTGGTGGTGCTTGGGGAACCCTATGGGATGCTGAGGATCAAACCCTGGTCGGCCATGTCCAAGGCAAACACCCTTCCCGCTGTTTTGTCACTCCGGCCCCTGTAAGTTGTTTGTATAAGATGAAAATTCACTATTTGTCACGGCTTTATTCTAGCTTCTATCTATGATACAGTCCAAAGCAGAAATGGGGACAACTAATTAGATGACTATGTCCCAGATAGACTTTATTTCTTTTTTGGTCACATATGGCAGTGTTAAGGGCTTACTCCTGTCTCTGTGCTCAGGAATCACTCCTGGCAGGTCACTATGGGATGCCAGGGATCAAACCCATGCCAGCCGTGTTCCCGGCAAGTGTTCTCCCCACTGTGCTCTCACTCCAGCCTTCCAGACAGACTTTTACTTTGTGCTCCTGACTTCCATATCTGCTTGAAGGATTTTTTAATGAATCACTGTGAGATACAGTTACAGACATACAAACTTCCGTGCTTATGTTTCAGTCATACAATGATAGAGTACCCATCCCTCCACCAGTGCCCATTCTCCACCACCAATGTTCCCAATATCCCTTCCCCCCACCCCATCACCCCCCACCCTCCATCTCTGTGGCAGGCAGCTTTCTCTCTCTCTCCTTTAGGGTTTTGTCTGCAATTCAGGTATTAAGTGGCCATCATGTTTGGTGTATAGTCTACTTTCAGTACACATCTTCAATCCCAAGCAGGTCCTCCAAGTATTTTTTACTTGGTAGTCCCTTCTCTATCTGAACTGCCTTTTCCCCCAGCATGTGAGGCCTGCTTCCACGCCGTGGAACAATCCTCCTGGCCCTTATCTCTACTATCTTTGGGTGTTAGTCTCCCATTTTTTTAAACAAATAATGTACGGGGGCTGGAGCGATAGCACAGAGGGTAGAGCATTTGTCTTTCACGAGGCCAGCTCGGGTTCGATTCCCAGCATCCCATATGGTCCACTGAGCACCACCAGGAGTAGTTACTGAGTTCAGAGCCAGGAGTAACCTCTGAGCATTTCCGGGTGTGACCCAAAAATCAAAAAAAAAAGTAGGGGTACAGCTATTTGTTCAGCCATTGATTAAGCTGATTGAATTGGGCATGAACTCCACATTATTTTTTTTTATTTTATTGTATCACCGTGAGATAGAGTTATGAAACTTTCATGTTTGAGATTCAGCCATACAATGGTGAAACACCCATCCCTCCACCATGCACATTTTCCACCACCAATGTCCCGAGTATCACACATCCCCCACACACACATACATATCAGAGTCCTCACCCTGCCTCTATGGCAGACACTCTCCCCAATACTCTCTCTAATTTGGGGAATTAATTTTGCTCAAACTTTCCCACCACCATTCGTGACTACCTGCCAGAGGCAGACACTAGATAATATATTTTCTATAGCTCATTTCGAATATCACAAGAGCATGCACAACCGCGATCGTAAATGTAAATTACTAGATTGTAAATGGTTGGGTTCCAGAGACATCTCTGGAACTAATGGCACTAATCCATTAAGGGATTCAATTGGGAGTTTCTGGGCCAAGGGGGTTGGTGCTATAAATGGCGTCCGGAGGCAAATTGTGGATGTGACAGTCAGTCATCTGGGCGGGGAGGAACAGTCCAGGTCCTCTGCCCCCATGCAACCTGGAGATTTCGTTGTGAAACACGCATCCCTAGGCCTTGCTTGTGGAAACTCTTGCTTACCAGGATTCGATCTGGAGCAGGCAGGGAGACTCCACCTGCTCCATCTGGGGTGTTTTGGTGATATTGACTTGGTATGGAACCCAGAGAGATCTCTGGTGCTCTGGTGTATTCCAGGACTTGCCTCTGTGTCTCTGGGCCAGGGCTGCTGGTGTGCTAAGATGGTGCCAGGAGGTTAATTGTGGGCACAACAGCCAGTCTTCTGGACAGATGGGGACCCGGAGAGGGACAGTCCAGGTTTTCTGCTGCCATGCGGCCAGGAGATTTTGTCCTGGAAGCAACATACCTGGGCCTTGCTTGTGGAAGTTCTTGGTCACCAGGAATCCTTCTGGAGCAGTCGGGGAGACTGCACGAGCTCCATCTGGGGTGTCCTGGTGATATTGGCTAGGTATGGGGGCCAGAAGGATCTCTGGCACTGAGGTGTCATCTGGAACTTGCTGCTGTGTCTCTGCGCTAAGGCTATTGGTGCAGCAAGATGACTACCGGAGGCAAATTGTGGATGTGACAGCCAGTCTACTGGGCGGGTGGGGACCTGGGGAGGGACAGCCCAGGTCTATTGCCACCATACGGCCTGGAGATTTAGTCTTGGAACCCACATACCTGGACCTTGCTTCTGGAAGCTCTTGGTAAACAGGAATCCATCAGGAGTAGGCAGGGAGACTGCACCTGCTCCATCAGGGGTGCTCCGGTGATATTGGCTCAGTATGGGGCCCAGAGAGATCTCCGGCACTCAGGTGTACTCCTGGATTTGCCTCTGTGTCTCTGGGCCAAGGCTATTGGTATGCTAAAATAGTGCCTGGAGGCTAATTGTGGGCACAACCGCCAGTCTTCTGGGCAGGTGGGGACCCGGGGAGGGACAGCCCAGGTCCTCTGCAGCCATGTGGCCTGGAGATTTAGTCCTAGAACCCAAATACCTAGGTCTTGCTTGTGGAACCTCTTGGTCACCAGCATTGCATCTGGAGCAGATGGGGAGACTACACCTGCTCCCTCTGGGCTGCCCCAATGATATTGGCTTGGTATGGGGCCTGGAAATATCTCTGGTGCTGTGGTATATTCTGGGACACACTGCTGTGTCTCTTGCCAGGGTTGTTGGTGTGCTAAAATAGTGCCCGGGGGTAGACTGTGGGAACAACAGCCAGTTTTCTGGGCAGGCAGGGACTCGGGGAGGTATAGTCCAGGTACTATGACCCCATGCAACCTGGAGATTAAGTCCTGGAACCCATGTACTAGAGCCTTTCTTGTGGAAGCTCTTGGTCACCGGGATTACATCTGGAGTAGGCAGAGAAACTGCACCTGCTCCATCTGGGTTGTACCTGGGATATTGGCTCAGTATGGGGCTCAGAGGGATCTCTGGCGCTGTGGTGTCATCTGGGACTTGCTGCTGTGTCTCTGGCCAAGGGTCGTTGGGGCGACAAGATGGCTCCCGGAGGCAAATTGTGGATGTGACAGCCAGTCTACTGGACAGGTGGGGACCTGGGGAGGGACAACCCAGGTCCTCTGCCACCATATGGCCTGGAGATTTAGTCCTGGAACCCACATACCTGGGATTTGCTTGTGGAAGCTCTGGGTCACCGGGATTCCATCTGGAGCAGGCAGGGAGACTGGACCTTCTCCATCTGTGGTGCACCAGTGATATTAGCTCGATATGTGGCCTGGAAAGATCTCCGGTGCTGTGGTATCTTCTAGGACTTGCTACTGTGTCTCTGGGCCAGGGCTATTGGTGTGCTAAGATGGTGCCCAGTGGTTAATTTTGGACACAACAGCCAGTATACTGGGCGGATGGAGACATTGGGAGAAACAGTCCAATACTCTGTCACCATACCACATGGATATTTAGTCTTGGAACCACATACCTGGGCCTTGTTTCTGGAAGCTCTGGTCACTGGTAATCCATCTGGAGTAGGAGGGGAGACTGCACCTGCTCCAACAGGGTTTCCCCAGTGATATTGGCTCGGTGTGGGGCCCAGAGAGATCTCAGGCATTCAGGTGTATTCCAGGACTTGCCTCTGTGTCTCTGGGCCAGGGCTGTTGGTGTGCTAAGATGGTGGCCAGAGGTTAATTGTGGGCACAACAGGCAGTATTTTGGGCAGGTGGGGACCCAGGGAGGGACCAGCCTGGAGATTTAGTCCTGGAGCCCACATACCTAGGCCTTGCTTGTGGAACCTCTTGGTCACTGGCATTCCATCTGTAGCAGGCGGGGAGACTGCACCTGCTCCATTAGGGTGTCTCAGGGGTAATTGGCTCTGTATGGTGCCCGGAGGGATCTCCGGTGCTGTGGTGTCATCTCGGACTTGCTGCTCTGTCTCTGGCCAAGGGCTTTAGGTACACCAAGATGGCTCCCGGATGCAAGTTGTGGATTTGACAACCAGACTTCTGGGCGGGTAGGCGGGTAGGGGAGAGACAGCCCAGGTCCTCTAAAATCATACGACCTGGAGATATAGTCCTGGAACCCACATATCTTGGCCTTGCTTCTGGAAGCTCTTGGTCACCGGGATTCCATCTGGAGCAGGCGGGGAGACTGCACCTGCACCATCTGGGGTGCCCCAATGATATTGGCTCGGTATGAGGCCTGTGCCAGGAGCCAAAATGTCAGTACAGCCTGACCTGAGATTTAAGAACTAACCTCTTTTTGGAAAAATGTTAAAATACATTGTGTAAGTTTCTGAGCTATGCCTGGGATTACTGCCATGAGCTCACCGTTAGGGCTCACACCATGATTTATTGAAAATCTGCATGCTTTGTAATTCTCCATTTTGCCCACTTCCTCATGTAATCAATGATAAAAGGCTAGCTTGAGAGAAATAAATTTGGAGCTTGATCAGAGACTTGACTTGCTCCCATTCTTCTCTCTCTCCCTTTTTTTCCCACTCGCGTACCCTTTCCCGGTTATCCACGTTGACTAGTCCCTCAGATCTAGGCAGGTGGCGCCCAACGTCAGGCCAGACATGAGGGACCTTTGCGAGGAGCACCTCTGGAAAGTGGCCACGCTCATAGGAAGTTAGGGACTTCGGACAGGTAAGTGTTGATTCTTTTCAACCTTGGCCCATCAGGAGAGGTGGTCAATGCACTGACCGAGATACTAACTTATGGCCTGTCTTCAGTCTGTTTCTTCTCTGTGTGTGCACTCCTTTGAAGTTCCTTTTTTTTATACTTTTTCTTATTGTTTACTTGATTTATGTTTTTGTTTGTCTGCTTGAGTGTTATATTTCCCTGAAACAACAAGGATCTCCCCCCTCCCCCCACCCTTAAGGGTCAGGCATTTAAGAGCCATTAGCCCCCCCCAGGCTAGAAGACTCTCCTGACAGAAAAAGGGGGTCACAGCTGCGAATACCAGATAAATTCTCATCCCCCCCCCCCCCCCCAAGAGGAAAAAACTGTGCATCTGTTAGGCACTTGTCTCAATCACTCCACTGGCCCCTGATTACTGTGAGACCGTTGATAACTGCAACTCTTGTTTTTTTCTTTATTAACATGGGGCAGACATTGAGTAAACATGACATTTCTTAAAGGACTTAAAGACTCCTTGAAAACATGAGGAACTAGGGTAAAGAAAAAGGATTTGCAGAATTTTTTTTTACCTATATTACTGAGGTTTGCCCCTGGTTCCCCCAAGAGGGGGAATAGTAATTGATGAGAAATGCTGGGGGAGAGTGGGTGACTGTTTGAAGGATTATTATGGCACCTTTGGACTTGAAAAGTTCCCTGTTCAAGCCTTTTCCTACTGGAACCTCATTAATGATATCCTTAAAATTTATAATTATTCCCCTGAAGCACAGGACATGGTTCAACAGGGCAGAGAACTTTTGATTCTCAAGGCCCCCCTCAGCTTGTGGTTCTATTATCATTTCTATGTCCCCCTGCTGCTGGTAATGCTTCTGGCAAGGGTCGGGCCAAAACCCATTCAAATTCAAATGAATCCCCCTCCCATAATGATCAATCTAAAGATTCTCCCCAGGTTAAGTCCCTTTATCCCTCCCTTATTGTCCCTCCTGATTTTCTTTCATCCTTGGACCTTGCATCTTTAGAAGATGAGGCCGCTGCTGCCCCGTTATCATGATGATGATACACCCCAAAAAGTTGAGTTGTCCTACCCCCTCTGCCTCCCTATCCTAATTGTGCTCCGATTTGACCTTCTGTTCCCTCCCCTTTACCTTTTTGTGCTCCGATGATTCTTGATTTTAACCCTGATATTGCTAATCTTCAGAGGGCTAAAAGCCATTTGTATACAGAGGCAGCCACTCTTCGGACTGTTCTCCAACAGAAACAGGAGCATGTCTGCTTGATTAAGGAACTCCGTGCATTGATGAAGAATTAGTGAAATTTTCCCTTCCTATGGAAGCCCAATCAAAACACCACCAAAAACCTAAACCTCCTGTCCTAGCCTTCCCAGTCAGCTGTAATAAGACCTCCTCTGAGGCTTACACCACCCTGAAATCCTGTCCCCAAGGAACTTTCCCTTGATTGTAAAAAATTCCTGGAACCCCCAGTAATGGATGTTGTCCTTAAGTATTGTCCTCCATATAATGCTTCCTTTCTTTGTGACAGGGGTATTCGCCCCTTTCTGTATGGAAATTGGACTGGAATTTGTACCTTTGTCTTTGCTTTCCCACATCTTACTATGCTCCCAGCATCTGAACCTATCCCAATAACCCATCCCAAAACTTTTGAAAGAATGGTCAGGCCAAAACCCATTCAAATTCAAATGAATCCACCTCCCATAATAATCAGTCTAAAGATTCTTCTCAGGTTAAGTCCCTTTATCCCTCCCTATGGCACAGGCCAACCCGCCCCCTCCAATTTACTACTGTCTGTTCAGTTATGTATGGGTCGAGCTTAACTGCGTCTTTTGATCTCTTTAGAGATTTATTTAGGGGTCTCTGAGGCAAGGCCAATAGTAGAGCTTACAAGGTGGCACTGGAGTTGTTCGTTCTGGTGACTGCCAATGCTTCCATGTAATGGGAAGTTGGAGAGATAGCCCATCCCAACTCTGAGTGAGCTTGTATAGCTGAGTTGGAGGTGTTTTGTGGCTGTCACTCCCACATACCTAACTTTTGGCCATTTAATTTCTTGGTAAACTTGTTCCCAAGTTGTTGGGGTATGGCTAAAGGCACAGCGGCAATTTTAGGGTGTTGGAAGCCTGAAGGCAACATCAGGTTGCTGATGCACTCGCCTACAGGTATAGGTTGACCTGTTAGCGGCACCATATCCCCTAGTCTCCCATTTTGTTACTTTATATTCCACAAATGAGTGCAGTCTTCCTATATCTGTCCCTCTCTTTCTGACTCATTTCACTTAGCATGATACTCTCCATGTTAATCCACTTATATGCAGATTTCATGACTTCATCTTTTCTAACAGCGGCATAGTATTCCATTGTGTAGATGTATCAAAGTTTCTTTAGCCAGTCATCTGTTTTTGGGCACTCGGGTTTTTTAGACTTTGGCCATTGTAAACAGTGCTGCAATGAACATACTAGTGCAGATGTCATTACTACTATACTTTTCTGCATCTCCGGGATATATTCCCAGAAGTGGGATATATTCCCAGAAGTGGTATTGCTGGGTCAAATGGGAGCTCAACATCCAACCCTATAAGAAAGTGGGGCAATGAAATGAACAGAAACTTTCTCAAAGAAGAAATCCATATGGCAAAAAAGCACATGAGAAAGTGCTCTAATGCATTAATCATCAGGGAGATGCAGATCAAAACAATAATGAGATATCATCTCACACCACAGAGACTGGCCCATATCCAAAAGAACAAAAACAACCGGTGTTGGCACAGATGTGGTGAGAAAGGACCCTCCTTCACTGCTGGTGGGAATGCTGACTGGTTCAGCCCTTTTGGAAAACAGTATGGATGATTCCAAAAAATTAGAAATTGAGCTCCCATTTGACCTAGCAATATCACTTCTGGGAATATATCCCGGAGAGTCAAAAAAGTACAGTCGAAATGACATCTACACTTCTATGTTCATTGCTGCACTGTTCACAATAGCCAAAATTTGGAAAAAACTCAAGTGCCCGAGAACAGATGACTAGTTAAAGAAACTTTGGTACATCTACACAATGGAATACTATGCAGCTGTTAGAAAAGATGAAGCCATGAAATTTACATACAAGTGGCTCTACATGGAAAGTATCATGCTAAGTGAAATGAGTCAGAAAGAGAGGAACAGACATAGAAAGACTGCACTCATCTGGGGTATATAAAGTAACAGAATGGGAGATAAACACCCAAGAATAGTTGAGATAAGTACCAGGAGGTCCGCTCCATGGCTTGGAAGCAGTAGCATGTGCTGGGGGAAAGGCAGCTCAGATAGAGAAGGGAACACCAAGTAAAGAATGTTTGTAGGATTGGCTTGGAATGCGAGATGTGTGCTGAAGTTAGACTATAGACCAAACACAATGGCCACTCAATACCTCTATTGCAAACCACAAGACCCTAAAGGAAAGAGAGAGTGAAAGGGAATATCCTGCCACAGAGGCAGGGTGGGGGGATGGGGTGTGGAGTTTGTAAATCTACAACTGTACCTCATGGTGCTTCACTAATAATAATTTTAAAAATTCTCAGTAAACCTATTAAAAAAAGAAAATTATTCTCTGGGTTTGTGATTTTTTTCCAAATAAAAGGCAAAAATATCCTGCAAAAAAAGAAAGAAAGAAAGAAAGAAAGAAAGAAAGAAAGAAAGAAAGAAACCAAAAGCGCTCAGGGCACTGTCTGGGCATTCGGCTAGAAGCCTATAGCCTTACCACCGCTCTTTGTCCACTTCTTCAGGCTTGTCCTTCCGATGATCGATCAGGAAAAATGACAAGTGGATTTGCCAAGCGGGTGCAGACAATCCATGCGAGATGTGGAAGTTTCCTGCCTGAACTTAACTACAGAGGCGTTCTCACTAGAAACTGTCTAGCCTGCTGCCTCTGACTCCTTTCCACTGGGCTGCAGCTTCTTGATGGGTCGCTTCCCAGGGCTCCGACCCTGACTCTTCCATCTCTGTCGTCCTTGCCGCATGGCTGTGTGGAGCCTCCAGAGACCCAGCTCTGCCTCCTGGTCCCTCACTTCCAAATCTGGACTAGTGGACTAGCAAAGAAGCAAAAATGGGAAAAAAAAAAAAAACCCTAGACAGCAAGGAAGAGTTCCCGTGCAGAGGGAGAAAAGCAAAACCTATGGACTCTGAGCATATCTTTATTCCAGTAGAGGAGGGGTTCAGAAAAAGAAGAGGAGAAGACTGGTTCAGAAAAGGAGAATCTTCCCAGGGGAAAGTCCGCAGCAGAGAGGTCTCTCTGAGTCCTGAAGAGCTCAGCGCAGAAGGAAGGGCAAGCAGGCACAGGGCATTGAGGACACTGCAGGCTGAATCCATTCCAAAGGGCGCAGAGAAACCTAGTCCTGGCGCCTGCCTGAAGTGACAAAGGTTCCAGGAAGAAGCGGAGGAAGCACCGCGGTAATGACCTGGGTGTCCGGCCACCCGTCGTCCCCGCCTTCACCTGCTTCTTGGCCTGGCTAACCGTCGCGTCTGCAGAGAGATCTGGTGATTGTGGCCGATGGACTGTGCTGTGCGTTCAAGCGCTAAAGAGGCCCCTGGTTTCCAGTGCTAGGCGGGCTGAAGGCCTTGAGAAGGTGGGCCCGGGCGTGGTGCCCGCGGAGAGACTGGGCGGGCCGGGACACGGTCGCCTTTGGGCGCTGTGGAGCAACTCCCGGATGTGGCCGGCGCCTGGGCGCGGAGACTCGCGTAGAAGAGCGGTTCAGGCCCCGCCCCATCGAAGGGGGCGCGGGAGGAAAGACGTGGTTCTTGGTGCAGCCTTGCAAGCTCCCGGGGTTTCCTCACTCCCGCGCCTCCTCCGCAGCTGTGCGGTCCGTCGCCGCCGTTGCCGCGTCTGGCGACCACTCTCCTTGCGGTCTTCAGAACTTCGTGCGAGGTGCGGGCCCGACGTGTCTGCCTCTGCCGCCAACTCCAGTCCGCGGCCCGTGCCGCGATGTAACCTGACCCGAGCTCCTGAGTCTGCGGTGTCCGGTCTGCGCTCCGCCGCTTGCGTCCCGTCTGCGCTCCGCCGCTTGCAAGCCGTCGCCCTCTCTGCCGCCGCGTCCTCCGGCGTCGGTGAACGTGCAAATCGGCCAACGACCCGAGGACTGATTCGGACCACGATTCGGCCGTGTCCCGCGCCGGTCCGGAAGGGTCCAGAGCGCTCCCAGACACGTTCGACGCCTTGTAAGCCTGGAAGACGACCGGTCGTGCTCCGACCAAGTGCAGCCTGGCTCCGACGTGGACTCTGCGTCCGTGTCCCCTGCCGTAGCCGACTCTGCGGCCAAAAAGGCCCAAGCGACCACGCGGAAAACGCTGCTCCATCGCTTCCACCAAGACACCGCGATCTCGCAGTGCTGTGTGAGCAGGCAACGTGCAGAGCAGGGGTGCAGCCTGCGCGAATCTAAACGCTGGCCCGAGCGGGGGCGGAGTCTCCTTTGGGACCTGCTTCTGATGACGCACTTGTGGCCCCAAGCGGTCGAACGGGTGCAGATGAGCGGCTGTGCGAAACGTTTCCTCTGTCGGCTTTCCACTTACCGCCCGCTGCCACTGGGCCACATCCGCAAGATCCTGCGATCCGCAAGATCCTGCGACGACGTGCTGCCTAACGTTTGAAACATCGTCTCAATACCGTGCCCTTCACCAGAACTGCGTCGACGTTGCGCATCATAAAGAGTCTCCATTCATACTCTACGGTGTCCACACGAAACCGCATGGACAGCACAGCTTCACGTTAGAAACCCCACCGTGATGCATGCACAAGAAATTTCGGTGGACTTGAGCGTCTAACTGGAAACTTTGTCGACTGTACCCGCCCACAACAACCGTGCAGCTTGCGTAAGACAGTACAGGAACTGCTTTGACGGGTATGCGACTACTTAAAAATTCCGTCCCCTCGTCGAGTCGACGAGAAATTGCATCGACCATGCCAAACCGCGTTAGAAGTCCGTTTACCCTGCACAGCCACAAGAAATGGTGTCGATCCTACCACATTATGTTAGAACCTGCGTCTTTGTTGCAGGGTCAACAAGCACCTGCGACTATCGACGACGATGGATCCTGCGGCCTTCATAAGAAACGAACTACATCGAACTGAGTTGACAGTGAAGAAGAGCGTTAGAAACTTCGTCTACCAGCCGCGACGAATCACGACAACCCGCTGCTATGCTTCAGAGGAGGTATACAGACGAGGGATGCAAGATGTTCGTCTGTCTGTCCACTTTACAGAGAAGACTGTGTCCAAGCAAACCTCCTGTTGCCTGGTTGGCCGCATCCGCAAGAACCTGCAATGACTACGGTGCTGCCCTGCATTAGAAACCTCGTCTCAGTACCGTTCCCTTCACCAGGACTGTGTTGAAGTTTCGCATCATAAAGAGACTCCATCCACTCTACAGGGTCCACAGAAAACCGCATGGACAGCGCAGCTTCACGTTAGAAACCCTACCGTGCTGTGCTGTGCACAAGAAACTTCGACCTCAAGGATTCTAATTGGAAACTCTGTTGACTGTGCCCGTCCACAATAACCGTGCAGCGTGTGTGCTTATCACGGGGCCATGAGGAGTTAAAAAATTCGTCCCTCAGCTGATCGACAAGAAACTGCATCGACTGCACCGTGTTCTAAGTTCGTTTACCCTGCACGGCCACAAGAAACGGTGTCGATCCGATCACATTATGTTAGAAACCGGGGTCTTCAGTCAAATAGCACCCGCGACTATAGAAGATCCTGCAGCCTTCATAAGAAACGAACCATATCGAACTGAATTGACAGTCAAGAGTCGCGTTAGAAACTTCGTCTACCAGCCGCGACGAACCACGACAACCTACCGCTATGCTTTAGAGGAGGTACAGACGAGGGATGCAAGATGTTCGTCTGTCTGTCCACTTTACAGAGAAGACTAAGCAAACTGCCTGCTGCCTGGTTGGCCGCATCCAAAAAACCCTGCCATGACGACGTCCTGCCTAGCATTAGAAACTTTGACTCAATACCATGCCCTTCACCAGGACTGTGTCAAAGTCCACTCTACAGGGTCCTCACGAAACTGCGTGTATGGAGGGCGCAGCTTCACGTTAGAAACTGCGGCGACCTTGAGGTGTTTAACTGGAAATGAGGTAAGAATGACACACTTATGGACATGCAGGTTGTCGGGATTCATTGGTAGACGAAGTCTCTAACACGCCTCTTCTCACTTCTCACCTTTAGGGTAGATGGAGCTCTTGCGGATGTAGCCCAGCGGCAGCGGGCGTAAGTGGAAAGCCGACAGAGGAAACGTTTCGCACAGCCGCTCATCTGCACCCGTTCGACCGCTTGGGGCCACAAGTGCGTCATCAGAAGCAGGTCCCAAAGGAGACTCCGCCCCCGCTCGGGCCAGCGTTTAGATTCGCGCAGGCTGCACCCCTGCTCTGCACGTTGCCTGCTCACACAGCACTGCGAGATCGCGGTGTCTTGGTGGAAGCGATGGAGCAGCGTTTTCCGCGTGGTCGCTTGGGCCTTTTTGGCCGCAGAGTCGGCTACGGCAGGGGACACGGACGCAGAGTCCACGTCGGAGCCAGGCTGCACTTGGTCGGAGCACGACCGGTCGTCTTCCAGGCTTACAAGGCGTCGAACGTGTCTGGGAGCGCTCTGGACCCTTCCGGACCGGCGCGGGACACGGCCGAATCGTGGTCCGAATCAGTCCTCGGGTCGTTGGCCGATTTGCACGTTCACCGACGCCGGAGGACGCGGCGGCAGAGAGGGCGACGGCTTGCAAGCGGCGGAGCGCAGACGGGACGCAAGCGGCGGAGCGCAGACCGGACACCGCAGACTCAGGAGCTCGGGTCAGGTTACATCGCGGCACGGGCCGCGGACTGGAGTTGGCGGCAGAGGCAGACACGTCGGGCCCGCACCTCGCACGAAGTTCTGAAGACCGCAAGGAGAGTGGTCGCCAGACGCGGCAACGGCGGCGACGGACCGCACAGCTGCGGAGGAGGCGCGGGAGTGAGGAAACCCCGGGAGCTTGCAAGGCTGCACCAAGAACCACGTCTTTCCTCCCGCGCCCCCTCCGACAGGGCGGGGCCAGACGCGGCGACTTCAGCGACTGAGCGTATGTCGCAGGTTCTTGCGGATGTGGCCAACTGTGGCAGCAGGCGGACAGCCAGTGGAAGACGTTTATAACACAATGTCACGTGGCGAACGAATTACCCATCTTATTGTGTCTTTATTAGAAATTGTGACGACATTGCTCCTTTGGGACTTGCTTCTCACATTCTTCTTGCCAAAGACCTGCAGTGTCAAGCAGGTACAGATGAGTGGATGCAGGAAACCAAACTGTGGCAACTACTTGTACTGCAAACCATACTGCATAAAAGAGAGAGAGAGAGAGAGAGAGAGAGAGAGAGAGAGAGAGAGAGAGAGAGCAAGAAGGAATGTACCTTCCATAGAGGGAGGGGGAGGGGATTAGGGGATGGTGGTGGGGAAGTGGGGGACATTGAAGATGGGAACTGTACACTGGTAGAGGGCTGGGTGCTGGATTATTGTATGACTGAAATCCACTTATGAACATCTTTGTAATGATTTCTCATGGATATCCAATTAAAAACTTTAAAGTACTGTGGAGTTCATGCCCAATTCAGTTAGCTTAATCAATGGCTGAATAGCGGTACTCCTACAATTAAAAAAAAATCTGCGGTAACCTCTAGGCGTCTAAGTGGAAACTTTCCTGTGTGCCATCCACAATAACATGTGTTGTCCTGAAGATATTACAGTGAAGGGCGGGAACAATATCACAGCAGGTAGGGCATTTGCCTTCCACGCAGCCTACCCGGGTTCAATTCCCAGCATCCCATACGGTCCCCAGAGCACCACCAGAGTAATTCCTGAGTTCATGAGCGAGGAGTAACCCCTATGCATCGTCCTGGTTTAACCCAAAAAGCAAACAAACAAACAAAAGATATTACAGCGAATAGCACTGACAGGCCACAAGAAGTTAAAAATCAGTCCCCTCACAAAGTCAAGAAAGTGCATTGACCATGCTGCACTGTGTTAGAACTCCATTTCCCCTGCACCTCCACAAGAAACTGTTTGGACCTGCTGTGTAATGTTAGAAAGTGTGTCTATACTGCCCTGTCAATGAACCTGAGACTATCCTGAAGTGTCCATAAGAAAATTACCTCTGTGTTGCTTAGAAACTGTATTGACCAGTCACATCCACAAGAAACTGTGAAGACCTGCCCCGACCAAGAAACTCTGTCTTTCAAGCCAGATACTCAAGAAACTGCCATAGTCAGTGTTGCAGAATAGTAGAAAGTCCATCTACTACTCCTCAGCAGCTAGGTGTCTGCTTCGAAACTGTCTATTGTGTCTGGTCTACAATAATCTGCGTGGACCTTGCAGTGTCCGACAGAAACTAAATTGAGCTGCTTAAACGGTGCTGGGGCATGTTAGAAAAGCATCAACCAGCCGCTAGAACTGCAGTTCTGCTTTTGAAACTCTGGCAGCTGTATCTCCATGAAACTTCGTCCACCACGCCACATTTTGTTATAAACTCCATCCACCGGGCTGTGCCAACATTAGACCCTGAGATCACATTGCCCCATCTGTCATAGAAACTGTAAGACCTAGCATCTCCTAGAGACCCTGTCTCTTCCCACTCTGTCGACCTTACCCATCACTGTGCTAAGCCCCCAGATACCCAACTGCGCCTGCCACTCCTCGCTTCATAGCAGACAGTCTGGACTCCTCAGGGATTAACAAAGAGGGTGCAAACAACCCTAGAAAACCCTAGTCAACACAAGGGGGAGTTCCCAAGCAGAGAGAAAGCAAAAACTATGGACTCTGAGCATATCTTTATTCCATTAGAGGAGGGGTTCAGAAAAGGAGAGGAGGGTTTCAGAAAAGAGAATCTTCCCCTGGAGAGAATCCGCAGCAAGGGTCTTTGGGGAGCTGCCTACTTATGAGGGTCCTTAAGTGGATCTAGTTCTGGGAGCAGCCGCACTCAAGAGGGCCAAGTGTACTTGGCATAGCAATCTGTCCCACCACCTCTAATACATGGAGTAGTCATTATGTCGCTAACTCAAGTCTACAGAGAAGTTAATGTTTCATCATCCTTAGTTTGCAAGTGAAGTTAATAAGAAATGGATGCATTGTGATTTTGTGGCATATGCAAAAAATAACACCTTGGCAAATCATGAAAAGTACACAGTAAGAGTCACAGTGTTCTTTAATATACCTTGCTATTATTTCTACCTTGTTCTTATTTCCTGTTACTGATCTAAGTAAATTGTTTTCATTTTATTATGCTTTCTATGCTTGTTATAATCAAAGAAATGTATGATCTAGGGAATATGTTTTTTGCAATTACAATGGATGATTTTACCTGCCAAGTTCCTTATAGAGAGATATAAGAGGCTGTCTGAAGTAAAGATTAATGCTGCTGTTCCACCAGAACTCAGCCCTCTCAACCACTTGTATATAGTTTCTTTGATCCTCACCTTCCCTCTACACCCGGACTGTCGGCTGGTCCGGCAGGGGTCTCTCTGAGCCCTGGAGTGCCCAGCGCAGAAGGAAGGTCAGTAGAACAGGGCATAGAGGACACTGCAGGCTGAATCCATTCCAAAGGGTCCAGAGAAACTTGATCCTGGTACCTTTTGCAGTGACAAGGTTTCCAGAGCGATGCGGCCTGGGTGTCTGGCCCCACATCGTTCTCGTCGTCGCCTGCGTCTTGGCCTGGGCTGGGTGGCCTGGCTAAGCCTCGCGTATGTAAGGAAGGGCTGATGGTTGTGACCCGTGGACTGTGAGCTCAAGTAAGACGAGGGTCTCGGGTTCCTGGCGCTGAGCCGGCCGGAGGCCGCCCGGGCGGGGAAGGGGGAGGAGCGGGGTGTGGTGCCCCGGGGCTGGCAGCTCCCGCAGAGACTGGGCGGGGCCGGGACCCGGCACAACAGCCAGGGGGCGCTGCGGAGAAACTCCCGGGTGTGGTCGGCGCCTGGGCGCGGAACCTCACTGAGCACGGGATAGATGGGGAGCAGCCCGGGACCCGCCCCGTCGGAGGGGGCGCGGGAGGGAAGACGTGGGTCTCGGGGCAGCCCTACAAGCTCCCGGGGTTTCCTCACTCCCGCGCCCCCGCCGCTGTGCTCTCCGCCGCCGTCATCGCCTCGTGTGGTGTCTGGGAGCTATCTCCGGGCTCCGTGCGAGGCTGTGGGCGAAGGCGCGTCCGCTCCTGCCGCGGGGTCGGATCTTGTCTCCGCTGCTAGGTCAATCCCGCCGCCGCCCGTGCTGCGCTGTGCGCGGACCCCTGCTCCTGGATCTGCAGCGCCCTGTCCTCTTCCCCAGGCTCGGGCTCGACTCTCTAGCCCTCTCCTCCGCTGCGTCCCCGGAGCCCCCTATTTAGAGGTCCAGATTATGGACCTCCAGGTCCAGTGGGGCCCCCGCCGTCCCAAGGAAAGCCTCGGAGTAAACAGATGCTCATATGTGCTGCAGTTGCTCTAACCCGGGTCCTGCACCTATGCTAGAGCTTTTTCCCCTGGACTATCTCCCTGCCCAGTACCTCACTCTCTGGGGACATTCTCTCTAGGCTCTTCCCTGACACTTGACTTTGGCGCTCCCCACCCCTGACCCTTTCAGTCCAGGCTGACGCCACAGCCTTGCACAGTGTCCACACAGGGGCGGCACCTCTGCTGGAGCAGGGCCTGTGATTTCCCTGACAAAGTCAAAGATCCAACACTGTCTCTTTACTCGTTAAGGTTGGGGTTCAGTGTGGCAATTTGGACTGAGGGTCAACACATCTGTTAGAACTGGGTGCCTTGGTGGTGAAAAATGTGCACTGGTGGACTGATCGGGTGTTCAATCATTGTATGACTGAAATTTAAACATGAAAGCTTTGTAATTGTATCTCACGGTGATTCAAACATTAAAAAAAATACAACTTTGGCGCCTTGCTCATCACTACACTGAACCACTGGCTTCTATTTTCTATTCTTTGTGCTTGTCTCCCTCTTTTTTTCTCTCTCTCTTGAGCCTTGGGAAGCTTTTCAGCGTGTGTAACTGCATGTTTTCTAGGTGACAGCACCTCTAGGACAGTAGCCCAGTGGCCCCTCACCCTGCTGCTTTCTGGAAGCTCACTGTCATCAAAGGGTCAGCACCAAAGCCTCTCTGTGCTGTGGCCCACGCTGCTGTCAGGACCTTGAGCGCTGCAGCTTCTGGGAGAAGCCCCAGTCCCTATGAGCACTGTCACTAGTTGTGCACTGCTGTGGGTAATTGTCTCAGTGAGCACCTTGACCAGGAGTCTTCAACGTTGTTCTGCAGACCCACTGCTTTTGACTGACTCCTATTCTCCAGGCCCTGGCTGGCTTTCATCACAGGAGCCAGTGTTCTCTCTGTTGGCTGCTCCCTCTCTTGCCCCCTCT
This sequence comes from Sorex fumeus, assembly GCF_029834395.1. Taxonomy (NCBI): domain Eukaryota; kingdom Metazoa; phylum Chordata; class Mammalia; order Eulipotyphla; family Soricidae; genus Sorex; species Sorex fumeus. Next base: position 26,893,490 of record NW_026606072.1, on the reverse strand, counting down.
ACCTCCCCCTCCATCCTAATCTAGCTGAGGATGGATTAGCAGGTGGTTTTGGCTGGGGCCACTTTTGTGTCTGGGTGACTCTGTGTGTCAGGGGATTTTCCAGAGGCTGGACTGCTGCTTACACAGTCTGTCTCAGCAACTCCCAGGAGCACTAGCCTGAATCTGGGGTCCATATTGCCCAGGGCCGCTCCTCCCATCCCAGTCCCAGTGGGCCTTGGGATCCTAGCAGAACTGTGTATTGTGCTTGCTGGTGGGGGAGGGCTTTGCTGGCACCAGCTATGGCACAGATTACTTATGAGGAAATGCCTCAGTAAACTCATTTCCTGCCTGCACTCCTGAGCTGTGTAGGTGCTGTGTGCAGCAACCATATTTCACCACATAAATGCGCACTCTTTTAAAGCAAAGACACACATGTGTCACCACATGGTAACACCTCACATTGGGGCCCTCTTCCCTAGGGGCATAAAATCTGCTCATTTTCTCCAGCCAAATGTAGTTATATGTCTCCTCTATCTATGCAGAGTCTCTGGCCAGCAGGGCCCTTGTCTCGGCCACTGGCAGCTACTCTCTGACCACAGGCTCAGTGCTCCACAGGGATATTTGTCTCTGGCAATAACATTTGCACTTAAATCATCTTGTAGTTGCTGCCAAAGGCTCACTTTTACCCTGGCCTTTCTCCTTGCCTCCCACTGGAAAAAAAAAAAAAAACCTTAGAAACCAAGCCTTGGCTGAGGCATTAAAATTCCTTCTCCACTTGATAATGGGTTGCAGTAATTGAGGTCTCTGAGTCCATACTCCTTATTTTCCAGGGGGAAATCTCCCTCTTGTGAGCTGTTGCTTACTTGCTCAGTAAATTCCTTGTGCTTTCAAGCTCTGCCAGTTAACCCTTGCTGTCCCCAGAAGCAGGATGGGAAGGTGAGCCCCTCAGCAGCAGAGACAGGGGCTCACATGGCCTCCTGCTGCTCAGGGCTTCCTGCCCACTGGGGCTCCAGGTCAGTCTCAGTCCAGCTCAGCTCAGTATGCTGAGCTCTCTAGGAGTGATCTAACTTGAAACTTCTGAGTAAGAATCCTCATTCTGTTTTCTTTATCTATTTTTTTTAATGTTTTTGCTGGGGCCTTGAGTGGCTGTGCATAGGGGCTACCCCTGGCCCAAGGGTCAGATTCATTCCTGAAGGTACTTGGGGGCTTGGAGGGGTGGGTATTGGTGGGGCAGTGGGTAGTGAGGGTTAGGTTGGAGGCTGGGCTGCAGTTTGCAATACATGTAATAGCCACTTGACATCATCATCATCATCATCATCATCATCATCATCATTTTGCCCCAATGCTCAGGGATTACTCTTGTCTCTGTGCTCAGGAATTACTCTTGACAGTATTCAGGGACCATGTAAGATTCTGGGGATCTAACATTTGTCAGTGTGAAGGAGCTCCAGAAGATGGACCTTCACCCCCATCCCCCTTAAATATTTAGGTGGTGTAATCTCTAGGGGAAAGCGTGGAGCAGGCAGGGAGGCAGACAGGAAAGAGCCCCCATGGCAATGAATTCCTAGGAAGTAATAAAACCAATAGCCCCAAGGCTGCAAAAACCCACCTGTCAACACACAGTAAAGGTTTTGGCTATTTGCAGAACAGATCTGGTGGTTCATGTACAGTGAGGTACACAAAATATAAATAAATAAATAAATAAATAAATACTTTAACCAGTACTGCAAAGTACAATTGAGTTATGCCCAAAAAAAAATGATTGCATCTACGTAAGAAATTTGGCTTCTGTTATTCTTGAAATTTGGTTTTGTTATTTCTGATTTACCAATGTTGCCTGTCCTGTTCTTTTGGTTAAATTTGAGAAAAAGTGGCACTTAAAACAGGTCTATATCTTCATTTCATTATGTCAATTTATTAATAATACCCTCAGTCTTCCTAAGACAAAGGTTGGAGTGGAGTGATGTTGCAAGTGGTCATCTCTCTTCCTCCTAGTGATGCTCTTATGGGTCAGAGAATAAGGGTCATAGTAGCATTCACTAGTATTTCCTGGATCCCACATATAAGATCACCAGGTTGCTTCTGAGCCCCAAACTCTTGCTTCTGTTCATCTGTCTCTATGATCGCCTTACGGCATCTTAATAATGTACTTATTTTATGTGTGTGGTTTATTTAATTTAATTCATGACATTAAAATGTAAGTTCCAAGGAATAGAGTATTTTTTGCCTATTTCAATTATATTTTCTTAGTCTAAGGGCTGTGTCTGGCATAATGTAGGCACTCAATAAATAGTTGCAAGTTAAACAGACAGATCTATTATTTGAGCTTCTCTGATATAAATAAAGTAAGATAAATATTTTTTTAAAAACCAGGTCTACAGATGCCTACATTATTATAATTGTTATCAAATATCTAGTAAATGAAATAGAGGCCTTGTGTCCATAATTTTATTGTTGTTGCTGTTGTTTTGGGCCACACCAGCAATGCTCAGAGATTACTCCTGGCTCTGTGTTCAGGGATTACACCAGGCAGTGCATGCCTCCATATGGGATGTCTGAGATCCAACCCTGGCTGGCTGCTTGCATGGCAAGTGCCCTCCCTGCTGTACTATTGCTTGGGTCCTGTGTCCAGACTTATGCTACTGTACAACATCCTAACATGGGCTCCTCACAGAAGAGGCTCCATTTAATGAAAGGATAAAAGGTTGGGTATGTGTGTAAATAGCAACACTGCTGTCCTCAGGAGCAAAACGGAAGGAAATTTTGAAGTTGTGGCTCCCTCCTGCATATGCCATTGCTGCCTGCACAACCATTTCAGCAGCCACCTTTCTCAGGGCAGGTGAGAGATGAGAAAGGTGAAATGTCACTGCCTTTATGCTGATTGGAGTTTTGAAGCTAGGAAGAATTAACAAGCACTCAATGCTTCATAAATAGAGGATATCAGGAAAAGAAAATATGTATTTATAGTCAAAAAGGAATTAAGATTTAAAATATTTTCGTTGAATCCTTGGGTTTTGACCTTTAATAAAGAATATTTGACCTTCAAACTAAGGTGAACAGAAGTAATTTTAAAACTTTTCCTTCTTTTCTTTAGACTGCATCATGTTTTATTTATTTATTTATTTATTTTTATTGAATCACCGTGAGATACAAAGTTACAAAGTTGTTCATGACTGGGTTTCAGTCAGAAAGTGTTCCAGCACCCATCCCTTCCCAGTCAAATGTAGTTATATGTCTCCTATTTCCCGCCACCAATGTCTCTGGTTTCAACTCTGCCACTCCCCCCTCCCCTCCATGGTAGACACTTTTCTTCTCTCACTTCTTATGCTCTCACTCTCTCTCCTCACTCTCTCTCCTCTCTCTCTCTCTCTCTCTCACCACCTCTCTCACTCTCTCTCTCTCACTCTCTCGCTCCTATTAGGTATTGTGGTTTGCAATACAGGTAGTGAAAGGGTTATTGTGTTATCACTTTACCACCTTTCAGCACCCACTTCTTCTCCAGAGCCATCATTTCCAAATCACTGTTACAATGATCCCTTCTCTGTTCTAACTCCCTTCCCCAGCCTCCCACTTGTGGCAGTCCACCTTGTTTATACTGTCTTTGGGTGTTAGTCTTGTACTACAAAGTGGAGCAACAAGCCATGCTGGGAACACTGGGCAGCTACATGCAAAAAAATGAACCCAAACCTCTTTCTAATGCCACGCACAAAAATCAGATCAAAATGAATTAAAGACCTCAATATCAAGGGGGTATGATGCTGCCAGCAGGTCTATCTGTACCTGTGAGGTGAGTGCATCAGCAGCCTGATGGCACCGTCAGACTTTCAAATACACCCAAATTGCTGCCGTGCCTTTGGCCAGACCCCAAAGACTTGGGGCAAAGTTTACCAAGAAAGTAAATGGCCAGAAGTTAGGTATGTGGGAGACACAGCCACAATCCACCTCTGGCTCAGCTATATTATTGGAGGCATGGCCTCTCTGGTTCCTGATCGAACTGCTTCATGGCCATGATCCCAGAGACTCAGAAACGAATCTCGGAACCCAAAGGCTTTCTGCAGAAATGTGTCCTGTTCCTGCAGTAGGTTGCTAGCACTGGGCCACTCCAAGTGGGAATAGGTTTTGTGCCTTGGCCTGTTCCCCCTGGCGGTCCGGTGACCGCCATCCTCCAGAGGCCACAGGACAGTCAGGTTTGGGCCTGCAGTGATGAGACACGCGGGGCCTCACCAGATGGGGGTGGAACCGGCCCTTTCCTCCCCATCCCAGCGAGACCCTGAGTCACCGCCTACAGCCTCTCTGGCTCCTTATCAAGCAGATTAATGGCCATGATCCCAGAGACTCAGAAACAAATCTCGAAACCCAGCGGCTTATGGCAGAAATGCATCTGGATCACATACAAGGTGGCCGCCGCCTCAGAGCTTATAAGAATGCCAGGTATGAGCCAGTGGTAACGGGGCAACTGCAGTCTCATGGGAAAGGGGGCGTTACCATCTCGTCCTTCACGCCCTACTGAGGTCACGAGTTGCCCCATGAGTGGCTCTCCAGCACGGTCATGACTCCAGAGACAAAAGGACTTAGTCTAGAGCCCGACAGCTTGCAGCAGAAAAGTGAATGGACCATGCGTTAAACTACAGCATCATGCCTCCCCGGGAGGGAAAGGGTGTTGCTCCCTTCTGCCTTCCCCCCCTCCACCTCCCCGCCCCCCTCGCAGCAAGGTGGCCACCACCACTTCAGAGCTTATAGGAAAGCCATTTATGAGGGTATGAGCCGGTGTTGATGGGGCAACTGCAGTCTCATGGGAAGAGGGGCAGTACCAGCTCGTCCTTCATGCCCTATGGAGGTCACGAGTTGCCCCCCATGAGTGGCTCTCCAGCACAGTCATAACACCAGATGCACAGAAACCAATCTCGTAATTATCTGGCTCTTTGCAGAAATCCCAAATCATTATATGACATTATATGATTCTCATACCAGCTATAGAAAACAAAGTATTTCACAATGCCTTTTCAGCAATTCTGATTGTTGGGAGGGAATTCTAAACAATAATCATGCATCTTTTGTTGAAATAATGAATGTAATCAATGTAGAGAAGAGTTAAGTAGAAATCATCTGCCTCACAGGCATTGGGAGGGGTGGGAGGGGGGTATATTGGGGTTCTTGGTGGTGAAAAATGAGTACTGGTGAAGGGAAAGGTGTTTGATCATTGTATGACCGAAACTTAAACCTGAAAGCTTTGTAACTTTTCCCACAGTGATTCAATACATAAATATAATAAGAAAAAAATTAAAATTATGAAAAAAAGTAATATGGAGTTTCTGCCCAATTCAATCAGCTAATCGGTGGCTGAATAAATAGCGGTACTCTTACATAAAACAAACAAACAAACAAAAAAAAGACCTCAATATCACATCTGAATCCATAAGGTACATAGAGGAAAAATAGGCAGAACTCTCCATGACCCTGAAACTCAAGATATCTTCAAGGGTAAAACACTACTGACCAGGGGGCTGGAGTGATAGCACAGCGGGTAGGGCATTTGCCTTGCACGCGGTCCCACCCGGGTTCGATCCCCAGCATCCCATATGGTCCCGTGAGCATGGCCAGGAGTAGTTCCTGAGTTCCTGAGTGCATGAACCAGGAGTAACCCCTGAGCATCGCCAGATGTGACCAAAAAAGCAAAACAAACAAACAAACAAAACCACTACTGACCAAACAAGTAGAAGCAAAGATAAACAAATGGAACTAAGAAGCAAAGATAAACAAATGGAACTGCATGGAACTAAGAAACTTCTACACGTCAAAGGAAGTGGTGGCCAGGTTACAGAGAGAGCCCATGAAATGGAAAAAAAGTATTTATCCAACACCCATGTGATAAGAGGTTAATAACAAAGATATATAAGGCACTAGTAGAACTTCAAAAGAAAAAAAATCCAACACCTCAAAAGATGGGAAGAAGACATGAAAAGAAACTTCCTCAAAGTACAAATGGTCAAAAAGAATATAAAAAATGTTCTACATGACTAATTATCAGGGAGATGCAAAATCAAAACAACAATGACATATTATTTCATGCCACAGAGATCGGTACACATTAAAAAAGAAGAGGAACAACCAGTGCAGGTGCAGATGTGATTAAAAAAAAAAAAAGAACTCTCATTTATTGTTGCTGGGAATGCCAACTAGTTCAGTCTTATTGGAAAACAATGAAGGCATGCATCAAAAAACTAGGAATCAAGCTTCCATATGCCCCAGCAATATTGCTTTTGGAAATATACCCTAGGGGCCCAAAATGTAGTACTGTAGCGCTGCCCTCCCGTTGTTCATCGATTTGTTCAAGCAGGCACCTTAACATCTCAATTGTGAGACTTGTTGTTACTGTTTTTGGCATATTGAATATGCCACGGGGAGCTTGCCAGACTCTGCTGTGAGGACGGGATACTCTCGGTAGCTTGCCAGGATCTCTGAGAGAAACACAGAAACCGAACCCAGGTCGGCCGTGTGCAAGACAAATGCCCTACCCGCTGTGCTATCGCTCCAGCCGGGGCCCAAAAATACATGAAGAAAAGCAACCTGTACTTCTATGTTCATCGTGTCACTATCTACAATAGCCAGAATCTGGAAGCAACCTGAGTGCCTGAGAACAGATGACTGTATAAAGAAACCACAAAAGGAATACTATATAACCACCATGAAAAATAAAGTCATGGAATTTTCTTATATGTGGATGGACATAGAGAACACCATGCTGAATGAAATCAATCAAAGGGTGAGAGACAGACATAGAATAATTGCACTCATTTGTGGAATATTAAAAAAGTCAAAAACCAAAAAAAAAGTAAAAAACCATAGGCTTTTTTTTTAAACTTTTTTTTTTTCTTTTTGGATCACACCTGGCGATGCACAGTAACTCCTGGCTCTGCACTCAGGAGTCACCCCTGGTGGAGCTCAGGGGACCATATGGGATGCTGGGAATCAAACCCGGGTCAGCCTTGTGCAAAGCAAACGCCCTACCTGCTGTGCTCTCTCCAGCCTCCCTGGAGGCTTACTTTAAAAAATAAGTTTTAAAGACTGTTTTAAAGATATGAACATGTGTAATATAGTCTTTGTTTTGTATTTTTTTTAAATTGAATCACCATGAGATACACTTACAAAGCTTTCATGTTTGAGTTTCAGTCATACAATGATTGAACAACCATCTCTCCACCATTGAACATTTTCTACCACCAATGTCCCCGGTATACCTACCACCCCTCCATCTCCCCCACCCCCATCGCGCCCCTCCCTGTACTTCTATGGCAGGCAGTTTCCCTCTTACTCTCTCTCTCTACTTATGGGCATTTTGGTTTGCATTACAGATAATGAGAGGCCATCATATTTGGTCCTTTATCCACTTTCAGCACACATCTCCCATCACAAGCAATGCCTCCAACCATTATTGACTTAGGGATCCCTTCTCTGTGCCAGCTGCCTTCTCCCCTAGCTTATAAGCAGGCTTCCAAAAATGGAGCAATCATCCTGGCCCATCACTCAGTCTTAAACTGTGTAGAAGACTTCCTGAGCAGTATAGAGGAGATACCTACACCACACCAAATGGACTGTTATCTAATTTAAAGTTAAAAATTAGGGGATATAACCTGTGTCAGAATAGCCTCATTGACTTGTGTCAACATGGTCCTGATTTTAAATAAGTACAATCTTCTTTGCTATCTTGAATGTTTTTGACAAATGTGCCATTTTGATTAAACATGCAGGTAAATAATGTTCTATAATCATTGTATGAAAGTTGTGTAAAATTTAGAAGGTTATAAGAATTTCATTTTTATCAATTATTAATAACTAATTAGAATTGTTAGGAAACTTATTGAGAGTTAGGAAACTTATTAATAAGTATAAGTTATTAATAAGTAAGTTATTAATAAACTTATTAATAAGTATAACTTAATGAGAGTTAGGAAACTTATTAATAAGTATAAGTTTAAGCAATTTGGTTTGAGATCAAATTGTATGCTTACTTTAGTGATCTAAGAAGATTTGTGTGGAAGACTGCATTAGGATATAATGAGGTATTTGCTTCTCTCTCTCTTTTATATCTTTTGTATATTTTTATTTTAGAGTAATGTCTTTTTTTTGCATAGACACAGGAAGACAGATAATGTTATGTTTCTGTAATGTGGGATTTAATTGACTCTGAAAAACACTAGTATGCAGGTGAATCCTGATAAAATCCTGGAAATCCCTCATATTGCCTTGACTTAAGCCTCAGTTGCCTTAAGATTGGTCTTAATTCCTAACACCACAGAAGGTGGTCCCACCGCAGGTCTTGGGTGAAACTGGGGCAAGCATTAAGCTATCCCAGCTTCTACACAGGATAAGCTAAGGGCTACAAGAAGTATAACTGGTCAAAAGCATGGCCATGGAATAGGCTCTGACCCAAAGGAAACAACTAAAAAGGACCCTGTAGGGTTGGGAAAAGCTTACCTGGCCTGAGGACTGTAATCTGGGAAATATGGTGAGATGTCCCTAGGAAAAGCTACCCCTCTTTAACCTTTCACCCTGAGTCCAGAGAGACCATTTAAGCTTAATCAAAAGTGTGTAGATAAAAGGAATCTACAGGGGTTAAAGAGATAGCACAGCCAGTAGTAGGGTGTTTGCCTTGCACGCGGCTGACCCAGGCTTGATTCCCAGCATCCCATATGGTCCCCTGAGCGCCAGGAGTAATTCCTGAGTGCAGAGCCAGAAGTAAAAGTAACCCCTGTGCATCGCCGGGTGTGACTCAAAAAAGCAAAAAAAAAAAAAAAAAAAAAAAAAGAGGAATCTACATCTCTTACTCTTTTTATGCAAAATGACTGTAAATATTTATCAGAAGTAAAATTAATCTGTTGTTTTGATTGTTTATTGAATTACCAGTAAAAAAAGAGAGAAAGCAATGAATGCTTCAGTAATTTGTCCTTTAGTATAAATACACCCTGTGGGAATAATTAAACAAGCATGTCCTAGTGGTTAATTTAAAGGCCACCCAGTAGTAGGTCACCACTCTGGAGCTGCTATTCATGAGGATCAACCAGAGTGAATCACAACATCAAATCCACAAAATCCTCTCTGCTTGACAATGTTGAGATGCTGGAGAGACTCCAGCACTACCCAACCAAGACCTGGAAGCTGACTGGTCAGCAGCGTACAAGCTTGAAGAAAGGATCACAGACTGTGAGATGCAGCATGGAGCCTCTCCGTTTTCTTAGGGTGTTGTCACATTAGCCCTGCTGCTGGCACATCAATCTGGTGCCCAATACCAACAAGTATTGGGACTAGATAAAAAAAGACTCATGAGTGACCTTCATTTCTTTGGTCCCCTAATTTCAATACCTATTGACTGGATTAGCATGACCATTAGTTCTTTTTCTGTTCGACTTTCTGGTTAGACCCAATGTTTTTTATTAAATTGATGTTTATGTGCACACATTGTAATCCTGTTTTGCTGGTCGAGGTGTTGAGGAATCAATGATTCCACCTGAAAATGGCTGGGTGGGAGGGAATATGGAATGACGGAAATTTATGAAATGTATTTTTGATTTTACAATTGCTTTATAGCATGTACTTTTTTTTTTTTTTTGCTTTTTGGGTCACACCCGGCATTGCACAGGGGCTACTCCTGGCGGTGCTTGAGGGGCCATATGGGATACTGGGAATTGAACTCAGGTCGGCTGCGTGCAAGGCAAACACCCTACCCTCTTTGCTATCATTCCAGCCCCATAGCATGTACTTTATAGAGTTGATTTTGCTAGTGAGTGGAAAGTTTCAAAAATGACCACCCCGTCTGCACGTGGCATGGACCTCCCTGTTCCTGTTCCAAGCTTAAACAATGCTGATTTTCAGAAAACCATACTGATAAAATGCCACCACCTGTGTGCAGTTCCACATTAATTGAACATGAAGCAATGTAATGATAACTTTACACTATAGAAACAGGCTCCTGGACCCTTGAGCTTGGTCTAAGGCTTCAGATGCTTGCCTAGCCTAGAAGCAACCGTCTTAGGAACCGGTGTGATAAAGGTCTCCTTGTGCTTAATAAAGCAAACCCCTGTTGCAACACTCTGGCACTTTCCTTAGAACTAACTCTGGGTCCCAACTGTGCTGGCTTCACCCCGGAAAGCTTTTTTATTTTCCTGGGAGAGGCCCAGAGGTTGGGCTCCTGGCTCTGTGACCTGCTCTCTGTATCAAGAAAAGTCTTGGAAACCAGGATTTCTTCCAACTCTGGAGAGGGATTCAGAAAAAGACGCCCTGATTTTTAAAGAACTCAATATTCCCATCCGGATATTGTAGAAGTTTCTTTTTAACACGTTTTACATTTTTATTCTATTTTTAATTATTCGGGATCCAAGCTGTACTGGAGGTCCTTCTGGCTACAGTGAATGGGGAGACAGGCTCTCGGGGCTGGGTGCCTGCTCCAGCGCCCACATTGCAGGTGCCCTGGGCTACAGCACGCTTTGGTGGCGCTAGGCCCTCTGCTGTCCTGGCGAGTCGCCTCCACTGGGCTGATTTTCTTGTCAACTGCAAGTCGTTGGCTTTCCTCGGTGCCGCGCCCAATAGGGCTCAGTCTTGAGAGCCTGTGTATGGGTGTCAGGCTATTTGCTGTTTTTTTTTCTCTCGGGAACCTCTGGAGACCGGCTGTGTTCGTTTGGCAAGGTTCCCACCGATGCGTGGGAAGGAGCTATTTTACCCGGGTGGTAGCGCCGTTCACCCGTAGGAGCCGGATCAGGGCCCGGGTGGAGAGAGCAACGTTCAGGCCGACCAAGAAACGTGGTTTCTTCCCACTCGGGGAGCCCCCGGCAAGCACCGGAAGTAGACGCCTCGGTCTGCTTTGCAGTTGTAAAATCTGCGTAGCACGAGCACACTGCAAGGCGAACGCAATTTTCCTGGCAGAAGCTTGCAACCGCCTGGATGTCCCGACCCCAGCGAACAGAAAGCGATTATCTGGCGATAATCCAACCCACATCACATAAGCGCCTCAGCCCCTAGAAACCGCGCAGCAGCGTTTTAGGCGGAGCCCCGCCTTGTAGCTTCCGGGGCTTGCAAATTAGCAGCGGGGGTTGGGTAGTACAACAGGTAGATCATGTGTCTTCCACACGGAAGACCCAGGTTCGATCCTCAGCACCCCAATATGGTACGGAATACACCGAGAGTGATCCCGGAACATACAGCCAGGAGGAAACCTCCAACTCCGTCGGGTGTAACGCCGCCTCCCGGCCCTAAATAAACACAGTGTGTTTAAACACACACCGAGAGAAAATCGGAGGCATCACGTTGCGTTTGCTGAGCACTGGACTGCGTCCTCCTCCAAATAAACACACACAATAACGTGTTTGAACGCACACAAGCTGAAATAGGAGGCACCAAGGTGCAGAAGCTGAGCCCCCGACCGCGTTTGTTTCTTGGCCACACCCGCCGACAGTGAGTTTCAGAAACTGGGTGAGCGGGAAGAAACTGAGACCAGGGCCTAGAGCAGGAGGAAAACACGGAGTCTCCTCAGGGGCGGGCATTTTACATTTTTATTCTAAAGAGTTAAAAGGGAAAAAAGGAACAGAGGGAAGCCCTGGAAAAACGGGCGGAGTGAAGGGGAGCGCTTTGCCCAGCGAGAAGCTTTGCCCAGCGAGAAGCAGAAACCCGGGCTTCTGAGCAGGAAGAGAAGGCGGGGCGCGCAGTGAGCGGGCACCCAAAGAGGCAGGAGCCCCACCCACAACCCCACCCCCGTTTCGGTCCCGAAGAGCTACCAGGAGCAAACCTTGCAATGAAACGCCAAGACCCGGGCATAGGACAAGGAGGGGAGGACGCGGGAGGTGAGCGGGCACCGGGCGGTGTTGATGGGATGATGGAAAGCCCCAGGAATCAGAGTCTCCCCAGATCCAGAGCCCACTGGCCCGGTAAAGATAGGGCGCGAAGGGGCGAGCATCCCTCAGAAGCAGGGGCCTGAGAAGGCGGGTTGTGCAGCCGTCCAGCACCAGAAGGGTCAGTGTCCCCCGGAGGACGGGAGTGGTCCCTGGAGTGGCAGGAGCAGAAGATCCAGAGCCCGGGGCGACAGGAGTCGGGGATCCAGTATCAGAACCAAAGGATGGGGCAGGAGCCCGGATACAGAATGTGGCTGCCGGGAAAAGGCATCGCGCTGGGAGAAAACAACACCTGGGCCTCTGACGGAGAGGACAAGACAAAGGGTTCCCGCGGCACCCTCCAATATCCCAGACCCTGTTTCTAAACGAAGAAGTGAGACAAGGAGAGGAGAAAGCCACAATACCGGAAGTGGAAACCAAATCCTCTGAACCTCGCTCCCCAGGAAATGTGGGGTGTGGAGGGGTGAGCACCGTGCACTGAAAAGCAAAAAGCAGGCAGGCAGGCAGGGGCCCAGAGGGACTGGTCCTTTCTGAATTAAAACATGAGGCTAGGGGCTGGAGTTGGAGACATAGTACTGGAGAGCAGGACACTAGCCGTGAACGTGACCCCCACCCCTTCAGTATCAAGTACCCATATGGTCCCCCGAACACTGCAGGGAGTAAGCCCAGAGCCAGGAGTATACAATCTGCACTGCTGCGAGTGAGCCCACACACACCAGCCTGTAAGACCCCCAAATAGAAAGAAAGCAAACTTTAAAAAGCCATAAATGTTTAGGATTCCTAAACTTGCTGGTCTGGGGAAGGATGCAGTAAAATAAGATTTAATCATTTAAAGGTTATAGATAGTTAACTTTTTGTTCTTGCTGTTTTGGGGTCACACCCAGCAGTGTTCAGGACTTACTTATGGCTTTGCACTCATGATTCGCTCCTGGTGGGAATTGGGGCTTCTCATGGGTTGCCAAGGGTGGAACCAGGGTTAACCGAGTCTAAGGCAAACTCCCGACCCACTATACGCCATGATAGTTAACTTTTTAATTTTATTTAGTTAAATTTTAAATTTATTCAGTTTGGTTTTTTGGCCCACACCCTACAGTGCTCAGGTTTAGTCCTGGCTCTGTTCTCAAGGAACGTTCCTGGTGGTGTCGGGGAAACGAGGGGTATTGGTTGTCTGTCCGATTTCTCCAACAATCCTTTAAATTTAACATTTTAAATCAATGTACAAAGCTAGAAGTACTAGAAGGGACAGTTAAGGGCAACAAATTGGGAGGCAGTGGTGTATGTCCTTACATGAATATCATATCAGGATCTTTACTCGCTCTCTGGTGTGTTTAAAGGCATGTAAGTGATTTTGTGTAAAACAAAGAGTTTTTTTTTTCAAAAAGAGGGAAATGAAATGGTTACACAAAATTGCAGAAGTTTTACGAAAAATAATATTACATTGTGGGATCAATACAAGCAAAATTTGAACAGATTTCTTTATGAGTTGTTTTTCACTTAACTCAGTAATTACATATACAAAAATTAGGATTTAATATTTTTGTATTAAAATCACAGCTTCTTAGACAGAACTTCTTAGAAAAGTTTCTCCACTCAATATGATTTCTACCTATGGTCCTTCTTTCTGAGAAACTGAACCTGGGAGAGCTCTGTCTGAAACACTTTGGATTCATTATGCAATTGATTTTGGATTAATTATTGGTTGCTGTGTGGACTTTTACTGATGTCAATTTCTTCCATGACCAGGTATGTGACTACTTTACTAACTAGTATGCCCTAATTTGAAACATTTTTCTAAACGTTCTAGTTCTTATTATCTTATGTATCCATCCTGTTTTTGCCTGATGTGAAAATTTTGGCTCAGGCCAACAGCGCCACCTGGTGACAGTATAGTGTGATTTGTTTAAATTCTTGCTTTCCCAGATCAAGTGTCTGGGGAAAAAAAAATGATTGATAACCTTACTCTGATATATATATATATATATATATATATATATATGCAATAAACTTGGCTATCAAAAAAATAAAATCATGCAATTTTCAACTACATGAACATATCGATAGCACAGCGGGTAGGGCGTTCGCCTTACAAGCGGCCAACATGGCCGACCCGAGTTTGATTCCTCCGCCCCTCTCGGAGAGCCCGGCAAGCTACCGAGAGTATTCGATATGCCAGACACAGTAACAACAAAGTCTCCAATGGAGACGTTACTGGGCCCGCTCGAGCAAATCGACGATCAACGGGAGGGCCTTTACCTTACCTTTACCATCATGTCAAGTGAAGTTAGTTAAAAGGAGAGGTATAGAATGATTTATGTATCTTTATAACTGTATCTTCATATATTCTTTCTATATGTGGGATAGAAAGAAACATAGAAATATGTATCTTTATATCATGTATATATGGTATATAAAGAAACATAGCAAGGGAATAACAAATAGCCAAAGACAATGGAGTCTAAGAATTGGTCTATGGAACTGACTTTAGTATGGTGGGGAGACAGGGTGGGGGAAGGGGGAATCGTGGGGGACCCTGAAACAATGTTGGAGGGAAGCCAACACTGTTGGAGCGTGTGTGTGATGTTAGGATACTGTATGTATGAAACTCTATCCAAAGTATTGTAAATCATGGTGACTACATTTTTTTAAAAAAAGTCTCTGTAGGGGCCAGAGAGATAGTACAGTGGTTAGAGCGTTTGCCTTGCACCTGAATTTGACCCGCAGCTTCTCATATGGTCCCGAGCACTATTAGGAATGACCCCAGAGCAAAGAGTCAGGAAAAGCCCAGGAACATCTCCAGATGTGACCACAAAACAAACAAACAAAAAAACTCACTTGTGTACTCTGTTATCCCAGATCAGAGAGATAGCACTGCCTGTATCCCATGGACTCCCCTCTTCCCCACCTCCCCTCAGGCACCACCACTTTGAATCCCCAACACCACGGATGGTCCCTGAAGTGCCACCAGGGAGCAGTCCTGAGCACAGAGCCAGGATTAGCTCCAGAGCACAGCAGGGTGTGACTGAAATAAAGGTAAAATAAATATTTGCTTTCTCTACCTAAGAGACCATCACTGCATTGAAGTAGAATCTGACTGAGTGGACCTGAACTCCTTACAGACAAGGCAAATAAAGAGAAGGGGGTGGGGGGGATGGAGTTGGGGGGTGGGGTGTAGGGGGAAGAGGTGGAGGCAGAGTGAAAACATTTTGTTCCCAAGGTGAACAGTGATGCGTGGATCTGAGTGAAAATTTGAGTAAAACACTTTAATATACAACCTTACAAATCTTACTAGATATTTTCAGCTGCTCTCGCCTTTCTCATTTTGCTTAGCATATAGCCCTGGGTCCTGGGTGAAACACTGGCCCACTAAATATAGGATCTAACATCCTAAAATAATAAAAATAAAGTAAAAGGTGTGGAAGGCTAGAGGAACAACACAAAAATTAGTTCCTCCAAAAATCAAGTTTGGTCAAGGAAACAGGTAATCAAGTGAGTTCTGTCTTCTGTGGACAATGTAAAACATGGTTTCTCCTCGCTGTCCAGCTGGGGCTGTCCTGAGCCAAGTCACCTCTGCTGAGTCTTGCACTGTGGAGAAGGCACAGGAGCCAGACAGCATAGCCTCACACTGCTGACTGTCCTCTCTTTCGTGCATTTTCTTCTCTCTCCATCAGCAGACCTTGCACAACTCGGATGCCTATTGGCATTTTATTTTATTTTAGCACTGTCCTCCCGTTGTTCATCAGTTTGCTCGAGCGGACCCAGCAACGTCTCCATCATGAGATTTGTTAATGTGTTTGGCATATCGAATACATCATGGGTAGCTTGCCAGGCTCTGCCGTGTGGGTGAGACACGCTCGGTAGCTTGCCAGGCTCTCCGAGAAGGGCGGAGGAATTGAACTCGAGTAGGCCAGGTTGGCATTTTATTTTATTTTATTTTTTGCTTTCTGGGTCACATCCAGCGATGCACAGGGGTTACTCCTGGCTCATGCACTCAAGAATTACTCCTGGTGGTGCTGGGGGACCACCAGGAGTAATTATTGTATCTCTTACTGTGTCCATACAAAAATAACTAGTATTAACAATGTGTATGATAACATTGGTTTGTCCTTCCTGCATAGCCTCAGGTAGTTTAGATTTATTGGGTTGCTCACATCAAAGTGCTTCCATTTCATCTGTGTTTATTTGTAATGTCTTTCTTTGTGCTCTGTTAACTTGTAAATAGTTTTTCTCTTCTCCTTAAGTCCTTGCATAGTTTATTCAGAGCAATGTCCTTTTTGTATGGACACAAGAAGATAGTAATGCTATGCTTGTAATGGGAGCTTATTGACTCTCAGTGATATTTTCCTCCTGGGCATCTGTTCTCTCAACTTAAGCCTCAGCTGCCCTTACTTCCTAGCACCCTAAAAGCAGGGTCCCGAAGAGGGACTGGATGAACCCAGGGCAAGCGGTAAGCTATGTGCTACCCTAGCATCGAGATGGGCCTGGCTAAGGTGCCTAATGCTTAACTATAAGTTAAGAGCTTGGTCATGGACAGATGCTGTCATGATCCAAAAAGCAGTAACTAGATTTGGACCCAGATAGGGTTAGGAATGATTAGTCTGGCCTGAGTTCTGTAGTCTGGGTCCGTGGCAAAAGGTTCCCAGGACAGCTACACTACAAGTCTTAATGTATCTCTTATCGTGTCCATACAAAAATAATTAGTATTAAACATAAAGCAACAAAATGGGAGACTAACACCCAGGAGTGGCTGAGAATAGTACCAGGAATTTTGCTCCATGACTTGGAGGCCAGCCACACGTGCTAGGGGAAAAGGAAGCTCAGATAGAGAAGGGTGCACCAAATAAAGGGTGTTGTGAGGATCCTCCCAGGGTGGGAGAAGCATGCTGAAAGTGGACTATAGACCAAACATGACTGCCACTCAATGCCTCTCTTGAAAAACACAGGACCCAAAAGAAGAGAGAGAGAACAAGGGGGAATACCCTGCCACAGAGGCAGGGTGGGATGGGGGGATGGGGGGTGGGAGGGATGCTGGGACCTGTGGTGGTGGAGGATGGGTGCTGGTGGAGGGATGGGTACTTGATCATTGTATAACTGAAACCCAAGCACAAAAATTTGTAAGTCTTGGGGGCCTGGGCGCTAGCACAGCGGATAGGGCATTTGCCTTGCAGGCGGCTGACCTGGGTTTGATCCTTGGCATCCCATATAGTCCCCCAAGCACCGCCAGGAGTAATTCCTGAGTGCAGAGCCAGGAGTGACCCCTAAGCATTGCTGGGTGTGACCCAAAAATTAAAAAAAAAAATTGTAAGTCTATAACTGTACCTCATGGTGTTTCACTAATAAAAAAAATTTTTTTAATCTAGTATTAAGATGTTAATTAAGATATTAGGAGAAGAGGAATACCCCCAGGTAGTGTTTCTGCCATTGAGACTGATGGGATCAGGAAGGGCTTTCTTATGTTGATTTTGCTACCAGACTGGGTGTAGTGTGGGCCTAGAGGGCAAGGAGTTAGAGAGACTAGGGAGTTGGAGAAGAAGAGAGAAAAAAGCAGGGCTGCGGGATGGAAGGCAGAGAGATGAGCAGGAGAGACAGGAGGAGATGGGAATGAGGAGCATTGACAGACTAGAATGGGGGGCTCAGAGAGACCGGAACAGGCACTTGTGGAGAACGGAATAAACAGCAACTGATCAATCAACCAGCTTGGCTCTCATTTCCTCCACTGTCTGTCCCATGGCAATGACCACCCCACCCCGGCTGGGGAAGCGGTAAGAGCTTCCTTCCTTCCGCCTGCCTTAGTGTAAGGGGAGTGAAGAGAAGAGCCGCCAGGGGCCTTCCCTGACAGCCTCTGAGAGATTATACACATATGGGATGCTGGGAGTGGAATCCAGATAAACCACAAGGTAAACACCCTACCCGCTGTGCTATCTCTCTGGCCCACTTGTTGGCATTTTAATCCTTGCTTCAGTCTCTGCTATTCTAGCAATCCAAGTTAAGACGGTCAGGGTGGGGCCTGGGGAGAGCACAGTGGGTAAGCCCTGGCCTTTCACTGCCAGAAGTGATCCCTGAGCACAGAGCCAGGAGTAAGTCCTGCACAAAGCCATGTGTGACCACTCCCCCCTTTCCCCCCCCCCCCAAAGAAAAAGATAGTCAGGATGTCTCTTAATCAGTCAAAATTTCCCCCTCTTTCATCTGGATACCTACTGAAGAAACTCTGTCATAGTTTCCTGTGAGATATCCCGCATTCTAGATGTGATTGTGAGCCCTTCAGCAACAACATGGGTGTGAAGCCTACACCAGTGGAGAGAAGAGAACAGGGAACCCACAAGGGTGTATTTCTATGAGCCCTATCAGTGTTCTGAGAAGCCACCACAAAATCAGAGGCTTAACCCTCTGTATTGAACTGAAGGTCAGAAGTTAAAATCAGGGCATTTTTCTGTAGAATCTTTAGGGTTTTCTAAGTATAGTATCATATCATCTGCAAATAGTGATAGCTTGACCTCTTCCTTTCCTATCTTTATGCCCTTGATATTTTTTTTTTTTTTTTGCCTAACTGCTATGGCCAGGACTTCCAGTACTATATTGAATAGGAATGATGAAAGCAGGCAACCTTTTCTTGTGCCCAATCTTAGAGGGAAGGCTTTTAGTTTTCCCCTTTGAAAATGATACTTGTGGGCTTGTGGTAGATGGCTTTGACTATATTGAGGAAAGTTCATTTGATGCCCATTTTGCTGAGAGTTTTCATCATAAACGGGTGCTGGATCTTGTCCATGCTTTCTCTGCCTCTATTGATATGATCATATGGTTTTTATCTTTTCTTTTATTGATATGATGAATTATGTCGATTGACTTGCGAATCTTAAACCATCCTTGCATCCCTGGGATGAATCCTACTTGATCAATGGTGTATGGTCTTTTTGATGAGTCGTTGGATTCTATTTGCTAATAGTTTGTTGAGGATCTTTGCGTCTGTGTTCATCAGGGGTATTGACCTGTAATTCTCTTTCTTCGTGGTATCTCTGTCTGATTTTGGTATCAGGGTGATATTTGCTTCAAAGAAACTGTCCCAAAGTGTTTTTGATACTTCAATTTCATGGAAAAGCTTAAAGAGGATTGTGAGTAAGTCTTTAAAGATTTGGAAGAATTCACTAGTGAATCCATCTGGGCCAGGACTTTTTTGCTTAGGAGACTTTTTATTACCATTTCAATTTCCTTGATGGTGATAGGTGTGTTCAGGTATTTCAGCTTTTCTTGGTTCAGCCTTGGGAGGCTATAGGAATTGAGGAATTTATCCATTTTCTCAAGGTTTTCATGTTTCCTGGCATAAAGCTTCTCAAAGTAATTTCTGAGGATCCTTTGAATTTCTGTAGTTTCTGTTGTAATGTCCCCCCTTTCATTTCTGATTCAGTTTATTAAGGTTTTCTCTCTCCCTTTTTTTGGTAAGTCTTGCTAGAGGTTTATCGATCTTGTTTATTTTCTCAAAGAACCAACTCTTGCTTTCACTGATCTTTCTAATTGTATTTTTGGTTTCCATCTCGTTTATTTCTGCTCTGAGTTTTATTATTTACTTCCTCCTGCCTGAATTGGGTTCCTTTTGTTAGCCCTTCTCCAAGCTCTTGAGCTGTGAGGTTAGGTTATTTATATGGGCTCACTCTTCCTTCCTGAGGAATGCTTGTAGAGCTATAAACTTTCCTCTTAATACAGCTTTTGCCATGTCCCATAAGTTTTGGTAACTCTTGTCCTCATTTTCATCGTTTCCAGGAATCTTTTGATTTCCTTTCTAAGCCACTCGTTGTTCAATAGTGAGTTGTTTAATTTCCAGGTGTTTGATTTGATTTTCTGATTTTGTGTGTGATTTATTTCTATTTTCAGTGCATCGTGCCAAACACAGTAACAACAAAGTCTCCAATGGAGACGTTACTGGGCCCGCTCGAGCAAATGGTCTGAGAAGATCCTTGATACAATCTCTATCTTCTTAATTTTATGGAGGTATGTTTTGTGGCTCAGCATGTGGTCTATTTTGGATAATGTCCCATGCACATTTGAGAAGAATGTGTATTCAGCTTTTTGAGGATGGAGTGTCCTGTATATATCTACTGAGCCCCTTTCTTCCATTTCTTCTTTCAGATAAAGTATATCTTTGCTAAGCTTGAGTCTAGTTGATCTATAGAGAGGTGGTAATGCGGTGTTGAAACCTCCCACTAGTATTGTGTTGCTATCAATGTCTTCCTTCAAGTCTATGAGTAGTTGCTTTAAGTACTTTGCTGGTCCCTCATTAGGTGCATATTTATTTAGGAGTGTAAGTTCTTCCTGCTGAAATGACCTTCACTCTCTATTTTTTTTTTTGCTAAATATGCTTTATTTGAAGGATAACTTTATTAAGTACATAAAATGAACTTATTCTAAGTGCATAAAATTTTAAAACTTAAAACTACCACCCACATCCAGATATGAACTGTGTAACATGAATATTATTTATAACATGGTCTCTTACATGGCACATCTTTGTATGCTTTGTTATAAAATTGTACTTAACAGTTTTAAAATTAGAATTGTAATTAAAACTTTCTTATTTCCATGACTTATGACTTCCACTGTCCTTAAATCCTAAACTCATGTTTATGCAACAATGAGTATCCAGGTTGAAAGCATATGTGTATGCTGAACTTCTTGCTTTTTACTGTTTTTTCACTTCTTTACAAAAATACGTAGCAGTTCTACTTTTAACCTGTAGCGTCACAATATAAAATCGACTTACAACAAACTAGTACACAAAACAATAACTACTGATTTTCCCTAGGTGAAGATGCACATAAAATAGTATTATATTCAGTATCCCCCAACAAGTGCTGTGAAAAACAAATAAACAAACAAACAAAAAATTCCACACTATCAGTATTAACATTAAGATACAAACCTGGTACTGCTTACCCCTCAATATTTGAAATAGGGAAAATGAAACTATTCTCTAATACCGGAAAAAGCCATTATGTATTAAAGAACATGTGTATCTTTAAACTACTTGTTGAATACAAAAGCAATCCCCGCATTGAACTTCTA
This sequence comes from Sorex fumeus, assembly GCF_029834395.1. Taxonomy (NCBI): domain Eukaryota; kingdom Metazoa; phylum Chordata; class Mammalia; order Eulipotyphla; family Soricidae; genus Sorex; species Sorex fumeus. The sequence goes on along the minus strand of NW_026606072.1, from coordinate 26,872,581 downwards.
ACGTACCTTTCAGCTACAAAGACATACATTGTCTTTCTAAACTTTCCATTTAACTTTCTCTAAGCCTCTCTAGAACACTGTAAACTGTGGAACAGGTGTTAATGCGTATGCCTCCAGCCCGGCCAGTCCTGCCCCCACGCCAAGCTCCTCCCTGCCCTTCCTAACTCTCATTTTCCAGGGGCAGCAACACCACGTTCAGCAACTCTCCCAGGCGCGGTACTTGCGCCGTCAGCTTCCTCAACTCCCGCACATCCTGGCTGATCTTCCGCTTGTCTTCGTGCACGAAGGCCAGTCTGGCAGGGTGGAGGATTCAGGGCTCCAAGCCGTTCTCCTGCAGCATCCACTGCCTGCGGGTCTTGAGCACCGCGGGAGAGAAATCCCAAGCCAGCCTCACGCCCTGCCCCGGGTAGGTCACCTCCTTCAGCTGCCGGGACAGCTGCATGACCCTCTCTTTGTCGCCCAGCCGGCAGAAGGTCACCAGGATGTGCCTGCGGGTGCCCTTGTCGTTGAACCTGGAGGGGACCCGCTGCGCCCTCTCCATGGGCAGCCCCGCCGCCGCGGCCTCCTGCTGCAGCTTGGGGGAATTCTCCCGGAGCAGCGCCTGCACCAGCGCGTGCGCGTCGTTGGCGTGGTCCTCCGCCTCCAGATGAGCAAGGAGCGAAGCGCAGGTTCTACTCGCGGGGCCGCCTCTCTCCCGCCCACGCCCCTAGCCCCCCCACCCCCCACCCCCGCTGCGCCCAAGGCCCTGCCCCCCTCGCGGCTGGGGGTGGGGGGACGCGGAGCTCCGGGCTCCTCAGGTAGGACGGCATCAGCCGTTAGATCGTGGGCGCAAAGGCCTTGCAGCTCCTGGGACACATGACTCTGGAAGCGGCCACCTTGAAGCTCTCCACCACCATCTCTGTCTCCAGTGGCACAATGGTCCCCTCCTGAAGGAACCACAACAGCTGCTTCTTTCTCAAGGGCGCTTCCTCAGCAGCCAGCGCACCACAGACAGATGAACTGGACCAGCAGCCACAAACACACTCCCTTCGCTGTCTCTTGTGACCTTCTTCAGTCTGAAATCAATGTGGTCTGACACCAGGATGGCCACCCCAGCTTTTTCATTGGGGTTGTTTGCCTGTAGAGTTGTTTTCCAGCCTTTGACTGTGAGTCTGTGTTTGCTCTGACTGTTCAGATGTGTTTCTTGAAGGCAGCAGAATGTTGGGATCAATTTTCTGATCCATCCTGCCACTTTTAATTGGTGCGTTTAGCCCATTGGTATTGAGAGAGATTATTATTATAGGGTTTTGTCCCATCTTTCTGCCAAAATTTGGTGTATTTGAAGGGCTTATCTTGTCTTAAAGTAACCCTCTTAGTTGTTATTGTAGCCATGGTTTTGAGTCTATGAAATCCATGAGCTGTTTTTTTGTCTGTGAAACTGTGTGTTGTTCCTTCTGATAACAGAAAAACTCTTAGAAACAATAGGTCAATATAGTAAAGTGGCAGGCTACAAAATCAATACCCAAAAGTCCATGGCTTTCTTATATACAAATAATGAAAGAGAAGAAAGAGACAATAAAAAAAAATCCCGTTCACAATAGTACCTCAGAAAATCAAGTACCTTGGAATCAGCCTAACCAAAGAGGTGAAGGACCTATACAAGGAAAATTACAAAACACTACTTCAAGAAATAAAAGAGGACACCAGGAAATGGAGACACATCCCCTGCTCATGGATAGGGAGGATTAACATTATCAAAATGACAATACTGCCCAAAGCACTATACAAATTTAATCCCAATCAGGATACCCATGACATTTTTAAAAAAAATAGACAAAACACTCCTGAAATTCATATGGAACAATAAACCCACATGAATAGCTAAAGCAATCCTTGGGAAAAAGAAGATGGGTGGCATCACCTTCCTCAACTTCAAACTCTACTACAAAGAGTAGTAATTAAAACAGCATGGTATTGGGCTAGAAACAAACCTGCAGACCAGTGGAACAGAGTTGAATATTCTGTCACAGACTCCCAAATATATGGCCACTTAATCTTTGACAAAGGAGCAAGAAATGTGAAGTGAAACAAGGAAAGCCTCTTCAACAAGTGGTGCTGGGAAAACTGGATAGCTACCTGCACAAAGTGAACTCTGACCTCAGTCTAATGCCAGGCACAAAAGTCAGATCAAAGTGGACTAAAGACCTCAATATCAGACATGAATCCATAAGGTACACAGAGGAAAATGTAGGCAGAACTCTACAGGACATTGAAGCTAAAAGCATCTTTAAGGACGAAACAACACTAACCATGCAAGTGGAAGCAAACATAAACAAGTGAGACTACATCAAACTAAGAAGCTTCTGCTTCAAAAGAAACAGTGACCAAAATACAGGAAGAGCCCATAGAATGGAAAGAATATTTACCCAATACCCATCTGAAATAGCTAAGAGGACGAAGAACCTCCGGCTCCGGGCACATCTTTTTGATTCCACTGTTCTTCCTGCATTAACATATGCCTCAGAGACCTGGGCCCTACGCAAACAAGATGAGAACGCTATTCAGGTCTCCCAAAGAAGAATAGAAAGAGCTATGCTTGTAATATCACGTTTCACTCAAATGAGAGAACGAATCCGGAGTTCTGACATCCGTCGACGATCAAGGATCAGGGACGCTGTCTCATTTGCCAAGGTGTCGAAAATCAGATGGGCTGGTCACGTAATGAGATTTAAAGATGACCGTTGGACTAGAGCTGTTACTGATTGGATTCCACGGGATGTCAAGAGACCGCGTGGCCGCCCACCTACCAGATGGTCAGACTTCTTCGTCAAGATCATGAACGATCGGTTTGAGGCCCTTCATGTTCCCGGAGCGAACAGATGCCATTGGGCTACACTAGCACGCGACAGGGACAAATGGAGACGTTACTGGCGCCCGCTCGAGCAAATCGACGACTAACGGGAAGTTAAGTGATTAAGTGACCCATCTGAAAAGAGACTAATATCCAGGACATAGAAGAAACTAGTAGAATTGTACAAGAAAAAACCTCCAGCCCCATCAAAAAATGGAGAGAAGAAATGAACAGAAGTTTCCTCAAAAAAGAAATACAAATGGCCAAAAGGGACGTGAAAAAATGTTCCACTTCTCTAATCATCAGGGAGATGCAAATCAAAATAACAAAGAGATATCTAATCTCACACCAAAGAGACTGGCACACATTCAAAAGAACAAAAGCAACCAGTGCTGGTGTGGATGTGGGGAAAAAGGGACACTCTTTCACTGTTGGTGGGAATGCCCACTAGTCCAGTCTTTCTGGAAAAAAATATGGACAGTCCTTCAAAAACTAGAAATTGCGCTTCCATATGACTCCACAATACAACTTCTTGGAATATATCCCAAGGATGCAAAAAAGCACAATAGAAATGACATCTGTACCTATATGTTTATTGCAGCACTGTTCACAATAGCCAAAATCTGGAAACAACCCAAGTGCCCTAAAACAGATGATTGGTTAAAGAAACTTTGGTACATCTACACAATGGAGTACTATGCAGCTGTCAAGAGAGATGAAATCATGGTAAAGGCAAAGGTAAAGGCCCTCCCGTTGATCGTCGATTTGCTCAAGCGGGCCCAGTAATATCTCCACTGGAGACTGTTGTTACTGTGTTTGGCATATCGAATACGTCATGGGGAGCTTGCCAGGCTCTGCCGTGCGGGCGAGATACTCTCGGTAGCTTGCCGGGCTCTCCGAGAGGGGCAGAGGAATCGAACTCAGGTCAGCCATGTTGGCCGCTTGTAAGGCGAACGCCCTACCTCTGTGCTATCGCTCCAGGAGTGATAGCACAGCAGTAGGGCGTTCGCCTTACATGCGGCCAACATGGCCAACCCAAGTTCGATTCCTCCGCCCCTCTTGGAGAGCCCGGCAAGCTACCGAGAGTATTCGATATGCCAAACACAGTAACAACAAAGTCTCCAATGGAGACGTTACTGGGCCCGCTCGAGAAAAAATGAAATCATGAACTTTGCTTATAAATGGATAGACATGGAGAGTATCATGCTAAGTGAAATGAGTCAGAGAGGGACAGACACAGAAGTACTTCACTCATTTGTGGAGTATAAAACAACATAACATGAGGCTGACACCTAAGGATAGTAGATACAAGGGACAGGTAGATTGCTTCATAGCTGGAATCCTGCCTCATGAGCAAAGGGGAGAAGGCAGCTGGAAGAGAGAAGGGATCATTAAGAAAATGATGGCTGGAGGAATCAGTTGGGATGGGAGATGTGTGCAGAAAGTAGATAAAGGATGAAACATGATAACCTCTCAGTATCTGTATTGGAAATCATAATGCCCAAAAGTAGAGAGAGATTATGGGGGATAATGTCTGCCATGGAGGCAGGAGGAGGGTAGGAAAGGGGACTATACTGGGGACATTGATGGTGGGAATGTGCACTGGTGGAGGGATGGGTGTTTGATCACTGTGTGATTGTAAAATTTTATTGAATCACAATTTGTTGATATTTCAGATTGTAAATATCTCACTGTGATTCAATAAAGTTTTTTAAAAAAACCTTGGTTTTTAATTTTTCCATAAGGAGCACAGAAACCAACCCTGCCATACTCAGCTATTTTTGAGGCAAAGAAAGTTTATCATTATAGTCTTTGATGCTCAGGCCTAGCATAGAGGTGCTCTGGGAGTCTCATGGTGCCATACTAAATGAACTCAGTTCCATGCCTCTGAGCCATATCCCTACCCTCAAACCCTTAGCTTTTTAAATATTGAGAGGATACAATACACATAAGGAACCCAAGCTCTGAGCAAAGCAGTTGTGAAACTTAGAAAATATTTTGATATCTGTTTCCAGGATGGTTTCATAAAAGAGGGAAAAAAAGTTGGGGGGGGTGCTGGAGCCAGTAGCATACAAGTCAGTAGGGGAATTGCCTTATATATGGTCAACCAGGGTTCAATCCCCAGCACCACATATGGTCCTTCAGAGTTCCACCAGATCTCTGAACCCAGAGCCTGAGGAAGCTCTGAGCACAGCTAGATGTGCCCTCCAGCTATTCCCACAGCAAGAAAGAAAAACCCCTTTATGATCTTTTATAAAGAACAAACCCATAAAAAAAAATAAAACCTAGCTTCTTAAACTGAGTTGCATCCCCATAAGTAGTCACATACCTGAACATGGAAGAAATTGACAACAGTAAAAGCCCACACAGCAACCAAAAATTAATCCAAAATCAACTGCATAATGAATCTAAAGGTGCTCACCCAGGTCAACTTTCTCAGCAAGAAGGGCCGTGGTAGAAATCATCCTCAATGAAGAAACTTTTCTAAGAAATTCTATCTAAGAAACTGTGATTTTAATACAAAAAAATTACATCCTAATTTTTGTATAAGTAACTACTGAGCTCATAAAAAAACAACTCATCAAGAAATCTGTCCAGAAACTAGAGCGATAGGACAGCAGGTAGGGTGTTTGCCTTGCACGGGACAAACCCGGGTTCAATTCCCAGCATCCCATATGGTCCCCCCAGCACCACCAGGAGTAACTCCTGAGTGCAGAGCCAGGAGTAACCCCTGAGCATCGCTGGGTGTCACCCAAAAAGAAAAAAAAAGAAGAAATCTGTCCAAATTTTTCTAGTATTGATCCCACAATGTAAGATTATTTTGGTAAAACTTCTGCAATTTTCTATAATCATTCCATTTCTCTCATTTTGAAAAAAAACTCTTTATTTTACACAAAATCACTGACGTGCCATTAGACACTCTAGAAAGCGGGTAAAGATCCTGATATGATATTCATGTAAGGACATACACCACTGCCTCCTAAATTGTTGCCCTTAAGTCTTTCTTCTAGTACTTTCATTTTTGTACATTGATTTAAAATGTAACTAGAGATGTTGGAGAAATGGGACAGATAGCCAACACCCCATGTTTCCTGACACCGCCAGAAATATTTCTTAAGAACAGAGTCAGCACTTTGTTCCTTGAGAAGAAAGCCCTGAGTGCTGCAGGGTGTGGGCCAAAAATCCAAAATGAATTAATTAAAAAGTTAGCTAAATAAAATTTAGGGGGCTGGAGCAGTAGCACAGCTGGTAGAGCGTTTGACTTGCACATGGGCAACATAGGTTCAATTCCCAGCATCCTATATGGTCCCCAGAGCACCGCCAGGAGTAATTCCTGAGTGCATGAACCAGGAGTAACTCCAGTGCATCACCGGGTGTGACCCAAAAAGCAAAAATAAATAAATAAATAAATAAATTTAAAAGTTAACTGTGGTGGAGTGTTAGTAGAGCAGCTTGGGAGTTTGCCTTGAACTCAGCTAACTCTGATTCCAACCCTGGCACCCCGTTAGATGCCCCAATTCCCAACAGGAGCGAATCCTGAATGCAAAGCCAGACCCAAAAATAACAAGAACAAAAAGTTAACTATCTATAACCTTCAAATGATTCACTCTATCATACAGCATCCTTTACCAGACTACCAAGTTTAGGAATCCTAAACATTTATGGCTTTTTACAATTTGCTTTCTTTCTGTTTGGGGGTCCTATAGGCTGGTGTGTGTGGGCTTACTTTGAGTGGTGAAGATTGTATACTCCTAGCTCTGGGCTCACTCCCTGCAGTGCTTGGGGGACCATAGGGTACCAGATACTGAATTGGGGCTGGGCGGTGGGGGTGTCTGTGCAAGGCAAGTGTCCTGCTCCTGCTACTATTTCTCCAGCCCCTAGCCTCATGTTTCAATTCAGAAAAGACCAGCCCCTCTGGGTCGGTGCCTGCCTGCTTTCTGCTTTTCCCAGCAAGGTGCTAGCCCCTGCACACACCCACATTTTGGGGGTCGCTCCGGAACAGAACACTTCTGGTATTCTGGCGTTTGCCTCCCCCCACTCCGCCTCTTCTGTTAGAAACAGGGCTCTGGGATATTGTGGGGGTGCGGGGCCACCTCTCGGGAATGCTTCCTCCTGTCCTCTGGGTCAGAGGTCGTGGGTTTCTCCCAGCTGATGTGCTTTTCGGGCAGCCTAGTTCTGGATCCGGGCTCCCGCCACCCCAGGCTCTGGATCCCGGGTTCCTGCCTCACCCCTCCCTCCCCCCACCCCCCTCCTGGATCCCCGACTCCCGGCTGCTCCGCGTTCTGGGTCTTCTGCTCCTGCCACTCCAGGGACCGCTCCTGTCACCTATCTGGTGCAGACCCGCTGCACGCCCCGCCTCCTCGGGCCTCTGTTTCTAAGGGATGTTCGCCCGTTCGCACCGGGCCAATGGGCTCTGGATCTGGGGAGACTCTGATTCCTGGGGCTTTTTCCATCAACCCATCAACACCGCCGTGTGCCCGCCCCCCCGCCCGCTGGACGCCGGGTCTTCCCCTGCTTATCCGACGCACTGGTCTTAGCGTTTTTATTGCAACGATAGTTCCTGGCAGCTCTGCGGGACCGACGGGGGCGGTGTAGGGGGTGGGGGCTCCGGCCCGTTTGGACGCGTCCCGCCTTCTCTTTCTGCTCAGATGCCCAGGTTTCTGCTTCTCACCAGGCAAATCGCGCCCCTTCACGTCGCCCGTTTTTCCGCGGCTGGCCTCTGTTCCGTTTTTCCTTTATAGAATAAATTGCCCGCCCCTAAGGAGACTCCGCGTTTTCCTCCTATTCTAGACCCGGGTCTCAGTTTCTTCCGGCTCACCCAGTTTCTTCAAGTCGCTGCCGCCGGGTGTGACCAAGAAACAAACGCTGTAGGCGGCTCAGCTTCTGCACCGTAGTGCCTCCGATTTTCGTTTGTGTGTGTTTAAACACACTGTGTTTATTTGGTGGGCGGGAAACAGAGCTATGCCGGATGGAGTTGGAGGTTTCCTCCTGGCTGTACGCTCTGCGATCACTCTCGGTGCTGCTCCGTACCATATTGGGAAGCTGAGGATCAAACCCGGGTCAGGTGTGTACATGGCAAGTGACCTACGTGCTGTACTACTCCCCCACCCCCAACCCCCGCGCTGCTGATTTGCGAGCCCCAGAAGTTACAAAGCGGCTCGCGCCTAAAACGCTGCTGCGCGGTTTCTAGGGGCTTACGTGATGTGGTTGGCGTGGATGTCGCAGAAAGTCGCTTTCTGCTCGCTGGGGTCGAGACATCCAGCCGGTTGCACACTTCTGCCAGGAAACCTGCGTTCGCCTTGCAATGGGCTCGCGCTGCCCAGATTTTACAACTGCAACTGTGGCTGCATGGAGCGTCTACTCGGCGCTGGCCTAGGGCGCACCAAGTGGAAAGAAACCACGTTTCTCGTTCCTCCTGAACGTTGCAGACGTTCTGGTAAACAGTCACCAGGGCCCTGATCCGGCTCCTACGGCTGAACGCCACTCTTACCCAAGCAAAAGTGCTCCTTCCCACGCACCGTTGGGAACTTCGCCAAAAGCACGCAGCCAGTTTCCAGCCGGTCAGGAGAGAAAGAAAACAGCTTAATTCACGCCCACACCGATTCACAAGACTGAGTCACCTTGGGCGCCGCTCCAACGAAATCCAATGACTTGCAGTTGACAAGAAAAATCAGCCCAGTGGAGGCGATTCGCCAGGACAGAATAGAACTTAGCGCCACAGCAGGGGCATAGCAGGTAGGGCGCTTGCCTTGCACGCGGCTGACCGGGGTTGATTCCCAGCATCCCATATGGTCCCCTGAGTACTGCCAGGAATAACTCCTGAGTGCAGAGCCAGGAGTAACCCCTGTGCATCGTCAAGTGTGACGCCCCCCAAAAAAAGCAAAAAAAAAAAAAAGCTTTCTGCAATTCAGGGCGCCTTAATGTGGGCCCTGGAGCAGGCACCCAGCCCCGGGAGCCTGTCTCCCCATTTACTGTAGCAGAAGGACTTCCAGTACTCCTGAGCACAGCTTGAACCCTGAATAAATAAAAATAGAATAAAAATGTAAAGGCCCTCCCGTTGATCGTCGATTTGCTCGAGCAGGCCCAGTAACGTCTCCATTGGAGACTTTGTTGTTACTGTGTCTAGCATATCGAATACTCTCGGTAGCTTGCCGGGCTCTCCGAGAGGGGCAGAGGAATTGAACTCGGGTTGGCCATGTTGGCCGCTTGTAAGGCGAATGCCCTACCCGCTGTGCTATTTTTTAAAAAGAAACTTCTAAAATATCTGGGTGGGAATATTGAGTTTTTAAAAAATCAGGGCGTCTTTTTCTGAATCCCTCTCCAGTCTTGGGAGAAATCCTGGTTTCCAGGATTTTTCTTGATACAGAGAGCAGGTCACAGGGCCAGGAGCCCAGCCACTGGGCCTCTCCCAGGGAAATAAAAAAGCCTTCTGGGGTGAAGCCAGTACAGCCAAGAACCAGAGTTAATTCTAAGGAAAGTGCCAGAGTGTTGCAACAGGAGTTTGCTTCATTAAGCACAAGGAGACCTTTATCACACTGGTTCATAACACTGTTGGGTCTAAGCTAGGCAAGCATCTGAAGCTTTAGACCAAGTTCAAGGATCCAGAAGCCTGTTTTTATAGCAGGGGACTGCAAAGTCATTGCTTTGCTTCATATTCAGGCAATGTGGAGGTACACACACGGTGGCATTTTATCAGTATGCTTTCCAGAAATCAGCATGGTCTTTGCTTGAAACAGGGAAGTCCATCTAATGTACAGACAGGTTGGGCATCTTTGAAACTTTCCACTGACTAACAAAATCATCTCTTTAAAGTATATGCTATAAATAAATTGTAAAATTAAAAATATGTATCACAAATTTCCATCATTAATATCCCCATCCCCTGTTTTCAGGTGGAATCATTGATTCCTCAATATCTTTAATCAGCAAAACGGGACTGTAAAAAACTATGCACGCAGAAGGTTGTGTGTTCGTGGGCTCTCTGGACGGCTCTATCTCACCGCCCGCATTTGGTGCCCTAGAGCCTCTGTGTGTGGCCTGCATCGGGACGGCTGTTGGCCAAGGGCAGATGAAGGAAGAGATGAGGGCCAGGCCGGTTGATCTTAGTGGCAGTTTATTACAAGGAAGTTTATCCCATAGAAGAACTTATGTTGTGGAGGGCCTAGGTTCTCTCAAGCACATGTTCCCCTTACTAGTCTCTCGGTAGTCCATCTTTCAGCCCCTCCTCTCTCCTTCTTCCGCTCCCTTCTAGACTGGGCTGACACTCCACCCAGTCAGGTAGCCAAATCAACCTAAGAAAGCCCTTCCTGACTGCTCAAGGGCAAGATACCTCTTAAGGTGTTTTTCTCTTTTCCTCAGTCCAATAAACTATCAACTATTTCTGAGGTTATGCAGGAAGGACAGAACAGTGTTATCCTACACGAGACTATCATGTGTACACATAAACATCAATTTAACAAAAAACATTGGGTCTAATCAGAAAGCCAAATCGCAAAAGAACTAATGTCTTGTTAATCCAGTCAACAGAATTGAAATGAGAGGATCAAAGAAATGAAGGTCACTCGTGACTCTTTTTTATCCAGCCCCAATCCTTGGTGGCACTGGCCATTAGTTTGATGTGTCAGCAGCAGGGCTAAAATGTGACAGCACCCCGAGAAGATGGAGAGGCACTGTGCTGCATCTCATGGTCCGTGATCCTTTCCTCAAGTTTATGCATTGCTGGCCTGCAAAGATTGAGAGATACCATGCCCCAATTCAGGGTCGTGATCCATTCCTCAAGCTTATGCTTTGCTGGCCAGTCAGCTTCCAGGTCTTGGTTGGGAAGTGCTGAAGCCTCTCTGGCATCACAACATTGGCAGGCAGAGGAGATGCTGTGGATTTGGTGTTGTGATTCACTCCAGTTGATCCTCATGAATAGCAACTCCAGAGTGGTGAATCTACTAGGAGGCCTTTAAATTAACCTACTAGGACACACTTGTTTAATTATTTCTACAGGTTCTATTTATACTAAAGGACAAATTACAGAAGCATTCATTGCTTTCTCTCTTTCTCTACTGGTAATCCAATAAACAGTCACAATAACAGATTAACTTTACTTCTGATAAGTATTTACAGTCATTTTGCATAAAGAGTAAGAGATGTAGATTCCTTTTCATTAAGCTTAAATGGTCTCTCTGGGGTCAGGGTGAAAGGATAGAGAGAGGGGTGGCTTTTCCTGGGGACATCTCACCACATTTCTCAGACTATAATTCTCAGGCCAGGTTAGCTTTTCCCAATGCCATGGGGTCCTTTTCAGTTGCTTCCTTCGGGTCACCAAGCTCCCAGAAGAGAACAAAGCAGAGTCTCCTACCTCCATGCCTGACTGTCCTCACCAGGGCCAGACAGCTGAAGATCTCCAGGACCTAGCCAAAGCCATGCTGAGACCACTCTGCACATGCTTGGATGAGCCTCACGCATTGAAGGAACCGGCAGAGGAACCCAGGTGTGCGGGACCCGGGGCTGAGATTCCAAGCCTGCTCTGTTCGGAACTGGGCCTTCCAGTAGCTAGACAGTTACACCCACCAACTGCCATGTAACCCCATCAATGGCCAGGATCCAGAGACTATAACACCAAGCTCCCGGAAGTGCACGACCGCATTCACAGCCACGAGACTTCTTATTCTCTAGTTCTTGCTCTCAGAGAACCCGGCAGGCTACTCAGAGTATCATACCAGCACATATGCATGAATAGGAACACCTGTAAAGTTTATTTGTGTTTTCAGGCTACCAAGAATATCCCACCCACACGGCAGAGCCTGGCAAGCTATCCGTGTTGTATTTGATATGCCAAATCCAGTAAATACAATGGGCCTCATTCCCCTGACCCTGAATAAGGCCGCGTTGGGAAGGATGTGGAAGGAGAGGCTGATAAAATCTCAAGGCTGAACTAGGCTGCCAAAATGAAGAAAGACAAAAATAACTGTCTGTACTTTCAATTCATGTATTCTGGCATCTGATGCATCCATCGAGGAACTGATGGTACAAGCACGAAAGATCAAGTACAACATCATTGGTCTGACCGAGACAAGAAGGCATCAATCACATAATGCCGTTTTCGACACTGGAGAAGAACTGTTCCTTGGAACATGCGACAAAAGAGGCATCGGTGGTGTCGATGTCCTTGTTAACACAAACTTAGCCATGAGCATTGATTCATTCGAATGCCTAACAACCCAAATCGGACAATTAAACTTGAATAGCTGTGGCTCACTGCTGGCAGTTTCTATTTTCGTTGTCTACACACCAACATCCAATTATAGTGAAGGAGAAATTGAGAAGTTCTACATGGAGCTGGAGAAGTTCTATAAAGAAGATCATACCTTCTACAAGATCATTGTCGGTGATTTTAATGCCAAGATAGGACCAAGAAGATCAGCTGAAGAACTCCACTTTGGGACTCATGGCCTAGAATAGAACGAACAGGTGAGAGACTGTCTGAGTTCATCATGTCAACCAAGACCATCCATGGTAACTCACAGTTCCAGAAGGCTGAATCTAAACGTTGGACATGGGAGTCTCCCGGTGGATGGTTCCACAACAAAATTGACCACATCATATTCAATCAACGGTTTTGCCTGACTGATGTCACTGTTATCCCAGAATTCCAAACGAGATTGGACCACCATCTCCTTCATGCAAAATTCTACTTCACAGAATGGGGAGAAAGGAATGCAAGGTTTAAGAAGAGAACTCCCAGAACGACCACCAACTGGGAGCTCTTTGGCTTTGTTTCGGCAATATGGGAAGATGCCGTCGTTGACAACATTGACGAGGAACACGATCGACTAGTTCAGCACCTCCATGATTGTGTGAGGAACGCCAAGAAAGAAATAACCACAAAAAAAGCCTGTCTTCGAAAATTCTTGAGCTTATTTGCCAACGTGACTTCGCGCATGCCTCAGAAAACCGCAAATGAACGTCCGAGCTCGCAAAGCAGTGCAGAGAAGCGATCAAGGAAGACCTCAAAGAGAGAAGAGCATCAGTGCTGGTAGATGTGGCAGAAGCCGGGAAAAGCATTCCTAATGCCCGTTTGTCCTTCACCAACTACAACTACAAGATGACTGCCCTCTGACGTCCTGATGGATCTATCAAATCTTCCAGAAAGGCAATGGAGAAAATTATTCATGACTTCTACTCAGATCTCTTTAATAGCCATGTCCACCTGCCCACATTCCAAATTCCGCAGGATGGATATTTTGTTCCCAATATTCTCCCTTCTGAAATCCGATATGCCATCTCGTTGGTAAAGAAATAAAGAGCACCTGGCCCAGACAAGGTCAGACCTGAACACCTGAAGAACCTACCATCAGTACTCATCAACACACTAACTTGGCTCTGCACACACTACCTGTCTGAATGCAAGGTTCCGTCCCAAAGGAAAACCAGCAGGACTGTGCTACTATACAAGAAAGGAGACATCCATGACATTGGCAACTATTGCCCGATCTGCCTATTTTCTGTCATCTATAAGATGTTCACTCGAGTCATCCTGAATAGGATTGGCAGAACACTAGATGAAGGACAACCATGCAAGCAAGCCAGGTTCCGAAAAGGATTCAGCACCATTGACCATATTCACACGATAACCAAGCTCATTGAGGTTTCTTGGGAGTTCAAGATGCCGCTCTGTCTAACGTTCATTGATTTAAAGAAGGCTTTTGATTCTGTTGAGATGGAAGCGGTCATAGAAGCCCTAGCCAATCAGGGAGTACAAACTCAATACATCAGGATCCTCCATAAGCTGTATTACGAATTCACTACCAGGATCTCACCATTCTACAAAGAAGTGATCATCGATGTCAAGAGAGGGGTTAGGCAAAGTGATACTATTTCACCGAAACTCTTCAGTGCCACCCTCGAGAACATCATGCGACGACTGGAATGGGAAGGAATGGGAGTGAAGATAGATGGTCGGCAACTACACCACCTCCGCTTTGCTGATGACATTGTCCTAATAACACCAAACATTAGCCAAGCAGCATAAATGCTGACCAACTTCGACCCTGAATGTGGAAAGGTCGGATTACAGCTGAATCTCACAAAGACAATGTTCATGAGAAACAATCTTGTTCCTGACATTCCATTCACTCTCAACGGAATGACCATCTCCGAATGCAACAGTTATGTGTACCTAGGTCAAGAAGTCAACATGATGAATGAACTGGCACCTGAATTGCACAGGAGGAAGGGAGTGGCTTGGAACGCCTTCAAGAGCCTCGAAGAAATAACTAAGAGGATGAAGAACATCCAGCTCCAAGCATATCTCTTCAATTCCACTGTTCTTCCTGCATTAACATACGCCTCAGAGACCTGGGCCCTATGAAAATAGGATGAGAACACTATTTGGGTCTCTCAAAGAGGAATCGAAAGGGCTATGCTTGGAGTATCACGCTTCACTCAAATGAGAGAAAGAATCCAGAGTTCCGACCTCCGTCAATGCTCAAGAATCAGGGACGCTGTCTCGTTTGCCAAGCCATCGAAAACCAGATGGGCTGGACACGTAATGAGATTTAGAGAGGACCGCTGGACTAGAGTCATTACTGACTGGATTCCACAGGACATCAAAAGATCGCGTGGTCACCCACCTATGAGATGGTCAAACTTCTTCGTCAAGACCCTGAATGATCGGTTTGAGGCTCTTCAGGTGTTCCTAGAACGAGCAGATGCCGTTGGGCTACGCTAGCATGCAACAGGGATGAATGGAGACGTTACTGGTGCCTACTCGAGCAAATCAATGAGTAAAGGGATATCAAGTGTCCTTCGGGTCAGAGCCTGTTTCAAAACCATGTTCTTAAGCAGTTATAGTAATTGTAGGCCCTTAGCTTGTCCTGTGTAGAAGCTGAGGTAGTTTGATTCTTGCCCCAGGTGAACCCAAGGACTTTGGTGGGACCACCATTTGTGGATTTAGGAATTAAGACCAATCTTAAGGTAACTGTGGCTTAAGTCAAAGCAATGACTGATGACCAGGATTTTATCAAGATTCACCTGCATACTAGTGTTTTTCGAAGTCAATTAAATCCCACATTAAGGAAGCATAACATTATCTGTCTTCCTGTGTCTTTTCAAAAAAAGACATTGCCCTAAAATAAAAGCATACAAAAGGCATAAAAGAGACAGAAAAGCAAATCTCATTCTTAGATCACTAAAACAAACATACAATTTGATCTCAAACCAAATTGCTTCAATTTATACTCATTAATTACAGTTTTCTCACTCTCATGAAATAATTACTCATTAATAATTGCTAAATATGAAATTCTTATAACCTTCTAAATTTTACACAACTTTCATCAATGATTATAAAACATTATTTAACTTCATGTTTAATCAAAATGACACATTTTCAAAATCATTTAAGGTGGCTAAGAAGATTGTGCTTATTTAAAACCAGGACCATGTTAACACAAGTTCATGAGTCTGTTCTAACACAGGTGATGTCCTAACTCTAATCTTTAACTTTAAATTTTATAACAGTTCATTTGGTGTGGTTTAGGTATCTCCTATACACAACTCAGACAGTCTTATACACAGTTTAAGACCATGTAACAGGCCAGGAAGATTGCTCCAGGGTTGGAAGTCTGCCTTATGAGCTGGGAGAGAAGACAGCTGGGATAGTGAAGGGACCCCTAAGTCAATGATGGTTGGAGGGATTGCTGGGTGGGGATGGGAGATGTATGCTTAAAGTAGATAAAGGACCAAACATGATGGCCCCTCATTGTCTGTATTTCAAACCATAATGCCCATAAGTAGAGAGAGAGAGAGTAAGAGGGAATCTGTCTACCATAGAGGCAAGAGAAAAGGTGTGACGGGGTGGGGGGTAGGGATAGTGGGGACATTGGTGGTAGAAAATGTACACTGGTGGAGGGATGGGTTCGATGATTGTATGACTGAAACTCAAACGTGAAAGCTTTGTAAGTGTAGCTCATGGTGGTTCAATTTTTTAAAAAGTACAAAAAATGACCATGTTACAAATGTTCATATGTTTAAAACAGTTTTTCAAAATAATTCAGGGGCTGGAACAACAGCACAGCAGGTAGGCCTTGCACTCAGTTGACCTGGGTTCTATTCCCAGCATTCTATATGTCTCCTGAGCACTTCCAGGGGTAATTCCTGAGTGCAGAGCCAGGAGTAATCCCTATGCATCAGCCAGTGTGACCCCAAAAGCAAAAAAAGTAAATTAAACAAAACTATAAAAATAAGTCTATGTTTTTGACTTTTTAAATACTCCACAAATGAGTGCAATTATTCTATGTCTGTCTCTCACCGTCTTATTCATTTCACTCAGCAGGGTGTTCTCTATGACTTCATTTTCCCCTAGTATTCCATTGTGTAGTTTCTTTATGCAGTCATCTGTTCTCAGGCACTTGAGTTCCTTCTGGATTCTGTCTATTGTAAATAATGATGCAATGAATATAGGAATGTAGGTGGCTTTTCTTCATGTGTTTTACGGCCCTTAGGGTATATTTCCAGAAGCAGTATTGCTGGGACACATAGAAGCTTGAGTTCTATTTTTTTTTTTTGATGCATGCCTTCATTGTTTTCCAAAAAGGTTGGACCGGTTGGCATTCCCAACAGCAATAAATGAGAGTCCATTTCTCCTGGCATCTGTCCTACACTGGTTGTTCCTATTCTTTTTAATGTGTACCGGGCTCTGTGGCATGAGATGATATGCTATTGTTGTTTTGATTTTGCATCTCCCTGATAATTAGTTCACTTAATCACTTAACTTCCCATTAGTCGTCGATTTGCTCGAGCAGGCGCCAGTAACGTCTCCATTTGTCCCTGTCGCGTGCTAGTGTAGCCCAATGGCATCTGTTCGCTCTGGGAACATGAAGAGCCTCAAATCGATCATTCATGATCTTGACGAAGAAGTCTAACCATCTGGTAGGTGGGCGGCCACTCGGTCTTTTGACATCCCCTGGAATCCATAGGTAACAGCTCTCGTCCAGCGGTCGTCTTTAAATCTCATTACGTGACCGGCCCATCTGATTTTTGACACCTTGGCAAATGAGACAGCGTCCCTGATTCTTGATCGACGACGGATGTCAGAACTCCAGATTCTTTCTCTCATTTGAATGAAACGTGATATTCCAAGCATAGCTCTTTCAATTCTTCTTTGGGAGACCTGAATAGCATTCTCATCCTGTTTGCGTAGGGCCCAGGTCTCTGAGGCATATGTTAATGCAGGAAGAACAGTGGAATCAAAGAGATGTGCCCGGAGCCAGAGGTTCTTCGTCCTCTTAGCTATTTCTTCGACGTTCTTGAAGGCGTTCCAAGCCGCTCTCTTCCTCCTGCGCAGCTCGGGTGCCAGGTCATTTGTCATGTTGACTTCTCGACCTAGGTACAAATAGCTGTAGCATTCGGAGATGGTCGTTCCGTTGAGAGCGAATGGGGCGTCAGGAATGAGGCTGTTTCTCATAAACATTGTCTTCATAAGATTCAGCTGTAGTCCTACCTTTCCACACTCACGGTCAAAGTCGGCCAGCATTTGTGCCGCTTGGCTGATGTTTGGTGTTATTAAAACAATGTCATCAGCAAAGCAGAGGTGGTGTAGTTGCCGACCATCTATCTTCACTCCCATTCCTTCCCATTCCAGTCGTCGCATGATGTTCTCGAGGGTGGCACTGAAGAGTTTCAGTGAAATGGTATCACCCTGCCGAACCCCTCTCTTGACATCAACGATCACTTCTTTGTAGAATGGTGAGATCCTGGTAGTGAATCCACAATACAGCTCACGGGGGATCTTGATGTATTGGGCTTGAATGCCCTGATTGGCTAGGACTTCAATGACCGCTTCCGTCTCAACAGAATCAAAGGCTTTCTTTAAATCAATGAACGTTAAACAGAGCGGCATCTTGAACTCCTGAAAAACCTCAATGAGCTTGGTTATCATGTGGATATGGTCGATGGTTCTGAATCCTTTGCGGAACCCGGCTTTCTCGCATGGTTGTCCTTCATCTAGTGTTCTGCCAATCCTATTTAGGATGACTCAAGTGAACAACTTGTAGATGACAGACAATAGGCAGATCGGGCGATAGTTGCCAATGTCATGGATGTCTCCCTTCTTGAACAGTAGTACGGTCCTGCTGGTTTTCCACTGGGACGGAACCTTGCATTCAGACAGGTAGCCAGTGAAGAGCCGAGCCAGTGTATTGATGAGTACTGACGGCAGGTTCTTCAGGTGTTCAGGTCTGACCTTGTCTGGGCCGGGTGCTGTTCGACACTACCTCCACTACCCAGCCGTCGCCACACTCGTGCATGGCATTAGGATCTCTGCTTGCTCCCACCAACCACAGGTGACAAAGGGATTCTTATCAGGAGCCCCACCCTACCCTGCCCTGTCTGCTTCCATCAACCACCCAGGGATGGGATCGCGCACAGAAGACCCACCCTACCCAGATAAATACTCCACTGGCAGATTTCCACTATTGACACTACCTCCACTACCCAGCTGTTGCCACACTCCAGGACGCTTTCCGGACCCGCGTGGTAGCTCCGGCCAAGACTCACGCACGACTGAAGACCCACAGAACAGGATAAGTGGAACACTCTGAGACGTTGGACTCCAGCTCGGCGGACCCAGGAACAGAGTTTCTCTGCTTGCTCCCACCAACCACAGGTGACAAAGGGATTCTTATCAGGAGCCCCACCCTACCCTGCCCTGTCTGCTTCCATCAACCACCCAGGGATCGGATCGTGCACAGAAGACCCACACTACCCAGATAAATACCCCACTGTCAGACTTCCACTATCGACACTACCTCCACTAACCAGCCATCGCCACACTCCAGAATGCTTTCCGGACCCGCGCAGCCGCTTTGCGGCTGCACGACACATCATAAGACACTAAATACTCATCTTCCGGAATTGTCATACCATATTTGATAGGGTTCAAATATGGTAACACCTACAGGGGTGATTAGAGGTCGCCCCAAAATCCTCTATCACTCTCGGAAAGACTGGCAAGCTACCGAGAGTATTCCACCCGCACAGAAGAGCCTGGCAAGCTATCCGTTGTGTATTCGATATGCCAAAACCAGTAACTACAACTGGTCTCATTCACCTGATAATTAGTTATGTAGAGCATTTTTCACGTGCCTTTTGGCCATTTGTACTTCTTTGAGGAAGTTTCTTTTCATGATTTCCTCCCATTCTTTGAGGGTTTGGACGTTTGTTCTTTTGTAGTTCTACTAGTCCCTATATATCTTTGATATTAACCTCTTATCACATGGGTGTTGAGTAAATACTTTTTTTCCATTTCATGGGTTCTCTCTGTATCCTGGTCACCACTTCCTTTGAGGTGCAGAAGTTTCTTGGCTTCATGTAGTTCCAATTGTTTATCTTTGCTTCCACTTGTTTAGAGTCAGTGGTGTTTCATCCTTGAAGATATCTTGAGTTTCAATGTCATGGAGAGTTCTATCTATGATTCCTCTATGTACCTTATGGATTCAGGTATGATATTGAGACCTTCACTCATTTTGATCTGACTTTCGTGCATGGCATTAGAAAGAGGTCTGAGTTCAATTTTTTTCCATGTAGCTGTCCAGTGTTCCCAGCACTACTTGTTCAAGGGGCTTTCCTTGCTCCAGTTTATAAGACTAACACTCAAAGACCATATAAACAAGGAGAAGTGCCAGAAGTGGGGGGCTGGGGAAGCCACTGGACAGTCAGGTTTGGGCTTGCAGTGATGAGACACGGCGGGACCTCAGGAGATGGGGGTGGAGCCAGCCCTTTCCTCCCCACCCCAAGGAGACCCAAGTCGCAGCCCATGAAAGGCCTTTCTGGCTCTTGATCAAGCTGCTTAACGGCCATGATACCAGAGACTCAGGAACAAATCTCGGAATCCAGCATGTTTTGGCAGAAATCCCTCCAGATTTAAGTGTTAAAATTTCAGAATTTCAAAATCATGCGGCCACTACTGCAGCCATGCGACATCATATGTTATTCATAACCAGCAGTAGAAAACAAATTGTCTGCTGTTGCCTTTTCAACAGATCTGAGTGTTGGGGTAAAATCCTAAATAATAATGGTGGATCTGGTGTCAAAATATTGAATGTAATCAAAGTAGAGAGAGAGTAATGTGGAAATCATCTGCCCCACACGTAGGGGGAGGGTTAGGATGGGGGTTTACTGGGGTTTTTGGCGGTGGAGAATGGGTACTGGTGAAGGTACAGGTGCTTCACTGTATGACCAAGACCTAAACCCGAGAGCTTTGTAACTGCTCTCGGTGATTCGATAAATAAGATTATAAAAAAAAAATAAGGTGGAGTTCATGCCCAATTCAATTAGCTAATCAGTGGCTGACTAAATAGCCATAAAAAAAATTGGCGTTTCTGACTCTCCTTCCTCCCAGCCACCGAGAAACTGTGTTTCTACCTCTCCCTCTGAGAATCGGCTTTTCTACCAGTCCCTCCATCCCTCGGAGAAAAGGCCTTTCTGCCTCGCACTCCTCCTGGCGACCTAGAAACTTTGTTTCTGCCTCTTGGCCTGAGATTTGGCCTTTGTACCAATTCCTCGGAGAAATGGCGTTTCTGACTCTCTATAGTTGAGGTCACTGTTTCTGCCTCTTACTCTATCAATCCCTCAGAGAAAAAGCGGTTTAGCCTCTCCCTCGGAGAAACAAGATTTCTGCCTCTCGAAATAAGTCCAAGAACTTTGGACACTAAGAATGAAATAGTGCAGGGCTAGATAGAGCTAAAATACAGCGGACAGATGGTTTGCCTTGTACACGACTGACCCGGATTTAATCCCCAGCATCCCATATGGTCCCATGAGGTGCGAGGGACCAGGGGTCACCCCAAATCTCCTAGGGCAAGGAAAGCTCTTAAACTCTCCGCCCCCCAAAAAAGGACTGTCCAGGAGATAACTGTGGGGAACTAGAGCAATCAGTGCCCCTTGGCACCCCTGGGGTCTTCTCAAACAACCCCCAAACTCTGCCTGGTGTGCCCCCCAACAATAACAATATAAAGGAAAGAATCCTGCTCCTATAGTTGGGATGCTGCCATGAGAGAGGGGAGTGTGCCCACAAGGTGAACAGAGTCCACACACAGTTCTTAGCACCAGCCGCCATACCTTCCCAAGCTCCATCTCAAAGTGAAACTTCCTCTTTGGCCAGGGAAACCTGCCAACTTGCTGAAAACAGACTGAAAGTTAGAAAAGACAGAGTAGTCAGGTGGGCCCCACCAACACCAGGACTCGGACACTGCATGTGAGGAGTGACTTTGGTGATCCCGGGCACCTTAGGGATGGCCTGAACAGAAATGCTACCTTGGCCTCGCCAAGTGTAGCTGGTAACACACTGGGACCAATCAACTCTAATTGGGAGATTCCCCTGCTCCACCCCCAAGACATTCGTGAAAACCATCTCTGCTGAAAATCACATCTAACAGAAATCCCTGTTGGTTAGACAACTCAGAAGCCCAGCCAAAGTGAGAGTTGGTAAACTGACCCTCTCCTGGGCATGCTGAGGGAAGGAAGGGAGCGAGCTGGACTGCAATTCACAAACCAAACCAGTGATGCTAGCATGGAGGTGGCGGGGGGGGGGGGGGGGGGGGGGGGGAGGAGAAGCCCAGCTCCCAAGGCTTAGGGCAGGAGGTGTGGAACATTGTGAGCCTGGAAAAGGATCAGAGGTGAAAGTGTTACTATGCCACATGTAAATGAAAATGCATGCAAGCATGAACATCCTCTTGGGGTGGAAGCAGAGTGGAGGGGAGTCTAGATCCATCCAGAAAAATAAGTTTTCTTAATGCGCAACCTAGATCATTTCTTGCCAATAACTGAACAAGAAGAATGAGAAGTTGGATCTCTTCCCTACTATGTTTGTCAAAGGATTATATTTTAAACCAAAACTTTGCTCTTTCTGGAAAGTCCTGAGACACACTTATGTCACAGCCCTGCCCCTTCATCTTTTAGGGATTGCGTGCCTTCAGCATGTGAGGCTGGGGAGAGAGACAGGGATGGGGGAAGAGAGAGAGAGAGTTCTTAGAGGAAGTGAGGTATTTACCCTGCATGCCCCTGGGGGTCACTGGCTTCACTTTTGGATGCCAGACCATCTGAACTCCTCCTGACTCTCTGCCTTACCCTTCACAACCCTATTTAGGAGGAACTGATAGAGGAGGAACTTCTTTCAGAGGAACCCTGTGGGTGTAGAAGAAATGCCTTTTGTTCAGGTGCCTAATAACACACTGGTTCCTAATCACCCCAGGGTGAAGTAGCCTAGCCTTCTTTCAACTCCACAGAAGAGTGTGTTACCCTAGAAATCCATGTATTTTGCACAGATCTGTTTCCTTCTTTTTCAGGTTTGAAAATCAAAGACACGCGGTGCAATGAATGATTCCTCTGGTATCGGTCAGCCAGCCTTTGTCTTCTTCCACTCTCTTCTCTTTCCATTGCCTGTCCTACCAAACTAAAAAGCTAGGTAGAGCAGTTGCTGAAGAGTGGGTGCCAATGGAACTGTACACTAAGTGGGAGCGCACAAGTCCGTCCCCCCCTCCGCCCACCTCCCATGCCCACTCCCACTCCCCCACTCCCGCCATGGAAGCACCTCTCCTGGCACTGATTGACTATTTCAGTGAGCTGCCTCAGTACTTGGATCTGTCTCATCAACTGCAGTGCTCTGCTTGTGGTTTGTGATGCTGCGTGAGAACTGCTCAGTCTTAAAGTCTCCAGAAAGGGTGAGACAGGCTCTTTTGTTTCCCTTAGGAGATTGCTGTGCTGGCAGGGTCGCCATGGCTGCACTCCCAGCAAAGTTCAGGTTGATGGGGAGGCGATTTTCTAATTTTTCTAATGCTCCCTAGGAGAACATCTGGTCAGCAGTGTGAGAGCTCTATGATTCTACAGCCTGCACTGCACTTGGGGACTCTATCTGGGCCTGGCACATAGCAGGGCCCTAAATGCCCACAAGGTATAGTGTCCAAGGAGGCAGTGGGGTGTTGTGAATACTTTCAGCCATCCTCTGAAATCCTGGTTAGGCCTGATATCTGGAACTTTAGACTAGTGAAAATCCCTAGGTGCTGGTCTAGTCACCTGAGACCCAGATGGGTGCCAGTGTCCTCACCTTCCTTGGAGCAGAAAGTTTGTAGGAGAATGAACAATGCCTCGAGGGCCAGAGAGTTCTTGGTGTGGGGAACACAGGTCCTTGAGCCCTGTCCCTTCAGGGTCATTGTCCCCCAAGCTCCTCACTGCACGAACTGGACCTCAGAGTGCTACTGAATGTGCACTAACCCCTCTCCAAATAACTCCAAGAACTTTGGACATTAAGAATGAAATAGTGCAGGGCTAGATAGAGCTATAATACAGCGAACAGGTGGTTTGCCTTGCACATGACTTACCCGAATTTGATCCCCAGCATCCCATATGGTCCCATGAGTACCGCCAGGAGTATTTTCTGAGTGCAGAGCCAGCAGTAACCTCAGATCATCCTTGGATGTGACTCAAAAAGAAAATTTTAAAAAGAAAGGAAAAGAAAGAACAAAATAGTGCTAAGAGAGAAAAAATGGATCTGTAGGGGGTCAAATAGAATGAAACAAAGCAAACATTCAAAGAGTTCAATGATGAGGAGTGTAGAATTGTACAGTGGAGTAAGGTGAATTCAAACCCAGGTTTGATCCCCAGCATTATGCATGGTCCTCTGAGCCAAACCTGAATGAAGAACCATCCCTTGGCTGACTATTGCTGATAAAACCCTACTGTTCAATCCACCCTTATTGAGAGTCTGGAATAGGGTCAGTTTGAAGTGTTAAAATACCTCCTGTCAATAAAAATGCAGGCACGGTCAAAGGGGTTCTTAGAATTTTTGGTTCCTTGCTCATCCCTGATCCACGGGTTTATATATTCTTATCTATGTGCTCGGTCTTCCCCCTCCTTTCCCTCTTGAGCCTTGGGAAGTTTTTCAGCATGTGTAACTCTTTTATAGGTGACAGTTTTCTAGGACTGTGTAACTGTTTTCTAGGACAGTAGCCCAGTGGCCCCTTGTCCTGATGCTTTCTGGAAGCTTAATGTCATCACAGTGTCAGCGCCAATGCCACTGTGTGCTGTGGCCCTCGCTGCTGTCAGGACCCTGAGCTGAGCACTGCAGCTTCTTGGAGGAGCCCCTGTCCCCATGGGCTCTGTCACTAGATATATGCTTCCTTGAGTAGTTTTTCCAGGGTGCAAACTGACCTGGAGTTTTCAATGTCCTTTTGACGATCCAAGCTTCTGACTAACTCCTTTTCCCAGGCCCTGGGAGACTTTCATCATAGGAGCTCAGGTTCTTTTTCAGTTGGTTGTGCCCCAGTCACTCTTCCCTCCTGTCCGTCTCCCTTATCCTAAACTAGCTGAGGATGGGTTAGCAGGTGGTTTGGGCGGGTGTCAGTTTTGTGTTTTCTGTATCTGTGTCTCAGGGGCTGTTTCCAGAGGCTGGATTGCTGCTTGCACAGTTTCTCTCAGCCCCTCAAGGAGCACTAGCCTGAGTTGGGTCCCTGGTGCCCAGGGCTGCTTGCTCCTGCACCCAGTTGGCCTAGGAAGTGGCCGAACTGTGTTTTGTGCTTGTTGGTGAGGAAGGCTTTACTATCAGCAGCTGTGGGACAGGATGCTGGTCAGGATAGGCCCCAGTGAACTCATTTCCTGCCTGTACTGAACTGCAATAGCTCTGTGTGTGTGTGTGTGTGGGGGGGGGGGGGGGGGGTGCCTACCGTATTTCACCATATAGATGCACCTTTGCTTAAAAGTAATGACACAGTTGTATCACATTAGGCTCACATCCCACTATGGCGCACCATTCCTCAGAGATCTAAAATCTGTCTGATTTCATTGGCTTTCCCTCTTTCCACTGCAGGTCATCCGGTACTGTTTTATTTTAAATGTATAGTTTTAAATCAGTCACGTTTCTTCAGTGTACTTATATTTTCAATTAGTGTTACAAAAATTTTTTTTTGACCAAATCTATACAGGAAAGGCTCTTGCTATGCACAGGGCCAACCATGCTCACTCCCTGTCTCTACTTATGGTGTTTGAGCCAAGCCAGTGAGCATTTCCACACAGTTGGGTGTGGTAAAAATAGCAGCGCACCCTGTAGCCCTCTCCCATTCCAAGCATCAGATTATATACTTCCTAAATTTCAACTCTTCTGGAAATTTTTGAATTTTGTTTTGATTTGTTTTGGGGCCACACAGGGTATGCTCAGTATTTACTCCTGGATCTGTGCTCAGGATGATGCTCAGGCATTCTCAGGAGACTCTAATGTAGTGCTAGGGATTGAACACTTGCAAATCAAGAACTCTAGGAACCGTACACTGTTTCCAGACCTGAAGTGTACTTTTTTATACTGATTGGATCTCTGGAATCTTTGTAGAGGAAGTGTCTATTAGGTCCCCCCGCCACTCTTCTTTGGTGGGGAAAGCATCCCACTTGGCTGTGCTAAGAGAATATTTCTGGCTTTGTACCCATAGGTCACCCCTGCTATTCTCTGTATATTGTGATGGAGATTGAACTCTAACCCCAAGAGTCCTATAGAGGACATTGAGTATGGTGTGACCTGAGAGACAGGAATCTAATTTCTCTCTCTCTCTCTCTCTCTCTCTCTCTCTCTCTCTCTCTCTCTCTCTCTTTTTGCTTGGGGACGTGATTCATGTGGCTATGCAATTTTCCCAGCATCATCTCTTGATAAGGCTTTCCCTGATCCATTTCATACTTGTAGCTTTTGGCAGACAGTGCAATAACACAGAGGTTAGGGCCTGGCTGTCTAAGGAATAGCCCAGGTATAATCCTCGGACTCTAGGTGGTGCCCCAAGGAGTGACTCCTGAAAGCAGAGCCAGGACTATGCCCTGAGCCATGCCTGGTGTGGCCATGAAAGTCAAACAAAAATACACATACATGTACCTCCTTTGTCCAAGGAGCTGTTATAATATTACCTGTTCATAAAGGTGAGGATCTGTCACTGTGCTCTCAATTTCTTTCATTGATCTGAGAGTTTGCTTTTCCCCAGTAGCACACATTCTGGGTCACTTTAGCTTAATAAAATAATTTAATTTTGGGGAAAACTGGACCGGAGCCATAGTCTAGCAGGTAGGATGTTTACCTTGGCACACCACCATCTTGGGTTTGAGCCTTGGTATCTCATATAGTTCCTTGAGTCCTGCCAGGTATAACCTCTGAGTGTAGAGCCAGGAGTAAAACCGGAGCACTGCTGGGTGTGACCCAAGACACAAAAAGGTAAAAGAAATGGGGAGAAGAAAGCCTCACATCTTTATTCCCCTGACTCCCCTGGTATAAGTGGGGAAGAAGAAGGATTACTCTCTATATATTATATTTCATTTTGGGTGGGGGCATACCTACCAATGCTCCAGGCTTATTCCTGGTGGTTTTCAGGAAACTATAGTCATGTCAGAGTTTGAACCGAGCTCAGCAGTTGTAAGACAAAACTATTATTAAGATGTAAGACAAACATTATTAAAATATATAAAGCAAGAGGGTCCTAAGAGATAGTGCACAGAGAAGGACTTTAGCCTTCCACAGAGTCACCTTATTCCAACCCCAGCATTCCATATGCTGCCAGGTCTCAAGAGCTTGCCAGGAGTGGTTCTGAGTGCAGACCCTGAAGTTAACCCCAGGACTGCTGTGTATGGCCCCAAAACTTAAAAAATTACGTAAAATCTAAAGAATATGTAAAAAAAAAACAGAATAAAAGTTATTCCATGTTGATAACTCCCACTAATGGTGCTGGCAAAATTACAGCACCCAGACCCTAGCAAGCAGTGCTGAAGAAAAAAGTGGATTACACTCTAACTCTTATATAAAATCAAATGAATGGAGAGAAAATACCTGGATGTTAAGACTTGAAACCATCAAACAAAAGACCACAGGTGAAATGACCAAATATGTGACATCAGCTTCAGAGATGTCTTTAGGGTCTAAACGCCAGTGGCTAGGGTGGAGACAGCTAAACTAGTTGATTGGGACTAATCAAAATACAAGCTGCTGTAGCTGAAGGAAACCTTAGCAGAAAAAAAAGCTTAATAAATGGTAGGAAATATTTGCAAGAACACATTTGAGAAGAGCTTACTCTCTAAGGTATAAATAGAACTTGTGTAACTGAACAAGAAAACAAGAACCCAATTGTAAAAGGTATGGCCAGAGCAGCAGGTCTGGGATTTGCCTTGCACCCGTCCCAAAGAGATTAATTTCAGGCACCATGGATACCATTGTGCTGCCAGGAGTGATCCTAGATCACAAAACTGGAAAGAAGTCTGAGCACCACAAAGTGTAGCCCCAACCCCTATCCACCCCCAATGTTCAAATGGAACCGGAGATACAGTACAGTGGATAGGGTGTTTGCCTTGTACATAGTCTATTGTGTTTCATCTCTGGCACCAAATATGGTCCCCTCAACTCCACCTGGTATATATATATATATATATGCACATATATATAAACATATATAGAGAGAGAAAGAGGGAGAGAAAGAGAGAGCGGGATAGAGAGTGCTCAGAGCTCAGTGGACAGCACAAAAGTACATGCCTTGCATACATTAAACTCTGTTAGATACTGGACACACATATGCACATATTATTGCAAGGAAAGGAGGAAAAGGTGGTGGTGGATGCCAGAAACCCAGCACTGAAAGAGAATCTAGCAAGGAGCTTCAAGTTGCATGAATTTCCAAACGTCATATATATATATATATATCATGTATATATATGTGTATATGTATATATATACATTTATAGCACTGCACTGTAGCACTGACCTCCTGTTGTTATCGATTTGCTGGAGCGGGCACCAGTAACGTCTCAACAAATTGTGAGACTTGTTGTTACTGCTTTTGGCATATCCAATACGTCATTAGTAGCATGCCAAGCTTTGCCGTGTGGGTAAAATACTCTCGGTAGCTTGCCGGGCTTTCTGAGAGGGGCTGAGGAATTGAACCCAGGTCGATTGTGTGTAAGGCAAACACCTTACCCGCTGCACTTTGGCTCCAGCCCATACACCTTTATACAACAAAGAAATTGCAAAAAAAATCTAACATTAAAGTTAACATTTATTGATCATGTACAGTTTTCTAGACATGCTGTAATACAGTGCCCCATCAAATATAAAAAGCAAAATCCCAAACCAACAGAAGTAGACAAGGTGCCTGTTATCAATTCCCCTTTCTTTGGAGGGTTAGGCCACTTTCTGTTTTTTCAGTTTTGTTCTTCTTGTTTCTCACCTAGAGGTGCTTAGGGCTAACTCCTGTGTTTGGGGATCACCCTGGCAGGTAATGGAGGTGGGGGACACCACATGGGAATGCCTGGATGTCCAGGTGTCAGGCCTCCTGCAAGGTGAGCACCTTATCCATTTCCTGTTTTTCCAGCCCTAGGGTTAAAAGGATAGCTCCAGGGGTAAGACTGAGATATACCTTGTAATACCCCTCACCCAACCACCCCCCCCAGACTGGACAGACACCAAAGCATAAAACCGGAGATCAGGAAGAGCATAGCAGGCTGGCTGTAGCCCAAGAAATGTGAGGGGAGGGACGGGACGGCTCGTGTGGGGGAGAGGAAGATACTTTTGAGACTGGAGAGACAGTAGAGCAGGTAGGCACCTGCCTTGGATTGTAATCAACTGAGATACTGGAGAAAAGTGTTTTGAGCCCAGGAGGAGCACAGGGGGAATGAGCACAAGATCCACCCAGTGGGCACAAGCCTGTGACATGAATTGATGCTTGGTTATCACAAGGGCCAAAGCGACTTTAGCCCTCTGCGTGTCACTTTGATGCCAGTCTGAAAAATGACAGGTCAGGAAAGGCACTGCAGTTCCAACCAGAAAATGAAGCCAGCATCAACTTATTCATCCCACAAGGGAGAAACCTGGTCTTGGATGCTGGCGTGATGCCCAAACCATCTGGTGCTGCTGCTAAAAGCGATGCCCCCCTGCAAATGAGAGTTCCTCCCCATCTAAGGACTGGTCCAGGGCATAGGGACTGTGATCTTAAGGGGACTGCAGAGAGACTCTCTTCTATGCTTTGTGGGGGGGTTAGGGTCTGGAAAGGAGGAAGGTGCCCATGAAGACCTCGCCTGCTGGACTAGATGGACAAAGAGCTGCTGAGAGAAAGCACAGTGGCCCCAGCTGCCAGAGGCCTGTCAGAAACCTTAAACCCTGTTGACCAGCCCCAGCCCCTCAAGGCCCTACTAGGTCCGTAGAGTCCTGGCAGCAGAAATCTGTAGGAGAATGAATAGTGCTTAAAGGGCCAGAGTGAGATTTAGGTGTGTGGAAATTCAGATTTTGAGCCCTGAGGATTCAGGGTCATTGTCCCCCAAGCAGCATCCAGCAGGGACTAGAGGTCTGAGCATCACTGGTTGGGCACCACCCTCTCTCCAAATAACTCCAAGAACTTTGGACATTGAGAATGAAATAGTGCCAAGAAGCTTTGGATTGGGGGCAGGGGGAGTTGAGTAGAACAAAATAAAATAAAGATTAATATATTCCAATGATGAGGAGCTGGAGAATTAGAAACAGAATAAGGGGAATCCGAACCCAGGTTTGATCTCCAGCATTATATATGGTGTCCTGAACCCTACCTGATTGCAGAACCAGAAATGAGACTGAGCTCTGCGGGTGGAAGTTGAAAAATAAATTCCAATAATATTGGGGGGGGGGGTGCGGAGCAGAGAGATACCACAGCAGGTAGACCTTTCTCTTGCATGTGGCCAAACTAGGTTCAATGCCAGGCATTCCAAATGGTCCCCTGAGCAACTCCAAGAATTTTTTTTTTTTTTTTTTTGCTTTCTGAGTCACACCCTGTGATGCACAGGGGATACTCCTGGCTCTGCACTCAAAAATTACTCCTGGTGGTGCTCGGTGGACCATATGGGATGCTGGGGTTCGAACCTGAGTCAGCTGAGTGCAAGGCAAACGCCCTACCCCCTACCCACTGTGCTATCTCTCCAGCCCCCAGGAGTGATTTCTGAGTATAGAGTCAGGAGGAACCCCTGAGCACTGCAGTGTGTGGTCCAAAAACCAAAAAGAAATATACATGTTTTAAATCAATTTTTATATAGTTGTTCACAATATACTGCATTCAATATTCCAACGCCAATCCCACCACCATTGCATCAGCCCACCACCATCATTAAATATGAATATTCGTAAAAAGGAAAGTTTTTTGATTTGAAAGTTTTGCTTACAGGGGAGTTTCCAAACAGCAGGCGATGAGTGGTTCCCTTTTATCATTTTAGAAAGATGGCTTATGTTTCCACTATGAATAATAAAGGCATTCACCAAAAAATCTAGTTCCCCTTTTGGGAGGGGGGATCTAGAATTAGTTATTGCTAGTGTTAAACCAGAAAATTTGACTTAATTAAATAAGTTCTAAAATTCACATAAAAGTCATTAAAACAAACCAACAACACCAGCAGCTGAAAAACTACTGAAAAAAAAACATATAATTTATTAATATTTCTGATGGGCATGGTGGCCATTCAGAAAACTTAACCCAGAACCCCACACATAAAAGGTTAAGTGTTCTCCCTCAAAGTCACACCCTAGGCTCAAAGACATAAAAGTTTCCCCAGATTAAATTAAAAAAGGGGGGAAGAAAGGATGCACTAGGAAATAAGCAGACAGTACCCCTTGGCACCCCCCCCCCCAGGTCTCCCGGAACAGTCCTCAAGCTCTTTGTCTCCCATCACACACAATCATAATGAAAAAAAAGGAATCATCTACCCCAAGTGGGGTGCAGCTGACCCAGTGGGGATTGTAACTGCTCTGGGAACACAGTTCATGTTCAATTTTTTGCACCAGCAGTCCTAACTACACCTGCTGCATCTCAAAGAGAAACTTCCTTCCTGGCCAGAGAAACTCACCAATTTGCTGGGAACAGACCTATTAGGGGCGGGGAGATAGAGAGTGGGCAGGTGCAGTGATTGCTCTACCACTGCTGGACCCCCAGTTCATGACCCTGGTTTCCTCATGACTCCCACCACCATCACCCAGGCACTGCTTGGTGTGACCCCAGAAGAGGACACTATTTTCTATTTAAAATATTGTTTTTTACAGGAGAGTTTCCAAAAAGAAAAACAAAATCATTTTTTAAGGAGAAAAAATATTTTTCTTTTAAAATAAATGTTTTGTACAGATGAGTTTTCAGAGGGCAGGAGATGAGGGAGAGGCAGAAACGTGTTTCTCCAGGGTGTTTCCGGAAAAGAGATTCAGAAATGGCATTTCTTGGTTGCTGCCACAAGGAAGAGGCAGAGAAGGCATTCCTCAGTGCGTTTTCCAGAGGGAGAGGCAGAAATGCCGCTTCTCGGTAGCCGCTTCGAGGGAGAGGCAGAAAAGCCATTTCTCAAAGGGAGAGGCAGAAAAGGTGTTTCTCGGTCGCCCCGACTAGGGAGAGGCAGAAATGGCTTCTAGTGGGAGAGGCAGAAAAGGCGCCGATTAGGGAACAGCAGAAAGGTCGTTTCTTGGAGGGAGAGGCAAAAACAGCTTTTCTCAGTCTCCTGATAGGGAGCAGCAGAAACACTGTTTCTACAGATGACTGGTTAAAGAAACTTTGGTACACCTACACAATGGAGTACTATGTAGCTGTTAGAAAAGATGAAGTCATGAAATTTACATACAAGCGGTACTACATGCAAAGTATCATGCTAAGCAAAATGAGTCAGAAAGAGAGGGACAGACATAGAAAGATTGCATTCATCTGGGGAACATAAAGTAACAAAATAGGAGACTAACACCCTAGAATAGCCGAGATAAGTACCAGGAGGATTACTCCATTGCTTTGAGGACAGCCGCACATGCTAGGGGAAAAGGCAGCTCAGATAGAGAAGGGAGCACCAAATAAAGGGTGTTGGGAGGATCCTCCCAGGATGGGAGATGCATGCTGAAAGTAGGTGACAGACTGGACTTGATTGCCACTTGATGCCTCTTTTGCAAACCACAGCACCCAAATGGAGAAAGAGAACAAAAGGGAATGCCTTTCCACAGAGGCATGTTGGGATGGGGGGAGAGGGATACTGGGATCAGGGGTGGTGAATGGGCACTGGTGGAGGGATGGGTATTCAATATAACTGAAATATATTGTATAACTGAAACCCAAGCACAAAAATTTGTAAGTCTACATCGGTACCTCATGGTGTTTCACTAATAAAAAGAAACGGTGTTTCTTGGTCGCCACAAAGAGGAAGAGGCAGAAAGGCCATTTCTAGGCGGGAGAGGCAGAATCAGCATTTCTAGGTCGCCGTGGCTAGGGAGCGGCAGAAAAGGCGTTTCTCAGAGTGAGAGGCAGAAACACCCTTTCTCCCTTTCTCAGTCTTCCCGACCAGGGAGAGGCAGGAAAGCCATTTATTTATCGGAGGGAGAGGCAGAAACGATGTTTCTCAAAGGCGTTTCTCCGAGGGAGAGGCACAAGTGGCGTTTCTCAGAGGGAGATTCAGAAAAGGCGTTTCTTGGTCGCGATGAGGGAGTCAGAAAGGCCATTTCTCGGTTGCCTCAAGAGAGAGTCAGAAACGCCGTTTCTCCGAGGGACATGTAGCAATGCCAGCTCTCAGAAAGAGGCAAAAACGTCGGTTCTCCGAGGGACTGGTAGAGAAGGAGAAAGTCCTCTAGGGGAGGGGGTGTCTCTCGGCCCTGGAGTGCTCAGCGCAGACGAAGGAAGGGCAGCAGGCACGGGGCACAGAGGACACTGCAGGCTGAATCCACTTCAAAGGGCGCGAGAAACCTGGTCCTGGCGCCCGCCTGCAGTGGCAAGGGTTCCAGGCGATGCGGAGGAAGCACCGCGGCAGTGGCCTGGCTGTCTGGCCACGCGTCTTCCGCGCCTTCGCCTGCGTTTCGGCCTGCGCTGGGCGGTCTGCCTGAGCGTCGGTCTGCAGAAAGTGCTGGTGGTTGTGGCCCGGGGCTGTGCGGTCAAGTGCGACGGGCCCGGGTTCCCGGCGCTGGGCGTGCAGGAGGCCGCCCCCTCCGCCAGGGGGCGGGCCGGGGCGCGGTACTCACGGGCAGGCGGCTCCAGCAGAGACTGGGCGGGGCCGGGGGGTGGGGGGGAGGAGACCCCAGTACAGCCACAGGGGGACTGCGGAGCTCTCCGGAGCGTGGTCGGCGCCTGGGCGCGGAGACTCGGGGAGCACCGAATAGGGCCCGGCCCCGCCCCGTAGGAGGGGGCGCGGGAGGGAAGACGTGGGTCTCGGGGAAGGCCCGCAAGGGTTTCCGCAATCTCGCGCCCCGCCGCTGTGCGCTCCGCAGCGCCGTCGCCTCGTGGGGGCGTCTGTGCGCCGTCTCCCCGGCTCCGTGGGAGGCGGTGGTCGCCGGCGCGTCCGCTCCTGCCGCGGTGTCAGCTATTGTCTCTACCGCCGAGTCCGATTCCGCCGCGGCCCGTGGTGCTCTGTGCGTTGACCCCTGCTCCCGGATCTGCAGCGCCCTGTCCTCTTCCCGGGCTCTACTCTCTAGCCCTCTCTTCCGCTGCGTCCCCGGCGAGCCCTAAATGTCCAGTGGGGCCGCCGCCATCCCGAGGAAAGCCGCGGAGTGAACAGATGCTCATATGTGCTGCAATTGCTCTAGCCCGGGTCTTGCGCCATGCTAGAACTTTATCCCCTGGACTGTCTCCCTGCCCAGTACCTCATTCTCTGGGGACATTCTCTCTTGGCTCTTCCCTGACACTTGGCTTTGGCGCTCCCCATCCCTGACCCTTTCAGTCCAGGCTGACGCCACCGCCTTGCACAGTGTCCACACCGGGGCTGCACCTCTGCTGGAGCAGGGCCTGTGTCGGACTCTCTGCAGGTCTCCCCTGAGGGTCCCCTCCCCCACTGGCATTTCCTGTTATTGCAGCTTCCCAGGTCTCTGAGTCCATCCTCCTTCTGATTATATTCCTTACTTTCCAGGGGGAAATCTCCCTCTTGTGAGTTGTTGCTTACTTGCTCAGTAAATCCCTTGTGCTTTCAAGCTCCTCCAGTTAACCCTTGCTGTCCCCAGAAGCAGGATGGGAAGGTGAGCCCCTCTGCAGCAGAGACTGGGGAGCCTCATGGTCTCCTGCAGCTCAGGGCTTCCTTCCCAAGGGGGTCAGGTCGGTCTCAGCCCAGCTCAGCTCTCTCTGTGCTGAGGTGTCTGGGAGTGATCTGGCTTGAAATTTCTGGTAAGTCTCCTGTTTCTGTTTTTTTTTTTTAATTTAATTTAATTTTATTTTATTTTTATTTGCTTTTTTGGGTCACACCCAGTGACGCTCAGGGATCACTCCTGGCTCTGCACTCAGGTGTTACTCGTGGCAGTGCCTGGGGGACCATATGGGATGCTGGAGATTGAACCCGAGTTGGCTGTGCACAGAACAAGGCTAATGCCCTACCTGCTGTGCTATGGCTCTGGCCCCACTCTTTACTTTTTGGGGGAAGTTTTTGTTGGGACCTTGAATAGCTGTGCATAGGGGCTACCCCTGGCTTCAGGCTCAGGTTCATTCCTGAGGTGCTTGGGGACTTGGAGGGGTGGGTGTGGGTGGAGCAATGGGTGGCGAGGGTTAAGTGGGTGGTGAGGGTTAGGTGGGAGGCTGGGATGCACTTGGCAATGCATGTAAGAGCCACTTGATGTAATATTATTTGACCCCAATGCTCAGGGATTACTCTTGGGTGTGTGCTTAGGAATTACTCTTGGCAGTGCTCAGGGACCATATAGGATGCTGGGGATCTCTTTCATCAACGTGAAGAAGCTCCAGAAGTCAGACCTCTTATTGTGCCCCAGGTTCCGATTCCCAGTTGTGGAGAGACCAAGTCCATACACACAAAATGAAAAAGCACTGTAGCACTGTAGCACTGTCCTCCCGTTGTTCATCAATTTGCTCCAGTGAGCCCAGTAGCGTCCCCATTGTGAGACTTGTGGTTACTGTGTTTGGCATATCCAATACGTCACAGGTAGCTTGCTGGAGCAATAGCTTGCTGGAGCGATAGCACAGTGAAAAAAACAAAGGAACTTTATTGCTAGCTGGAGCTAGGGTCCAAATCTCATCCAACACAGTGGAGTCTTGACAAGGACCCTAACTCCAAATCACAAGGTTTTTTTTTTTAAAAAATAGGTTTCAAGATTAAGCAAACGCAGTGGCAAGAGTGGTCAGGCAACAATGGCCAGGCAACAGTTAAACAATAGTTTCCAGTAAGAGTAACAGTTTATGGTTACATAACCTAACATTCTTTGAGGTTAACAAAAGACAATTTGGGGGGCATTTTGATTGAGTGAGCCCACTTGCTGTGCCCAGGAATTTTCCAGGTGGGTTCAGTTTAGCTAGTTACACATTGTTTGATTTCTGGGAAACTGAGACTGTTTAATGTCTAGGAACTGAATCTGAGGCCTACCTGATTTTTCTCATTTCCGAGGCCTGTCATGGTGTCAGTTTTGCCCTTACAGTCTTCTCATTTAAGTTGGTATAATCTCTAGGGGAAAACATTAAGCTGGCAAGGAGGCAGATAGGAAAGAGCCTCATGGCAATGAATTCCTAGGAAGTTATAAAACCAATAGCCTCAATGCTGCAAAAACCCACCTGTGAACACAAAGTAAAATTTTTGGTTATATGCAGAACAGATCTGATGGCTCATGTACAATGAGGTATGCAAAAAAATAAATACTTTAACCAGTACTGCAGAGTACAACTAGTCGTGTGAAAAAAAAGTTGATTTTATCTATGTATGAGATTTGGCTTTTATTATGCCTTTTTTCTTTCTTTTTTGGGTCACACCCAGTGATGCACAAGGGTTGCTCCTGGCTCTGCACTCAGGAATTACTCCTGGTGGTGCTGGGGGACCATATGGAATGCAAGGCAAACACCCTACCTGCTGTACTGTCACTCCAGCCCCACATTTTGTTATTGAAATTTGGTTTTGGTATTTCTGATTTAACAATGTTGCCTGACTTGTTAGAATTTGAAAAAAAGTGGCACTTAAAACAGGTCAATAAGTGCCTATATTATTATAATTGCTATCAAATATCTAGTAAATGGAATAGTGGCCTGTGTCCAGATTTTGTTGTTCTTTGGGCCACACCAGTAATGCTCAGAGATTACTCCTGGCTCTGTGTTCAGGGATCAGTCCTGGCTCTGTGTTCAGGGATCAGTCCTGGCAGTGCATGCCACCATATAGGATGTCTGACGTTAAACCCTCGTTAGCTGCTTGCAAGGCAAGTGCCCTCCATGCTGTACTAATGCTCGGGCCCTGTGTCCAGACTTATGTTACCGTGCAACATCCTGACATGGGCTCCTCACAGAAGAAGCTCCATTTTTTTTCTTTTTGAGTCACACCCAGCCATGCACAGTGGTTCCTCCGGGCTCTGAACTCAGGAATTAACTCCTGGTGGTGCTCCGGGGAATATATAGGATACTGGGAATCGAACCCGGGTCGGCCGCGTGCAAGCAAACACCCTACCCACTGTGCTTTTGTCCAGCCAAGAGGCTCCATTTAATGAAAAGAAAAAAAGGTTATGTATTTGTGTAAGTAGCAATACTGCTGTCCTCGGTGGCAAAATGGAAGAAAAGTTTGAGGTTGTGGACCCCTCCTGCATATGCCTTTGTGCCCTTGCTGGCTGCACAACCATCTCAGCAGTCGCAGTTCCCAGGGCAAGTGATGGCTGAGAATGATGAAGTATCACTGCCTTTATGCTGATTGTAATTTTGAAGGTAGGAAGAACTAACAAGCACTCAATGCTTCATAAATAGAGGATATCAGGAAAAGAAAATATGTATTTCTAGTGAAAATGAAATTAAGATTTAAAATATTTAAGTCGAATCGTAGGGTTTTGACGTTTTAATAAAAGAAGTATACTTGACCTTCCAGCTAAGCTGCACAAAAGTAATTTTAAAACTTTTCCCCCTTTTCTTTAGAGTATGTTATGTTTTATATACTTATTTTTATTGAATCACCATGAGATAGAAAGTTACAACATTGTTCATGGTTGAGTTTCAGCCATAAAATGTTCCAGCACCCATCCCCAGACAAATGTAGTTATATGTCTCCTATTTTCTGCAACAATTGTCCCCCATTTCACCTCTGCCATTCCTCTTCATGGTATACACCTTTTTCTCTCACTTCTGTGCTCTCACTCTTTCCTTTCTCTCTCTCATTCTCTCTCTCTTCTCTCTCTCTTTCCTATTAGGTATTGTGGTTTGCAATACAGGCACTGAAAGAGTTATTGTGCATATCACTTTACCTCCTTTCAGCACCTGGTTCTTCTCTAGAGCCATGGTTTCCAACTTACTGTTATAGTGATCCCTTCTCTGTTCCAACTTCCCTCCCCTGCCCCCCCACTTCTGGCATTTCTCCTTGTTTATAAGGTCTTTGAGTGTTAGTCTTATACTATAAACGGGAGCAAGGAAAGCCCCTTGAACAACCAGTGCTGGGAACACTGGACAGCTACATGGAAAAAAATTGAACTCAGACCCCTTTCTAATGCCATGCACAAAAATCAGATCAAAATGGATGAAAGGTCTCAATATTATACCTGAATTCATAAGGTACATAGAGGAAACATAGGCAGAACTCTCCATGACCTTGAGGCTCAAGGTATCTTCAAGGATGAAACACCAATGACCAAACAAGTGGAAGCAAAGCTAAAGCATTGAAACTACATGAAACCAAGAAATTTCTATACCTCAAAGGAAGTGGTGACCAGGATACAGAGAGAGCCCATGAAATGGAAAAAAAAGTATTTACTCAACACCCATGTGATAAGAGGTTTCTATCAAAGATATACAAAGCACTAGTAGAACTACAAAAGAAAAAACATCCAATCCTCAAAAAATGGGAGGAAGTCATGAACAGAAACTTCCTCAAAGAAGTACAAAAGGCCAAAAGGCACATGAAAAATGCTCGACATCACTAATTATCAGGGAGATGCAAAACCAAAACAACAATGGCATATCATCTCATGCCACAGAGACTGGTACACATTAAAAAGAACAGGAGCAACCACTGTAGGACAGATGCCAGGAGAAAGGGACTCTCATTTATTGCTGGTGAGAATGCCAACTGGTCCAACCATTTTGGAAAACAAGGCAAGCATGCATCAGAAAACTATAAATCAAGTTTCTATGTGTCCCAGCAATACTGCTTCTGGAACTAGACCCTAAGGGCCTTAAAACACATGAAGAAAAGTCACCTGCATTCCTATTTTCATTGCATCATTATTTACAATAGCCAGAATCTGGAAGGAACCCAAGTGCCTGAGAACAGATAGATGACTGCATAAAGAAACTACACAATAGAATACTATATAGCCACCAGGAAAAATGAAGTCATAGAGAACACCCTGCTGAGTGAAATGAATCAGAGGGTGAGAGACAGACATAGAATAATTGCACTCATTTGTGGAGTATTAAAAACACCAAAAAATACTTGTTTTTATTGCTTTATTCATTTTTCTGTTGGGTCACTTGGGGAGATGCACAGTTATTACTCCTGGCTCTGCACTCAGGAATTACCCCTGGCAGTGCTCAGGGGACCATATAGGATGCTAGGAATAGAACCGGGTCGGCCACTGGCAAGGCAAACGCCCTACATGCTGTGCTATTGTTCCAGCCCCCAACTTGTTTTTAAAGACTGTTTTAAAGATATGAACCTGTGTAACATAGTCATTTTTTGTACTTTTTTTCGATTGAATCACCTTGAGGTACACTTACAAAGCTTTCATGTTTGAGTTTCAGTCATACAATGATCGAACCCATCCCTCCACCAGTGTACTTTTTCTACCAGCAATGTCCCCAGTATCCCTCACCCCCCCCCACCCTGTCATACCCTTCCCCTTGCCTCTATGGCAGACAGTTTCCCTCTTACTCTCTCTCTCTCTCTCTCTCTCTCTCTCTCTCTCTCTCTCTCTCTCTCTCTCTCTACTTATGGGCATTATGGTTTGAAATACAGACAATGAGAGGCCATCATGTTTGGTCCTTTATCTACTTTCAGCATCCATCTCCCATCCCAACCCAGTGATACCTCCAACCATCATTGACTTTATGATCCCTTTTCTATCCTAGCTGCCTTCTCTCCCAGCTCATAAGGCAGGCTTCCAAGCCTGGAGCAATCTTCCTGGCCCGTTATATAGTCTTAAACTATGTATACAACTGTCTGAATTGTGTATAGGAGATACCTAGACCACACCAAATGGACTGTTATGAAAGTTAAAGTTAAAGATTAGAGTTAGGACATCACCTTTGTTAGAACAGCCTCATGGACTTGTGTCAACATGGTCCTGATTTTAAATAAGCACAATCTTCTTAACCATCTTGAATGTTTTTGAAAATGTGTCACTTTGATTAAACATGCAGTTAAATAATGTTTTATAGTCATTGTATTAAAGTTGTGTAAAATTTAGAAGATTATAAGAATTTCATGTTTAGCAATCATTAATGAGTAATTGTTTCATAAGAGTGAGAAAACTGTAATTAATCAGTATAAATTGAAGCAATTTGGTTTGGGATCAAATTCTATGCTTGTTTTAGTGATCTAAGAAGCTTTTTGAGGAAGACTGCATTAGGATGTAATGAGATAACCTTTTCTCTCTCTTTAATGCCTTTTGTATGCTTTTATTTTAGGGCAATGTCTTTTTTGCATAGACACAGGAAGACAGATAATGTTATGCTTCTGTAATGTGGGACTTAATTGACTTCAAAAAACACTAGTATGCAGGTGACTCCTAATAAAATTCTGGGCATCCCTCATTGCTTTTACTGAAGCCTCAGTTGCCTTAAGATTGGTCTTAATTCCTAAATCCATAAAAGGTGGTTCCACCAAGGCCTTGGATTCACTTGTTGCAAGAATTAAACTATTCTAGCTTGTACACAGGACAAGCTGAGGGCCTATAAGAAGCATAACTGTTTAAGAGCATGGTTTTGGAACAGGCTGTGACCCGAAGGAAGCAATTGAAACGGAACCCCGTTGTATTGGAAAAAGCTCACTTGTCCTGGGAACTGTAGTCAGAGAAATGTGGTGAGATGTCCCTAGGAAAAGCCACCCCTCTCTAACCTTTCACCCTGACCCCAGAGAGACCATTTAAGCTTAATCAAAAGTGTGTAGATAAAAGTAATCTAGATCTCTTACCTTTTTTATGCAAAATGACTGTAAATATTTCAGAAGTAAAGTTAATCTATTATTGTGACTGTTTATTGGATTACCAGTGGAGAAAGAGAGAAAGCAATGAATGCTTCAGTAATTTGTTCTTTAGTATAAATAGATCCTGTGGGAAAAATTAAGCAAGTGTGTCCTAGTAGGTTAATTTAAAGGCCACCAAGTAGATTCACCACTCTGGAGTTGCTATTCATGAGGATCAACTGGAGTGAATCACAACACCAAATCCACAGCATCTTCTCTGCCTGCCAATGTTGAGATGCCAGAGAGGCTTCAGCACTACTCAGCCAAGACCTGGAAGCTGACTGGCCAGCAAATCACAAGCTTGAGGAATGGATCACGGACCCTGAATTGGGACATGGTGTCTCTCCATCTTTGCAGGCCAACAATGCACAAGCTTGAGGAAAGGATCACGGACTGTGAGATGCAACATGGTGCCTCTCCATCTTCTCAGGGTGCTGTCACATTAGCCCTGCTGCTGGCACATCAAACTAATGGCCAGTGCCACCAAGGATTGGGGCTGGATAAAAAAGAGTAACGAGTGACCTTCATTTCTTCAGCCCTCTAATTTCAATTCTTGTTGACTGGATTAACAAGACCGTTAGTTCTTTTGCTATTTGACTTTCTGGTTAGACCCAATGCTTTTTGTTAAATTGATGTTTATGTGCACATATTATAGTCGTGTTTTGCTGATTAAAGATATTGAGGAATCAATGATTCCACCTGAAAACAGGGGATGGGGATATTAATGATGGAAATTTATGATACATATTTTCGATTTTACAATTGATTTATAGCATATACTTTAAAGAGATGATTTTGCTAGTCGGTAGAAAGTTTCAAAGATGCCCACCCTGTCTGTACATGAGATGGACTTCCCTGTTCCAAGCGAAGACAATGCTGATTTCCGGAAACTATACTGATAAAATGCCACAGTGTGTGTGCACCTCCACATTGCCTGAACATGGAGCAAAGCAATGACTTGCAGTACTGTGCTATAAAAAAAGGCTTCTGAACCCTTGAGCTTGATCTAAATCTTCAGATGCTTGCCTAGCTTAGACCCAATGTTCTTATGAACCATGTGATAAAGGTCTCCTTGTGCTTAATGAAGCGAACTCCTGTTGCAACACTCTGGCACTTTCCTTAGAATTAACTCTGGTCCAGGCTGTGTTGGCTTCACCCCAGGAAGGCTTTTTTATTTCCCTGGTAGAGGTACAGAGGCTAGACTCCTGACCCTGTGACCTGCTCTCTGTATCAAGAAAAGTCCTGGAAACCAGGATTTCTCCCAACCCTGGAGTGGGATTCAGAAAAAAGACGCCCTGATTTTTTAGAAACTCAATATTCCCACCCGGATATTTTAGAAGTTTCTTTTTAAAAATGTCTCATTTTACATTTTTATTCTATTTTTAAGTATTCGGGGTTCAAGCTGGGCTCAGGAGCACTGGAAGTTCTGCTACAGTAAATGGGGAGACAGGCTCACGGGGCTGTGAGTCTGCTCCAAAGTCCACATTAAGGCTCCCTAGGCTGCAGAACGCTTAGGCGGCGAGTAGCCTCCACTGGGCTGAGTTTTCTTGTCAACTGCAAGTCCTTCGCTGTCCTCCGTGCCGCGCCCAAGGTGACTCAGTCTTGTGAACCGGTGTAGGGGTGAGTTAAGCTGTTTTCTTTCTCTCGTGACGGGCTGGAAACCGGCGGCGTGCTTTTGGCGAAGTTCCCAACGGTGCGTGGGAAGGAGCACTTTTGGTTGGGTAACAGCGCCGTTCACCCTTAGGAGCCGGATCAGGGCCCGGGTGGCTGTTTACCAGAACGTCGGCAAAATTCAGGAGGACCGAGAAACGTGGTTTCTTCCCACTCCGGGAGCCCTCGGCAAGCGCCGAGTAGACGCTCCATGCAGTCGCATTGGACGTAGCAGTTGTAAAATCTGTGCCGCACGAGCCAACTGCAAGGCCAACGCAAGTTTGCTGGCAGAAGTGTGCAACCGCCTGGATGTCCCGACCCCAGCGAGCACAAAGCGACTTTCTGCGAAATCCACGCCAACTACCTCGCGTAAGCGCCTCCGCCCCTAGAAACCGCGCAGCAGCGTTTTACGCGCGAGCCGCTTGGTAGCTTCCGGGGCTTGCAAATCAGCATCGCGGGGGTGGGGTGGTGGTGGGGGCGGGGAGTAGTATAGCAGGTAGATCACTTGCCTTGCACACAGCTGACCCGAGTTCGATCATCAGCATCCCAATATGGTACGGAGCAGCACTGAGAGTGATCCCTGAATGTACAGCCAGGAGGAAACCTCCAGCTCCATCGGGTGTAGCCCCGTCCCCCGCCTCCCGCCCCCCAAATAAACACAGTGTGTGTAAACACACACAAGCGAAAATCGGAGGCACCACGGTGCAGTAGCTAAGCACCGAACCGCGTCCTCCTCCAAATAAACACACACAACAACGTGTTTGAACCCACACAAGCTAAAATAGGAGGCAGCACCGAGCAGAAGCTGAGCCGCCTACAGCCTTTATTTCTTGGTCACACCCAGCGGCACCGAGTCGAAGAAACTGGGTGAGCGGGAAGAAACTGAGACCAGGGCCTTGAGTAGGAGGAAAACGCGAAGTCTCCTTAGGGGCGGGCATTTTACGTATTAATTCTAACAAAGGGAAAACGGAACAGAGGCCAGCCCCGGAAAAAACGGGCGACCTGAAGGGGCGCGATTTGCCTAGTGAGAAGTAGAAACCCGTGGGTCTGGGCGGGAAGAGAAGGCGGGGCGCGCAGTGGGCGGTCACCCAACGGGTCAGGAGCCCCCACCCCCAATCCCGCCCCCCTCCGTCCTGCAGCGATGCCGGGAGCTATCATTGCAATGAAACGCGAAGACCACCAGGACGATGAGTTGCTGGGAAGACACGGCACCCAGCGGGCGGGCACCGGGCGGTTTGATGGGATGATGGAAAGCCCCAGGAATCAGAGTCTCCCCAGATCCAGAACCCATTGGCCCGGTGCGAAGGGGCGAACATCCCTTAGAAACAGAGGCCCTGGGCTGGAGAGATAGCACAGCCGGTAGGGCGTTTGCCTTGCACGCGGCTTACCTGGGTTCGATTCCCAGCATCCCATATGGTCCCCTGAGCACCGCCAGGAGTAACTCCTAAGTGCAGAGCCAGGAGTAAACCCTGTGCATCCCTAGGTGTGACCCAAAAAGAAAAAAAAAAAAAGAAACAGAGACCCGAGGAGGCGGGGCATGCAGCGGGCCTGCACCAGATGGGTCAGTGTCCCCGGAGGAGAACAGGAGTAGTGGCAGGAGTAGAAGACCCAGAACCCAGAGCCAGAGCGGCAGGAGTCAGAGATCCAGAACCGGGGGGGTGAGGCGCGAACCCGGGATCCAGAGCCTGGGGTGGTGGGAGACCGATCCAGAACTCGGCTTCCAGAAAAGCTCATTGAGCAGGGAGAAACCGACACCGCAACCTCTGGCCGAGTGGACAGGAGGAAGAGTCCCCACGAGTTGGCCCCGCACCCCCACAATATCCCAGAGCCATGTTTCTAACAGAAGGGGCGGGGAGAGGTGACAACAGAATACCAGAAGTGTTCTAAGCCTGAGCTTCTCAGGAAATGGGGATGTGTGGAGGGCAAGCACCTTGCTGGGAAAAGGAGAAGGCAAGCAGGCGGGACCTGAGGGACTGGTCTTTTCTGAAGTGAAACATGAGGCTAGGGGCTGGAGAGATAGTAGCAGGAGCAAGACACTTGCCTTGCACAGACAACCCCACCCCCTACCCCCGCTTCAGTATCTGGTACCCTATGGTCCTCCAAGCACTGCAGGGAGTGAGCCCAGAGCCAGGCGTATACAATCTGCACCACTGAGAG
The DNA here is from genome assembly GCF_029834395.1 of Sorex fumeus. Lineage (NCBI taxonomy): Eukaryota > Metazoa > Chordata > Mammalia > Eulipotyphla > Soricidae > Sorex > Sorex fumeus. Next base: position 26,828,846 of record NW_026606072.1, on the reverse strand, counting down.
TGAGCCCACACACACTAGCCTGTAGGAGCCCCAAATAGAAAGAAAGCAAACTGTAAAAAAGCATAAATGTTTAGGATTCCTAAACTTGGTAGTCTGGTAAAGGATGCTGTATGATAGAGTGAATCATTTGAAGGTTATAGACAGTTAACTCTTTGTTTTGTTATTTTTGGGTCACACCCAGCAGTGCTCAGGGCTTATTCCTGGGTTTGCACTCACGATTCCCTCCTGTTGGGGATTGGGGCATTTCATGGGGTGCCAGGGTTGGAATCAGAGTTAGCTGAGTCCAAGGCAAACACCCATGCAGCTCTACTATCACTCCGCCACTGTTAACTTTTAAATTTTATTTAGTTAACTTTTTAATTTATTCATTTTGGTTTTTTGGCCCACACCCTGAAGTGCTCAAGGCGTTGTTCTCAAGGAACAAAGTGTTGGCTCTGTTCTCAAGAAACATTTCTGACTGTGTCAGGAAACATGGGGTGCTGGCTGTCTGTCTCATTTCTCCAACATCCCTAGTTACATTTTAAATCAATGCACAAAAATAAAAGTACTAGAAGGGAGAGTTAAGGGCAATAATTTAGGAGGCAGTGGTGTATGTCCTTACATGAATATCATATCAGGATCCTTACCCGCTTTCTGGTGTGTCTAAGGACACATGAGTGATCACTTGATCACTTGACTTCCCCTTAATCGTCGATTTGCTCGAGTGGGCACCAGTAACATCTCCGTTTGTCCCTGTCGCGTGCTAGTGTTGCCCAGTGGCGTCTGTTCGTTCTAGGAACAGGAAGAGCCTCAAACCGATCGTTCATGATCTTGATGAAGAAGTCTGACCATCTGGCAGGTGGGCGGCCACGTGGTCTTTTGATGTCCCATGGAATCCAGTCTGTAAAGGCTCTAGTCCAGCGGTCGTGTCTAAATCTCATTATGTGTCAGCCCATCTGATTTTTGACGCCTTCGCAAATGAGACAGCGTCCCTGATTCTTGATCTTCGATGGAGGTCTGAACTCCGGATTCTTTCTCTCATTTGAGTGAAACGTGATACTCCAAGCATAGCTCTTTCAATTCCTCTTTGGGAGACCGGAATAGCAAGGCCCAGGTCTCTGAGGCCTATGTTAATGCAGGAAGAACAGTGGAATCCACTACCTCCACTACCCAGCTGTCTCCACGCTCCAGGACGCTTTCCGGACCATGTGGCCACAAAGCGGCCGTGCGACACATTATAAGACACTTAATATCCATCTTCCAGAATTGCCATACCTTATTGGATAGGGCTCAAATATGGTTTGAACCATGCGAACACCTACAAGGGCGCCTCAAAAGCCTCTATCCCTCTCAGAGAACCTGGCAAGCTACCGAAAGTATTCCGCCCGCGCGGCAGAGCCTTGCAAGCTATCCGTTGTGTATTCAATATGCCAAAACCAGTAATTACAAAGGGTTTCATTCCCCTGACACTGAAGGCGGCACCAATATGGCAGCGTTCAGAAGAATGAGAAAGGAGAGGCTGATAAAAATCTCAAGGCCTATCTAGGCTGCCCAAACAAAGGAAGACAAAAATGATCGACTGTACTTTCAATACACGTAGGCTAGCATCAGATGCATCCATCGAGGACTTGATGTTACAAACACAAAAGATCAAGTACGACATCATTGATCTGATGGAGACAAGAAGGCACCAATCACATCACGCCGTTTTTGACACTGGAGAAGAATTGTTCGTCGGAACATGCGATAAAAGAGGTGTTGGAGGCATCGGTGTCTTTGTCAACACGAACTTGGTCATGAGCATTGATTCATTCAAATGCCTAACAACCTGAATTGGACGTTTACATTTGAATAGATGTGACTCACTGCCAGCAGTTTCTATCTTCATTGTCTACACACCAACATCCAATTATGATGAAGGAGAAATTGAGAAGTTCTACATGGAGCTGGAGAAGTTCTATAAAGAAGACCACACCTTCTACAAGATCATTGTGGGTGATTTTAATGCCAAGATAGGACTGAGAAGATCAGTCAAAGAACTCCACATCGGGACCCATGGCCTAGAATGGAATGAACAGGGTGAGAGACTGAGTTCATCATGTCGACCAAGACCATCCATAGTAACTCACAATTCCAGAAGGCAGAATCTAAACGTTGGACATGGGAGTCTCCCTGTGGACGGTTCCACAATGAAATTGACCACATCATATTCAAGGGCACCTGAGTGATTTTGTGTAAAACAAAGAGTTTTTTTTTTTCAAAATGAGAGAAATGAAATGGTTATAGAAAATTGAAGAAGTTTTGCCAAAAAAAAAAATTCTTACATTGTGAGATCAATACTAGAAAAATTTGGACAGATTTTTTTCTTTTTTTTTTCTTTTTGGGTCACACTCAGCGATGCTCAGGGGTTACTCCTGGCTCTGCACTCAGGAATTAGACCTGGCGGTGCTCAGGGAACCATATGGGATGCCAGGAATTGAACCCGGATTGGTTGCGAGCTAGGCAAATGCCCTACCCGCTGTACTATCGCTCTGGCACCCTGGACAGATTTCTTTATGAGTTGCTTTTTATGAGCTCAGAAGTTACTTATACAAAAATTAGGATTTAGGGGCTAGAGAGATAGCACAGCTGGTAGGGCGTTTGCCTTGCACACGACTGACCCGGATTCTATTCCCAGCATCCCATATGGTCCCCTGAGCACCACCAGGAGTAACTCCTGAGTGCAGTGCCAGGAGTAACCCTGTGCATCCGCCGGGTGTGACCCAAAAGCAAAAATAATAATAATAAAAATAATTAGGATTTAATTTTTTTGTATTAAAATCACAGTTTCTTAGATAGATCTTCTTATTTTTTAATGTAGGAGTACTGCTATTTGTTCAGCCACTGATTAGGCTGATTGAATTGGGCATGAACTCCACATAGATAGAACTTCTTAGAAACGTTTCTCCATTCAGGATGATTTCTACCACAGCCCTTCTTGTTGAGAAAGTTGACCTGGGCGAGCGCCTTGGATTCATTATGTAGTTTATTTTGGATTTATTTTTGGTTGCTATGTGGACTTTTACTGTTGTCAATTTCTTCCATGTTCAGGTATGTGACTACTTATGTTGTGCACTCACTGTTTAAGAAGCTAGGTTTTCCTTGATGGGTTTGTTCTTTATAAAAGATCATAAAGGGGTTTTTCTTTCTTGGTGGGGGATGGCACGAGGGCACACCCAGCTGTGCTCAGAGCTTCCTCAGGCTCTGGGCTCAGAGATCTCTACTGGTGGAGCTCTGAAGGACCATATGTGGTGCTGGGATTGAACCCAGGTTGGCCATATACAAGGCAAGTCCCTTACTGACTTGTATGCTACTGGCTACAGCCCCCCCCTTTTTCCCTCTTTTATACAATCATCCTGATAAGACATCAAGATATTTTCTAAGTTTCACAGTTGCTTTGCTCATGTCTTGGGTTCCTTACATGTATTGTATTCACTCAATATTAAAAAGCTAAGGGTTTGAGGGTAGGGATATGGCCCAGGAGTATGGAGCTGAGTTCAGTATGGCACCATGAGACTCCCAGGGCACCTCCACGCTAGGCCTAAGCATCAAAGAGTGTAGCAATAAATTTTCTTTGCCCCAGCAATAGCTGAGTATGGCAGGGTTGGTCTCTGTACTCCTTATGGAAAAATTAAAATAGGATTTTTAAAATAATTTTATTGAATCACCGTGAGATAGTTACAAGCTTTCATGTTTGGGTTACAATCCCCAGTGATCAAACACCCATCCCGCCACCAGTGCATATTCCCCACCACCAATATCCCTGGTATACCCCTCTTTCCCACCTTCCTCCTGCTTCCATGGCAAACATTATCCCCCATAAACTCTCTCTATTTTTGTGCACTGTGGTTTGCAATACAGACACCGAGAGGTTATCATGTTTCATCGTTTATCTACTTTCTGCACACATTTCCCATCCTGACCGATTCCTCCAGCCATCATTTTCTTAGTGATTCCTTCTCTATTCCAGCTGCCTTCTGTTTGCTCATGAGGCAGGCTTCCAGCTATGGAAAAATCTACCTGCCCCGTGTATCTACTAGGTGTCAGCCTCATGTTATGTTGTTTTATACTCCACGAATGAGTGCAGTCCTTCTATGTCTGTTCCTCTCTTTCTGACTCATTTCACTTAGCATGATACTCTCCATATCTATCCCTGTATAAGCAAAGTTCATGACTTAATCTCTCCTGACAGCTGCATAGTATTCCACTGTGTAGATATTCCAAAGTTTCTTTAACCAGTCATCTGTTCTAGGACACTTGGGTTTTTTCCAGATTTTAACTATTATGAACAGTGCTGCAATGAACATATAGGTACAGAAGTCATTTCTACTGTGGTTTTTTGCATCCTTGGGATATATTCCCAGAAGGGGTATTGCAGAGTCATATGGAAGCTCAATTTCTAGTTTTTTGAAGGACTGTACATATTGTTTTCCATATTGAATAGGATTGTCAGAACATTAGATGAAGGACAGCTTTGCGAGCAAGCCAGTTTCTGAAAAGGATTAAGCACAATCGACATATCCACATGATAACCAAGCTCATTGAGGTTTTTCAAGGAGTTCAAGATGCCGCTCTAACATTCATTGATTTAAAGAAGGCCTTTGATTCTGTTGAAATGGAAGCGCCTTCGAAGCCCTAGCCCATCAGGGCATTCAGTCCCAATACATCAGGATCCTCCGTGAGCTGTATTACAGATTCACTACCAGGATCTCACCATTCTACAAAGAAGTGATCGTCAATGTCGGGAGAGGAGTCCAGCTGGGTGATACCATTTCACCGAAACTCTTCAGTGCCACACTCGAGAACATCTTGCTACGACTGGAATGGGAAGGAATGGGAGTGAAGATAGATGCTCGGCAACTACACCACCTCCGCTTCGCTGATGACATTGTTCGAATAACACCAAACATTAGCCAAGCGGCACAGATGTTGGCTGACTTCGACCGTGAATCTGGAAAGGTCGGACTACAGCTAAATCTCACAAAGACAATGTTCATGAGAAACAGTCTTGTTCCTGACATTCCATTCGCTCTCAACAGAACGACCATCTCCAAATGGAACAGTGATGTGTTCCTAGGTCAAGAAGTCAACATGACGAATGACCTGGCACCTGAGTTGCACAGGAGGAAGAGAGTGGCTTGGAATGCCTTCAAGAGCATGTAAGAAATAGCTAAGAGGAGAAGAACCTCTGCTCGGGGCATATCTCTATTCCACTATTCTTCCCGCAGTAATATATGCCTCAGAGATCAGGGCCATATGAAATCAGGATGAGGACGCTATTTGGGTCTCCCAAAGAGGAATGGAAAGAGCTATGCTTGGAGTATCACTCTACACTCAAGTGAGAGAAAGAATCCGGAGTTCCAATTTCCATCGACTATCAAGAATCAGGGACGCTGTCTCGTTTGCCAAAGCGTCGAAAATCAGATGGGTTGGACATGTAATGGATTTGGAGTTGACCACTGGACTAGAGCCATTACCCACTGGATTCCATGAGACCTCAAAAGATCGTGTGGGCTCACACTACGAGATGGTCATATTTCTTCATCAAGACCCTGATGGATCGGTTTGAGGCTCTTCGTGTTCCTGGAACGAGCAAATGCCATTAGGCTACACTAGCACGTGACAGGGACGAATGGAGATGTTACTGGCACCCGCTCAAGCAAATGGATGACTAAAGGGATGTCAAGTGATCAAGTGATGGTCCCCTGAGCACCACTATGATTAACTCCTGAGTGCATGAGCAAGGAGTAATCCCTGTGTATCGCTGGCTGTGACCCAGAAAGCAAAAGATGAAATAAAATAAAATAAAATAAAATGCCAACAGGTATCCGAGTTGTGTAAGGTCTGCTGATGGAGAGAGAAGAAAATGCAGAAAAGGGGGGAAAGTAAGCAGTGTGAGTTGATGCTGTCTGGCTCCTGAGCCTTCTCCACAGCGCAAGACTCAGCAAAGTTGACTTGGCTCTGGACAGCCCCAGCTGGACAATGAGGAGAAACCATGTTTTGCATTGTCCACAAAAGACAGAACTCAATTGATTATCTGTTTTCTTGGCCAAATTTGCTCCTTGGAGGAACTAATTTTTGTGCAGTTCATCTAGCCTTCCACACCTTTTGCTTTATTTATTTATTTATTTATTTATTTTAGGATGTTAGATCCTATATTTAGTGTGCCAGTGTTTCACCCAGGACCCAGGGCTATATGGTAAGCAAAATGTGAAAGACGAGGGCAGCTGAAAATATCTAGTAAGATTCGTAAGGTTGTGTCTTAAAGTGCTTTACTCAAATTTTCACTCAGATCCACGCATCACTGTTCACCTTGGGAACAAAATGTTTTCACTCTGCCTCCACAGACCTGTTCACCCCACCCCCTAACTCCTTCTCCCCCACCTCCTTCTCTTTCTTCGCATTGTCTGTAAGGAGTTCAGGTCTATTCAGCCTGATTCTACTTCAATGCATAGTGATGGTCTCTTAGATAGAGAGAAAGCAAGTATTTATTTTACCTTTGTTTCAGCCAAGCCCTGCTATGCTCAGGAGCTAGTCCTGCTCTGTGCTCAGGAGTGCCCCCTGGTGGCACTTCAGGGACCATCCGTGTTGTTGGGGATTCAAAATGGCATTGCCTGTGGGGAGTGGGGGAAAGGGGAAGTCCATGGGATACAGGCAGTGCTAGCTCTCTGATCTGGAAAAGCAGGGTACACAAGTGGGGTTTCTTTTGTTTGTTTTGTGGTCACATCCAGAGATGCTCCTGGTTATTCCTGGATCTTTGCTCAGGGATCATTCCTAGCGATGCTCTTGGACTATATGGGAAGCCCCGGGTCAAATTCAGGTGCAAGGCAAATGCTCTAACAATTGCACTATCTTTGTCCCCTACAAAAATTTTTTAAAAATGTGTCACCATGATTTACAATACCTGGGATAGAGTTTCATACAAAAAAATATTCTAACACCACACACATACACACACACACACACACACACACACACACTCCAACAGTGTAGGCTTCCCTCCAACACTGTTTCAGGGTCCCCCCACGATTCCCCTTTCCACCACCTTGTCTCCCGACCATATTACAGTTAATTCTGCAGACTGTAGACCAATTATTAGACTCCATTGTCTTTTGCTATTTGTTATTCCCTTGCTACATTTCTTTATATAGAAGATATAAAGATACATTATTCTATGTTTCTTTTTATCCCACATATAGAAGATACAAATATACAGTTATAAAGATGCATTAATCATTCTATACCTCTCCTTTTGACTAACTTCACTTGGCATGATACTCTCCAGATTGTTCATGTTGTTGCAAATTGCATGATTGCATCTTTTTTGATAGTCAACTTGTATTGCATTGTATATGTATAAAACAGAGTAACATATCAATCATTTTTTCCCCAGACACTTGAGCTGGGAAAGCAAGAATTTAAACAAATTACACGATACTGTCACCAGGTGGTGCTGTTGGTCTGCACCAAACTTTTCACAACAGGCAAAAACAGGCCGGATATATAAGATAATAAGAACAAGAATGTGGGGCTGGAGAGACAGTACAGCGGTTACGGTGTTCCCAGGATCCCGTATATCTCCTGAGCACCGCCAGGAGTAATTGCTGGGTGCAAATCCAGGAGTAATCCTGGTGCATGGTGAGGTGTGACTCCCTTCCCCTTCCCAAAAAGGAATGAGAACATTTAGGAAAATGTTTCAAATAAGGGCATACTAGTTAGTAAAGTGTTATTAGCAGACTACTTTTGGAATTTTTGGATTTCGTGGTATAGAGACATCATTTTATTGATGAATACTGACTTTTGGTTCATTTTAGCAGATTTATTCGGCCCTGTGTCTTTTTCTGTGCTGAGCCTTAGAGCTATGGAGACCACTAAGACATCAATGCATTCACAAGCAAACAAAACACTCACACTAAGAGACAATCAAAGTACAGAATGCGAAGAGCGAAAATATGGATTTTAAGCAGATAGATGTGGCAAAGACATGGAACGCAACGAAAGGGACAATTGTCAAGGAAGATCCTCAAAGTGGGTGGCATCAGAATTGATTTGGACTTCAGGAAAGAGAACAGCCCACAGAAGGTCTGAAGATACAGATCACAGAGGGCTGGTGGCCTGGGGAAAGCTGGTCATTTCAGGGATCCTGACTTCCGGGGCTGGACTCTGAGTCCTAAATCTTCAGTCTAATGCTCTCTCAACTGAGCTATTTTGGCGACAGGGCTCTGAGTCCTAAAACTGCAGCTCTCCTAAGAGATTTCTCCTCTGATGCTAAGGAAGATCCCTTAGTGCTCTGTCACCCTTCCAACTGCTGCTTCTTTTCTCGGCTCCTCTGGATACAAAAATTCTGCACACACAGAAACCCCAGGCAGGAATTGGTCAACTCTGGGTGGAGGCTGGAGGATCTTTGTTTAGGTCCAGGGTCCCTGCAGGGGAATCAGAGTAACTAGAATGACAAATGGAAGGTTGATGTGAAATACTGGTCTAACAAAAGGAGCCCAACCAGGACAGGAGGAAGGAAATAATAAAACTCAGAGAAGAAATAAACAAGATGGAAACCCAAAAAACAAATCCAAAAGATGAATGAAAGCAAGAACTGATTCTTGGAGAAAATAAACAAGATCAATAAACCTCTAGCAAGACTGACAAAAAACGGGAGAGAGAAAAAACCCTGTAGCACTGTCCTCCCTTTGTTGTTCAATTTGCTGGAGCGGGCCCAGAAATGTCTCCATTGTGAGATTTGTTGTTACTGTGTTTGGCATATCGAATATGTCACGGGTAGGTTGCCAGGCTATGCCATGTGGGCAAAATACTCTTGGTAGCTTGCCAGGCTCTCTGAGAGGGGCGGTGGAATTGTACTTGGGTTGGCCTTGTTGGCCTCCTCTTGCAAGGCAAAAGCCCTACCAGCTATGCTATTCCTTCCCGCTGTGCTATCCCTCCAGACCAGAAAGAGAAAACCCTAATAAACTGAATCACAAATGAAAAGGGGGACATTACAACAGAAACTACAGAAATTCAAAGGATTCTCAGAAATTACTTTGAGAAGCTGTATGCCACAAAACATGAAAACCTCGAGGAAGTGGACAAATTCGTCAATTCCTATAGCCTTCCAAGGCTGAACCAAGAAGACCTGGAATACCTGAACAGACCTATCACCCTCAAGGAAATTAAAACAGTAATTAAAAAAATCTCCCCAGCACAAAATTCCTGGCCCAGATGGATTTACTAGTGAATTCTTCTAAATCTTTAAAGTCTTACTCCCAATCCTCTTTAAGCTTTTCTATGAAATTGAAGTACCAAACACACTTCCAGACAGTTTCTATGAAGCAAATATCACCCTGATACCAAAAGCAGACAGAGATACCACAAAGAAAGAGATTTACAGGCCGATATCCCTGATGAACACAGACGCAAAGATCCTCAACAAATATTAGCAAATAAAATCCAATGACTCATCAAAAAGATCCTACACCATGACCAAGTACGATTCATCCCAGAGATGCAAGCATGGTTTAACATTGGCAAGTCAATCAACATAATTCATGAAATCAATAAAAAATAGATAAAAACCATATGATCATATCAATAGAGGCAGAGAAAGCATTTGACAAGATCCAGCACCCATTTATGATAAAAACTGTCAGCAAAATGAGCATCAAAGGAACTTTCCTCAATATAGTCAAAGCCATCTACCACAAGCCCAGGGCAAGTATCATTTTTAATGGGGAGAAACTAAAAGCCTTCCCTCTAAGATTGGGCACAAGACAAGGTTGCCCACTTTCGCCATTCCTATTCAATATAATACTGGAAGTCCTGGCCATAGCAGTTAAACAAGAAAAAGATGTCAATAGCATATAGATAGGAAAGGAAGAAGTCAAGCTATCATTATTTGCAGATGATATGATACTATAATTAGAAAACCCTGAAGACTCGACAGAAAAGCTCCTAGAAACAATAGGTCAATGTAGTAAAGTGGCAGGTTACAAAATCAACACTCAAAAGTCCATGGCTTTCTTATATACAAATAACGAAAGAGAAGAAAGAGACATTAAAAAACAATCCCGTTCACAGTAGTATCTCAGAAAATCAAGTACCTTGGAATCATCTTAACCAAAGAGGTGAAGGATCCATACAAGGAAAATGACAAAACACTACTTCAAGAAATAAAAGAGGACACCAGGAAATGGAGACACATCCCCTGCTCACGGATAGGGAGGATTAACATTATAAAAATGGCAATACTTCCCAGGCACTATACAGATTTAATGTGGTCCCTATCAGGATACCTATGACATTTTTCGAAGAAATAGACAAAAAAACTCCTGAAATTCATATGGAATAATAAACCCTCACGAATAGCTAAAGCAATCCTTGGGAAAAAGAAGATCGTTGTATCACAATCCCCAACTTCAAACTCTACTACAAAGAGTAGTAATTAAAACAGCATGGTATTGGGCTAGAAACAGACCTGCAGATCAATGGAACAGAGTTGAATATTCTGTCTCAGACTCCCAAATATGTGGTCACTTAATCTTTGACAAAGGAGCAAGAAATGTGAAGTGGGACAAGGAAAGCCTCTTCAACAAGTGGTGCTGGGAAAACTAGATAGCAGCCTGCACAAGAATGAACTCTGACCTCTGTCTAATGCCAGGCACAAAAGTCAGATCAAAGTGGACTAAAGACCTCAATATCAGACAGGAATCCATAAGGTACATAGAGGAAAATGTAGGTAGAACTCTCCAGGACATTGAAGCTAAAAGCATCTTTAAGGACGAAACAACACTAACCATGCAAGTGGAAGCAAACATAAACAAATGGGACTACATCAAACGAAGAAGCTTCTGCACTTCAAAAGAAACAGTGACCAAAACACAGGAAGAGCCCACAGAATGGAAAGAATATTTACCCAATGCCCATCTGATAAGGGACTAAAATCCAGGATATACAAGAAACTAGTAGAAATGTACAAGAAAAAAACCTCCAACCTCATCAGAAAATGGGGAGAAGAAATGAACAGAAATTTCCTTAAAAAAGAAATACAAATGGTCAAAAGGCACATGAAAAAATGCTCCACCTCCTATCCATCAAGTGGATGCAAATCAAATTAATGAGATATCATCTCACACCACAGAGACTGGCATAACATTCAAAAGAACAAAAGCAACCAGTGCTGGTGTGGATGTGGGGAAAAAAGGGACGCTCTTTCACTATTGGTGGGAATGCCCACTGGTCCAGCCTTTCTGGAAAACAATATGAACAGTCCTTCAAAAACTAGAAATTGAGCTTCCATATGACTCCGCAATACAACTTCTTGGAATATATCCCAAGGATGCAAAAAACACAGTAGAAATGACATCTGTACCTATATGTTTATTGCAGCACTGTTCACTATAGCCAAAATTTGGAAACAACTCAAGTGCCCTAGAACACTGGTTAAAGAAACTTTGGTACATCTACACAATGTAATACTATGCAGCCATTAGGAGAGATGAAGTCATGAAATTTGCTTATAAGTGGATAGACATGGACACTTAGCATGCTGAGTAAAATGAGTCAGAAAGAGAGGGACAGACACAGAATGACTGCACCCGTTTGTGGAGTATAGAATAATATAACATGCGGCTGACACCCAAGGACAGTAGATACATGGGCCCGTAGAATTCCTTCCGTAGCAGGAAGCCTGGCTCATGAGCGGAGGGAAGAAGGCAGATGGAATAGAGAAGGGATCACTAAGAAAATGATGGATGGAGGAATCAGTCGGGATGGGAGATGTGTGCTGAAAGTAGATAATGGACCAAACATGACCACTCAGTGTCTATATTGCAAACCATATACCCAAAATGAGAGAGAGAGAATGGGAATATTGTCTGCCATGGAGGCAGAGGGAAAGTGGGAGGGGGTATACTGGGGAGATTGGTGGTGGGGAATGTGCACTGGTGGAGGGATGGGTGTTGATCATTGGGTGATTGTAACCCAAACATGAAAGCTTGTAATTTTCTCACGGTGATTCAATAAAATTAAAACAAACAAAAAGAAGTACTGGGTCTGTCAGAGTTGATGGGTTGCCATAAAGATTTTAAAACCATTGAGTGAACTTGTTGTTTGGGAACCAAAATCCAAGAGCAAGGGAGTCCTTTGGATATGTGCTTGGAGCTGAGATGAACATTTCTCCTGTGAGTGGGATATAGTCTAATAATCTTGTAGGTGGGTATTAGCCTGGCACTGTGGGGACACTCCTGAGCAGAATGGGCTAAGGTCTAGTCTTCATCTGATCTTCCTTGTCATAGGTTACACTAGAATTTGTGTGTGTCAGTGTGTCTGTGTGTGTGTCTGTGTGTGCTGGAGATCAAAAGCATTTCACATAATTTTAACAGTTCTGACTCAGAAGGATCATTTGGTTTTTAATTTTGAATTCAGCTTTTAATTTCTTTGGGACTGGTTTGAAAAGCACACAAGAGTAGATTGTCCCAGGTATCTTACGTTTTTTGGTTTAATGACAAATAAGAAACCCTATGCAAAGAAAATTATGAACCATAATGAAAATTAAAAAATGTGATGGGGACTGAGAAACTGAAACTGCCTCCTATATTACACAAGAGAAGGGAGGGAGAAGCATTCCTATTATGACCCCAATTAACGGAGTAAAGGACCCACGAGTCCACCGGATTTATGGGAGTGTACTGAGCCTGACAGATTTATGAAATCGCATGGGAGACGGCCCTGAAAGCTGCACCAAATAGGCAAGATATACTTGAAGTCGGTGAGCTCCACAGGTGGCTCACGTGAAGTGGGAAGGAGAATGACAGTTGTTTTCTCCCAATCCCACTTTGCCACCAGGTACCCAGGGCACTGGATTCTTGTCTCACCTCGCAGAAAGGAATTTCAGGAGTAGATGGGCAGTGAAATTACACAGTTTTTATTGGGGGTTTTGAAGGAAAGGAGGGAGAGAAAATGGGAGAGTGGACTAAGGAACTCAAGAGAGAACCCAGGCTTCTCCATAACGAAGAGAGCCCCTACACATCCCAGCATTAGGCATGAAAGCAAGAAAATACAAATGCTTAGGGTGGGGCAAGCTTCCTAGAGTGCATTCAGGCTGGGTCTGGGGACAGGCAGTCAAGGGTGAACAGGGCCCTGTCTTACCCCATTCCTCTCTCCCTGGAACCCTTCTCACACCATTTCCTCACCCAGAATTGTGAGAGGGGTCTCCTGCTGCTGAGGGAAGATCACACTCTGCACCCCTGCAAGGCCAGGACCCAGAGACTGAGAACAAGGAGCCGCATCAGCCCAAAGGCATCACAGGGGACAAAGTATCTAAGGACGTCTTCAGATGAGGCCATGTGGCACTACACAGCCAACTCGGAGGAGACCTGAAGGCCCATGGGCCCAGAACCCCAGAGTTCAATGAGCCTAAACTGAGAGCAGGCCTGGGCCTGGGCCATAGACAACTTCCCTGGGCTGTGCTGCAGCTCCTACCTGAGGGGGGTGGGGAGAGAGAGAGAGAGAGAGAGAGAGAGAGAGAGAGAGAGTTCCTAGAGGAGGTGAGGCACTTACCCTGAATGGCCCTGCAGGGTACTGGCTGCACTTTTGGTTCCCAGACCACCTCAGCTCCTAACTCTCTGCCTTCTGCTTCAGAACCCTATTTAGGAGGAACTGACAGAGGAGGAACTTCTTTCAGAGGAACCCTGTGGGTGTAGAATAAATGCCTAACCACCCACGGGTCCCTAACCACCCCAGGCTGAAGTAGCCTCACCTTCTTTCATCTCCACAGAAGAGTATGCTGCCCTAGAAATCCATGTATTTTGCACAGATCCTTTTCTTCTTTCCCAGACTCCAAAATCAAAGAGGCATTGTGCAATGAATGATTCCTCTGGGATTGTTTGGCCAGCCATTGTCTTCCACTCTCTCCTCTCTTTTTCCATTGCCCGTCCTCCCAACCAGAAAATCTAGGTAGAGCAGGTGCTGAAGAGTGGGTGCTGATCCAGCAGTGCACTAAGTGGGAGTGCACAAGCCTGTCCCCGCCCCCCCCCCCCGCGGCCCCCCCCCCCTACCCAGCGGAAGCACCTCTCCGAGTGCTGACTGACTGTTTCAGTGAGTTTCCTCAGTACTTGGATCTGTCTCATCAACTGCAGTCCTCTGCTTGTGGTTTGCCATGCTGCATGAGAACTGCTCAGTCTTAAAGCCTCCAGAAAGGTTGAGACAGGATTTTTTTGTTTCCCTCAGGAGATGCTGTGCTTACAGGGTCCCCATGACTGCACTCCCAGCAATGTTCAGGTTGATGGGGGAGGCGATTTTCTAATGCTCCCTAGGAGAGGATCTGGTCAGCAGTGTCAAAGCTCCATAGTGTCACAGCCTGCACTGCTCTTGGAGACTATCTGGATCTGGCACATAGCAGGGCCCCAAGTGCCCACAAGGTGCAGTGTCCCAGGAGGCAGTGGGGTGTTGTGAATGCTTTCAGCCACCCTCTGGTCCCCTGAGCACCGTCAGGAGTAATTCCTGAGTGCAGAGCCAGGTGTAATTCTGTGCATTGCCTGGTGTGACCCCAAAATAAAATAAAATAAAAGAGCGCTGAAAAGACTCCTCTACAAGCCAAATGCCCAGACAGTGCTCAGGGGACCATATAGGATGCTGCGAATCAAACCCGGTCATCAGCATGCAAGGTAAACGGCCTCCTCCTGTGCTCTCGCTCCAGTCCCTTTCCACCTCTCTTTGTCCACTTCTTCAGGTCCATCTTTCTGCTCATCAATGATGGTTCAGGAAGGAAAAGAAGTGGATTTGGCAAGCGGGTGGGAACAATGAAAATTCCTGCAAGCATGAACATCCTCTTGGGGGTGGGGGCGGTGTGGAAGGGCGTCTAGATCCATCCAGAAAAATAAGTTTTCTCCGCCCTCCTCCCTCTGGAAAGAAATATGGCGGCCACATAGGAGCCTTGTGGACAGCAGGTATGAGCCGGGGGTGTGGGGGCGACTAAAACCTCATGGGAAGGGGGGCGTTCCGGTCCGTCCTTCACGCCCTACCGAGGTCACCAGTTGCCCCCCGCGAGCGGCTCTCCAGCACGGCCACGGCCCCAGAAGCACAAGGACTTAATGCAGAACCCGGCAGCTTGGAGCAGAAAAGTGAACGGACTATGCGTTAATCCAGGCCATCAGGTCTGTCCGGAGGGGAAAGGGTGTTGCCCCAGTCGCCTTCTCCTCTCTGGAAAGAAAGATGGCGGCCGCATGGGAGCCTTGTGGACAGCAGGTATGAGCCGGGGGTGTGGGGGCGACTAAAACCTCATGGGAAGGGGGGCGTTTCGGTCTGCCCTTCACACCCTACCGAGGCCACCAGTTGCCCCCCACTAGCGGCTCTCCAGCACGGTCACGACTCCAGAGCACAGAAACCAATTTCTTAACTATCTGACTTTCAGTAGAAATACTTCCAGGGTCAATAAGTAAAATAGCAGAAATCCAAAACCAACATTTAATTCTTGAACCCAGCTGTAGAAAGCAAATCACGTCACAATGCTTTTTCAGCATGTCTGATTTGGGGGGGGGGGGTAAACTCTAAATAATAGTGGTGAATCTTTTATTGAAACAATGAATCTAATCAAAGCAGATAGAGTGTTAACTAGAATTCATCTGCCCCACAGGGACTGGGAGGGGTGGGGGTGGGGTTTTATTGGGGTTCTTCATGGTAAAAAAAAAGTATTGGTAAAGGGAAATGTGTTTGATATTTGCATGACTGAGACCTAAACCTGAAAGCTTTGTAACCTTTCCCACGGTGATTCAATAAATAAATAAATAAATAAATATTTTAAATTAAAAAAAAAAAGAAAAGTGTGTTTATACTTCCGGGACTATATCCCGGGGATGCAACAAAACAATAGAAATGATATCTGCACTTGTATGTTTATTAAAGCATTATTCACAATAGCCAGAATCTGGAAAAAACCCAAGTGCCCAAGCACAGATGACTGGTTAAAGAAATTTTGTTATATCTACACAGTGGAATGCTATGTAGCTGTTAGAAAAAAAAGTCATGAAACTTGCTTGTAAGTGGATGGACATGGAGAGTATCATGCTAAGTGAAATGAGTCAGAAAGACAGGGACAGACATAGAATGACTGCACTCATTTGTGGGATATAAAATAACATAACATGAGATTAACACCTAAGGACAGTAGAGATATGGGCCAGAAGGATTGCTCCTCGATTTGGAAGCCGGCCTCATATGCTGGGGGATAAGGCAGTTGGGGTGGAGAAGGGAACACTAAGTAATCTATGGTTGGAGGAATCGCTCGGGATGGGGGATGCGTGCTGAAAGTAAACTAAGGACAAACATGATGGCCTCTTAGTATCTGTATTCCAAACCATAATGCCCCAAAGTAGAGAGGAAGAAGGAAGGTGCCTGCCACAAAGGCAGGGTGTGGGATGGGGAGGGAGTGGTGGGAGGTATACTGGGAACATTGGTGGTGGAAAATGTGCACTGGTGGAGGGATGGGTGCTCTATCATTGTATGACTGAAACTTAATCTTGAAAGTTTGTAACTGTATCTCACAGTGATTCAAAAGAAAGAAAGAAAGAAAGAAAGAAAGAAAGAAAGAAAGAAAGAAGTGTTTATAGTGTGTAGACAAGAGACTAGGGATGGTGCTAGTGCATGTCCTTAATGTGGATATAATTGCAACCAACTAATTTGTCTTTCCCTGAAACACAGCGGGTTCATACTCTTAATTCATAAGATGACCTTAGAAGAAGTAAAGTGACTGTTTTGATACATGTTGAGCTTTTATTGAAATGCTAGGAACAACAATGTTCATGGAATTTAGGAAAATAAAGAGTAAATGGGATTGATAAAGTTCAGCATTCCCCCATGCTCCCAATTCAACACTAAGCACTAGAATTTAAGATCTATTTGATCAAATTGTTTGGTTTGTCTTGAAAGGTACATAGATAGGGTTTAAGAAAGCTTCAGGATCATAGTGTTGAAATGGATGGTTAGTACTTACCTCCTCACTAGATTAGAAATTTCTTCCTCTTTCCTTTTTTGTTTAGGGACTATAACCAGAGATCCTTGGTGTACCATGTGGTGCTGGGAATGAAACCAGGGAGTTCTTATGTGCAAACTATATAGTCCAGCCCGTTAATTCATCTCACCAGTCCCTAGATTGGAAACATCTTGAAGATTGCTATTATGAGTTATTATTAATCTCTCTAAGATCAGCAGGGCATGCCCAATTTTAGTTTTCTAGATTCCTCACATAATTTTTTAAAAATCAATAAACCCCAAACAAGCTTCCAAAATTAAACCTTATTTTAAATATATGAATTAAAATTGTTGGTTTTTTATATGTAAAATATAGTGTAAAATATTTGTGCTTTTCAACAAATAACTGAAAGGAATTTTTTTTTTTTTTGCTTTTTGGGTCACAGTGATGTTCAGGGCTTACTCCTGCTCTCCACTCAGAAATCACTTCTGGCGGTGCTTGGGGGACCATATGGGATGCCAGGGATTGAACCTGGCTTAGTCACATGCAAGGCAACCTGCTGTACTATCGCTCCGGCCCACTGAAAGGAATTTTTAAATAAAAATTCAATATAGTGCCAAACAGGGATAAAAAAAGTAAAATTGTAGAATTGCCATCTTTTATTTCTGCCATTGTAGCTCAGTAGTTAACGTCATTCAAGTAGATGAAACTTTGATTCAAGTGGACCTCTCCTTGCCCAACTCTTGTAGCTCTATTTTTTTTTATCATAAGTCCATAGCATTCCATGTGGGCAAAATACTCTTGGTAGCTTGCCAGGCTCTCTAAGAGGGGCAGAGGAATTGAACTCGGGTTTGCTGGGTTGACTGCGTGCAAGGCAAATGCCCTACCCACTGTGCTATCGCTCCAGTCCACATCAAACGTATGCCTCTTATTTAAGTCATACTCTTGGTTACTGATGCCTGTATTCTATAAGATAAAATCAGAACAATAAAATCAGGGGTCTTTTTCTTTTTTTCTCTTACACACACATACGCACACATTTCTAATTAATGTATTACAAAGTGTTAATTTATTTACTGAGAGGGGAGTTGGGCCATATCTAGCAATGCTCAGAGATTATTACTGGCTCTATGCTTAGAGAGTCAATGCGTAGGGGACCAAATGTAGTGCTGAGGATCAAGCTGGAGCTGGCCCCAAGAAAGGCACTTAACTCCTACACTATCTCTTCAACTCCAATGACCGAAGATTTTAAGCACCTAAAAGCTCTCAGCTCATTGCCTAACAATATTTCTGGAAAGCTGTTTGACAATTTATCAGGCAGATCTGACAGTTTTTTAGCCTTTCACAAGTCAAGTGACATCAGATAAATCAGGGTCACAAAAAAATCCCAGATTTTGAGCCTATATAGATGTGTGAGTACAGACATAGTAAATAGTGGAAGGGACCGTGGTCAGAGAAATAGTATAACGAGTAGGGCATTTGCCTTGCACTTGGCCAACCTGGGTTTGATGCCTTGCATCCCATATCGTCCCCCAAGAACTCCCAGGAGTAATTCCTGAGTGTAAAGCAAGGAGTAACTTCTGAGCATCACCAGATGTGGCCTCCAAGCAGAGCAAAGTGGAAGGAACCAGAGAGATAATTTAAATGTTCAGGTCCTTGCATTGCATTCAATCAACCCTGCTTCACAATCTAGCACCAGATATGGTCCTCTGAATACCACCAGAAGAGATCCCTGAGCACAGAGTCAGGAGTAAAACCCGAACACCATTGGGTGTTCAGAAAAAAATTGGGAAAGTGCAGTAAATGATAGGCTGTTTTCTTTCCTTCCCTAGAAGTTCATACTTTCTAATTTTTTTGCCTTGTATTTTGGGTCACACCTGGCAGTGCTTGGGGCTTTCTCTGGCTCTGTGCTCAGGGGTCACTCCTAGCGGTACTCAGGGGACCATATACAATACTAAGAATCTAAACAGGATCAACCACATCCACACCACATATCTTAACTCCCGTCCTATATTTCCAGCCCCCAATATTTTCTAAATATTTTAAACCAAGTGTGTAATATCATTGTGATCTTCATTACAATGGGTTTTTGTTTTTCGCTTATGCATTTGAGTGCCCAGATAGTGCCTTTCCGAAGGTACGTGGTCAATAAATACATGTTTAAGAGCTGAATCTTTTTTTAAAGGTAAATATAAATATAAAAATATATTAAAATGCCTTTTGGTCATTTGGAAGCAAGTCTGGGTGGTAGAGCACATGCCTAGCAAGCCCCTGAGTTGGCCACCCCCAGCACCACTAATTAAAACAAATAAGGAAGCACATAATAAAATGAAGTTTTTCCTCTTCCTGCATTTAATTTTATTTCCTAAAATTTTATTCTGTGATATTTGGGAGAAGGGAGCTGGACTACAGTTAGTAGTGCTTAGGATCTATTCCTGGCTGTGTACTCAGGAGTGACCCCTGGTGGTGCTCAGGAGACATACACAATGCCAGGGATCAAACCCCCAGGTTATGCAAGACATGCAAGACAAAGGCCTTACCTCCTATTTTATCTCTCTGGCCTCTATTTTATTCTAAGTTGTGATACATATAACACATATTAATTTTATATATGCAATAGTATAATTATTGTTTTATTATGATTTAGTATCTGTATATATGGTAAAATAATCTCCAAAAGAAACTTAGCTAACATCCCTCAACATACAGAATTACAAATTTTAGGGGGGCAGCACCATGGAGTGTAAAGCAAGGCAGGATTTTACTGTGACCTTGATTTATCTGATGCCTACAGATCAATGTTACTTGCCCTATAAAAGACAAAACTCTCTCTCTCTCTCTCTCTCTCTCTCTCTCTCTAACTGTGATGTATTCAAAAATTAGCTACTACACAAGCGTCACAGAAAGTGGAGCTTCCAGGATTACTCTTAGCAAAAGTTAGAGTGGGTATTTCAACGTGTGACAATACACTTGCAAGGCAGGTGTTTTTCTATGTCCCTGCATCATTCCTTCAGACTTCCCCTTCCATTTTTTTCTTTTCTGGGAACTGTTAGCCTCTATTCTCCTACTTCTCCATGGCTATTTATTTTATATATAAAATATAAAAAGTTTTCACCTTTTGACCCCCTTTATGTATTCTGTTCATTACTCCAGCCCCAACCCACACCTGCCTTTGGCAACCACCAACTTCCACTGTACCTGTGAGGGTTTTTTTTTTTAAACAAAGCCTTTTGCTTTTTGGGTCACACCTGGCAAAGCATAGGGGTTACTCCTGTCTCATGCACTCAGGAATTACTCCTGGCGGTGCTCAGGGGACCATATGGGATGCTGGGAATCGAACCTCGGTTAGCCACGTGCAAAGCAAACACCCTACCGGCTGTACTATTTCTCCAGCCCCCAAAGCCTCATTTTTTATCCTGAGTGGTGGTGGGGGGCGGTGGCTTATCAAGTGATTCAATGAAAACGTACAACTTTGTCAGTGAAGAGTTAAGATCAAAGTACAAGGCAGAAAACTAGTTGCAAAAATATTTCACCTCCCCTTTAGTTTTTGTACCACACCCTGCAGTGGCCCTGACCCTGCACTAAAGGATCACTCCTGGTGAGCTTGAGAGACCATATGAGATTGAACTTGGAGTCAGCTGTGTGCAAAGCAAGTGCCCTACTCACTTTACTATCACTCTGACCCCTTGCAAATAGATCTTAAAGGAAAGTTAGTTCAGAATGTTTCTGCAAGACCAGTGTGCCTGGTGAGTTTTGAGCAAATGAAGAATGGAGTTAGATGTTGGGCCAGGATGATAGCACACAGGGTAAGGCCATGAACACAGCGAACCCAACTTCAACCCCCAGCACCCCAGAGTCCCCTGAGTCCTGCCAGGAGTGATCACTGAACACAGGGCCAGGAGTAAGTCCTGAGTGTTGCTGGGTGTAGCCTCCAAACAAAGAGTCCTCATTACTTTTTCTTCTTTCCCACATTTAGTAATTTTTAGGTATCTTGCTACATCCAAGATGGTGGGGCCTGTGATTCTTTCTGAGGTCTTGCTTGTTTACCTGTTTTCTTCTTTGCATTGCTGAGGATCATACCTAGGACCTCACCTATGCAAGGCAAACGCTCTGCCACTGATCTACCTCCCCACCCCTCCACTCCAGGCTCCATTCCTATTTATACTCTATAATGTCTTACCTCTCATCCCAGTGTTGTAAATATAGGATTGTTGAGATTGGGGGTGCCGGGTATTTGGTGCTACCTATTCCTGCTTTTAGAAATCTCTTCCCAATTTGTTTGTTGTACCAAAGTATGCTATCTTCATGAGAGTGTCTTTGTGTCTTCAGTCTGTCTCATGTTGTCTTTTTATCCACTGCTGTACAAGCTTATTTGTCAGGGTTTTCAAGTTAGTTTCTAGGAAGACTAACCCAAGTTTCCTTTTAGCTTAGCTTTGACCATGGGAGCAGGTAAATGCAAGTTCTCTCTTTGAGATCATCTTTGTCTCTTTTTGTTTTGTTTTTGGGATCACACCTGGCAGTGCTGGGGCTATTCCATGGAGGTGCTTGAGATAGCTCCTGGTGGTGTTTGGGCATCACGTGGTGCTAGGACTCAAACCCAGAACTCCAACCATGTGAAACACATGCTCCACTCCTCTGAGCCTTCTACTTGACCCCCTTTATATCTTACTTTAATGTAACATCCAGAACTTCTGATAGTCCATCTGTAGCTCAAATGGTCAGTGGTAACCATGCCTGGAGAACTCATCCCTGACTCTTGACTTTTTCCTGCTTATCTATTCTTTTTTTTTCCTTTTTGGGTTATACCTGGAAATGCACAGGGGTTAGTCCTGGCTCATGCACTCAGAAATTACTCCTGGCAGTGCTCAGGGGACCATATGGCATGCTGGGAATCATACCCGGGTCCACCGCATGCAATCACTCCAGCCCCTGCTTATCTATTCTTTACTTTCACTTTCCCTAATAATCAGAGCAGTGATGTCAGCACTGTGATAAATAAGGTGACCTTCACTTTTTTCTTAGACATTTCACCAACATACATGAAGAGCCTTTGGAGAAGCCTAGATTTCCAGAGGCTGAGCACAATGTTGGGGACATGGGAAGGATATGGATTGGATACATTAGTGAGGGTAAGAAAACAGCTAAACTTAGGAGTAGAAGATAGTACAGGAGTTAAAGAACTTGTCTTGCATGAGGTTAAATCAGCTGCAACCCTGGTTCAAATCCCCAGCACTGCATATAGTCCTCTGAGCACAGAGCCAGGAGTAGCTCCTCAGTATCACTGGGTGTGAACCCTAACCAAACAGCTAGACTTGACTTCATTTGTTTTTTCCTGAAAATGGCACATATTTAGGTCAAAAGAGATCTTTTTCTCCTGTCATTTCTCTGAAAATCATTTCTCTGAAAACCATGATCATTTCTCCGAATGATCAACTGTGAGTGAGCACCTTCTGGCTTCCTCAGCATGGGGGGACACTGACAGAGAAAGCACTAAGTGGGGGTAGCACAGCAAAAGCAAACTTGGGCACATGGGTAGTGAGCAAATTCCAGAAGCTGCCCAGGATCTCAGAGCTGTGAGATGACAGACCCGAACTTGAACTTTAGCACCACCTTGGGGAAAACGAAAGAAGCTGTTAGTCAGAGCTGGGTCCTTGTGGAATCCAGAGAAGGCCAACAAACTTGAGAATTCTGCCACAAGAGGGAGCAAGACCTATAGCGCTTCAAGGATCTGCCCTAGTGAGGCATTTGCCTGCCCAAGGTAGTAAAGGCTGGAGGAGGTGATAACTGTTTCAAATGCAAAGACCACAACATTGAACTTCAAGGAATAAGGAAATTAAGGAAACAAGAAATCCAGATGAGATAGTTATCTGCTATCCAAGGCCAAACACTAATCTCTGAGTTACCTGATTAAAAATATTTAAAATAGCTATTTTTGTTTGTTAGGTGGGGAGCACACTCCAATGGGGATCAAGAGCTGCTCCCAGCTGATTTCTCCTCTGTTGGCTACTTCCTTTTGGAGGGGTAGTTGTTGGAGGGCAGGTGTCACACCAGAGATGCTCAGGGCTTACTCCTGGCTCTGCAATCAGGAAGCACTCCTGGCAGTGCTCGGGGAACCAGACAGTGTCTGGAACTGAACCTGAGGCCCCCCATGCAGAGCCCTCACTGCAGCCCTGTGACCCCCAAAGAGCTTTTTTTTTTTTTTTGAGCACCTGACCCTGCAGTTCTTAGGGCTTAATTTTGGTTCTGTTCTCAAGGATTGCTTTTTGCGGACTAGGCTGGTGAGGGGGCAGGGGGGGAGGGTAGGGGCAGGGGCAAGGCAGGGATGCGAATCATATGAGGTGTCAGAGATCAAACTAGGGTCAACCACGTTCAAACCAAGCACTTTACCCCTGAAGTAGCTTTCCAGCCCCCCAAATAGCTATTTTAAAAAAATTCACAGAGCACAAGAAGACACAGATAGTTCAAGGAAATTGGGAAACAAGATCTGACACAATGGTATAGAGTTCGGAATAAGTGACAGGAGGAACCTGGAAAGTGTACTAATATGTGAAAGTAAAACAAAATCAAAGAAGAGGAACCTGGGTGATAGTGCAGAGGGTAGATGTTTGCCCAAAGAAGAAATAAAGCAATAATAAAAATAGTTAAAAATAAAATGGAGGACGGGTGAGTAAAATGCTTGCCTTGCACTTGGCTGACCCAGGTTTGATTCCCAGCATCCCATGATCCCACAAGCACCACCAGGAGTGATTCCTTCATGAAGAGCCAGAGTAACCCCTGAGCATGGCCCCAAAAACAAAAACTAGACTAAAATAAAATAAAATAAAATGAGAACTACCAAAGTTTGCAGCAAGAGCATACAATTATAATAATACACTCCTACATTAAGGGAATGAAAGGGAAAAATCTCAAATAAATAAGTTAACTTTATATTTCAGAAACAATAAAAAGATGATTCCAAAGTTACAAAGGAAAAAATTCAACAAAAAGCATAGCAGAAAGATTGACATAGAGATCAGAAAGTCAATAGAAAGAGAACAAAACTAAGAGCATTTAAAAAAAAAAAGATAGTCACACTCAATTCAAGAAATTGCCTCTGGCACCAATTCAAGAAATTGCCTCTGGCACCAATTCAAGAAATTGCCTCTGGCACCATATTGCTCATCAACTGCTGTGATCCAGAGACTCATGAATAAATCTTGGAAAAGAGCCACAAGCTGCAAAGATGCCTCCTGATCCTAAAGTTACCATCCATTTAAAAATTTAAATCCAGCTGTATCACCCTATTTGAAATTTTAGAATTTCTGGAGCACATAGTCGTGAATGCATCCAGCATCTCATACTCTACACTACTAATATACAAAGAGTAGCACACCATATTTGATGGAGTGTAAAGTAGAAGGCAATTGATCTCATCATGATAATATATATATATATATATTAATATATATAGAGAGAGATCCTCTGCCTGCCAGCAGCCCGGGAGACCTCCACTACCTTCACTACCCAGTTGATGCCATGCTCTAGGATGCTTTCCGCTGCTTTGAGTTTTATGACACCTCATAAAACACTTAATACAAGATTACCACACCATATTTGATGGGATCAAATATGGCTTGAACCATGGGAACACCTGCAAGGATGATTAGAGGTCACCGTAAAAGCCTCTATCCCGGGGCTGGAGCAATAGCTCAGCGGGTAGGGCGCTTGCCTTGCACGCGGCCGACCCGGGTTCGATTCCCAGCATCCCATGTGGTCCCCCGAGCACTGCCAGGAGTGATTCCTGAGTGCAAAGCCAGGAGGAACCCCTGAGCAGCGCCGGGTTTGACCCAAAAAGCAAAAAAAAAAAAAAAAAAAAGCCTCTATCCCTCTCAGAGGGCCTGGCAAGCTACCAAGAGTGTTCTGCCCGCACGGCAGAGCCTGGCAAGCTGTCGATGGCGTATTCGATATGCCAAAACCAGTAAATACAATGGGTCTCATTCCCCTGACCCTGAAAGAGCCACCAATACGGCAGCATTTTAAAAAGTATGAGGATGGAGAGGCTGATAAAATCTCAGGGCCGAAAAATAAATAAATAAATAAATAAATAAATAAAATGTTCAATTACAGCTCACCTTTTATACACAAACATCTTCATTCCATTTTCCGATGTTTTATTGTTGTGTTTTAATTTCATTCACTTCTCTTACAATTGAATGCAGTTGTATATAAGTACAATGAGTTTCAGTTTTAGTATTGAAAAGTCTCCTTATTTTCATTTCTGTCTCAATTGTAACTAAGTTTATGAGCTCTGTGCTTTCAAGTTATTATCATTTGTGTTTTTACTTTTCCATTCCTTTTTAACAAGAAAAAATTAATAAATATTCAAAATAGACCCAAAAAATAAAATAAAATCTCAGGGCCGAACTAGGCTGCCCAAACAAAGAAGGACAAAAATGACTATCTGTACTTTCAATGCACATACGCTGGCATCAGATGCATCCATCGAGGACCTGATGGTGCAAGCACGAACGATCAAGTACGACATCATTGATCTGCCTGAGACGAGAAGGCATCAATCACATCACGCTGTTTTCGACACTGGAGAAGAACTGGTCCTTGGAACATGTGACAAAAGAGGCGTAGGTGGTGTCGGTGTCCTTGTCAATACCTACGTGGCCACAAATATTGATTCATTCAAATGCCTAACAACCCGAATCGGACAATTACACTTGAATAGTTGTGGCTCACTGCTGGCAGTTTCTATCTTCGTTGTCTATGCACCAACATCCAATTTTGATGAGAATAAATTGAGAAGTTATTCATAGAACTAGAGAAGTGCTATAAAGAAGACCACACCTTCTACAAGATCAATGTTGGTGATTTTAATGCCAAGATAGGACCGAGAAGATCAGAAGAACTCCACATCGGGACCCATGGCCTAGAATCAAACAAACAGGGTGAGAGACTGTCTGAGTTCATCATGTCGACCAAGACCATCCATGGTAACTCACAGTTCCAGAAGGCTGAATCTAAACACTGGACATGGGAGTCTCCTGGTGGACAGTTCCACAACAAAATTGACCACATCATATTCAATTTGCCTGGCCGATGTTGCTGTTGTCCAAAATTCCAAATGAAATCGGACCACCATCTTCTTCATGCAAAATTTCTACTTCACGGAGCAGGGAGAAAGGGCTGCAAAGTTTAAGAAGACTCCCAGAATGACCACCAACTGGGAGCTCTTTGGCACTATTGTGGCAACATGGGAAGACGCCATCATTGACAACATTGATAAGGAATATGATTGACTGGTTCAGCACCTCCATGATTGTGCTAAGAATGCCGAGAGAGAGATAGCCACAAAAAGACACCTGTCTTTGAAAACTCTTGAGCTCATTCGCCGATGTGACTTGGCTCAGGTCTCAGGCAACCACAAGTGAACATCAGGCTCGCAAAGCAGTGCAGAGAAGCGATAAAGGAAGACCTCAAAGAGAAAAGAGCAGCAGTGCTGGCAGATGTGGCAGAAGCTGGGAAAAGCATTTGCAACGCCCGCCTGTCCTTCTCCAACTATAAGACCAAAATGACTGCCCTCCGACATCCTGATGGTTCTATCACATCTTCCAGAAAGGAAATGGAGAAGATTATCCATGACTTCTACTCGTATCTCTTCGATAGCCATGTCCATCTGCCCACATACCAAATTCCAAAGGATGGATATGTCATTCCCAACGTTCTCCCTTCCGAAATCTGACATGCCATTTCATTGGTAAAGAACCAAACAGCACCCGGCCCAGACAAGGTCAGACCCGAACACCTGAAGAACCTGCCGTCAGTACTCATCAATACACTGGCTTGGCTCTTCACATGCTGTTGCCTACTGACCAAGTAAAAGAATGCTTGATTTTTCATTCCCCTTTGTCCTGCTCAAAGCTGGGCAACTTCCCAGTATAGGAGGTTTCAGTTTGGGGGACAAAGCTGGGCAGCTTCCCAGTACAGGACGTTTCAGTTTGGGGAAAATGCACCCTCGTAAATGATTTGTAAATGATGTACGAGGAACAGCACAGTCTCTATGGATATGTCAAAACCGTAACAAAGCAGGCCGCTCCGAACAGTAGCATTAGGTCGAAAGGGTCACCAGGTGGCTGACCAATGGTGCATGGCTCTGCCCACTGTGACTGACCAACAGTGCATGGCTCTATTCATCGTCCCATCCACTTTCCCACGTCCCATCCCCTTCTCCTTTCTTTTGGTGGGTTGTGGAAACATACTTAAGTCTGTACCTGTGCTCTGAATAAACGCACGCACGCATTCATGCCATCTCTTGAATGACGGAACCCTGTGAGACTCGAGTGCTGATTTCACCCTGACGGCCCTCCCCTGGCTCGGCCCCGCGGCGCCGGACGCGGCACATGCTACCTGTCTGAATGCAAGGTTCCATCCCAATGGAAAACCAGCAGGACTGTACTGTACAAGAAGGGAGACTTGTACATTGGTAACTATCGCCCAATCTTCCTGTTATCTGTCATCTACAAGCTGTTCACTCGAGTCATCCAGAATAGGATTGGCATAACACTAGATGAAGGACAACCATGCGAGCAAGCCAGTTTCCTAAAAGGATTCAGCACAATCAACCATATCCGCACCATAACCAAGCTCATTGAGGTTTCTCAGGAGTTCAAGATGCCTCTTTGTCTAGCGTTCATTGATTTAAAGAAGGCCTTTGATTCTGTTGAGACTGAAGTGATCATCGAAGCCCTAGCCAAACAGGGCATTCAAACTCAATACATTAGGCTCCTCCGTGAGCTGTATTGCAGATTCACTACCAGGATCTCACCATTCTACAGGGAGGTGATCATTGACGTCAAAAGAGGGGTTCAGCAGGATGATACCATTTCACCAAAACTCTTCAGCGCCATCTCGAGAACATCATGCGATGGGATGGGAAGGAATGGGAGTGAAGATAGATGGTCGGCAACTACACTACCTCTGCTTCACTGATGACATGGTTCAAATAACACCAAACATCAGCCAAGCGTCACAAATGCTGGCCGGCTTCAATCGTGAGTGTGGAAAGGTCAGACTACAGCTGAATCTCATGAAGACAATGTTTTTGAGAAACAGTCTCATTCCTGACATTCCGTTTGCTCTCAACGGGACGAACATCTCCAAATGCAAGAGTTATGTGTACCTATGTCGAGAAGTCAACATGACAAATGACCTGGCACCTGAGTTGCGCAGAAGGAAGAGAGCGGCTTGGAATGCCTTCAAGAACATGGAAGAAATAGCTAAGAGGACGAAGATCCTCCAACTCCTGGTACATCTCTTTGATTCCACTGTTCTTCCTGCATTAGCTTATCCCTCAGAGACCTGGGCCCTACGGAAATAGGATGAGAACGCTATTTGGGTCTCCCAACGAGGAATTGAAAGAGCTACACTTGGAGTATCACGCTTCACTCAAATGAGAGAAAGAATCCGGAGTTCCAACCTCCGTAGACAATCAATAATCAGGGACGCTGTCTTGTTTGCCAAGGTGTCGAAAATCAGACGGGCTGTACATGTAATAAGATTTGGAGACGACCGCTGGATTAGAGCAGTTACCGACTGGATTCTACAGGACATTAAAAGATTGCATGGCCACCCACCTATGAGATGGTCAGATTTCTTTGTCAAGACCCTGAATGATTGGTTTGAGGCTGTTCGTGTTCCTAGAATGAGCAGACACTGGTGGGCTACACTAGCACGAGATAAGGACGAATGAAGACGTTGCTGGGGCCACTTGAGCAAATCAATGAGTAATGGGATGTCAAGTGATCAAGTGATCAAGTGATTAGCACACAAAGGCTCAACCTGTAACAATATGTTACTAATCTCTTATACAAGGGCTTAATGACTCCAGCGAGAGATACAACAATCTTCACACACTATCCTCTAAGGAAACTTTTTGGGATCATTTTTAGTGGATTATTCATAACAAGCAATACAAAAATTATTTAGGGCCTGCTTTTGGGGCAGTCTTGATGATGGTGGGAAAATTCAAAATAAAGGTAGTGGGAAGGTATAAATGTGCTGGACTGGTGTTCGAGTATTGAAAGTAATAAAATATTGTGAACAACTTCTTTAAAAGATAAACAAAATTGACAAACTTTTATCTGACTTAACCAAGAAGACTCAACTAAATACAGTGAGAAATGAATGAGATATTTCAATTCATACCAGAGAAATGCAGAAAGAAAGTACTATATATTTTTATCTTATTTTTTTTGCTTTTTGGGTCATACCTGGTGATGCACAAGGGTTACTCCAGGTGGTGCTCAAGGGACCATACAGGATGCTGTGAATAGAACCTGGGTTGGCTATGTGCAAAGTAAATGCCCTACCTGCTGTGCTATTGCTCCAGCTCCAAGAAAGTACTTTAAACAGATATAAGCCAATAGATTGTATAACCTACAAAAAATGGATGAATTCCCAAGAGTATGCAACTTACTAAAACAAACTCATGAAGAAACAGAAAATTTGAAAAATTAGTATGAGAGTAGAGGAGAAGCATCAAGGGGCTGGAGTGTTTTTCATGTGAGAGTCTCATGAGTATTCCTGGGAGCCACCTCAAGCACCCCACGTTGGTCTTGCCAATAGTTTTTCTTGAAGGAGATATGATACCAAAATCACAAGAAACATAAGTGAAAGTTGCTAAATGCAATGTATCAAATTAAGAAGCTTCTGAACAGAAAAAAATAAAAACACAACTAGAGGTTGGAGAGGTAGTATAGGCAGGTAGGTGTAGAATAACGTTGGTTTGTCCTTTCTCCCTTGCTACAGGGAGCTTAGATTTATCAGATTACACCCATTACAGTGCTCCCGAATCACTCCCATACCTCTATGCTTATCTGTAACTTCACTGTGCTCTCTTTCCCAACCAGTTAATCACCTTTCCCCCCCAATCAACTCTGTTAACTTGTAAGGTCAGATCCTTCTAAGGGCACTGAACTTGTATTGTAGGTTAATATTACCTTTCTCCTCTCCTTATATCTTTTGAATAGTTTACTTTAAAGCAATGTCCTTTTTTGCATGGATAAAGTAATACAGTTAATACTATGCTTTTGTAACTTAGGAGTTCATTGATTCCATATAATATTCACTTCCAGGTATCTGCTTTCTTGACTTAAGCCTTGATTTACCTGAGTTCCTAGAACCCCAAAAGCAGGGTCCCAACAAGGCACTGAATGGACCCAGGGCAAGCTGTGAGCTACCCTGGCATCAAAATGGGCCAGGCCAAACACCACAGTACTTAACTAGAAGTTAAGAGCATGGTCATGGACAAATGCTGTCATGATCCAAAAAGTAACGACGAGATTAGAACCCTGTGCGGGTTAGGAAAGACTAATCTAGCCTGAACACTGTAGTCTGAGATCTATAGCGAAATGGCCCCAGGAGAGCAATCCTATAAGCTTAATGTATCTCTTACTGTGTCCATACAAAATGATTAATATTATGAATGTTTATATGTTTGTTGGATAAGGAGAGGAGAAAGTAGGTGGCAAGAGTGGACTGGGGGAGCCAGAAGGAGAATGAAATGGGTTCCGGAAGGAGAATCAAGTAGAATGGGGAGGCAGAAGCAGGAGGGAGAAGTATGAAGGAGCAGGATCCAAGAAGAGGAAGAGGGGGATCAGGAAAGGGGTTGAGGAAGAGGAATGGAGACGAAATTGAAATAAACTGCAACTGACACCAACCAACCTGGCCCTCATTCCTTCCTTTGCCTTCCCATTGCCATTGGCCTCCCTGGGGTGAGGGAAGCAGCAGAGACCATTGAACATGGGCCATGCAAAAGATAAGAGTGCCTCATCCCTTTAGTAAATACACAGGTAGGATTTTGCCTTGCACGGGTATGACCAGGATTCAATCCCTGTTACTGCATATGGTCCCCCAAGCACTGCTGGGAATAATCTCTGAGTTCAGAGCCACAAGTAATCACTGAGCACAGCCTAGTGTGGCTCCAAACCACAGTTAATTAATTAAATTGGGGTGGGGGGGTATGGTGCTGCCAGCAGGTCAATCTGTACCTGTGAGGCGAGTGCATCAGCAGCCTGATGGCGCCTTTGGACTTCCAGATACCCCAAAATTGCTGCTGTGCCTCAACAACTTGGGGCAAAGTTTACCAAGAAAGTAAACAGCCAAAAGTTAGGTATGTGGGAGACACACCCACAAACCACCTCCAGCTCAGCTATATAATTGAAGGCAAGGCCTCTCTGGTTCCTGATCGAACTGCTTAACAGCCATGATCCCAGAGACTCAGAGACAAATCTCAGAACCCAGCAGCTTTTGGCAGAGATGCATCGGGTCCCCGCAATGGGTTACAAGCGCCGGACCATCCCAGGGGGGAAAGGGTGCTTTTCTTCTGCCTGCTTCCCCTTGGCAGCTCGGTGGCTGCCATCTTCCAGAGACCACTGGACAGTCAGGTTTGGGCCCACAGTGACAAGATACGCAGGGCCTCACGGGATGGGGGTGGAGCCGGCCCTTTCCTCCCCACCCCAATGAGACTTCGAGTTGCCGCCCATGAATTGCCTCTCTGGTTCCTGATCATGCTGCTCTGGTCCATGATCCCAGAGACACAGACAAACCTAGAAACCCAGAGGCTTTTGGCAGAAATGCCTCTGGACCTCTCAGTAGGTTACTGTCGCCAGGCCACCCCAGCAGGGAAAGAGTGCTGTCCCTCTGCCTGCTCCCCCTTGGTGGTTTGGTGGCTGCCATCCTCCAGAGGCCATTGGACAGTCAGGTTTGGGCCTGCAGTGATTAGACATGGGGCCTCACGGCATTGGGGTGGAGCCGGTCCTTTCCTCCCCATCCCAACAAGACCCTGAGTCGCTGCCCACGAATGGCCTCTCTGGCTCCTGATCAAGCTGCTTAATGGCCATGATCCCAGAGACTGAGAAACAAATCTCAAAACCCAGCAGGTTTTGACAGAAATCCCTCCAGATTTAATTGTTAAAATTTCAGAATTCCAAAATCACGCTCCACTACCGTGGCCACACGACATCATATGTTATTCATAACCAGCAATAGAAAACAAATTGTCCACTGTTGCCTTTTCGGCAGATCTGAGTGTTGGGGTAAAATTCCAAATAATAATGGTGGGTCTGGTGTCGAAATATTAAATGTATTTAAAGTAGAGAGAGAGTAATGTGGAAATCATCTGCTCAACAGGTAGGGGGAGGGTGTGGGATGGGGGGTATACTGGGTTTTTTGGTGGTGGAAAATGGGCACTGGTGAAGGGATGGGTGTTTCATTGTATGACCGAGACTTAAACACGAAAGCTCTGTAACTGCTCTCACGGTGATTCAATAAATAAAATTATTAAAAAGGGGAAAAAAGTAAGGTGGAGTTCATGCCCAATTCAATCAGCCTAATCAATGGCTGAATAAATAGAATACTCCTACAAAAAAAGATAGGAAGATGAAAGGTAGCTTGCAAAATCTCAGGTAATACTCACAAAACACATGAGGCAAATAGCCAAAGAAATAAAGAACACGCACAATGCGTTAGAAAAATAAAACACAAAAAACCCACGTGGTATAATTAAATATTGGGAGATCAGATTGAATAGATGTTTTTCAGAAAAAAAACATATAAATGATCAACAGATCTATGAAAGGACACTCAGCATGACTAATCATTATGGGATGCATATCAAAACTACAGTAGTATATACCACACATCTGTTAAAATGGCCATTATAAAAAGACAAAAGATAAAAAGCATTGATGAGGATATGCACGTGTGCTGTTGATGGGAATGTAAATTGCTAGAGCCACTGTGGGAAAATATTACTTCTGGTATAGATGCGAAGGAAATGAAATCAGAGAGATCTGTACTTCTGAGTGTGAACAATTGGATATAAAAGTCATTGACATAGGCATGTGTATGGTATATGTATATATACATGCAAATCTATAAATATAAATGTAGTTGTAATAGTGGACTTAAAGATATATAATAGAAATGTGTGCATATTTAATAAATTTACTAAAGCAATATTGTAACGAGAAAGAAGAAAATTTGCAATTTGGGATTACGTGAAAGAATCTTGAGGGCATTAAGTTCAGTGAAATACATCCAATAGATAAAAAAAATGAAAAATATGGTGAGGTGTCACTTTCATGTAGAACCTAAAAAAACTTAACTCCAAAATACAGTAAAATGAGGTTGACCGAGCCAGAAGGTGGGGTGTGATGTGGGGGGGTGAGGAAGGACCAGCAGTCTAAAGGTCAGAATTTCCACTTAGAAGGTGAAAAGGGGGCCAGAGGGATAGTACCATGAGGAGGGTGCTTGCTTGCACACCGCTGACATGGATTCTATCTCCAGCTCCCAGTATGAGCACCGAACATCTCGAGATGTGATTCCTGAGCACAGAACGAGGAGTAAGCCCTAAGATAGCTGGGTGTGCCCTACCCCCTTAAAACAGATAATGAAAAAGTTCTGAGGATCAAATATATAGCACACTGACTCTAGATAAGAATATTGCATTACGTAATTAAAATTTATTTTTAAGGGGCTGGAGCAATAGCACAGCGGGTAGGGCATTTGCAGTCGACCAGGGTTCAATTCCCAGCATCCCATATGGTACCCCTGAGCACCGCCAGGAGTAATTTCTGAGTGCATGAGCCAGGAGTAAATCTGTGCATTGCCAGGTGTGACCAAAAAAGAAAAAAAAAGAAAAAAAGTTTTTAAAAACGTACATCTTACATGTTCTAACCACAAAGAAGAAATTGCGATTATATGAGATGATTAGGTAGGTACTTGACATCCCTATATTGGTAAGCATCTTTCAATATAAATTACATGAATGTGTCAAATTAACACATTAATATATGAAACTGGGAGCTGGAAAGGGCTATTTCGCATGAATCAGTCTGAAGGGGGTTGGGGTTTGGGTGGTGTATTAGATCCTTGACACTACATGATCCCCTGAGCTCGGCAGGAATGAGCTCAAGCACAAAGCCAGGAGTAACAGCCCCCTCACTACTGCCATAACACCCGTCCCCAGCCCCCTTGCCCCAACGCAACCTTAAAGTATTATCACTATCTCAACACAATGGAAAGATCAAAGTTTCCACTTCCACTTTTAGGGGGCAGAGCAACATTCCTCCACCTAGTGACTGAAGCCAGAATGGCAGCCTTTTTCGGTCCCAGATAACTGCAGGCAACCTTTGGACGGTGCTTGCTCAAGGTTCGCCCTGAACTACTGCAATTTACAGTCCCCCCCCCTCCCGCTGCTGCCTCCTGGTGGTGAGATGATAGCGCGCCAACTTGCAGCTTCTCTACTACCCTGAACCTGCAGAAAACTTCCAGGGCACTGTCCTCCTATTGTTCATCCTTCATCAATTTGCTCCAGCGGACCCAGTAACGTCTCCATTGTGAGACTTGTTGTTACTGTGTTTGGCATATCGAATAGTCACGGGTAGCTTGCCAGGCTTTGCCCTGTGGGCGAAATACTCTCGGTAGCTTGCCGCGCTCTCTGAGAGCGGCCGAAGAATCGAACCCCAGTCAACTGGGCAAGGCAAACGCCCTACCACTGTGCTATCGCTCCAGGTTATCAAACGCTGGAATTAGCTACTTTCATGAAAACAGTCAGTCCATCATCCCCTCCACTAAACAGCCCCAAATAACTCACTTTGGAGGAAGGATCTTTCTGCCCAACAGGGGGAGGATTGGCTGAGATATGTTACCTTACATTCCTCTCCTTCCTTCATTACAAAGAAGAGGGATGTGGGCGATAGTACAGAGGGTAGGTGTTAGCCCAAAGAAGAAAAAAAAAGCAATAATAAAAATAGTTAAAATTAAACGGAGGACAGGTGAGTAGAATACTTGCCTTGGACTTGGCTAACCCAGGTTTGATTTCCGGCATCCCATATGGTCCCCCAAGCACTGCCAAAAGAGCAGACAAGGATCTACCTCACATAAGTAGAGCTTGGGTTCCACTCCTACTACCAAAAATAAAATAATAAATATATGATATTGTCTTTTTGTTTGTTTTGTGAGGGTGTCAGTGTTTAGGGGATTCTATGCTCAGGGTTCAGTGCTGGTGGTTCTCAGGGGACCATTTGTGGTGCCAGAGATTGTATCCGGACTGGCTGCATGCAAGCCAAGTGCCTTACCCCTGTATTATCTCTCTGGTCCCTAACGTCTGTTTTTTTCACAAACAAACCACTACAGCTTTGGGCTGAAATGTATCTCATTGTTAGAGCACGTGTATCTGGAGCCATAGTACAGTGGAAAGGGCACTTCCCTTGTTTTATACAGCACAATAAATATCGTTTTATTTTTTGTTTGTTTTTCTTTTTTCCATTTATTTATTTATTATTAGTGAATCACTGTGAGGTACAATTGCAGATTTACATATTTTTGTGCTTGTGTTTCAGATACAATGCTTGAGTACCCATCCCTCCACCAGTGCCCACCCTCTCCCACTGACGATTCCAACATCCCTCCCACCCCCCCACTCCATACCCCCCCCACCCTGCCTTTGTGGTAGGGCATTCCCTTTTATTCTCTCTCTCCCGTTGGTACACCACAGTTTAAAGAGAAGCACAGATACAAAATGATCTCTCTCATATGTGGGATATAAAGAGATATAATAACAGACTAACAAACACCCAAAGCAACAGAACCTGAGAATTGGTCTACAGAACTGAGCTTAACAAAAATGGGAGGCAGGAGGAAATGTGGGGGTGGGGGTGGGGAGGGGGCTTTGAGACAATGCTCTAGGGGCAGGGATATGCTGGTGTTGAGATCATGGTGATTCACTTCAAGTAAAGATAAGGAGAGAGAGAGAGAGAGAGAGAGAGAGAGAGAGAGAGAGAGAGAGAGAGAGAGAGAGGCGGAGGGAGAGAACATTCGGAAACAGCATTATGAAAACACCCAACTAGAAAATCCTGGTTGGCTGCCTTTAGGCAAAGCAGCAACCAGGTAAGCAGTTCATGCAGGGAAGTTACTCTTGAAATACTCTTGGTTGACTTCACTGACCACACTGAAGCCCTCTTGATAAATGCTCCGTTCAAGGCCCCATTTGAAGGCCTGACAGACTGAGACCTTCCCCTCTACCAGTCAGCTGTGCTGTCCCTGCTGTGCCCCAGACTCTGGCGGCCA
Source organism: Sorex fumeus (assembly GCF_029834395.1). Classification (NCBI taxonomy): domain Eukaryota; kingdom Metazoa; phylum Chordata; class Mammalia; order Eulipotyphla; family Soricidae; genus Sorex; species Sorex fumeus. The sequence goes on along the minus strand of NW_026606072.1, from coordinate 26,792,752 downwards.
CCTCCAGAATGAACTCCTCTGCAGAAAGCAGACATGCCCATATAAGCAGCCCAGACACACACACAATGCCAGGCTGCCCCGGACTGTGTAAGTGGCTCTCTCTCTGGAGGCCTCCGCTGTGTCAGTCTGACCAGTGGACCCTCTTTCAGCAAACTCACTTGGCTCTGCTTAACCCATCTCTCTCCCCTGGGAATTGCTGTTTTGATTGTTTTTGAGCCACACCGGGACTGTGCTCAAGGCTTACTCTGCCTCTGTGCACAGAGATCACTCCTGGCAGGGCATAGAGGACCAGATGTGGTGCTGATGTTCGAACCTCGGTGCACTGAGTGCAAGGCAAGTGCCCTCCCCTCTGTATTATCTCTTGGGCCCCTCTCCTGCTAAATTCTTTTGCACCCCACAGTTTGGACCCAGCAGGGCCTGCTTCCAGCACCTTCTCCTCTACCTTCAGTTTAATAACCGAACAGCAGTTTTCATCACTATAGGTAAGTCCCACCTGCAGCCTACAGAACTTGCTGGTTGGAAAGGGCCTATTTGGCCTCTGTCACCAGCCCTCTGGGCACCAGCCCTCTGGTCAAAGGATTCAAAGTTATTTCTGCCTATCCAGCTGTAAGGGTCCCTTTGGCTACCCTAGCTTGATTGTAGCACCCAGTGGCCAGGGCTGGGCAGTGTTGATAACCTGTCAGATCCGGGGTCTTGTGGCTGAATCTTTCCTTTGAGGCCCCCTGGGGAGAAAGGTGGTGCTGCATCCTGTTCCTGAAACCACATTCACATGGACACCACTGGAGGAGGTCAGTGCGGGAGTCCACGTGTTAAACAAGGCAGAAACAGGTGGGGCAAGTTTACTAGCAAAAGGAAAAGTTATTGGGTCAGGCATATGGCCCAGAGATAAAGTACACGCCTTACACTTACACTGTTTGGATTGGATCACACGTACTTTCAAGGAAAGGGGGAAATAAGGGACTTCAGGTGAGGCCAGCTTCCCTCAGGGAAGACAGGTCATGTTCTCATAGGGTTAACTTTACTGGTGCAGTTCAGGGAACTCCAGTGACTGGCTTAGGATCGCAAAGGTCTGGAGTGTGTGTCCTGCTCACAGAGGATTGGAGGCAGCTCCCCAGCACCACCCGGTCCCAATCACCACCACTTCCAGGACCTCTGGCCATGGCCCTGGTGCCCCTGAGTACCTTTGGGATTACCTGGTGTTCTCCTGCATAGTCAGGACAAGCCCCACCTCAGATCACAGGCCCCTGCCTTTAGCCCTCCACCCAGAGTTGGCTGGAGTCTAGGAGCCTCTTGGACCCTCAGGACACTGCTTGGGCATCACCAAACACAAAGGATCGTGGAGGTGGGATGGGGTGGGGAGACACTGAAAAATCACTTTTAGGTTAGATATGCAGTGGTCGGATGAACACGCATGGACCAGAGAGAGTACAGCAAGTAGGATGCCTGACATACATGTAGACATCCTGGGTGCAATCCCAGACACCATATCTATTTCTTGATCAGCTATATTAGAACTGTTCTATTTTGAAGTTATCCATTTATCAGTCCTTTCCAATTTCTATTTAATGATTACATCATTAATTGCAATCCTTTGTTTGCTTAGGAGCCACAAACAGCAGTGCTCAGAGTTTACTCCTGGTTCTCTGTTCAGTGATCACTCCTGCTGAGGCTCGGGGCATTATCCTTGAACTAGGACTCAACCCAGATTGGCTTATGTAAGGCGAGCATCCTGCCCACAGTCCCTCTGGCCTTAATATTTGTTCTTATAACTATTTACTTTATTTTAAAAATATTCTTTGGCCTCAACTTTAATTATTTTTCTACTCTCTTTAAGTTGTTTGCTACCTCAAGCATCCTTTTTCTAATTCAGAAATTCAAAGATAAAAATTTGGGACCACACTACAGAGATGAGAAAAAAAATTGTGCTTATTTTCTGTCTAAATTGGGTACTGCAGGGAGATTGGGAAATTGTATGTATGATGCCTGCAACTCAGAGTCTGTTTTCCTCCAGAGAAGAGACTAAAATAATTGCATTTATAAGGGTGGTGCACTTATAAGAACATTGTCCTGGTTCCATTTAACAAAAGCTAGAGTAAAGGCTAATTAAAAGCCAAGGATTGGATGATTCATTTGCCCCATGACTTGTGACTCCAGACACCTTTTGGTCCTGATTAAGGAAGAAATTAATAATATTTTAGGACCAGGAATCAAGATGAGATTGGAGAGATAGTAGGGGAAAAGATGCTTGCTCTCCTTTCACTCTCTCTCCACTCCCTTACACCTCTCTATAAACATAAAACTTATTTTTGTTTATACTTGGCCTTCCTAGAGCTTGTTTCATCTGTCCCCTACTGAAACTGTGCACGGAATGCTTCAATCCCCCAAAAATGCTTCAATCCCCAAAAAATGCTTCAATCCCCCAAAAATCCACTTTGCATTTTAATTGTCTAACCCCGCCCTTTTTTGCCACACCCAGCTTGTTCAGGGCTTACTCCTGGCTCTGTGCTCAGGAATAACTCTGTGAGGGCAGATACGAACTGTGATGCTGGAATTGAACCTTGTGTGCTGCTTGCAAGAAAACTCGTTTTCAGTGAAGCTACAGAGTTTCTTCGTTGAACTGAAATGATTTAGAAAGATGTGTAGGGTAAAAAGAGAGAGAAATTCTTGTTCTAGAGCGACTTGGGTTTCTCCAGGTAGAAAAAGCAGACAGAGAGAGGGTGTGGCTCAATAAGAACACAGATTCAATGAACAAGGAAACTTTTAATCTTCCCAACTCACCATCTTTTATTGGGGACAACTGACTTGGAGGTGGAGGTAGAATCTCTCAGTTCTCAAGTAATTCGCTCCCCATAAGGTCCCCACCCACCCAGTCCCCAGTGGTTGGGCGCCTTAAATCCCAAGGGCTTTTAATTCCCCTGGGAAGAGCTCCCTGCACACACTCAGGCTCTAGCCTCTGAGGATGGAGCAACGCTTTCCCTGCCTGCGCCAGGCCTGGGAAGGGGCCCAGGAACCCCCTAGGCCCCAGGAAACACCCCTAAAATTGAGCTCAGCGGACACCGGGCCCTGGCCACTGCCTCTGTATCCAGTGCTGGGTGCGCTCTCTTTGGACGACCACCATTTCAACCTGCAACTGCACTGCGGCCCCTGCGGACTTCTGCACAGATACTGCAGGCGACACAGACCCAAGTCCCGGAAGGCAGCAAGTGGAGCACAGAGTGTCCAGCGCCGGGCTGCACCCGCGGGCCCCTCATCCTCCTCAGGGGCAACAGGGGATCCCCCAGCCCAGGTAGGCTCCGCCCAGGGCCCCTGCCCGAAGCTTCCCGCGGCCTCATGTGGACCTTCTGCAGCCCCCAAATTGAAGCAGCCGGCCCCCATGAGTGCGATGCCAGGGCAAGTCCCAGCCAGCACCTCCAGCCTGACGCCTTCACTGGGTACCAGCGGGTGATGGTCACCACGGACTCGCACCCCTTAGGGACGCCACGGCGATCTACCCCGCGCCAGCCCATGATGATGAACCTCCAGGATCCTGTACATGGCTGCGTCCCCTGAACTTAGCATCCGGAACAAGCGTGCTCGCTGTGAGATGAACTTTTTCCAATTCCTCTGTAAATAGTAGACTTCTGTTTATTTATTTACAGTAAATAAAGCAAACTTCTTGGGGTGTCCTGATCTGGTTGTTGAGGAGTGACCAGTGCAGAGATTGGGAGAATAGGCACTCTTGGGTCTTCTGCCTTTGTGGGGGCTCTGCGTGAATAGTGGGGACCCTGGTGCAGTGCCACATTCAGAGGAGGGGAGGGGGCTGGGGGATGGCCTCAATGTCTTGAGCATGGTTAGATCTCTGAGACACAGCACACAGGAGCCACAGTACTGGGGTCTGAACCAGGCATAGCCTCACATGTGTATGTCCATGTGGACTTGGACCTTGCAGATAGTGGAAGGTTCATGGGTAGCTGAGCTTGAAGAAACTCAGAGAGATTCTCTGCTAGGTGATTATGGGGGTGAGCTCCTCCTGAGACCACAGCCCTTTTCTGCATCACTGAGGGGTTATTGCTGCTTGGTCATGTCCCTTAGTTCTAGCATAAATACATGATGGAATACTATGCAGCACTGAGGAAGAATCATGTAAAAATCATGATTTTTACAGCCTCATGGATGGAAAAAGAAAGATCCAGAGAGATCTCCCTCCCATGTGTGACTTAGAGATACACAGAAAGGTAACAACAAAAGGTCAAAGGTAATAAAAGGAAAAACTCAACAAAGGCCAAGGATAAAACCAGAAAACTGATGACCAGGTGGGGAGAGGTGGGGAAGCAGCGAGTTTGAAGGGCAGGGGAAATTTGCACAAGAGACTTGGGGACACTGGTCAAAGGTGTAGTGTTAGAATCATGTTCACAGGAACCATCATTAGCATTCTCTTCAATCATAGAACTTCAATCAACCATAAAAGAAGTTTTTTAAAAAGAGCTCATGGGGCTGGAGTGATAGCTCAGCGGGTAGGGCGTTTGCCTTGCAGGCGGACCGACCCGGGTTCAATTCCCAGCATCCCATATGGTCCCCCAAACATGGCCAAGAGTAATTTCTGAGTGCATGAACCAGGAGTAACCTCTGTGCATCGCTGGGTGTGACCCAAAAAGCAAACAAACAAATAAATCTCAGTATCACGGTTCTTCATCAATTTGCTTGAGCGGGCCCAGTAACATCTCCATTGTGAGACTTGTTGTTACTGTGTTTGGCATATTGAGTAGTCACGGGTAGCTTGCCAGGCTCTGCTGTGCGGGCGAGATACTCTCAGTAGCTTGCCGGGCTCTCCGAGCTCTCTGAGAGGGGTGGAGGAATCGAACTCGGGTAGGCCATGTTGGCTGCGTGCAAGGCAAACGCCCTACCCGCTGTGCTATCGCTCCAGCCCAAATAAATAAATAAATAAAATATTAAAAAAAAAGAGCTCAATTCTTTAAGTCTTGGTTTCATACAGCTGCAGTGTATCCCCAGGTGTGGGGACCCGAGACAAGGAAAGCAACTGGTCCAGGGTCATGAAACTGCCCTGGGGATCCCTGCACAGCTTCAGAGCCTCTGGATGCTCTGTCCCCTGTGATGCTTTTGGGTTGATATGGCTCCTTGGTCACAGTCTCTGGCTCCTGGCCTTGCAGGGCTAGAGAGTGTGGGCTCCCCCAGCAGCAGGAGTCCCCTCCCACAGTTCTGGGCCAGGACAGGGAAGGGCTCCAGGGAGAAAGGAATGGGGTCAGACAGGGCACCGCTCACCCTTGACTGGCTGCCCCCAGACCCAGCCTGGAAGCACTCTAGGAAGCTTGCCCCTCCCTAAGACCCTCCCTGAGACCCTCCCATAGGCCCTCCAGCCAAGCTATCAATCACACCTGCAGGCAGGAGATTGTGCAACCAGATTAGCCCCAGGTAGGGTGTGTACAAGGTGTGTCTGTGACAACACAGGGGACAGGCACTATATAAAGGCAGGGAAGGGTGGCTTCATTCTCTCCTTTGCTGCCCCTGAGACCCTCTCTTCCTGGGAGGTTGCAGCCGAGGCCATGGGGCACTGCACAGCCAGCTGGTAGGAGAAGCCCTGGAAGCCCAGAGGTCCAGAAGCCCAGATGCCAGCGGGCCTGACTTGAGAGCAGGCCTGGGCCTGGGCCATGGACAAATTCCCTGGGCTTTGCCGCAGCTCCTGTGAGCACCAAGATGAGAGCCCCAGGGCCCCTTCTCCTGAGCAAGAGGCAGTGAATAGGAAATTCTTCTGGAATATCTGGGAGGCAAAGCCCTGGAAGCCAAAGGGTCCAGAGCCCCGGATGCCAGTGAACTGAGAGCAGGCCTGGACCTGGGCCATGGACAACTTCCCTGGGCTGTGCCACAGCTCCTGCCTGAGTCCCCAGGACTGAACCAGGGGGATGCCAGGTACTCCTTTCACTGGCCAATGGGATCAGCTGAGATGTGCTTTCCTACTCTGGACAGCCACATGACCAGGAGCCAAAGTCTGTACCCTCTGTGGGGCCGCAGTCTCTTCTGAGAAAACCAAGCACCCACAAACTGCCCTGAGGCTCCCAAACAGAAGGAGAGGCCTAGGGAGACAGACTCACTGTCCCGTCCTCCCGCTTCCTGCATAGCCTAAGCCCAGAGGAGTGAGAGCCAGGAGAGGAAAAGGGTCCCTGAATGCCCGACCCCCTTCAGCCTTGCCTCTGAGGGAGCCTGAGACCAGCACCTAGAGTCTGACGTCCCCTACCGGGCACAGTTCTGCCTGCCCAGAGCCCAGCCTCTGCATCCTTCCCTCCCTGTCTCGGAGTCTGCTGACCATTTCAGTCTGTCATGATCAGTGGCTTTAGAGACTGGCCATGTGCACGCCAATGTGGGGAACCTTGTCTTATGGCAGCTGCCCATTGAAGAAAGTGTGTTTCCTCTTTGTGCTCATCCTTTCCCCGGACTGGGCTGTGGTTATGGGTGGCAGGGTTGGGTAGAAATGGGTGGGAAGCTGTAGGTGGCCCTGGGATTCAGCAGAGTGACTCACAGGAGAAGGCAGCGACCCCAAGCAGGGAACCCATGTTTGCTCTGCACCACCGCAGCCTTCAAGTTCTCTTTTACTCCTGCCCTTCTTGCCCACACAGCTGCATCTCCTGAGACCCTTTAGAGTTGTACTTGCAAGATCTATGGAAGGTGCAATGGTCCCCAGGAGATCTAAGGGTCTCATAACTGCATGAGTGAAAATTCATTTCAAAAGCGGAGATTAGAAGAGGCGGGCAGGGTGGAGGGGACGGTGTGGGGGTGGTGGGAGGGATGCTGGGACCATTGGTGGTGGGAAATGGGCACTGGTGGAGGGATCGGTACTCAATCATTGTATGACTGAAATACAAGCACAAAAGTTTGTAAGTCTGTAATTGTAACTCACAGTGATCACTTGATCACTGTGACTTGACTTCCCGTTAATCGTCGATTTGCTCCAGCGGGCGCCAGTAACATCTCCAGTTGTCCCTGTCACGTGCTAGTGTGTCACCTCCAGAACCAGCCACCACCATGTTGAGACCACTCTCCACATGCATGAAGGTACCGGCCGAGGAACAAAGGCATGCGGGTCCCGGTGCTGAGCTCTCCAAGCCTGCTCAGATCAGGGCTGAGCATCCTCCACCCAGATCCTCCAAATTCCAGTAGGCAGGGGTCACACCCACCAACTGGCCCCCTGGCACCGTGTAATCCCATCAACGGCCAAGACTCAGAGACTATAAAATCCAGCTCCTGGAAGCGAATGCGGCCGCGCAACATCTTATTGTGACATCTTATTATCTCATTCCTACTTTGGATAAACTGGCAGGCTACCGAATGTAACCTGCCCACACAGCAGAGTCTGGCAAACTCCCCGTGGCGTACCCAATATGCCAAATACCAGTAACAATGATGGGTCTCATTCTCCTAACCCTGAAAAAGCCTTGAATATGGCACTTTTTAAAAAATCTCAGGGCTAGGACGAAGGAGACGTTACTGGGGCCTGCTCGAGGCAATCGACGAACAACAGGATGGCCATGATCATCGTGACGTGCTAGTGTAGCCCAATGATGTCTGTTCGTTCTAGGAACACGAAGAGCCTCAAACCAATCATTCAAGATCTTGATGAAGAAGTCTGACCATCTGGTAGGTGGGCAGCCACGCGGTCTTATGACGTCCCGTGGAATCCAGTCAGTAACGGCTCTAGTCCAGCGGTTGTCTCCAAATCTCATTATGTGTCCACCTCACAGTGATTCACTAATAAAAATTTTTATAAAAAATTTAAAAAAATAAAGTAACTCCAATGCTTGCCTGCTTACAAGTCCATATTGCTAGTTAACAAGTTAAGTGTATCTATCTATCTATGTGTATATGCATATATAAATAAATTTGCAATAAATGTACGTATGTGTATAAAAAAAGTGGAGATTAGAGCAATAGGTCAGCAGATAGGGCATTTGCTTTCCAAATATATCCCATCCTGGGTCAATCTCCAGCACCCCATATGGTCCTCTGAGCACTTCAGCTCTGAACCCAGCTAGGTATGGCAGGACTCAGGCAAAGTCCCCGGTTTCTTTTAGGTTTTTCTTTACAAATGGAGGTGAAGTTGTTAAGGGCGCTGAAAGATTCCGCAAGGACTGCAGGTGTGGTGCGTGCTGGAGCCCCTGGTTTGGCTGGATCACAGCCAGCAGCCGTCTCAGGTTAGAGCGCACCCACAGCTTCCGGCTGGGCACACACACACACACACACACACACACACACACACACACACACACCAGCAGAAAAGCTTGATCCCGTAAAAGAAACTGGGAAAAAGTATCGCCCATGAACCTTCCACTATCTGCAAGGTTTAAGTTCACGTGGACACACATGTGAAGTAATGCCAACCCCACTTTCTAGTCCCCTAATTTTCTTTTCTTTTCCTTTCTTTTCTTTTCTCACTGGGAACTGAACTCAGACACTCACACCAGAAGCATGATTTTTCTCTCTCCTCTCCCCACACTGCCTCACTTCCTTGCTTTTTGCTTTCTTTCCTTCTTGGGATTGGACCACTTCTCTGAGTGCTTAGGGGCTACTCCTAAATCTGTGCTCAGGATAATTCCTGAGGTACTCAGAGGACTGTGTGATAGTGGTGATTGAACCAAGGTCAGCAAAACACAAGGTGGGCACCTTAATCTCTGCACTATCACTTTGGACGCTAGATTACATTATTTAAATTTTCTATGATGTACGTTCTTGGACCATTCCTGGCACTGTTCAGCCCCGTGGTGTTGGTCTGACAATTCAGTGTTCATAGACAGCAGGATTTGGGGAACACTCTGACTATACATTCCCAGAGATACTTAGAGAGGTATATGGCACTGGTGGCCATATGCCTCTCATAGGGCCCTCTCATAGGGCCCAGAATATGCTGGACAGATGCTCACATTCTGACTCCTCCCTGACCCCGGATTCAGGGAGGGGACTGTAAGGCCATATACACAGTGCTCCAGCTCTGCTTCTGACACTGTGCTCAGCAATTGCTCTCATGGTGCTGCTAGGTAGATTTTGCTGTGTTGGGATCACACCAATGTGAGGTTCCCACAGGGAAAGCTCCTACCCCTGGGAGTTTCTGTGGACCATTGAAACTTCAATAGATCATGTAAAATGAAGCCCTGCAGGATCTTCAGGAGATGCAGATGTGTGGGCTTTGACAGCAGGGGTGACAGAGAACTTGAAGGTTGGGGTGGTGCAGAGCAAACATGGGTCCCCTGCTTAGGTCGCTGTCATGTTCTGTGTGTCACTCTGCTGACCACAGGCCCACCTACAGTTTCCTCACCACCCACTCCTGCCTAGTCCCACCAGACAAATCCCTAATTACAGACCAGCCCAGGAAAAAGGATGAGCACAAAGAAGAAACAGAAACACTTTATTAAATGGGCAGCTGCAATAAGACAAGGGTCCCCACATCAGCGTGCACAGTGGCCAGTCTCTAAAACCACTGATCATGAGAGACTGAAATGGTCAGCGGACCCCGAGACAAGGGGGGGTGAAGGACAAAGATGCACCAGCTCTGGTCAGGAAGGACTGTACCCAGTGGGGGGCTGGCAGACTCCCAGGCTCTGGTCCCAGGCTCCCTCAGAGGCAAGGCTGAAGGGGGCAGGACATTCAGGAACCCCTTTCCTCTCCTTGCTCCCTGCTCCTCTGGGCTTGGGTTGTGTAGGAAGCAAGAGGAATGGACTGTGAGTCTGTCTCTCAGGGCCTCTCCTGCTGTTCAGGAGCCTCTGGGAAGTTTGGAGGTGCTTGGTCTTCTCAGAGGTGACTGCAGCCCCACTGAGGGTGCAGACTCTGACTCCTGGTCACGTTCAGAGTAGGGAAGTACCTCTCTAGTTGGTCCCGTCAGTCAGTGCAAGGAGCATCCGGCATGCCCCGGGCTCAGTCCTGGGGACTCAGGCAGGAGCTGCGGCACAGCCGGGGAAGTTGTCCATGACCCAGACCCAGGCCTGCTCTCAGTTCAGGCCTGCTGGTATCCGGTGCTCTGGACCCGTTGGCTTCCAGGGCTTTGCCCCCCAGGTATTCCAGAAGAATTTCCTAGTCGCAGTCTCTTGCTCAGGTTAATGAGCCCCGGGATTCTCATCTGGTGCTCAAGGAGCTGCTGCAAGGCCCAGGGAAGTTGTCCATGGCCCAGGTCCAGGTCTGCTCTTGGTTCAGGCCTGCTGGCATCTGGGCTTCTGGACTCCTGGGCCTCCAGGAATTCTCCTCCCAGCTGGCTGTGCAGTGCCCCATGGCCTTGGCTGCAACCTCCCTGGAGGAGAGGGTCTCAGGGGCAGCAAAGGAGAGAATGAAGCCACCCTGCCCTGCCCTGCCCTGCCTTTATATAGTGTCTGTCCCCTGTGATGTCACAAATACAGCTTATCCACACCCTACCTGGGGCCTGGAGCGATAGCACAATGGGTAAGGCGTTTGCCTTGCATGCGGCAGACATGGTTGACCTAGGTTTGATTCCTTCGCCCCTCTCAGAGAGCCCGGCAAGCTACTGAGAGTATCTCGCCCACATGGCAAATCCTGGCAAGCTACCGTTGTCGTATTCAATATGCCAAAAACAGTAATAACAAGTTACTGGTGCCCGCTCGAGCAAATTGATGAACAATGGGGAGACAATGCTACAGTGCTACCTGGAACCAGTGAGGCTGCACAAGCTCCTGGCTGCAGGTGTGACTGACAGCTTGCCTTGCCCTAGGGAGGGTCTTAGGGAAGGGCAAGCTTCCTAAAGTGCTTTCAGGCTGGGCCCTTGTAAGCAGGGCCCTGGCTGACCCCATTCCTCTCTCCCTAGAGCTCATCTCACACCCTGTCCTGACCCAGAGCTGTGGGAGGGGACCCCTGCTGCTGAGGGAGCCCACACTCTGCAGCCCTGCGAGGGCAGGAGCCAGAGGCTGAGAACAAGACACAGCATCATCCCAAAGGCACCACCGGGGACAGTGTCCAGAGATGTCTTTCGATGAGGCCATGGGGTACTTCACAGTCAGCTGGGAGGAGAAGCCCTGGAAGCCCAGGGATCCAGAACCCCAGAGGCCAGTGGGCCTGAACTGAGAGCAGGCCTGGACCTGGGTTGTGCCCCGGGCTGTGCCGCAGCTCCTGCCTGAGGAGAGAGAGAGTGAGTGAGTGAGCATTGAGTCTAGGTTGCCTTAAAATATGTCAATACTTTGCAATGCTATGAGGCTCAGGGGTAAAGAACGAGTTCCAGGTGGTAGTTTCTGAGTTTAGTTCCCAACACAACCTACAGAAAAGAGTACATCACCAAAATAAACTAAAATAAAATAAAATTGGGGGACGAAAGAGTGGGGTACTGAGTGGGATACTGCTTTAACATGTAGCTGGCATAAGCAGCTTATTGTGCTCCTCAAGCACTACCCACATACCTCCATATGTGGTCTCCTCTCCCATAAAGACCCAACATCAACATCAAAATGGTACAGGGGCTAATTTAGAACCAAACCCACATGGCACCCCACAACATTGCCAGGCTGGTGCTAAGGGTTCTTGGCACCACAGGGTGGAAGCAGCATCATTTCCTGGGGGCCTTCCCACTGAAGCAAAGGCCAGGTTGGTCAGTAACCCCTGAGTGTCTCTGGTTCTTCCTTCCCTGAACCCTGTGCTTTCTTTACCTGCCTCCTGAAGGGGCACTAGATCCAAGGAACAGGAACACATTACACATTTTATAGTTTATGTATTTATTTATTTATTTATTTATTTGCTTCACCACAGTTTTTATTCTTGCACTTGAATTGACAAAACTGTTGATAATAGAGTTTCAGGCATGCAATGTCCCAACACCAAATGTGCCACCAGTGTCAGCGTCCTTCCCCCAATGTCTCAAGATCCCAGGTCACCCAAGGCCCTCCCAACCCCCATGGTAAACTCAGTTCTGTGGGCAAACTCTCAGGGTCTGTTCCCATTGGTCACTGGCCATTTGTTATTCCATATATGTATATAGATTTATATGTCTGTCACTGTCACTGTCCTCCCATTGTTCATCGATTTGCTTGAATGGGCCAGTAACGTCTCCATTGTGATAATTGTTACTGTGTTTGGCATATCGCATATGTCGCAGGTAGTTTGCCAGGCCTTGCTGTGCGGGCGAGAGGGGCGGAGGAATCGAACTTGGGTCGGCCACGTTGGCTACTTGTAAGGCAAACGCCCTACCCTTTGTGTTATCGCTCCAGCTCATATATATATATATATATGATATATATATAATATTCCCTCTATTCTGACTTGGCTTAGCATGATATTCTCTCGTTCCCTCCACAGAGTGCAAATTTCATGATTTCATCTTTTCTTATAACTGAGGAATATTCCATTGTACCTAGAGCACAGTTTCTTTAACCAGTCACCTGTGCTGGCACACTAGGATTATTTCCAAATCTTGCCAAGTATGACTGACATTGCAATGAACACAGAAGACCAAATACCTTGTTAAAACATCCTTTTTTAGGAACCAGAACAATAGTTCAGCAAGTAGGGAATTTGCCTTGCAAACAGCCAACCTACATTGGATACTGATCAAATATCAAATATTTAATTGGTTACACTTGGGGACCACACTGCCACAGCTCTGGGCTTAATCATGGTTCTGTGCTCAGAGACCAATGCTGGGTGGGCTTGCAGGACCATCTGGGATGCAGGAAATCAAACCAGCCCAGGCCACTTGGGAAGCCAAGCACCTACATGCTGTGCTATCACTTCAGCCCTAACATCAAAACATTTAAACCAAGCAGTATTTTGTGGATGGTGTGAGATAGGGATCCAATTTCTTTAATTCTTTTTTGTTTTTTTGGCATGTGTCTAAGGTGTTTCCCAATGCCATCTGTTGCTCAGACTGTCCTTGCTCATTTCACACATGTAGCTACTGGGGGGGCAGAGCAATAGTCCAGTGGGTAGCAGGTAAAGCGTTTGCCTTTAAAAATCAAAAAAAGTTAAAGTTTAAAAGTTGTACAAGAAGAAATAAAAATATACTCCATTTTGATGTATGGAAAGAATAATACATCTATAAAAATTGCAATATATATAATATATTGAATTTTGGCTAAAATAATACATAGATTTAATGTGACTCATAAGAAACTTCCAATATTACTAATAAGAAAGAATAGTACATTTAGTAAGGCCTGTATGGAATCACACACACAAAAAAATGAAGCTAAGGAAATGCTGACAAAAAAAGAAAGAAAAATGAAGGAATTATTTTATCAGACTTCAAATAATACTCCAAGTGACAGCAATTAAAACTATATGATAGTGAAATAAAAACAGACAATAGAATCAGCAGAATGGAATTGAAAATATAGAAAGACAACCCATGTATTTATTTGAATCTATGACAAAACAGTTGGAGGTCAGAGCAATAGTATAATGGGTAGGGCACAACTTTGCACACAGCCAACCAGGTTCAATCTCCAGCACCACATACGGTCTCCCAGGTCTTCCAGAAGTGGTTTCTGAGAACAGAGCTAGGAGTGATTCCTGGGGTTTTGTTTGATTTTTTGTTGTTTGTTTGGTTTATTTTTTTGTTTGGGGGCCACATCAAAAGATGCTCAGGGCTTTGTCCTGGCCTGCAACAAGGATCACTCCTGGTGGTGCTCAGAGAACCTTTTGGGGTGCAAGCATAGAAACTGGTTGGCCCTGAGCAGGACATAAGCCCTACTCTGTGTGCTATCTCTGCAGCACAAGGAATGATTCCTAAGCACAGGAGTCAGCCCTGAGCATATCTGGTGAGACACAGATACAAAATCAAACCCCCCAAAAAGTACTTACAATGGCACCATATATTGTATATAGCACCCTATATGTATATAGCATCTACATGTATCTGGCAGGATACATGTAGATGCTATATACATATAGGGTGCTATATCGTGATTGTGATCTACATGTATATAGCAAATATATATATATATAGCACCATATATATATATATATATATATATATAGCACCCTATTGTTCCCTCAACCACCCTCCCCCAATGAGATTTATATAAATATTATATAAGTGTTGGGAGCTGGATGGGAAATCACGTGCCTTGTATACAGTAGATCTGTGTTAGACACTGGACAACACACACACACAAACACACACACACACACACACACACACACACACACACACATGCACACTTCCTGGCAGGGAAAGGAGGAAACTGCTTTGTCCCAGACTCACTGTATAAGAAACTCCAGTCTACCCTGCTACATGCAAAAGAGCTTGTGTCCACCTTGAGCTTCACTTAGAAACTCTGTGCACGACGCAGTGTCCGCAATAGAAACTGCGTCTACAGTTTCCTGGGAACTCTAGAAACTCTGTCTGCACTGCTGTTTGGGCGCTGCATGACTTTCTGGTTTCACTAGCTTGAAAATCAAGAATGCCCAGTGCACTGTCTGTGCTTTCAGCTCTCAGACCTGCCTCTCCACCGCTCTTTGCCCAATTTCTCAGGCTCGTCCTGCATTTTATCACCTGTGAAAAACAAGTGGGTGTAGACGGGTAGGTGCTGTGTATGTAGTGTACTACGGGGAAGCTCCCATGTGGACTTCACAGCAGATTCCTGAGGCCCAAACCCTGACTAGCCCGTTGCGTCTGACTCCTTCCTTGGACTGTGCGGCGCCCCCTGCCCAGTGACTTCTCCCTGTCGCTGACCCTGTCTCCTCCATATCCGTGCCCTAACTGCATCGCTGTGCGGAGCCCCCAGACTCAGCTGTGCCTCCCCGCTCCTCGCTTTCCCGCCGCCTGCCCTGACTTGGGGACAAGCAAGGAAGGTGCAGAAACACGGAAAACAATCTGAGAGAGCGCCAGGAGAGTCACCGCGCAGAGAAGGAGCAAAAGCAAGTCCCGAGCATCTCTAAGCATCTCTGGAGCCCACCTGGGAGGGATTTTAACTTTCCCTGCAAACTTTCCCAGCAGCCAGTCCGCGCTGGCGTCTCTGAGTGTCGGGTCCTCAGTGCGGACCGCAGAAGGGCGGCGCCCACAGGGCGTCCAGGACCCTCTGACCCGGCGGCGCCCATGGGCCGGGAAACCCGGTCGGGGCGTGTCCGTGCGGAGAGGAGGAAGCGCCGAGGTAGTTTACCGGGTGTCCCGCCTTAGGTGGTCGTGGCCGTCCTCGCCGTAGTGGCCGGGGCTTGGTGGAGAGGCTAAGGACCGCGGCTGCAGAGAGGGCTGTGGACTCTGGGCTGCGCGCTCAGGTGCCGCTGGAGCCCGGGTTCCCTGCGCTGGGCGGGTGGACGCCGCGATGGGGCGGGCAGGGACCAAGGGCCCGGGGCTGGCGGCTTCCGCAGAGACTGGGCGCTGTTCCGACCCCCGGCACAGCCGCCCGGCAGGGCTGGACAGCAAACCCCTGGTGACCAGCGCCAGTCTCCGAGCCGAGCCGATTTCAGCACAGGTAGGAGGGGAGCGGCCAGGCCCAGCGTTACTGGAGGCGGGGCGGGACGGAGCCGGGGACCCGCTGGTCGCCAGCTCCTGACCCCCCTCACTCCCGGGCCTCTGCCTCCGCGCTCGCAGCCACCGCCGCCTCCTCCGCTGGACACTCCATCCGCTCTCAGGGGCTTCGTGCCAGGTGACGCCCCATAGGCCACGGTGTCAGGTCTCTTCCTGAAGCCCGGTGCAATCCCACCACCGCCAGTGTGACGGGGTGATCTGACCCGTGCTCCGGTTTGCGGAGCCCCTTGGCGCTCAGGCTCACTGGCACTACCCTCGCTGCTGCCCTCACGTCCCAAAACGTCCAACAGGGCCACTGGCCAGAGGAATGGCCCTGAGTGACTGGGAAGCTCAGGGAAGCATGTTGGTGCTGAAATCTGAATGGGTTCAGGCTTCCTAATCAAGATTGATTTTTTTTTTTTTGGCTTTTTGGGTCACACCCAGCGATGCACAGGTGCACAGGGGTTGCTCCTGACTCATGCACTCAGGAATTACTCCTGATGGTGCTCAGGGACCATATAAGATGCTGGGAATCGAACCCTGGTTGGCCTCGTGCAAGGTAAACATCTTATCCTCTGTGCTATCACACCAGTCCTATGCTAGAGCTTTATCCCCTGGACTATCTCCCTGCCCAGTACCTTACTCTTTGGGGACATTCTCTCTTGGCTCTTCCTTGACACTTACTTGGCTTTGGCACTCCCCACTCCTGACCCTTTCAGTTCAGGCTGACTCCACCGCCTGGAACAGTGTCCACACCAGGCAGCACTTCTGCTGGAGCAGGGCCTGTGTCTGACTCTCTGCGGATTTCCCCTGGAGGGTCCTCTCCCCCACTGGAATTTCCTGTTACCCTGTTAACTTGCAGCTGCCCAGCCTGCCCTGGTGGCCTGGGAGCCTCTTGCTTGCTGTACCCAGCCGCTTGGGCGCTTCCTGTTCATTTTTACTGCACTGTCCATCTCTCTCCCGTGGCTTAGGGACAGTGGGCTGGCAGGCACTGTAATTTCTGAGCCCCAGGGGCCCGGCTTTGTGGCAGCAGCAGTCCTGGGTTGAGGAGTGACAGGAATCATCTTAGATAGACACTTCAGGTATGTTTTCTCTTGCTGTCAGCCTAGGTCCTGGAAAAGGGCTGCCTTTCTGGGTTTCTCCAGTTGTGTTCTGGTTGGTGATATGTTCTCAGGCACTTTTGATTAGGGTCTGGCCTGCATATTAGAACTGGTTATCTCTGTGGTCACTTTCATTTCAAGTGAATGTTGCTGCACCCAGAGCAACCTCAGATGCCAGTGGCCCTGGCCAGCAGCCCCAGATGCCCAAGCAGACAGACGCAGCCTCCCGGAGCTGCTCTCCTGCCCTGAGAGCAGAGCCCAGCCTGCAGGGGCCATCAGGCACCAGGGGATCTCCACAGCGTCTCACTGGCTGTTGCACTGCGTGAGCCCTAGGAGCACTTTCCCTGGCACTCTGGCTCATATGGTGGGCACCAGGGTTCTCCATTCCCCGCCCCAGACACTTCCACACCTACGTGATTGTGGATAACCCCATAGATCAGAGGTTTCACAAGACACAAATGTGTGTTTACCCTGTCCTTGGAAAAAGCTGAGACACCAATTGAGTGAGTGAGTGTGCTGGATGGAAAATCAGGAGTTCTCCCCTGACACAGAAAGGGCCAACCCTGCTGCTTTCCTAGTCAGGGGTTGGGGGTCCCAGGTGGGTTTGCACACGTAATCAAAAAGCCTCTTAGAATTTTGGTTCTTTGCTCATCACTGAACTACTGTTTCAGATATTGATCTTTGTGATTGTGCTCCCCCTCTTATCCCTTTCGATCTGTCAGGCTGACCTTGTCTTCTGCCACTCTCTCCTTCCTTTTTCCATTGCTCATCATCCCAACCTGAAAATCGAGATACAGTGGGTGCTGAAGAGTGGGTGCCAATCCAGCAGTGTACTAAGTGGGAGGGCACAAGTCCTCTGAGCACTGCCAGGAACTATTTCTGAGTGTAGAGCCCTGAGCACTGCAGTGTGTGGCCCCAAAACCAAAAAGAAAATATACATTTTAAAATTAACTAATTTGTATATGGTTGTTCACAATTTATTGCATTCAGTATTCCAACACAAATTCCTTTTAATCAGCCCACCACCATTATTAAATATGAATTTTTGTAAAAAGGAACATTGTTTTCCTTTGAAATATTTGCTTATTACAGGGGAGTTTCCAAAGAGCAGGTGATGAGCAGTTCACCTTTATCATTTTAGAAAGATGACTTGTGTTTCAAATTTGAGTTATCAAGGCAATTACCAAAAATTTAGTTCCACTTTTTTGGGGGGGAGTGGAGATTCCAGCAAAAACTAATTAATTCTAGCAAAAACTAGCATTAGTTTTTGCTAGAATTAAGCCAGCAAATTTGACTTAATTAAACTAAAGATACAAATAAATTCTAAAATTCACATAAAAGTAATGAAAACAAACCCAAACTGACCACCATCTAGCACAGAGCACCCTATTGTCCAGCACTGACCACCCACTGTTCAGTCATTCAGAAAGCTTAACTGTGTATACACACAAAAAATAAAAAGGCCGGTGGTCAGGCCAGGCCATTTCCCCACTCCAGGGAGGTCGATGGCGATGGTCAGGTCAAGGAAGGAAACGTGGCCAAGCTGGTTGGTCTTAGCAGCAGTTTATTACATGGAAGAAGTGTATGTCATAGAGGCCTCAGGAATCCTCAAGCACATGCACCTTGTTCTCTCAGCTTCTGTCCTCAGCCCTATCTTCCCAGGTTCTCTGAGGCACTTGTCCCCCAGAGAGCCCTGAAATCTCCCTTATATAGATCATAGTACCTCTAAAGGGCACAATATAGTGATGTCATCAAAAGGAGTTACAGAAAGAACATTGAGGCGGAGCATACATTGTTTCTTCACATCCAGAAGCCAGTAATCCTGGCCTCACCTTTTACAAGCCACAAGCACTTGGATTTGCATCCCAAAGACCAGCTTGGCTAGAGCTGGAAATCTACATCCCAAAGATCAGTCCTGGCTAGCACCTGAGATCTGCATATCTAAGACCAGCTAGGTTTCTGTGAGAAAAGGGAAACTGTCTCAATATACTGAAATCATTTACTGAAGGCAGTTTGAAGGGGAGAAAGTTCAGTCTTACCCAAGTGGTCAGGACACACAGGAAAACTGCTTCTAGGACAGATTCTCATTTAGCAGATCAACCCACACTAGAACAGATTTCCCTGGATGTGTTTCTCCTCTCCTTGTCCAACCAATATATAAGCATACATCACAAATCACAAATCATCCTGTTAATCGTCGGTTGCCTCGAACAGGCCCCAGTAACGTCTCCTTCATCCTAGCCCTGAGATTATATTCAAGGCTCTTTAGGAGAATGAGACCCATCATTGTTACTGGTATTTGGCATATTGGGAGTTTGCCAGACTCTGCCGTGTGGGCAGGCTACATTCGGTGAGGGCAACTGAGGCTTAAGTTGAGAAAGCAGATGCCCAGGAGTGAATAATATTCAAAGCCAATCAACTCCTAAGTTACAAAGCATAATATTAATTAATTGTCTTTCTGTATCTATACAAAAAGGACATTGCATTAAACTATCCAAAAGACATAAGGAGAGAATAAATGCAATATTAACTTACAGTACAGCTTCAGTGTCTAAGAAGGATGAGACCTTACAAATTGGTTGGGGAAAAGAGCACAGAGTAGTTACAGACAAACAAAGTAATGGGAATGACTCAGGAGCACTGTGATGGGTGCAACCTGATAAACCTAAGCTCCGTGTACTCCAACACTTAACCCAGAGCCCCACACATAAAAGATTAAGTATTTTCCCTCAGAGCCACATCGCAGGCTCAAGTGATAAAAGTGACCCCAAGGTTAAAAAAAAAAGGCTAGGCTAGGAGATAAGAGCCTGGCCAGAGAGTAGGGAGTGCCCCTTGGCATCCCTGAGGTCTTCTGGAAAATTCCTCAAGCTCCTCAAGCAGGTGTCCCCCACCACACACAATCATGATAAAAGAAAGGAATCCTTTACCCCTATTGGGGGTGTGGCCATTCCAGAGGGAACTGTGCCCTGCAGTGTGAACACAGTCCCCTTGCACCAGCAGTCCTAACTTCACCTGCTCCATCTCAAAGAGATACTTCCTTCCTGGCCAGAGAAACTCACTAGTTTGCTGGGAACAGACCTATTAGGGGCGGGGAGATAGAGAGTGGGCAGGTGCAGTGATTGCTCTACCCCTGCTGGACCCCCAGTTCATGACCCTGGGTTCCTCATTGATGTCGGTGGGCCCCACGGGTGACTTATATGAAGCGGGGAGGAGAAAGACAGTCACTTTCTCCCCATCCGCCTCTGCCACTCGGGACCCAGGGTTGCTGGGTTCTTGTCTCGCCTCGCAGAAAGGAATTTCAGGAGTAGACAAGCAGTGAAGTAAATAGATTTTATTTGGAGGATTTTTAGGTATGGAGGGAGGGAGAGAGAGTGAGAGAGTAAAGTTAGACACGAAAGCATGAAAGTACACATCTCAAGAGGGGAGATGCGGGTGACACATGTGCTCGGGCACCACATGTGCTCGGCCACGTGGGCGCAAGCAGCACATGGGCTCGGGCAGCAAATGCGCGCGCTTCCTTTGTTCAAGGTGGCCTTTATAGGGTTCCTCCAACCTGCCCACGTGGGGCTTCTTCCCAGGTAAATGTCCCGTTGCTAAGGAGGTTGCCAGGGAGGATGGGAGTGGTGATGGTCTTCTTTGAAATTCCTTTCCTGGCCTTTTGTTCCTAGAGGAGCTTCTTTGGGTCTGTTGCTGGAGCCAGGTGAGGGTCTTATCAAGCCTTAGTTCCTGTTTTCCTATTTTCTGCAGGGCTGGCTTTTGTCATTGCCCAGGAGGGGGCCCTCCCTGTCTACCTGCCTACATCATCATGACTCCCACCACCATCACCCAGGCACTGCTTCGTGTGACCCCAGAAGAGGACACTATTTTCTATTTAAAATGTTGTTTTTCACAGGAGTTTCCAAAAAGAAAAAAGTTTTTTTTAAGGAGAAAAAAATATTTTCTTTTAAAATAAATGCTTGTAAGAGGAGTTTTCCAGGAGAAGCAGATGAATGATTTCCTTTTTACCATTTTTGGAAGGTCTTAAGTTTTCATTCTGAGAGGCAAAGGCATTTACAAGAAATCATATGGTTCCACATTTTCAGGTGGGGGAAGTTTTTGATGTTTTTATATCAGCAAACTAGTCTTAATTAAATCACTGTCACTGTCACTGTCCTCCCGTTGTTCATAGATTTGCTTGAGCGGTCCCAGTAACGTCTCCATTTTGAGACTTGTTGTTACTGTGTTTGGCATATTGAATACATCACGGGTAGCTTGCCAGGCTTTGCTGTGCGGGTGAGATACTCTTCGTAGCTTGCCAGGCTCTCTGAGAGGGGCGGAGGAATCGAACCCCTCTGGGCTGGGCTGGCTGCACGCAAGGCAAACGCCCTACCACTATGCTATCGCTCCAGCCCCTTAATTAAATGAAGGAAATAAATTCTAAAATGGAGACAAAAGAAATGAAATCAAACCTCAAACACGGTTCTCTGAGAAAACCACTGAACGGGACATTTAAGTTGTTTATTTCATGAGGGACTCAGGCATGGTGGCATTCAGAGAGCTGAACCCAGAGCCCCACTGGTTAAGTGTTCTTGCCCTGAGCCACATCCCAGATTAAAAGAAATAAAAGTGCCCTCCAGGTGCGAGGACCAGGAGTCAACCCAACTCTCCTGGGGCAAGGAAAGTTCTTAAACTCCCCTCCCCCCAAAAAGAGGACTGGCCAGGAGATAACTGAAGGGACCTAGAGCAGTCAGTGCCCCTTGGAACCCCTGAGGTCTTCTCAAACAACCCCCAAACTCTGCCTGGTGTGCCCCCCAATAATAATAATAATATAAAGAAAAGAATCCTGCCCCACTAGTCGGGATGCTGCAATGCCAGAGGGGAGTGTGCCCATAAGGCGAAGAGAGTCCATGCACAGTACTTAGCACCAGCCACCCTACCTTCCCAAGCTCCATCTCAAAGTTGCAACTTCCTCCTTGGCCAGGGAAACTCACCAATTTGCTGCAGACAGACTGAAAGTTGGAAAACACAGAGTAGTCAGGCAGATCCCACCAACAACAGGACCCAGACACTGCATGCGAGGAGTGACCTTGGTGATCCTGGGCACCTTAAGAATGGCCTGACCAGAAATGCTATCTTGGCCTTGCCAAGTATAGCTGATAACACCCTGGGACCAATCAACTCTAACTGGGAGATTCCCCTGCCCCGCCCCCAAGACTTTCATCAAAACCATCTCTGCTGAAAATCACATCTAACAGAAATCCCTGTTGGATAGCCAACTCAGAAGCCCAGCGAAAGGGAAAGTTGGTAAACTGACTCTCTCCTGGGCATGCTGAGGGAAGGAAGGGTGCTGGACTACAATTCAGGAACCAAACCAGTGATGTTTGTGGAGGTGGGTGGGGGAGAAGCCGTGCTCCTAAGGCTAAGGGCAGGAGCTGTGGAACAATGTAAGCCTGGAAAAGGATCAGAGGTGAAAGTGTTAAAATGCCATGTGTAGATGAAAATGCCTGCAAGCATGAACATCCTCTTGGGGTGGGGGCAGTGTGGAGGGGAGTCTCTATCCATCCAGAAAAGTAAGTTTGCTTATTGTGAAACCTAGATCATTTCTTGCAAATAACTGGGCAAGAAGAATCAAAACTTGGATCTTCTTCCTACCATGTTTGTCAAAGGATTATATTTTAAACCGAAACTTTGCTCTTTCTGGAAAATCCTGGGACATACTCACGTCACAGACCCACCCCTTCATTTTTAAGGGGTTGCATGTCTTCAGCATGATGTGAGTCTGGGGGGGGAGAGAGCGAGGGTGAGAGTTCCTAGAGGAGGTGAGGCACTTACCCTGAATGGCCCTGCAGGGTACTGGCTGCACTTTTGGCTCCCAGACCACCTCAACTCCTCCTAACTCTCTGCCTTTTGCTTCACAACCCTATTTAGGAGGAACTGACAGAGGAGGAACTTCTTTCAGAGGAACCCTGTGGGTGTAGAATAAATGCCTAACCACCCACGGGTCCCTAACCACCCCAGGCTGAAGTACCCTCACCTTCTTTCATCTCCACAGAAGAGTATGCCGCCCTAGAAATCCATGCATTTTGCACAGATCCTTTTCTTCTTTCCCAGACTCCAAAATCACAGAGGCACAGTGCAATGAATGATTCCTCTGGGATTGTTCGGCCAGCCCTTGTCTTCCACTCTCTCCTCTCTTTTTCCATTGCCCGTCCTCCCAACCAGAAAATCCAGGTAGAGCAGGTGCTGAAGAGTGGGTGCCTATCCAGCAGTGCACTAAGTGGGAGTGCACAAGCCTGTCCCCACCCCCGCCCGCTCCCTCCCACCCAGCAGAAGCACCTCTCCTGGTGCTGACTAACTGTTTCAGTGAGTTTCCTCAGTACTTGGATCTGTCTCATCAACTGCAGTCCTCTGCTTGTGGTTAGCAATGCTGCATGAGAACTGCTCAGTCCTAAAGCCTCCAGAAAGGTTGAGACAGGTTTTTTTGTTTCCCTCAGGAGATGCTGTGCTTACAGGGTCCCCATGACTGCACTCCCAGCAAAGTTCCGGTTGACGGGGGAGGCGATTTTCTAATGCTCCCTAGGAGAGGATTTGGTCAGCAGTATGAAAGCTCCATAGTGTCACAGCCTACACTGCACTTGGGGACTCTATCTGGGCCTGGCATATAGCAGGGCCCTAAGTGCCCACAAGGTGTAGTGTCCCAGGAGGCAGTGGGGTTTGTGAATGCTTTCAGCCATCCTCTGAAACCCTGGGTTAGGCTTGAGATCTGGAACATTAGACTAGTCAAAATCCCTAGGTGCTAGGACGAGCCGCCTGAGACCCAGCTGGGCACAAGGGTCCTCACCCTCCTGGGAGCAGAAAATCAATAGGAGAATGAACAGTGCTTAAAGGGCCAGAGTGAGACTTTGGTGTGTGGAAATTCGGATTTTGAGCCCTGAGGAGTCAGGATCATTGTTCCCCAAGCAGCACCCAGTAGAGACTGGACTTCTGAACATCACTGGTTGGGCACCGCCCCCTCTCCAAATAACTCCAAGAACTTTGGACATTAAGAATGAAATAGTGCCAACACACTTTGGATTAGGGGGAGGATGAGTTGAGTAGAACAAAATAAAATAAAGATTAATATATTCCAATGATGAGGAGCTGTAGAATTAGAAAACAGAATAAGGGGAATCCGAACCCAGGTTTGATCCCCAGCACTATATATGGTTCCCTGAACCCTACCTAATTGCACAACCAGAAATAAGTCTGAGCTCTGTGGGTGGAGATTGAAAAATAATTTTCAATAATATTGGTGGGGGGCGGGGAGCAGAGAGATACCACAGCAGGTAAGACCTTTTGCCTGCATGTGGCCAAACCAGGTTCAATCCCAGGCATTCAAAATGGTCCCCTGAGCACCTCCAGGAGTGATTTCTTTCTTTCTTCCCTTCCTTCCTTCCTTCCTTCCTTCCTTCTTTCTTTCTTTCTTTTTCTTTTTCTTTTTCTTTTTGGGTGACACCCAGTGATGCACAGGGGATTTTCCTGGCTCTGCACTCAAGAATTACTCCTGGTGCTGCTCGGTGGACCATATGGGATGCTGGCGATCAAACCTGGGTCAGCCTTAGTGCAAAGCAAACGCCCTACCCCCTACCCTCTGTGCTATCTCTCCTGCCCCCAGGAGTGATTTCTGAGTGTAGAGTCAGGAGGAACCCCTGAGCACTGCAGTGTGTAGCCCAAAAACCAAAAAGAAAATATACATTTTTAAAATCAATTAATTTTTATATAGTTGTTCACAATATATCGCATTCAACATTCCAACGCTAATCCCAACACCATTGCATCAGCCCACCACCATTATTTAATATGAATATTTGTAAAAAGGAAAATGTTTTGCTTTGAAATTTTTGCTTATTACAGGGGAGTTTCCAAATAGCAGGCGATGAGTGGTTCCCCTTTATCATTTTAGAAAGATGGCTCATGTTTTCACTATGGTAATAAAGGCATTAAAGAAAAAATCTAGGGGCTGGAGCAATAGTACAGTGGGTAGGACGTTTGCCTTGCATGTAGCCGGCCCAGGTTCAATTCCTAGCATTCCATATGGTCCCCTGAGCACCACCAGGGATAATTCCTGAGCGCAGAGCCAGAAGTAACCCCTGTGCATTGCTGGGTGTGAACCAAAAAGCAAAAAAAAAAATCATCTAGTTACCCTTTTGGGAGGGGAATCTAGCATTAGTTATGCTAGTATCAAACCAGAAAATTTGACATAATTAAATAATTCTAAAATTCACATAAAAGACATTAAAACTAACAACACCCGAAGCTGATAAAACCACTGAACAAAAGATATAATTTGTTTACATTTCTAATGGGCATGGTGGCCATTCAGAAAGCTTAACCCAGAGCCCCACACATAAAAGGTTAAGTGTTACACTGTTAGGGTCTAGAGCTCGCTGCCTGAGAAGGAAGACTCCAAGAGACTTTCTCATGCAACATGCACGGGGTTTATTGTCCAAGCATGCTGGGGCTCACTACATGTCCCCAAAACAGGACAGAGGCAGAGAGCCCCGAACCAGAGTACAGTGGGTTTTTATAAACAAGAACAAACAAAGGAATCTTACAGTACAGCAGTCTGCGTTTTTCCAGACAGCGTGCACAAGATTAACCCTTCAGAACATCTGAGTACATGTCCCTATATCTGGCCTAACCACAAGGTCATAGCAGGGTGCAGGTGGGGGTTACATTATCTCTTCTGAGCCAGATTTTGCAACTCTAGCTTTCACAGCTTTTACAGTTTTCTGGTTAACTCTTTCCTACCACTTAACTCTTTCATGACTATTAAACCTGGGCGGCCCTTACAACACCTCAGACTCAAAGAGATTAAAGTGTCCCCAGGTTAAAAAAAAGGGGGGGGGAGAAAAGATGCACTAGGAAATAAGGAGGCAGTGCCCCCTTGGCACCCCAGAAGTCTTCTTAAACAGTCCTCAAGCTTTGTCTCCCATCACACACAATCATAATGAAAGAAAGGAATCCTCTACCCCAATTGGGGTGCAACTGACTCAGAGGGCATTGTACCTGCACTGGGAACACAGTCCCTGTTCAGTTATTTGCACCTGCAGTCATAACTTCACCTGCTCCATCTCATAGAGAAACTTACTTCCTGGCCAGAGAAACTCACCAACTTGCCGGGAACAGACCTATTGGGGAGATAGAGTGGTCAGATGCAGTGATTGCTCTACCCCTGCTGGACCCCCAGTTCATGACCCTGGGTTTCTCATGACTCCCACCACCATGGGAAAAGTGACCTTGGTGGTCCCAAGCACCTGAGGGATGGCCTGTCCAGAACTGCCACCTTGACCTGGCCAAGCATAGCTGATAACACCCTGGGGATCACTCAGCTCTAATTGGGAGACACCCCTGCCCCATTCCAAGACATCCGTCAGGACCATCTCTGCTGAAAATCACATGTAACACAGTGATTACACATGTAATCACAGCCAACTAGAAGCCCAGCTAAAGGGAAAGTTGGTAAACTGATCCTGTCTACTGACAGTCTCTCCTGGGCATGCTGAGGGAAGGAAGGCAGCTGGGCTTCAATTTAGTAACTGAAGCAGTGAAGCTAGCACAGAGGGTAGAGGGTAGAAGCCCAGCTCCCAAGGCTCTGGGGCACGAGCTATGGAACAATGTGAGCCTGGAAAAGGATCAGAGATTAAATTGTTAAAATGCCACCTCTAAGTGAAAATGCCTGCAAGCATGAACATCCTCTTGGGGGGGGGGGGCGGCAGGGACAAAACTTTTCATCCATCCAGAAAAAAATATTTTTGCTTATTGCAAAACCTAGATCATTTCTTATAAATAATTGGGCAAGAGGAATCGAAACTTAATACTTAATCTTCTACCTAAAATGTTTGTCAAATGATTAATGATTATATTTGTACCAAAACTCTGCCCCTTCTGGAAAATCCTGTGACATCTTCATGTCACAGTCTCGCCCACCCCGACATTTTATAAAGGACTACATGAGATCAGCTGATGATAATCTGAAGAGAGAAAGAGAGAGACAGAAACAGAGAGACAGAGACAGAGAGAGAGAGGAAGATGGAGACAGAGATGGAGACACAGACAGAATGAGTTCCTAGAGGAGGAAGACTGGATAGAGAGAATTCCCAGAAGAGGTAAGGCATTTACCCTGCAAGCCCCCACGGGGTACAAAGTCTGTGCTATGTATGGTTATCTTGAGAAAACATCTGTCATGGCTGTCAGTAAAAACAAGAAGTAACTGACAGTGATTAACCTGGTATGTGAAACGTATAAACTTTGTAAATCATATATGGACATGACCCTTTGTGTAAGTAACTACCTCATGCCTGGTATGTGAAACGTATAGACTTTGTAAACCAGATATGGACATGACCCTTTTGTGCGGATAGGTATATAAAGCCCCTGCTGCCCTGAATGAAGTCTGTCCTGTCCTATCCTGTCTGCTGTCCTGCCTGCTCTGTCCTGTCCCTTTTTGTCTCTGTTTCTAAACTGCACTCTGTCTCTTGTGTCTTGTGTTCATTCGGTCGGTCCCTCCTTGCACCTATGGACCCTAGGTCCACTTCCGCGGGCTGGAGGATTGGTCTGGCGGCCCCCCCCCCACACCTAAGGAACCTGTGCTGAAGTGACCGCACAGTTTTTCATCTGTACAGAATGGTGTGTGCTGCCCTAGAAACCTGTGTCCTTTCGTGGTTTTCTGTTTCCTAGTTTCCCAAGCTTGAAAATCAAAAACGCACTGTTCAATGGCGCTTCTGTTATTGATCAGTCTGCCAGATCTTGTCTTAAGACTGCTCTCTCCCCTTTTTCCACAGCTTGTCCTCCCGAAGATTATCATGATGAGGGAGATGGATCCAGTGCTGAAGGGTGGGTGCCAATGCAGTGGTTTCCTATGTGGAAGCACACAACCCCCTTCCTTCTCTTCTGGCACTGGTTGTTTTCAGGGCCTCAGTTCTTGGATCTGTCTCACCAACTGCAGTCATTTGCATAAGGAAGAGCAGGAGAATGGCTCCAAGAGAATGGCTCAGTCCTAAAGCCAATAGAATGGATGAGACAGGCTCTTTCACTTCCTTCAGGAGTTTGCTGTGTATGTTGGTTGAGAATCTAAGGGTGTGTGCGAATGAGCATTTTTTTTTTTCTGGAAGGCAGCAGGGTTCACTGGCTGGAGTCTGAGCAGGGTCCCAGAGGCTGCTTTGGGAACAAAGTCCAGGTTGATGGGGAGAAATCCTTATGCCCCACTGAGTGGGGTATCATGCCAATGCAGTGAGAAAGCTCCATGGTGACACTGCCTGCATTACACTTGAGAATTCTGCAGTGGCCCTAGAAATTCCATCCTAGAAACTCCATCTGCACTCTGTCTGCACTGTCGTTTTGGGTTTTTTGGGCCCACGTTTCGCTCTCCTTTCACTAGCTTGAAAATTGAAAGCTCTCAGTGCACTGTCTGGGCATTTGGCTTGTAGAGGAGCCTTTTCAGCGCTCTTTTATTTTATTTTATTTTGGGGTCACACCTGGCGATGCACAGGATTACACCTGACTCTGCACTCAGGAATTACTCTGGCGGTGCTCAGGGGACCATATAGGATGCTGGGAATCGAACTCAGTCATCAGCATGAGAAGTAAACGGCCTGTGCTATCGCTCCAGTCCCTTTCCACCTCTCTTTGTCCACTTATTCAGGTCCGTCCTTCTGACCATCGATGATGGTTCAGGAAGGAAAGAAGTGGATTTGGCAAGCGGGTGGGAACAATCCATGCAAGAGGAAGTTCCTTGCCTGACTCGATGGAAGAGGCATTCTTCTAGAACTGCGTCTAGCCTGCTGCGGTTGACTCCTTCCTTACACAGGTCCTTGACGAGTCGCTTTCTACGTCGACGACCCTGTCTCTTCCCACTCTGTCGCCCTTGCCCCTTGCCTTGCAGAGCCAACAGAGACCCAGCTCTGCCTCCGTGACCCTCGCTTCCAAGTCTGCTGCCTGGACTCAGGGACTAGAAAAGACGGTGCAATGTCACGGAAAAACAACCATAGACAGCGCAAGGAGGAATTAGTGCGTAGATAAAAGCATAGCTTTATTCCAGTAGGGGAGGGGTTCAGAAAAGGAGAGAAGAGGGGTTCCAAGAAGGAGAATCTTACCAGGGGAAAGTCTGCAGCGGGGGTCTCTCTGAGCCCCTGAGAGCTCGGCCCAGAAGGAAAGGCAGCAGGTACTGGGCATAGAGGACACTGCAGACTGAATCCATTCCAAAGGGCGCAAAGAATCCTGGTCCTGGCAACTGACTGCAGTGACAAGGGTTCCAGGCGATGCGGAGGAAGCACCGCGGTAGTGGCCTGGTGTCTGGCCGCGCGTCGTCCTCGCCTTCGCCTGCGTCTTGGCCTGGGCTGGGTGGCCAGGCTAAGCGTCGCGTCTGCAGGAAGTGCTGGTGGTTGTGGCCCGTGGGCTGTGTGTCCAAGTGCGACCCGGGCCGGGGTTCCTGGCGCTGGGCGGGCGGGGGACCGCGAAGGGGCTGGCTGGGGCGTGGTGCCCGCTGGCTGGCGGCTCCCTCACGGACTGGGCGGGGCCGGGACCCCGCATGGCGGCCAGGGGGCGCTGTGGAGCAACTCCCGAAGGCGGTCGGCGCTTGGGCGCGGAGCCCCGCGGAGCACCCAGACAGAAGGGGAACGGGCCGGCCCCGCCCCGTCAGAAGAGGCGAGTTCCTTTCTCTGCCGAAGGAAAGGGAGACAGGTCTTACATCTCCGCCGCCACTACGAGGGAGGGGGTTTCTGGGCCCAGGGAGAGGGAGGGAGACGCGTTGTTCGTTTTTTCAGCCGGCCTAGGGAGAGGAAGAGTGGCACGTCGTTCATTTCTCTGCGGAGGGAGGGGGAAACAGGTCCTTCGTTTCTAGGCCGAGAGAGAAGGAGGCACACCACTCCTTTCTTGGCTAGGGAGAGGGAGACATGGCCTTCGTTTCTCGGCCAAGGGAGAGGGAGGAAGACACATCTTTCGTTTCTTGGCCGAGGGAGAGGAAGACACGTCCATCTGTCCTTCCTTTCTCGGCGGAGGCAGAGGGAGAGAGACACAGCCTTCGTTTCTTGGCTGAGGGAGAAACACATCCTCTGTCTTTCTTTTCTTGGCCAAGGGAGAGGGAGGGAGACACGATGTTCGTTTCTCGGCCAAGGGAGAGGGAGACTCGACCTTCCTTTCTCCTCTGAGGCCAAAGGAGGGAGACACATCCTTCGTGTTTCGGCTCAGGGAGAGGGAGACACGCCATTCGTTTTTCAGCAGAGGGCTACCGACAGAGACATGTCGTTCCTTTCTCAGCCCAGGGAGACATGTCCTTCTGTCCTTCCTTTCTCGGCCAAGTGAGAGGGAGAGAAACACAACCTTCGCTTCCCGGCGGGGGGAGTGGGGGGGGATGGAAAGTGAGACGTCATTCATTTCTTAGCCGAGGGAGTGGGAAACCCATCCTTCTTTTTTATACGGATGGCGAGAGACATGTTCTTCGTTTCTTGGCAGAGGGAGAGGGAGTTATGTCTTTCGTCTTTCCGCAAAGGGATAGGGACAGAGACACGTTGTTCGTTTCTCGACTGAGGGAGAGGGAGACATGTCCTTCTGTCCTTTTCTCAGTCAAAGGAGAGGAAAAGAGACATATCCTTCGTTTCTCGGCCGAGGGAAAGGGAGATATGTCATTCGTTTTTCGGCCGAGGGAGAGGGAAAGTGACACATCCTTCGTTTCTCTGTCGAGGGAGAGGGAAACAGGTCCTTCATTTCTAGGATGAAGGGAGGCACATCGTTCCTTTCTTGACGGAGGGAGAGGGAGATTTGCCCTTTGTTTCTCCGCTGAGGAAGAGGGAGGGAGCCACATCCTCTTGGCCCAGGGAGAGGGAGATACGTCATTCGTTTTTCGGTTTTTTGGCGGAAGGATAGAGACAGAGATAAGTGGTTTGTTGGGAGACATGTCCTTCTGTCTTTCATCTCTCTGTCAAGGGAGAGGGAGACACTTCGTTTTTTGACTGAGAAAAAGGGAAACAGATCCTTCATTTCTAGGCCGAGGGAGAGGGAGGCATATCATTCCTTTCTTGGCCTAGGGAGAGGGAGACATGTCTTTTCTTCTTGGCTGGCCGATGGAGAGGGAGAGACGTCCTTCTATCCTTCCTTTCTCGGCCAAGTGAGAGGGAGGAAAACACATCGTTCATTTCTTGGCCGAGTGAGAGGGAGACACATCCTTCATTTTTCGACTCAGGTAGAGGGAGACAAATTCTTCTGTCCTTCTTTTCTCGGCCAAGGGAGAGGAATAGAGACATATCCTTCACTTCTCAGCCTAGGGAGATGGATACACGTCGTTTGATTCTCCGTCATGGGAGTGAGAGACACGTTGTTCGGTTTTTCCACCAAGGGAGAGGGAAACAGGTCCTTCATTTCTAGGCCAAGGGAGAGGGAGGCACATCATTCCTTTCTTGGCCTAGGGAGACATGTCCTTTGTTTCTCTTCCGAGGGAGAGTGAGACACGTCCTTCTGTCCTTCCTTTCTAGGTCAAGGGAGAGGGAGAGAGACACATTCTTCCGATTCTCCACTGGCCGAGGAGAGACACGTCTTTCATTTTTCGCTGGCCTAGGGAGAGCGAAAGTGACACGTCTTTCAATTCTCTGCGGAGGGTGATGGAAATAGGTCCTTCATTTCTAGGCCTAGTGAGAGGGAGGCACATCATTCCTTTCTTGGAAGGGTCAGGGAGATATTTCCTTTTTTCTTGCCCGAGGGAGAGTTAGAGACACACACCGTTTCACATCTCCCTAGGGGAGAGGGAGACATGTCCTTCTGTCCTTCCTTTCTCAGTCAAGAGAGAGGGAGAGAGACACATCTTTCATTTTTCCTCCAAGGGAGAGGGAAACTGATACATCATTCGTCTCTAGGTTGAAGGAGTGGGAAACCCGCCTTTCTTTTTTCTACAGAGGGCGAGTGAGACATGTCCTTCATTTCTTGGCTGAGGGAGAGGGAGGGAGACCTATCTTTCGTTTCTGAGCTGCCAAGACAAGGGAGAGGGAGACACCTGGTTGGTTTCTTGGCCCAGGGAAAGGGAGACAGGTTCCTCCTTTCTCTCCTGATGATGAGGGAGGGAGACAGTCGTTCAGTTCTGGAGCTAGGGAGAGGGAGACATGTCCTTTGTTTTCCAGTCTGGGAAGAGGGAGGGAGACTTGTTTGTTTCTCCGCTAAGGGAAAGGGAGGCACATAGTTCGTTTCTTGGCGGAATAAAATGGAGACACATCCTTCATTTCTCGCAGGAAGGAGAGGGAGAGAGACACATGGTTCATTTCTTGGCCAAGGGAGAGGGAGACACGTAGTCCTTCGTTTCTCGGCTGAGGGAAAGGGAAGCACTTCATTGAGAGCGTGGGAAGCGCCCCGCCTGAAGCCGCAGGACGGAGAGAGCACTGGTCCTGGCCGAAGGCAGCGCTGGCCCTGGCCGGGCACGGAGAAGACTGCCGGCCACTGGAAGGGACGGACCAAGAGATCACAGCCCTGGCCGGGCTTGGTGACAAAGGCCAGCCCCCCACCCCACCCCCACCCCCCGCCCGAATGCAGAGCTGGCCCTGGCCTGGCGGGGCGACGACGGCCGGCCCCCCCACCCGAACGCCGCGGGACCTAGAGAGCGCTGGCCCTGGCCAGGCACGGAGAAGACTGCCGGCCACTGGGAGGGAGAGGCAGAAATGCCCTTTCTCCGAAGGATCCATAGAAACGCTGATTCTCCGAGGGAGAGGAAGAAACACCATTTCTTTGAGTGATCTGTAGAAACCCCTGATTCTCAGAGAGAGGTGCAGAAACGCTGTTTGTCCCACAGAGGGAGAGGTAGAACTGCAGTTTCTCGGTTGCCAGGAGGAGGGAGAGGCAAAAACGCCATTTATCGGTCTCTGCGAGGCAGAAATGCCATTTCTCCAAGGAAGAGGCAGAAAATCCATTTCTCGGTTGCCTCGACTTGAGTCAGAACCGCCGCGTCTGGCCAGGGCCAGTGCGCTCTCAGCGCGGAGGCCATCATCGCTGTGTCCGGCCAGGGCCAGCGCTGTGTCGGCTCTAGTCCAGTGGTCGTCTCCAAACCCTGTCCAGTCCATCTGATTTACGACGCGTTGGCAAATGAGACAGCGTTCTTGATTCGGAGGTCAGGACCTCCTTAGAAGGATGTCTGAACTCCGGATTATTTCTCTCATTTGAGTGAACCGTGATACTCCAAGCATAACTCTCTCAATTCCTCTTTGGGAGACCAGGTTTCTGAGACCTATGTTAATGCAGAAAGAATGGTGGGGGCTGGAGTTGAAGAGATGTGCCCAGAGCCAGAGGTTCTTTGTCTTTTGTTCAGGTCTGACCTTGTCTGGGCCAGGTGCTGTTCGGTTTTTTTACCAACGAAATAGTGTGTTGAATTTCCCCGCAACGCCTAAAGAGCACTGGCCCTGGCTGGAGGCGACAGCGTCTGGCGCCGACACCGTGCTGGCTCTGGACAGACGGGGCTAAGACAGCCGCAGCGCTGGCCCTGGCCAGCAGCAGCTACGACGGCCTGGGCAACAAGAGAGCGCTGCCCCTGGCTGGACACGCAGGCGACTATGGCAAAGAAGCACACAGAGGAGGAGGTGGGGAATGAGGAAATGCCCGGTGCGGTGCAGCCCTGAGACCCCTGTCTTCTCTTTCAGAAACCCTCCGTCGGGGCGGCGCCCGGGTGACTCCCCTTCTATCAGATGCTCCGGAGGCTCCGCGCCCAGGCACTGACCACACCCCGGAGTTGCCCACAGATATATATTCGCTCAGGCTGAGGCCCTGCTCTTTCTGACAGACATTTGCCTGTCACTCAGCACTGCGAGATCGCAGCGTCTTGGTGGAAAGGATGAAGCAGCGTTTTCCGCGTGGTCGCTTGGGCCTTTTTGGCCGCACAGTCGGCTACGGCAGGGGACCTGTCGACGACCGCAACCATAGTTCCGAAGACCTAGGGAGAGCGCTGCCCAGACGCGGCGACGACACCGGCCTCCGTTCGGAGGGACGCGGGAGAGCGCTGGCCGGACGCGGCAACGACTGCGGCCTCCGTTCCGAGGGCCGCGGGAGAGCGCTGCCCAGACGCGGCGACGACGCCTGTCTCCGTTCGGAGGGACGCGGGAGAGCGGTGGCCAGACGCGGCAACGATGGCGGCCTCCTTTCCGAGGGCCGCGGGAGAGCGGTGGCCAGACGCGGCAACGACGGCGGCCTCCATTCCGAGGGCAGCGGGAGAGCTCTGGCCAGACGCGATGACGTCGCCGGCCTCCGTTCCGATGGCCGCGGGGACTGGAGAGCGCTGGCCAGACGCGGCAACAACGGCGGCCTCCGTTCCGAGGGACGCGGGAGAGCGCTGCCCAGACGCGGTGACGTCGCCGGCCTCCGTTCCGATGGCCGCGGGGACTGGAGAGCGCTGGCCGGACGCGGCAACAACGGCGGCCTCCGTTCCGAGGGACGCGGGAGAGCGCTGGCCAGACGCGGCGACGATGCTGGCCTCCGTCCCGACGACCGCGGGAGAGCGCTGGCCAGACGCGGCAACGACGCCGGCCTCCGTTCCGAGGAGCGCGGCAACGACGCCGGCCTCCGTTCCGAGGACCGCGGGAGAGCGCTGGACAGACGCAGCGACGACGCTGGCCTCCGTCCCGACGGCCGCGGGGACTGGAGAGCGCTGGCCGGACGCGGCAACGACGGCGGCCTCCGTTCCGAGGGCCGCGGGAGAGCGCTGGCCAGACGCGGCAACGACGCCGGCCTCCGTTCCGAGGACCGCGGGAGAGCGCTGGCCAGACGCGGCAACGACGCCGGCCTCCGTTCCGAGGCGCGCGGCAACGACGCCGGCCTCCGTTCCGAGGACCGCGGGAGAGCGCTGGCCAGACGCAGCGACGACTGCGGCCTCCATTCCGAGGGCCGCGGGAGAGCGCTGGCCAGACGCGGCAACGACGCCGGCCTCCATTCCGAGGGCCGCGGGAGAGCGCTGGCCAGACGCGGCAACGACGCCGGCCTCCGTT
The DNA here is from genome assembly GCF_029834395.1 of Sorex fumeus. Classification (NCBI taxonomy): domain Eukaryota; kingdom Metazoa; phylum Chordata; class Mammalia; order Eulipotyphla; family Soricidae; genus Sorex; species Sorex fumeus. The sequence goes on along the minus strand of NW_026606072.1, from coordinate 26,758,265 downwards.
CTGAGGACCGCGGGAGAGCGCTGGCCAGACGCAGCGACGACGGCGGCCTCCGTTCCGAGGGCCGCGGGAGAGCGCTGCCCAGACGCGGTAACGTCGCCGGCCTCCGTTCCGATGGCCGCGGGGACTGGAGAGCGCTGTCCGGACGCGGCAACGACGCCGGCCTCCGTTCCGAGGGACGCGGGAGAGCGCTGGCCAGACGCAGTAACGACGGCGGCCTCCGTTCCGAGGGACGCGGGAGAGCGGTGGCCAGACGCGGTGACGTCGCCGGCCTCCGTTCCGAGGACCGCGGGAGAGCGGTGACCAGACGCGGTGACGTCGCCGGCCTCCGTTCCGATGGCCGCGGGGACTGGAGAGCGCTGGCCAGACGCGGCAACGACTGCGGCCTCCATTCCGAGGACCGCGTGAGAGCGCTGGCCAGACGCGGCAACGACGCCGGCCTCCGTTCCGAGGGCCGCGGGAGAGCGCTGGCCAGACGCGGCAACGACGCCGGCCTCCGTTCCGAGGGCCGCGGGAGAGCGCTGGCCAGACGCAGCGACGACGCTGGCCTCCGTCCCGACGGCCGCGGGGACTGGAGAGCGCTGGCCGGACGCGGCAACAACGGCGGCCTCCGTTCCGAGGGCCGCGGGAGAGCGCTGGCCAGACGCGGCGACGACGGCGGCCTCCGTTCCGAGGGCCGCGGGAGAGCGCTGGCCAGACGCGGCAACGACGCCGGCCTCCGTTCCGAGGACCGCGGGAGAGCGGTGACCAGACGCGGTGACGTCGCCGGCCTCCGTTCCGATGGCCGCGGGGACTGGAGAGCGCTGGCCGGACGCGGCAACAACGGAGGCCTCCGTTCCGAGGGACGCGGGAGAGCGCTGGCCAGACGCAGTAACGACGGCGGCCTCCGTTCCGAGGGCCGCGGGAGAGCGGTGGCCAGACGCGGTGACGTCGCCGGCCTCCGTTCCGAGGACCGCGGGAGAGCGGTGACCAGACGCGGTGACGTCGCCGGCCTCCGTTCCGATGGCCGCGGGGATTGGAGAGCGCTGGCCGGACGCGGCAACAATGGCGGTCTCCGTTCCGAGGGACGCGGGAGAGCGCTGGCCAGACGCGGCGACGACGCTGGCCTCCGTCCCGACGACCGCGGGAGAGCGGTGGCTGGACGCGGCGACGACAACGCCGGCCTCCGTTCCGAAGGCCGCGGGAGAGCAGTGCTCGAAGGAGGCGACTGCGGCAAAGAAGCGCACAGAGGCGGAGGTGGGGAATGAGGAAACACCGGGTGCGGTGCAGCCCTGAGACCCCTGTCTTCTCTTTCAGAAACCCTCCGTCGGGGCGGGGCCCGGGTGACTCCCCTTCTATCAGATGCTCCGGAGGCTCCGCGCCCAGGCACTGACCACACCCCGGAGTTGCCCACAGATATATATTCGCTCAGGCTGCGGCCCTGCTCTTTCTGACAGACATTTGCCTGTCACTCAGCACTGCGAGATCGCAGCGTCTTGGTGGAAAGGATGAAGCAGCGTTTTCCGCGTGGTCGCTTGGGCCTTTTTGGCCGCACAGTCGGCTACGGCAGGGGACCTGTCGACGACCGCAACCATAGTTCCGAAGACCTAGGGAGAGCGCTGGCCGGACACGGCAACGACTGCGGCCTCCGTTCCGAGGGCCGCGGGAGAGCGCTGCCCAGACGCGGCGACGACGCCTGTCTCCGTTCGGAGGGACGCGGGAGAACGGTGGCCAGACGCGGCAACGACGCCGGTCTCCGTTCCGATGGCCGCGGGAGAGCGGTGGCCAGACGCGGTGACGACGCCTGTCTCCGTTCCGAGGGACGCGGGAGAGCGGTGGCCAGACGCGGCAACGACAGCGGCCTCCGTTCCGAGGGCCGCGGGAGAGCGGTGGCCAGACGCGGTGATGTCGCCGGCCTCCGTTCCGATGGCCGTGGGGACTGGAGAGCGCTGGCCAGACGCGGCAACGACGCCGGCCTCCGTTCCGATGGCCGCGGGGACTGGAGAGCGCTGGCCGGACGCGGCAACAACGGCGGCCTCCGTTCCGAGGGCCGCGGGAGAGCGCTGGCCAGACGCGGTGACGTCGCTGGCCTCCGTTCCGATGGCCGCGGGGACTGGAGAGCGCTGGCCGGACGCGGCAACAACGGCGGCCTCCGTTCCGAGGGACGCGGGAGAGCGCTGGCCAGACGCGGCGACGACGGCGGCCTCCGTTCCGAGGGCCGCGGGAGAGCGCTGGCCAGACGCGGCAACGACGCCGGCCTCCGTTCCGAGGACCGCGGGAGAGCGGTGGCCAGACGCGGTGACGTCGCCGGCCTCCGTTCCGATGGCCGCGGGGACTGGAGAGCGCTGGCCGGACGCGGCAACAACGGCGGCCTCCATTCCGAGGGACGCGGGAGAGCGCTGGCCAGATCCAGTAACGACGGCGGCCTCCGTTCCGAGGGCCGCGGGAGAGCGCTGCCCAGACGCGGTAACGTCGCCGGCCTCCGTTCCGATGGCCGCGGGGACTGGAGAGCGCTGGCCGGACGCGGCAACAACGGCCTCCGTTCCGAGGGACGCGGGAGAGCGCTGGCCAGACGCGGCGACGACGCTGGCCTCCGTCCCGATGGCCGCAGGGACTGGAGAGCGCTGGCCAGACGCGGCAACGACGCCGGCCTCCGTTCCGATGGCCGCGGGGACTGGAGAGCGCTGGCCGGACGCGGCAACAACGGCGGCCTCCGTTCCGAGGGACGCGGGAGAGCGTTGGCCAGACGCAGTAACGACGCCGGCCTCCGTTCCGAGGACCGCGGGAGAGCGGTGACCAGACGCGGTGACGTCGCCGGCCTCCGTTCCGATGGCCGCGGGGACTGGAGAGCGCTGGCCGGACGCGGCAACAACGGCGGCCTCCGTTCCGAGGGACGCGGGAGAGCGCTGGCCAGACGCAGTAACGACGGCGGCCTCCGTTCCGAGGGCCGCGGGAGAGCGGTGGCCAGACGCGGTGACGTCGCCGGCCTCAGTTCCGATGGCCGCGGGGATTGGAGAGCGCTGGCCGGACGCGGCAACAACGGCGGCCTCCGTTCCGAGGGACGCGGGAGAGCGCTGGCCAGACGCGGCGACGACGCTGGCCTCCGTCCCGACGACCGCGGGAGAGCGGTGGCTGGACGCGGCGACGACAACGCCGGCCTCCGTTCCGAAGGCCGCGGGAGAGCAGTGCTCGAAGGAGGCGACTGCGGCAAAGAAGCGCACAGAGGCGGAGGCGCGGGAACGAGGAAACCCCGGGAGCTTGTGGGGCAGCCTGGAGACTCAAGTCTTTTCTACTCCGACCCCTCCGCCGGGGCGGGGCCCGGGCCGCTCCCCTTCTAGCCAGCGCTCCGCGAGGCTCCGACCACACCCGGGAGTTGCCCTGCAGCGCCCCCTGGCGGCTGTACTGGATACCCCGGCCCCGCCCAATCTTCGCCTGAGTCGCCAGCCTGCGGGCACCACGCCCAGGCCCCGGCCCTTCGTGGCCTCCCGCCTGCCTCGCGCCGGGAACCCAGGGCCCGGGTGGCACTTGAACGCACTGCCCACGAACCACAACCACTAGCACTTCCTGCAAATGCGATGCTTAGCCAGCCCAGGCCAAGACGCAGGCGAAGGCGAGGACGACGACCAGACACCCAGGCCACTACCGCGGTGCTTCCTCCTAATCGTCCTGGAACCCTTGTCACTGCAGGCAGTTGCCAGGACCAGGTTTCCCTGGGCCCTTTGGAATGGAGTCAGCCTTCAGTGTCCCCTATGCCCCGTGCCTGCTGCCCTCCCTTATGCGCTGAGCACTCCAGGGCTCAGAGAGACCGCCCCCTGCGGATTTTCCCCTGGGAAGATTCTCCTTTTCCCAGCCCCACCTCTCCTCCCTTTTTCTGAACCACTCCCCTACTGGAATAAAGCTATGCTTACAGGTCCATTGGATGTGGGTTTTTCTTTTCTCTGCGCCGTAACTCCCCCTTGCACTGTCTAGGGTTGTTTTTTCATGTAAAGTGGACAGACTGAAGAATTTGTTGCATCCTTCCTCTACCTGGTGCAAAGCACAGCAGCAGGTTGTCAGGGTTAGTCGCGGCTGGTAGATGAAGTTTCTAACGCGATTCTTCACTGTCACGAACCAAGTTAGATGTACTTGGTTCCTTATGAAGGCTGCAGGATCCTCTATAGTTCAGGTGCTATTTGATCCTGCAACGAAGACCCCAGTTTCTAAGTAATGTGGTAGGATCAACACCGTTTCCTGCGGACGTGCAGGGTAAATGGACTTCTAACACCGTGCAGTCCATGCAGTTTCTTGTTGACCCGACTAGGGGACTGCCTCTCCCTCTGAGAATGGGCGTTTCTGCCGCTCCCTTGGAGAATTGGCGGTTCTGTCTCTCCCTTCTCCCGCAACCGAGAAATGCCCTTTCTGCCTCTACCTCCGAGAAATGGCTTTTCTTCCTCTCCCTCCTCGCGGCTTCTGAGAAATGCTGTTTTGTTTCTCCCTCGTCCCGGCGTCCAAGAAATGACGTTTAGGTCTCTCCATCGAGAAACGCCATTTCTGCTTCTCCCTCGTCATGGAGACCAAGAAACGGCTCTTCTGCCACTCCCTCCGAGAAACGCCATTTCTGCCGGTCCCTAATCGGGGCGACCGAGAAACGCTGCTTCTACCTCTACCGCCTAGAAACGGCGTTTCTGCCTCTCCCTATTCGCGGCGACCGAGAAACGGCGTCTCTGTCCCTCCCTCCGAGAAACGGTGGGAAAGTGGTCGCCAGACTTGTCGACTGCGGAGACGGAGCTCACAGCTGGCGGAGGCGCGGGAGTGAGGAAACCCCGGGAGCTCGAGTGGCAGCCACGAGACTCAGATCTTCTCTACCGCGCTCCTCCGTCCGGGCGGGCCGGGCCGCTCCGCTTCTATCAGGTGCTCGGCGAGGTTCCGCGCCCAGGCGCCTACCACACCCGGGAGTTGCTCTGCAGCGCCCCCTGGCGGCTGTGCTGAATCCCCCGGTCCCGCCCAGTCTCTGTGGGAGCCGCCAGCCCGCGTGCACCACGCCCAGCCCGGCCCCTCGGGGCCTCCCGCCCGCCTCGCGCCGGGAACGTGGGGCCCGTATGGCACTTGAACGCACAGCCCACGGGCCACAACCACCAGCACTTCTGCAGACGCGGCGCTTAGCCAGGCCACCCAGCCCAGGCCAAGACGCAGGCGAAGTTGAGGACGATGCGCGGCCAGGCACCCGGGTCACTAACGCGGTGCTTCCTCCGCATCGTTCTGGAACCCTTGTCACTGCAGGCGGTTGCCAGGACCAGGTTTCCCTGGTCCCTTTCGAATAGATTAATTTCTCCCCTTCCCTCCGCGAGAAATGAGAAACGAACAGTCTCCTCTCCCTTGGCGAGAAACTAAGGACGTGCCTCCCTCTCCCTCGGCCGAGAAACGAAGGACTGGGTGTGTCTCGCTCTCCTTTGGCCAAGAAATGAACGACGTGCCTTTCTCTCCCTCTGCCGGCCTAGAAACGAAGGACCTGTCTCCTCTCCCTGGGTCAAGAAACGAACCATGTGTCTCTCTCCATCTCCCTCCTGTGAGAAATGAAGGATGTGTCTCCGTTTCATTCCGCCAAGAAACGAACTATGTGCCTCCCTTTCCCTTGACAGAGAAACAAACGTGTCTCCCTCCCTCTTCCCCTACGGAGAAACGAAGGACGTGTATCCCTCTGCTTAGCTCCAGAAATGAATGACTGTCTCCTTCCCTTATCCTCACCCGAGGAAGGAGGTGCCTGTCTCCCTCTCCGTGGTCCGAGAAATCAACCAGGTGTCTCCCTTTCCCTTGTCTTGGCAGCCAAGAAACGAAAAGATGTGTCTCCCTCCTTCTCCCTAGGCCAAGAAATAAAGGATATGTCTCACTCGCCCTCTGTAGAAAAAAGAAAGACGGGTTTCCCACTCCCTCAGCCGAGAGAGGACCGCTGTATCACTCTCCCTCTCCTTTGGAGGAGAAACAAAAGATGTGCCTCTCTCCCTCTCCCTTGGGTGAGAAAGGAAGGACAGAAGGACACGTCTCCCTCTCCCACAATAAGAAACGAACCATGTGTCTCTCTACCTCTCCCTCGGGCAAGAAAAAAAGGACATGTCTCCCTGTCCCTTGTCCAAGAAAGGAATGATGTGCCTCCTTCTCACTTGGCCTAGAAATGAAGGACCTATTTCCCTCTCCCTCAGCCGAAAAATGAAAGAGGAGTCTTCCACTCCCACTGCGGAGAAATGAACAAGGTGTCTCCATCTCCCTCCGTCGAGAAATGAAGGATGTGTCTCTCCCCCTCACCCTTGGCCAAGAAAAGAAGGACAGAAGGACATGTCTCCCTCTCATTCGGTCAAGAAATGAACGATGTGTCTTCCTCCCTCTCACTTGGCCTAGAAAGGAAGGACGTGTCTTCTCCCTAGCCCAAGAAAGGAATGATGTGCCTCCCTCTCCCTCAGCCTAGAAATGAAGGACCTGTTGAAGGACGTGTCTCCTTCTCCCTTGGCCAAGAAACGAAGACTGTGTCTCTTTCCCTCCCCCTTGGTCAACAAAAGGACAGAAAGACTTGTCTCAGTCCCTATCCCTCCACCAAAAAAAACGAACGATATATATCCCTCTCCCTAGAAACAAAGGACAAGTCTCCCTCTCCCTCGGTCAAGAAAGGAACGATGTGCCTCCCTCTCCTTCAGCCTAGAAATGAAGGATCTGTTTCCCTCTCCCTCAGCGGAGAAACGAAGGATGTGTCACTTTTCCTCTCCCTCTGCCGAAAAATGAACGACATATCTCCCTCTCCCTCAGCTGAGAAATGAAGGGTATGTCTCTCTCCCTCTCCTTTGGCTGAGAAAAGGACAGAAGGACGTATCTCCCTCTCCCTAGGCCAAGAAACGGAGGATGTGTCTCTCTCCTTCTCCCTTGGCCGAGAAATGAACGACGTGTCGCTATCCCTCAGCCAAAAAACGAATGACTAATGACTAGTCTCCCTCTCCCTCAGCTGAAGAACCAAGTATGTGTCTCCCTCCCTTGGCCTCAGCGGAGAAACAAAGAACGAGTCTCTCTCTCCCTAGGCCGAGAGAGAACCTAGGGATTCGTCTCCCTCCCTTCCTCCCTCCCTCCCTCTCCCTCAGCCAAGAAACGAAGGACTTAAGGACTTGTCTCCCTCTCCCTCAGCCAAGAGGAACAATGTGCCTCCCTCTCCCCCCTCCCCCCCCCCCCGAAATGAAATGAAGGACCCGTTTCTCTCTCCTTCAGCGGAGAAACGAACGATGTGTCACTTTCCTCCCCCCTTGCCGAAAAACAAATGACAGATCTCCTTCTCCCTCCCCGAGAAACGAAGGATGTGTCTCTTCTGCCCCGACCCGCAGGACTAGTCAGAAGCAGAAACGCCGATTTCTCGGAGGGAAAGGCAGAAAAACTATTTCTCCGAAGGATCCGTAGAAACCCCGATTCTCAGAGGGAGAGGCAGAAACTCAATTTCATGGCCGGCGTGACGAAGGAGAGGCAGAAACTCCATTTCTTCGCGGGAGAGGCAGAACCGCCCTTTCTCCAGAGGGAGGCAGAAACTCCATTTCTCCGAGGGATCCGTAGAAACGCTGATTCTCTGAGAGGAAGAGACGCCATTTCTCCGAGTGATCTGTAGAAACCCCTGATTCTCAGAGGGAAGTGCAGAAACGCTGTTTCTCCCACATAAGGAGAGGCAGAAATGCAGTTTCTCCGTTGCCTGGAGGAGGGAGAGGCAGAAACGCCATTTCTCGGTTGCTTCGACTCGAGAGAGTCAGAACCGCCGTTTTTCCGAGGGAGAGACAGAAACGCCTTTTCTCCGAGGGATTGGTAGAAACGCTGATTCTCAGAGGTAGAGGCCTTGCTCTGAGGGACCTGATTCTCAGAGGGAGAGGCAGAAACGTTCTTTCTTTGAGGGAGAGGCAGAAACGCCGGTTGCCTCCATGAGAGTCAGAACCGCCATTTCTCGAAGGGAGAGGCAGAAAGGCGGATACTCAGAGGGAGAGGCAGAAACGCCTTTTCTCCTAGGGATCAGTAGAGTATCGCCCGCACGACACAGCCTGGTAAGATACCCATGATGTATTCATGTATTCAATATGCCAAAAACAGTAACAACAAGTCTCACAGTGGAGACATTACTGGTGCCTGCTTGAGCAAATCAATGAACAATGGGAGGACAGTGCTACAGTGCTATGTATGAGATTTGGATTTTGTTATTATTTTGTTATTCTTTTTTTTGGGTCACACCCAGTGATGCACAGGGGTTGCTCCTGGCTCTGCACTCAGGAATTACTCCTGGGGTGCTCCAGGGAACATATGAAGTGTTGGAAATCGAAGCCGGGTTGGCGGTGTGCAAGGCAAACTCCCTACCCGCTGTACTATCACTCCAGCCCCAGATTTTGTTATCGAAATTTGGTTTTGGTATTTCTGATTTAACAATGTTGCCTGACTTGTTAGAATTTGAGAAAAAGTGGCACTTAAATAGATCTATAAGTGTCTATATTACTATAATTGCTATCAAATATCTAGCAAATGGAATAGTGGCCTGTGTCCAGATTTTGTTGTTGTTGTTGTTCTTTGGGCCACACCTGCAATGCTCAGAGATTACACTGCTCTGTGTTCAGGGATCACTCCTGACTGTGCATGCTGCGATATAGGATGTCTGAGATTCAACCCTGGTTGACTGCTTGCAAGGCGAGTGCCCTCCATGCTGTACTATTGCTCAGGCCCTGTGTCCAGACTTAGGTTACCATACAACATCCTGACATGGGATCTTCACAGAAGAGGCAAAATTTAATGAAAGGATAAAAGGTTGTGTATGTCATGCTCCAAGACGCTTTCCAGACACTCAGGCCGAGACTCACGCACAAGTGAAGCCCCACAGAGCTAGAGAAGCAGAACTCTGTGACCTCGGACTCCTGGCTCAATGGACCCGGGAACAAAGATCCTCTGCCTGCTCCCAGCAGCCCGGCAGACCTCCATTACCTCCACTACCTCCACTACCCAGCAGCTGACACGCTCCAGGATGCTTTCCAACACATCATAAAACACTTAATACAAGATTACCACACCATATTTGATTGCGTTGAAATACGGTTTGAACCATGGGAACACCTGCAAGGATGGTTAGAGGTTGCCCTAAAATCCTCTATCCCTCTCGGAGATCCTTGCAAGCTACCAAGAGTGTTCTGCCCACACGGCAGAGCCTGGCAAGCTGTCCGTGGTGTATTCGATATGCCAAAACTAGTAAATACAATGGGGCTCATTACCCTGACCCTAAAGAGCCACCAATATGGCAGCGTTAAGAAGGAGGAGGAAGGAGAGGATGATAAAATCTCAGGGCCAATCTAGGCTTCCATAACGGAGAAAGACAAAAATGACTGTCTGTACTTTCAATATGCTGGATTCAGATGCATCCATTGAGGACCTGATGGTGCAAGCACGAAAGATCAAAGTTTAAGAAGAGAATTCACAGAAGGACCACCACCGACTGGGAGCTGTTTGTCACTATTGCAGCAACATGGGAAGATGTTGTTGACCTCCATGATTGTGTGAAGAATGCTGAGAGAGAGAGAGATAGCCACAAAAAGACACCTGTCTTTGAAAACTCTAGAGCTCATTCACCAACGTGGTTTGGCGCAAGCCTCAGGCAACTGCAAGCAAACATCCGAGCTCACAAAGCAGTGCAGAGAAGCGATAAAGGAAGACCTCAAAGAGAGAAGAGCAGGAGTGCGGGCAGATGTGGCAGAAGCTGCTAAAAGCATTCACAACGCCTGCCCGCCTGTCCTTCACCAACTACAAGACCAAAATAACTGCCCTCTGACGTCCTAATGGATCTATCACATCTTCCAGAAGGGCAATGGAGATTATCTATGACTTCTATTTGGATCTCTTTGATAGTCACGTTCACCTGCCCACATATCAAATTCCGCAGGATGGATATGTCATTCCCAATGTTCTCCCATGCGAAATTTGACACACCATTTCGTTGGTAAAGAAACGAACAGCACCTGGCCCAGACAAGGTCAGACCTGAACACCTAAAAGCCCTGCGATCAGTACTCATAAATACACTGACTCGGCTCTTCACAGGCTACCTGTCTGAATACAAGGTTCCGTCCCAATGGTAAACCAGCAGGACTGTACTACTGTACAAGAAAGGAGATATCCACGACATTGGCAACTATCGCCCTATCTGTCTGTTGTCTGTCGTCTACAAGATGTTCACTTGAGTCATCCTGAATAGGATTGGCAGAACACTAGATGAAGCAAGCCAGTTTCCTAAAAAGATTTAGCACAATCAACTGTATCCACATGATAATCAAGCTCACTGAGGTTTCTTGGGAGTCCAAGATGCCGCACTATCTAACGTTCATTGATTTAAAGAAGGCCTTTGATTCTGTCAAGACTGAAGCGGTCATCGAGGCTCTAGCCAAACGGGGCATTCAAAGTCAATACATCAGGATCCTCCGTGAGTTGCATTGCAGATTCACTACCAGGATCTCACCATTCTACAGGGAGGTGATCTTGGATGTCAAAAGTGGGGTTCGGCAGGATGATACCATTTCACCGAAACTCTTCAGTGCCACCCTCAAGAACGTCATGCAACAAATGGAATGGGAAGGGATGGGAGTAAAGATAGACAGTCAGCAACTACACCACCTCTGCTTCGCTGATGACATCGTTCTTATAACACCAAACATCAGCCAAGCGGCGCAAATGCTGGCCGATTTCGACTGTGAGTGTGGAAAGGTCGGACTCCAGCTGAATCTCACAAAGGCAATGTTTATGAGAAATGCTCTCGTTCCTGACATTCCATTCACTCTCAATGGGATGAACATCTCCGAATGCAGCACTTATGTGTACCTATGTCGAGAAGTCAACATGATGAATGACCTGGCACCTGAGTTGCGCAGGAGGAAGAGAGTGGCTTGGAACACCTTCAAGAACATCGAAGAAATAGGTAAGAGGACAAAGAACCTCTGGCTCCGGGCACATCTCTTCAACTCCACTGTTCTTCCTGCATTAACATACTCCTCAGAGACCTGGGCCCTAGGAAAACAGGATGAGAATGCTCCCAAAGAGGAATTGAAAGAGCTATGCTTGGAGTATCACCTTTCACTCAAATGAGAGAAAGAACCCGGAGTTCAGACCTCTGTCTAAGGAGGTCCTGACCTCCGAATCAGGAATGCTGTATCATTTGCCAAGGCGTCGAAAATCAGATCGACTGGACACGATTTGGAGATGAGCACTGAACTAGAGCCACTACTGACTGGATTCCACAGGACGTCAAAAGATCGCGTGGCTGCCCGCCTATGAGATGGTCAGACTTCTTCGTCAAGACCCTGAACGATTGGTTTGAGGCTGTCCATGTTCCTAGAACCAGCAGATGCCATTGTGCTACATTAGCATGCGACAGGTACGAACGGAGACGTTACTGGCACCCGCTCAAGCAAATTGATGAGCAATGGGATGTCAAGCGATTAAGTTATCAAGTGATGTCTGTAAATAGCAACACTGCTGTCTTCAGGAGCAAAATGAAACAAAAGTTTGAAGTTGTTTCTCCTTCCTGCATATGCCTTTGTGCCCTTGCTAGCTGCACAACCATCTCAGCAACTGCTGTTCCCAGGGCAAATGAGAGCTGAGAATGGTGAAATATCACTGCCTTTATGCTGATTGGAGTGTTCAAGCTAGAAAGCACTCAATGCTTCATAAACAGAGGATATCAAGAAAAGAAAATATGTATTTCTATTGAAAAGGAAATTAAGATTTAAAACACTTTAGTAGAATCGTAGGGTTTTGACCTTTAATAAAAGAAGAATATTTGACCTTCCAGCTAAGGTGCACATAAGTAATTTTAAAACTTTTCCCCCTTTTCTTTAGACTATGTTATGTTTATTTATTTTTATTGAATCACCATGAGATACAAAGTTACAAAGTTGTCATGGTTGAGTTTCAGCCATAAAATGTTCCAGCACCCATCCCCAGTCAAATGTAGTTATATGTCTCCTATTTCCTGCCACCAATGTCTCTGATTTCACCTCTGCCACTCCTCTCCATGGCATACACTTTTTCTCTCTCACTTTTATGCTCTCTCTCACTTCTCTTTCTCTCTCTCTCTCTCTCTCTCTCTTTCCTATTAGGCATTGTGGTTTGCAATACAGGTACTGAAAGGGTTATTGTGTATATCACTTTACCTCCTTTCAGCACCTGGTTCTTCTCCAGAGCCATGCTTTCCAACTCACTGTTATAGTGATCCTTTCTCTGTTCCAACTCCCTTCTCCAGTCCTCCACTTCTGGCACTTCTTGTTTATACGGTTTTTGGGTGTTAGTCTTATACTATGAAATGGAGCAAGGAAAGCCCCTTAAACAAGTAGTGCTGGGAAAACTGGACAGCTACATGCAAAAAAGTTGAACTCAGACCTCTTTCTAATGCCATGCACAAAAGTTAGATCAAAATGAATAAAAGGCCTCAATATCATACCTGAATCCATAAGGTACATAGAGGAAACATAGGCAGAACTCTCCATGACAATAAGGCTCAAGGTATCTTCAAGAATGAAACACCACTGACCAAAAAAGTGGAAGCAAAGATAAATAATTGGAACTACAGGAAACCAAGAAACTTCTGCACCTCAAAGGAAGTGGTGACCAGGATACAGAGAGAGCCCATGAAATGGGAAAAATGTATTTACTCAACACCCGTGTGATAAGAGGTTAATATCTAAGACATATAAGGCACTAGTAGAACTACAAAAGAACAAAAATCCAAACCCTCAAACCCTCAAAAAATGGGAGGAAGTCATGAAAAGAAAATTCCTCAAAGAAGTACAAATTGCCAAAAGGCACATGAGAAATGCTCTACATCACTAATTATCAGGGAGATGCAAAATCAAAACAACAATGGCATATCATCTCATGCCACAGAGACTGGTACACATTAAAAAGAACAGGAACAGCCAGTGTAAGACAGATGCCAGGAGAAAAGGACTCTCATTAATTGCTGGTGGGAATGTCAACCGGTTCAATCTTTTTGGAAAACAAGGCAAGCATGCATCAAAAAACTAGACATCAAGCTTCTATGTGTCCCAGCAATACTGCTTCTGCAAATATACCCTAGGGGCCCTAAAACACATGAAGAAAAGCCACTTGCATTCCTGTGTTCATTGCATCAGTATTTACAATAGCCAGAATTTGGAACTCAAGTTCCTGAGAACAGATGACTGCGTAAAGAAACTACACAATAGAATACTATATAGCCACTAGCAAAAATGAAGTCATAGAGAATACCATGCTGAGTGAAATAAACCAAAGGGTGAGAGACAGATATAGAATAATTGCACTCATTTGTGTAGTATTAAAAAGTCAAATAACAGACTTATTTTTATTTATTTATTTATTTATTTATTTTGCTTTTTGGGTCACTTGGGGCGATGCACAGGGATTACTCCTGGCTCTGCACTCAGGAATTACCTCTGGCGGTGCTCAGGGGACCACATGGGATGCTGGGAATCGAATCTGGGTCAGCAGCATGTAAGGCAAACACCCTACCTGCTGTGCTATTGCTCCAGCGCCGGACTTATTTTTAGACTGTTTTAAAGATAAGAACATGTGTAACATAGTCATTTTTTAAAAAATTTTGTACTTTTTTTTAATTGAACCACTGTGAGCTGCATTTACAAAGCTGTCATGTTTGAGTTTCAGTCATACAATGATCGAACCCATCCCTCCACCAGTGTACATTTTCTACCACCAATGTCCCCAGTATCCCTAACCCCCCACCTGTCACACCCTTCCCCTTGCCTCTATGGCAGACAGTTTCCCTCTTACTCTCTCTGCTTCTGGGCATTATGGTTTGCAATACAGACAATGAGAGGCCATCATGTTCAGTGCTTTATCTACTTTCAGCAAACATCTCCCATCCCCACCCAGATATTCCTCCAACCATCATTGACTTAGTGATCCCTTCTCTATCCCAGCTGCCTTCTCCCCCAGCTCATAAGTCAGGCTTCCAACCCTGGAGCAATCCTCCTGGCTCCTTACATAGTCCTAAACTGTGTTTACAATTGTCTGAGTTGTGTATAGGAGATCCTAGATCACACCAAATGGACTGTTATCATTTTTTTCTTTTTTTATAATTTTATTTATTGAATCACCGTGAGAGCAGTTACAAAGCTTTCGGGTTTAAGTCTTGGTCATACAATGAAACACCCGTCCCTTCACCAGTGTCCATTTTCCACCACGAGAAACCCCAGTATACCCCCCCATCCCACACCCTCCCCCTACCTGTGGTGCAGAGACTTTCAACATTACTCTCTCTCTACTTTGATTACATTCAATACTTCAATATCAGACACACCATTATTATTTGAGATTTTACCCCAATAGTTGGATCTGCTGAAATGGCAACAGCAGAAAATTTGTTTTCTATTCCTGGTTATGAATAACATATAATGTCGTGCGGCCGCAGTAGTGGCCTTACGATTTTGGAATTCTGAAATTTTAACAATTAAATCTGGAGGAATTTCTGCCAAAACCTGCTGGGTTCGAGATTTGTTCCTGAGTCTCTTAGATCATGACCATTAAGCAGCTTGATCAGAAGCCAGAGAAGCTGTTCATGGGCAGTGACTCCAGGTCTCCTTTGGGCGGGCAGGAAAGGGCCAGCTCCACCCCCATCCTACCGCATGTCTCCGCACTGAGGGCCCAAACCAGGCTGTCCAATGGCCTCTGGAGGACGGTAGTCACTAAGCCACCTAGGGCGAGTAGATGGAGGGAAAATACCCTTTCCTCCCTGGGGTTACCTGATAACAGTAACCTACTGCGGGGTCCGGACGCATTTCTGCCAAAAGCCGTTGGGTTTCAAGATCTGTTTCTGAGTCTCTGGGATCATGGCCATTAAGCAGCTTGATCAGGAGAGGCTGTGGGTTGCAACTCAGGGTCTCATTGGGGTGGGGAGGAAAGGGTCGACTCCAAGCCCATTCCATGAGGCCCTGCGTGTCTCCTCATTGTGGGACCAACCTGGCCATCAAATGGCCTCTGGAGGATGGCGGCCACCAAGCCGCCATGGGAACAGGCCAAGGCATGAAACCGACTGCAGGGACTGGATGTATTTCTGTCAAAAGCCACTGGGTTCCGAGATTTGTCTCTGAGTTGCTGGAATCCTGGCTGTTAAGCAGTTCGATCAGGACCCTGAGAGGCCATGCCTCCAATTATACAGCTGAGCTGTGGGTGGTTTGTGCGTGTGTCTCCCACATACCTAACTTTTGGCCATTTACTTTCTTGGTAAACTTTGCCCCAAGTTTTTGGGGTCTGGCCAAAGGCACAGCAGCAATTTTGGGGTATCTGAAAGTCTGAAGGCGCCATCAGGCTGCTGATGTACTCACCTCACAGGTACAGATTGACCTGCTGGCGGCACCATACCCCCTGTTATAAAATTTACAGTTAAAGATTAGAGTTAGGACATTACCTGTGTTAGAATAGCCTCATGTGTCAAAATGGTCCTGATTTTAAATAAGCACAATCTTCCTCGCCATCTTGAATGATTTCGAAAATGTGTCACTTTGATTAAACATGCAGTTAAATAATGTATTGTAATCATTGTATGAAAGTTGTGTAAAATTTAGAAGGTTATAAGAATTTCATGTTTAGCAATTATTAATAAGTGATTGTTTCATGAGAGTGAGAAAACTGTAATTAATGAGTATAAATTGAAGCAATTTGATTTGAGATCAAATTGTATGCTTGTTTTAGTGATCTTAGAAGCTTTTTGAGGAAGACTGCATTGGGATGTAATGAGATATGCTTTTCTCTCTCTTTTATGCCTTTTGTATGCTTTTATTTTAGGACAATGTCTTTTTTGCATAGACACAGGAAGACAGATAATGTTATGCTTCTGTAATGTGGGATTTAATTGACTTCGAAAAACACTAGTATGCAGGTGAATCCTGATAAAATCTTGGGCATCCCTCATTGCTTTGACTTAAACCTCAGTTGCCTTAAGATTTGTCTTAATTCCTAAATCCACAAAAAGTGGTCCCACCAAAGGCCTTGGGTTCACCTGGAGCAAGAATTAAACTATCCAAGCTTGTACACAGTACAAGTATAACTGGTTAATATCATGGTTTTGTTACAGGCTCTGACCTGAAGGAAGCAACTGGAAAGGACCCTGTGGGGTTGGGAAAAGCTAACCTGGCTTGAGAACTATAGTCTGGAAATGTGGTTAGATGTCCCTAGGAAAAGCCACCCCTCTCTAACCTTTCACCCTGAGCCCAGTGAAAGCATTTAAGTTTAATCAAAAGTGTGTAGATAAAAGAAATCTACATCTCGGGGCTGGAGCGATAGCACAGCGGGTAGGGCATTTGCCTTGCACGTGACCAACCCGGGTTCGATTCCCAGCATCCCATATGGTCCCCCGAGCACCGCCAGGAGTAATTCCTGAGTGTATGAACCAGGAGTAACCCCTGTGCATTGCCAGGTGTGACCCAAAAAGAAAAAATAAAAGAAATCTGCATCTCTTACTCTTTTTATGCAAAATGACTATAAATATATGTTAGAAGTAAATTTAATCTGTTATTGTGACCGTTTATTGGATTACCAGTAGAGAAAGAGAGAAAGCAATGAATGCTTCAGTAATTTGTCCTTTAGTATAAATAGACTTTGTGGGAATAATTAAGCAAGTGTGTCCTAGTAGGTTAATTTAAAGGCCACCTAGTAGATTAGAATACCACTCTGGAGTTGCCATTCATGAGGATCAACTGGAGTGAATGGAGTGAATCACAACACCAAATCCACAGCATCTTCTCTGCCTGCCCATGTTGAGATGCCAGAGAGGCTCCAGCACTACTCAACCAAGACCTGGAAGCTGACTGGCCAGCAAAGCACAAGCTTGAGGAATAGATCACGGACCCTGAATTGGGGCATGATGTCTCTCCATCTTCTCAGGGTGCTATCACATTAGCCCTGCTGCTGGTACATCAAACAAATGGCAGTGCCACCAAGGATTGGGTCTGGATAAAAAAGTGTCACAAGTGACCTTCATTTCTTTGGCCCTCTAATTTCATTTCTATTGACTGGATTAACAAGACCATTATTTCTTTTGCTATTTGGCTTTCTGATTAGACCCAATGTTTTTTGTTAAATTGATGTTTATGTGCACACATGATAGTTCTGTTTTGCTGATTAAAGATGTTGAGGAATCAATGATTCCACCTGAAAATAGGGGATGAGGATGTTAATGATGGAAATTTATGATACATATTTTTGATTTTACAATTGATTTATAGCACATACTTTAAAGAGATGATTTTGCTAGTCAGAGGAAAGTTTCAAAAATGCCCACCTTGTCTGTGAGATGGACTTCCCTGACCTAAACAAAGACAATGCTGATTTCTGGAAACCATACTGATAAAATGCCACCATGTGTGTGTACCTCTACTTTGCCTGAACATGAAGCAAAGCAATGACTTTGCAGTACTGTGCTATAAAAACAGGCTCCTGGACCCTTGAGCTTGGTCTAAGGCTTCAGATGCTTGCCTGGCCTAGACCCAACCATGTTCTGAACCAGTGTGATAATGGTCTCCTTGTGCTTAATGAAGCAAACTCCTGTTGGAACACTCTGGCACTTTCCTTAGAACTAAGTCTGGGTCTCAGCTGTACTGGCTTCACCCCGGAAGGCTTTATTTCCCCCTGGGAGAGGCCCAGAGGCTGGGCTCCTAGCCCTGCTGGGCTCCTAGCCCTGAGACCTGCTCTCTGTATCAAGAAAAGCCCTGGAGGGAGCTGGAGCGATAGCACAGTGGGTAAGGTGTTTGCCTTGCACGCGGCCAACCCAGGTTCGATTCCCAGCATCCCATATAGTCCCCTGAGCACTGCCAGGAGTAATGCCTGAGTGAATGAGCCAGAAGTAACCCCTGAGCATTGCCAGGTGTGACCCAAAAAAGAAAAAAAAAAAAAAAGGAAATCCTGGAATCCAGGATTTCTCCTAACTCTGGAGAGAAATGTGAGGGAATCTGCATTCAGAACAAGATGCCATGATTTTTTAAAAACTCAATATTCCCACCCGGATATTGTAGAAGTTTCTTTTTTAAAATGTGTCACTTTACATTTTTATTCTATTTTTAATTATTCAGGGTTCCAGCTGTGCTCAGGAGTACTGGAGGTCCTTCTGCTTCAGTGAATGGGGAGACAGGCTCACGGGGCTAGGTGCCTGCTCCAGCGCCCACATTACAGGAGCCCTGGGCTGCAGAACGCTTTGGTGGCGCTAGGCCCTCTGCCGTCCTGGTGAGTCGCCTCCACTGAGCTGATTTTTCTTATCAACTGCAAATCCTTGGTGCCGGCGCCCAAGGTGACTCAGTCTTGTGAGCCGGTGTAGGGGTGAGTTAAGCTGTTTTCTTTCTCTCGTGACGGGCTGGAAACCGGCGGCGTGCTTTTGGCGAAGTTCCCAACGGTGCGTGGGAAGGAGCACTTTTGGTTGGGTAACAGCGCCGTTCACCCTTAGGAGCCGGATCAGGGCCCGGGTGGCTGTTTATTAGAACGTCGGCAACGTTCGGGAGGACCGAGAAACGTGGTTTCTTCCCACTAGGGGGAGCCCTCGGCCAGCGCCAAAGTAGACGCTCGTGCAGCCTCAGTCTGCATGGAAGTTGTAGAATCTGCGCCGCATGAGCCCGCTCTAAGGCGAACGCAAGTTTCCTGGCAGAAGCTGCAACCGCTTGGATGTCCCGACCCCTGCAAGCAGAATGCGACCTTGTGCGATATCCACGCCAACCACATCAGGTAAGCGCCTCCGCCCCTAGAAACCGCGCAGCAGCGTTTTAGGCGCGCGCCCGCTTAGTAGCTTCCGGGGCTTGCGAATCAGCAGCGGGGCGGGAGGGACTGTACAGCACATAGGTCACGTGCCTTGCACACGGTAGTCCCGGGTTCGGTTCTCAGCACCCCAGTAAGTGACGGACTTTCACCAAGAGTGATCCCGGCAAGTACAGCCAGAGGAAACCTCCAGCTCCTTCGGGGTAGCCCCGCCCCCCGCATAAACACTGTGTTTAAACTCACACAGCGGAAAATCAGGGACACCGCGGAGCAGTAGCTGAGGACCGGGCAGCGTCCTCCTCCAAACAAACACACACAAGAACGTGTTTGAACGCACACAAGCTTGAATAGGAGGCAGCCCGGTGAAGAAGCTGAGCCGCCTACAGCGCTTGTTTTCTTGGTCACACCCGGCGGCACCGAGTCGAAGAAACTGGGTGAGCGGGAAGAGACTGAGACCAGGGCCTTGAGTAGGAGGAAAACGCGAAGTCTCCTTAGGGGCGGGCATTTTACGTATTTATTCTAAAAAGGAAAAAAGGAACAGAGGCCAGCCCCGGAAAAACGGGCGACGTGAAGGGGCGCGATTTGCCTCGTGAGAAGTAGAAACCCGTGGGTCTGGGCGGGAAGAGAAGGCGGGGCGCGCAGTGGGCGGGCACCCAAAGGGGCAGTAGCCCCCACCCCAATCCCGCCCCCCCTCCGTCCTGCAGCGATGCCAGGAGCTATCATTGCAATGAAACGCGAAGACCAACAGGGCGACGCTGAGCTGGGGAAGACGCGGCACCCAGCGGGCGGGCACCGGGCGGTTTGATGGGAAGATGGAAAGCCCCAGGAATCAGAGTCTCCCCAGATCCAGAGCCCATTGGCCCTGTGCGAAGGGGCGAAC
Source organism: Sorex fumeus (assembly GCF_029834395.1). Classification (NCBI taxonomy): domain Eukaryota; kingdom Metazoa; phylum Chordata; class Mammalia; order Eulipotyphla; family Soricidae; genus Sorex; species Sorex fumeus. The sequence continues at coordinate 26,738,639 of NW_026606072.1, read as the reverse complement.
ATCCCTTAGAAACAGAGGCCCGAGGAGGCGGGGCGTGCAGCGGGCCTGCACCAGATGGGTCAGTGTCCCCGGAGAACAGGAGTAGTGCCTGGAGTGGCAAGAGTAGAAGACCCAGAACCCGGAGCGGCAGGAGTCGGAGATCCAGAACCGGGGGGTGAGGCAGGAACCCGGGATCCAGAGCCTGGGGTGGCGGGAGACCGATCAGAACTCGGCTGCCAGAAAAGCTCATTGAGCGGGGAGAAACCGACACCGCGACCTCTGGCCGAGTGGACAGAGGAAGAGTTCCCGCGAGTTGGCCCCGCACCCCCACAATATCCCAGAGCCCTGTTTCTAACAGAAGAGGTGGGGCGGGGAGAGACAAACGCCAGAATACCAGAAGTGTTCTAAGCCTGAGCTTCTCAGGAAATGGGGATGTGTGGAGGGCAAGCACCTTGCTGGGAAAAGGAGAAGGCAAGCAGGCGGGACCGGAGGGACTGGTCTTTTCTGAAGTGAAACATGAGGCTAGGGGCTGGAGAGAGAGTAGCAGGAGCAGGACACTTGCCTTGCACAGACAACCCCACCCCCTACCCCCGCTTCAGTATCTGGTACCCTATGGTCCCCCAAGCACTGCAGGGAGTGAGCCCAGAGCCAGGCGTATACAATCTGCACCACTGAGAGTGAGCCCACACACACTAGCCTGTAGGAGCCCAAACAGAAAGAAAGCAAACTGTAAAAAGCCATAAATGTTTAGGATTCCTAAACTTGGTAATCTGGTAAAGGATGCTGTATGATAGAGTGAATCATTGAAGGTTATAGAGAGTTAACTCTTTGTTTTGTTATTATTATTTTTTAAATTAGTGAAACACCAAGAGATACAGTTGTAGACTTACAAGTTTTTGTGCTTGGGTTTCAGTTATACAATGATCGAGTACCCGTGGTGGTAGGAAATGGGCACTGGTGGAGGTATGGGTATTTGATCGTTGTATAATTGAAACCCAAGCACAAAAATTTCTAAGTCTACAACTGTACCTCATGATGTCTCACTAATAAAAATTAAAAAAACAAGTCCCAGGAGACAAGGACATGTATAATCTTGAACATGCATTTATTTTTTGGTAAAAGCACACTCACCAGTGCTCAGGGGACTATGTAGTGTCAGAGTTTAAATTCAGGTTCAAACTTTTTGAACCAGCTCCCCAGTCAGAACACACATATTTTAAATGGTGTTCTCTATGATATGGGATGACTGAGACCATGATCCAAAGATGTGTGACTAACAATCAGTTGCCTTGTAAATGGATCCAGAATGGGGTATGTTTAAGGTAATCATTGTAAAATCCTAAAGGCACTATTGAATCTCTGTGTAGGTTTTGTTTTTGTTTTTGTTGCCATACCTGGTGGTGCTAAGGGATTATTTCTTGTTCTACTCTCAGGGATTAGTGGCCAGGCTGGGGGACCACAATGTGGTGCCACGGGTTGACTTTGGGTTGACCGTGGGCAAGGCAAACACCCTTCCTGCTGTACTACCTTGCCAGTGTTCCTCTAGAGTTTTGATTAAATCAGGCAGAAAAAGAGGAAGAGGGTCTAGATAGTTTCCACTGATAGTTTCCATTGGATGTAGATTCTCCATGTTTCAGAGAAGGCTGACATGATTTTTATTTGTCTAATTATTGTCTTCCCTTATCAAGAGAGCATTGCCTTCTTGTAGAGATGTCATTGTAAGATTATCTCCTGATCTAAGATCACAAAGCTAATTTATTTTAGAATGGACCAATACCTAGGCCTGTAAGCATGTATTTGAGTAGAGAATGAGGAAAGAACTAATGAGGCGGTAGCAGATGTAGCTCAGTGGTAGAGCCCATGCCAGGCATGAAGAGCAACTGGGTGCAGTGTCTAGTGCCATTAAAAAGAAAATTGAAAAGGAAATTGTAGGTTGATTTGAAAACAGGCTCCCCTACTTAGAATTGTAATTTTTCTCTTTTTACCTATTATAACCTGAACCAATGGGATATGCAAAATTATTATGATTTTTATCTTAATAAGCAAATAAATGCACTCCATATTTTCAGTAGTGATCCTTTTTTTACTGAAGGTTTTTTTTCCTTTGGTGGCAAAGAAGGGTGTCTTGTCATACTTGGTGGTACTCAGGACTTACTCTAGACTCTGTGCTCAAGGATCACTCTTGTCAGTGTTTGGGGTACCATATGTGGGGCCAGAGATCAAACTAGGGTCAGCTGCATTTGAAAGATAGAGGAGCTGAGGCGATGTCATGACAGGCTCCGTGTGGAGGTAAGCCTGGGTTTTGATTTCCTTGATTTAAATTATGGTTACCCCAAAATGATATGTGAAGGATGTGGCCAGCCAGAACAATCAATCAGATGCAACTGGGAAAGTCCCTGACAGATGCCTTAACCCTCAACCAATCTGAGGTTACCAAGTAGCTGGAAAGTCCCCTAGACTTTTGCAGGGGAAAGCCCTTGTTATGTAAAGCTGGAACAGAAATACCTCCCAGCCCACCCTGCAGTTGTGGCAAGGGGCTGCTACCTCTAAGGAAACTGCTGTGTCAGTGAGCTGGAAGGGGGTCCAGGCTGGAGCTAGCCAATAAAGATCCTTTGCTTGTTCCATCTCCTCTTGTCTTTGTGTGGTTCCTCTGGGGAGATCTTAAGCTGGTTTTACTCATTCCATGCAAGTGCCTTCACCTCTGTACTGTATTTTTGTCCTCCATCCTTTTAATTTAATTGTGTATGTTTCTTGTTAATTATTCACCTTGCTTGCTTTCCTTTCTTCCACTGCAATTCTTGCAGTTAGTTTTGTTTGTTTTTTTGTTTGTTTGTTTTCAGGCCACGCCTGGTGGTGCTCGGGCTCATTTCTGGCCCTGCACTAGAGTGTCGGGATCCTGGCCAGTCTACCATGGCAAACTGGAGTAAGATGCCCCCAAATTGCAGGACTTACTCCCTAAAGGGAAGGGAGTGGGTAGGGTAGAAGCCTCTGCTGGCCCTCTGCTCACTGCAGGATTCCTGATGCACAGCTGTGGCTGAGAAAGAAACCAAGAAAAAATGTGGCAGAGAGCAGAGCATGGGGGGTGAGGGAGTCTGGTGGTCCAGCGGTTCTCCAAGTATACGTACACTGGTGTCTGTGGAGGGGGGATTTCCATACTGGGGGGGGGGCAATCCCATATACAGCAGCTTCTCTGGTAGGGCTCCTACAGATGTCAGTTAATGATATACATATAAGAGTAGGTGGGCACAGTCTTGTCCCTCAATCTCAACCAGAGTGCTTACATGTGGGGAGTGCTGAGCTGCCCCTCTTGGTCTTTGTAAACAGGTTCAGCTCAAGGTTCCAGGGGCAGGGGATTTGGTCAAAGTCTTAAGCTAGCTGTTGAGACCCGAATATCCCCCCCTTTTTGTTTTATATAGGAGCCAGCTGCAGAGGGCTACCCAATAACCTCATGTTGGGGTTTTAGGGGTCGGGCCTGTCTTACATTGCCTCCTCTGAGCTCTTACCCATCTCTGACTCTCCGACCCAGTATTGTCCCTCCCCCCCCCCCCCCCAAGGCGATTATCTCACACTCCTTCCATGGCCGCATGCACCCAGGCAGCATCACCTGGTCGAAGGTCCGCAAGCCTATCTACTGAATGACTGAGCATCACCACAGCCTCAAATCGGGTTCTTATCATTTGAACAGGTGGTTTACAATACGGCCCAAGTATTACAAGTAACAATAGTAAAATGACTGGCCCCACCAGGGCAGACACCAGTGTAGTAAGCCATGGTGACTTGCCAAACCATCTCTCAAACCATCCTTCTTGTGCCTCATGTTCCCTCTTTCATTTAGCTAAGCCATCTCGCAATTTAGCCATAGTATCTCATGTACAATTCCGGTGTGGTCAGCATAAAGACAACACTCTTCCCCTAACGTGGCATACAATCCCCACCCCTGTTGCAACAATAATAAGTCCAGTCCTCTCCTGTTCTGCAACACCACTTCACCACTTCTGACAGGGACATCAGGATTTCTCGAGATGACTGATGGAGGTTTCTGTCCTCTTCAGGTCTTCATCGATAGCTGCTCAAAGGGATGAGAATCCGCTCTGCTGGGTTGCGAGTGAGGCAATACCAGTTCCGGCTCCTGCCAGTCCAATTCCAAACAGTGTGGCTATAGTCAGAGTGGATATAACCTCCCTCTTCTAAATGTGCTGATGGGTTACCTGTGGGGGTAGAGAGTCTTCTTCATGGTAAAGGATTCAGGGAAGCACAGTGACCATCACATAAAATTCATTTAGTTCCATGTTGAAAACATTGATTTCCAATTATCTGAGAGCACTGTAAGAGGATCTAGATACTAGAACAATTCTGCAGATATACTTTAAAGAGTTTTTACAACAATGTATTTTGATTACAGTTTCTTTTCCTCAAAACATAACCTCAAACTTCCTCTACATCCATTATGTCCTGTAACTTTTCCACTTCAAAACCAGCTACACTTTGACAGGACTGTTTTCCTACTTCTCACTGATGATATCTGCATACATTATCTTTTTAACTTAAGACTGTCATCTACTTAATCATTGTCTCTATTCCTCCCAGCCCTGAGATTTAAGCAGCTTCTTCTTACTAGTCTTTTCCCAATGATTGGAGGCTCTTTCAGGTTTAGGAGAATGAGACCTATTGTCATTACTGTATTTGGCATATCGAGTACACCACGGGGAGCTTGCCAGGCTCTGTCTGTTCTGGTGGAATACTCTCGGTAGCTTGCCAGGCTCTCTGAGAGGCATAAATGTGTAGGAAGTGTCTTTTAATGTGTTACTGGCCACATCGAGGCCATGCAGTTTGTGGTTTGGTTTGGAAAGTGGCCTGGAGTGTGGTGGTGGCTGGGCAGTGGAGGTCGGCTGCCGAGGGCTGGGTCCTTTCGGGTGGAGAGGGTTCTCACCCGCCCCGCAGCCTGGTGCAGAGTCCCAACTTAAGACATACATCTATATTCTTTATAGTCATCCCACAAGTTTAAACTTACTGAAATTGGTAGGACATGATCTCACAAGTTTGGACACAAGTTAACAATCATCTTATTTAACATGTCAAAACTATTCTGCAATACCATTTCACAAGCATTACATCAGGCCCATAGATATACAAAAAGGTTTACAATGCTCACAATTAAAGATCTCAAAACGTAGGATTCCAAACGGTAGGAAAACACAGATAAAAGAGGGTTAATATACTCACAAGATTCATACATTTCATTGATCTACGTTTCCCTTCAATCTTTACTCACTCATTACTTACATTTTGTATTTTATTTTACTAAATGAATTTAACCTCAATTTCATTTTCTCTGAAGTATACAATTCAAATAGTAATATATGCAGGTCAAGCTTGTATTTTAACAATGCTTGAAAATCACACGATAGGGGAGCAAAGCTTTAGAAGTATCTTTTAGTTTTCTAATCTATCTCCTATTTCCTTTCATAATCCTTGAGACAAAACTCTTCTGCCAGAATAGCAGGAGCACAGTGGTAGCGTGCTTGCCTTGCACGCAGCCAGCCTGGCAGAGCCAGGTTCAATTCCTCCACCCTCTCGAGTATGCCAAATATTTGAATATGCCAAACACAGTAACAACAAGTTTCAAAATGGAGACGTTACTGGGCCCGCTCGAGCAAATCGATGAACAACAGGAGGTCAGTGGTTTGTTTGTTTTTTTTTTTTTTAACCACAAGTACACATTTTGTTGTCTGGATATACTTAATTCAAAAAGCATTCAAAACTTTTAACATGTAAGTGTTAACTTCCTAACTTCAAAACTGAAATCAGCACAATTGCAAGTTATCACCCTTTGAGCTCTAATTGACTGACCCCTGCTGAGAAAAGTTGGAGGGAGAAGAGTGAGGGGGGTTAATGTAAGGACCTAGTTGTGATTGATTATTTATATAGATAAACATTTGGTAAAGGAAATTCTCTTAGGGAGATCAACTCAAGAGGATACTGTCTCCCAGGGACATCTACATTGCTTTTTATCTTTCCCTCTAGTTGTTTATCAGTACTTGCAGTTGTTTGGATAAACACAGTAACAGACAAAGATCCCAGCACTTAGTCCTCAGAGAGCAAGCAAGGCTTTTACCATAAATCCTAGACTAAGTCCTGAGGCCAGTTCAACCTGTCCTTCCCCAAGGAAATCCTGTGTAGCTGACTCTTCCTTAGATTTCCTTGTGACTTCCAGCTGAGATCTGTTGGGGCTGAATCAGGAGGATGAATTTTACTCCAGATGAAGCTGTAGCAGGAATCAGAGTGTATTAGTAGGTCTGTCATCTGTTAAAATATAAGCGTACAGAAAGATTACATTCATCTGGGGAACATAAAGCAACAAAACATGAGACTAACACCCAGGAATGGTTGAGATTAGTACCAGGAATTTTGCTACATGACTTGAAGCCACATGTGCTAGGTGAAAAGGAAGCTCAGATAGAGAAGAGAGCACCAAATAAAGGGTGTTGTGAGGACCCTCCCAGGGTGGGAGAAGCAGGCTAAAAGTAGTCTATAGACCAAACACGATTGCCACTCAATGCCTCTCTTGCAAAACACAGTACCCAAAAGAAGAGAGAGAGAACAAGGGGGAATGCCCTGCCACAGAGGCAGGGTGGGACGGGGGGGGGGGGGGAGGGATGGGAGGTGGGAGGGATGCTGGGTGGGACCCGTGGTGGTGAAGGATGGGCACTGGTGGAGGGATGGGTACTTGATCATTGTATAACTGAAACCCAAGCACAAAAATTTATAAGTCTATAACTGTACCTCTTGGTGTTTCACTAATAAAAAAAATAAATAAATAAAAATAAAGTAAAGTAAAGGCCCTCCCCTTGATCATCGATTTGCTCGAGCAGGCCCAGTAACGTCTCCATTGGAGACTTTGTTGTTACTGTGTCTGGCATATCGAATACGTCACGGGGAGCTTGCCAGGCTCTGCCGTGCAGGCGAGATACTCTCGGTAGCTTGCCGGGCTCTCCGAGAGGGGCGGAGGAATCGAACTCGGGTCGACCATGTTGGCTGCGTGCAAGGCAAATGCCCTACCGCTTAAATAAAAATAAAAGAATAAAATAAATAAATAAATAAATAAAATATAAGCGTAGTCTTTTCCTCCTACAAGGAGGTCTCCCCTTATTTCTTTTTTTTCTTTTAATGCAAATATAAGAAGCAATTGTTTCCCAAGCCCTCTCTCATTTATTTTAATCCAAATATAAGAATCAATTGTTTCCCAAGTCGTCTCTCCTTTACAAAGTTGTGACAACCTGATACCTGGAAGGGTAAACCAACTGAATTAGCAAGTCTTATCTGCCGAGCAGAATTTGCAGTTCTAGAAACTCCTATTTAAGACTAAAGCATTACTCTCTGAACCTGTTTTCATGTACCACAATTATTTCAATTCACAAGATTTTCTAGGCCAAATATTCTAATCCAATGCAGATACAAACAAATATACACCTTTAGACAATAGTTCTTGTACCTTAGTTATTTCAAATACATTTACACCAGATACTTTAAGAATTCCACAAGAACACAAACATGCTTTCAGACACAGAAAAAGACTCTTGGTTCTTATCAAACTTCGGTATTAGCATAAGAAAATCCTTGAACTGCCACTGTTTATGAAAACATGAGGAAACTTTATTTTAATGGCTTCTGTGCCTCTATTGTTTGTAAAATGGCCTAATTTTTTTCATTAAAATTGATGAGGCTTGTAAGATAAAGCCTTGCATTCTCTGAGCTCTTATTTCACTTTAGTTTCTGGCTCCAGTTCTGTAGCTTTTCCTAGATAGTACAGATCCTGGAGTTCAAAAGAATTTCAACTGTCAATAACTATTAATGTTCCTCCAATAAGAAATTTAGATTGAGATTTTCAATTTCTTTGCAGGTGCCACATTCTGATTAGAAATCCTGATCTAACAAGCTTCGAAAATACCTAGACCTTTTAAATTGCTGGGCTTCATATCAGTCTGACCTCTCTTCATAAGTTGTTTGCTCAGGTCTAAGAATTACTGATTTCAAACTGGCTCTAACACTCAAGTGTTCCACACAGACAGACAGAGAGACAGACAATAGTCTGACTAAAAACACCATCACATACATGTGCACACCTCTGCAGTTTATCGATCTTACCCTTCAAAAATGTCAGGGAGAAAACTGATAGACTGAGAAAGGAAGGGGCAGTATCCAGGGCAAAGCTAGCCCTGTCAGCTGTCAGAGATGGCTCCTCTGTTTCCCAACCTAATCAGCCAGCTTCCTGCATATATATATATATATATATATATATATATATATATATGTTTTCCGGTCCCGTTGAGCCTGGAACCCAAGGTCACAAAGTTCTGCTTACCTGGTTCTGTGGGACTTCACTCATGCTTGAGCCTCGGCCCGATCGTCCGGAAAGCGGCCTACAGCGTGGCAGTGGCTGGGTAGTGGAGGTAGTGCAGGATCTGCCTGTTGTCCATTGTCTACAAGCTGTTCACTCGAGTCATCCTGAATAGGATTGACAGAACACTAGATGAAGGACAACTATGCGAGCAAACCACGTTCCAAAAAGGATTCAGCACGATGGACCATATCCACACAGTAACCAAACTCTTTGTGGTTTCTTGGGAATTCAAGATGCTGCTCTGTCTAATGTTCATCGATTTAAAGAAGGCCTTTGATTCTGTTGAGACTGAAGTGGTCATCAAAGCCCTAGCCAAACAGGGCATTCAAACCCAATACATCAGGATCCTCTGTGAACTGAATTATGGATTCACCACCAGGATCTCACCATTCTACAATTGATCATCCATGTCAAGAGACGGGTTTGGCAGGGTGATATCATTTCACTGAAACTCTTCAGTGCCACCCTTGAGAACGTCATGCGACGACTGCAATGGACGATTCACTGATGAGATCGTTCTGATAACACCAAACATTAGCCAAGTGGTACAAACGCTGGCCGACTTCGACCGTGAGTGTGGAAAGGTGGGACTACAGCTAAATCTCACGAAGACAATGTTCATGAGAAACGAACCCGTTCCTGACGTTCCATTCACTCTCAACAGAACGAATATCTCCTAATTATGTGTACCTAGGTCAAGAAGTCAACATGATGAACTACCTGGCACCTGTGTTGCGCAGAAGGAAGAGAGCAGCTTGAAACACCTTCAAGAGCGTTGAAGAAATAGCTAAGAGCAGAAGAACCTCTGGGTCCGGGCACATCTCTTCAATTCCACTGTTCTTCCTGCATTACCATATGCCTCAGAGACCTGGGCCCTAGGAAAATAGGATGAGAACGCTATTTGGGTCTCCCAAAGAAGATTTGAAAGAGCTATGCTTGGAGTATCACTCTTCACTCAAGTGAGAGAAAGAATCCGGAGTTCCGACCTCCACCGATGATCGAGAATCAGGGACGCTGTCTCATTTGCCAAGGTGTCAAAAATCAGATGGGCTGGACACATAATGCGATTTGGAGATGACTGCTGGACTAGAGCCAATACCCACTGGATTCTGGGACGTCAAAAGATCGCATGGCCGCCCACCTACGAGATGGTTAGACTTCTTTGTCAAGACCTTGAACGGTCAGTTTGAGGCTCATCATGTTCCTCGAATGAGCAGATGCCATTAGGCTACACTAGTACGCGACAGGGACGAATGGAGACGTTACTGGCGCCTGCTCAAGCAAATCAATGAGTAAAGGCATGTCAAGTGATCAAGTGATGGTTCCCAGAGCACCACCAGGAGTAATTCCTGAGTGCATGAGCCAGAAATAACACTGGGTGTGACCTAGAAAGCCAAAAATACAATAAAATGAAATGAAATAAAATAAAATGCCAACAGGTATCAGAGTTGTGCAAGGTCTGCTAATGGAGAAAGAAGAAAATGCAGAAAAGGGAGGACAGTCAGCAGTGTGAGGCTATGCTGTCTGGCTCCTGTGCCTCCTCCACAGTGTAAGACTCAGCAGAGGTGACTTGGCTCAGGACAGCCTCAGCTGGACTTCAAGGAGAAACCATGTTTTGCATTGTCCACAGAAGACAGAACTCACTTGATTACCTGTTTCCTTGGCCAAACTTTATTTTTGGAGGAACTAAGTTTTGTGTTGTTCATCTAGCCTTCCACACCTTTTACTTTATTTTTATTTTCTTAGGATGTTAGATCCTATATTTAGTGGGCCAGTCTTTCACCCAGCACCCAGGACTATATGCTAAGCAAAATGAGAAAGGCGAGAGCCGCTGAAAATATCTAGTAAGTTTTGTAAGGTTGTATTTTTAAAGTGTTTTATTCAAATTTTCACTCAGATCCATGCATTATTGTTCACCTTGGGAACAAAATGTTTTCACTCTGCCTTTGAAGATCCGTTCACCCCTCCCCAACTCCTTCTCCCCCATCCCTTTCTCTTTCTTCGCATGTAAGGAGTTCGGGTCCATACAGTCCGATTCTACTTCAATGCATAGTGATGGTCTCTTAGATATAGAGAAAGCAAGTATTTATTTTACCTTTGTTTCAGCCAAGCTCTGCTATGCTCAGGAGCGAGTCCTGGCTTTGTGCTCAGGAGTGCCCCCCTTGTGACACTTCAGGGGCCATTCATGTTGTTGGGGATTCAAAGTGGCATTTCTGGTGGGGAGTGGGGGGAAGGGGGGAGTCCATGGCATACAGGCAGTGCTGTCTCTCTGATCTGGGATAGCAGGGTACACAAGTGAGTTTTTTGTTTGTTTGTTTGTTTGTTTTATGGTCACATCCAGAGATGCTCCTGGGTTATTCCTGGATCTTTGCTCAGGGATCATTCCTAGCAGTGGTCAGGACCATATGGGAAGCTGCGGGTCAAATTCAGGTGCAAGGCAAATGCTCTAACAATTGTACTATCTTTGTCCCCTACATAAATTTTTCTAAAAATTTGTCACCATGATTTACAACACCTGGGATAGAGTTTATACGTACAATAATTCAACACCACACACACACACACACACACACACACACTCCAACAGTGTGGGCTTCCATCCAACACTGTTTTAGGGTCCCCCCACGATTCCCCCTTTCCCCACCCTGTCTCCCCACCATACTAAAGTCAATTCTGTAGACCATTCTTAGACTCCATTGTCTTTGGCTATTTGTTATTCCCTTGCTACATTTCTTTATATACCATATATACAAGATATAAAAATGTTTCTATGTTTCTTTTCATTCCACATATAGAAGATACAAAGATACAGCTATAAAGATACTTTAATCATTCTATACCTCTCCTTTTGACTAACTTCACTTGGCATGATAATGTACAGACTGTTCGTGTAGTTGCAAATTGCATGATTTCATCTTTTTTGATAGCCAAGTTGTATTGCATTGTATATATATATAAAACAGAGTAATGTTATCAATCATTTTTTCCCCCAGACACTTGAGCTGGGAAAGCAAGAAATTAAAGAAATTACACGATACTGTCACCTGGTGGTGCTGTTGGTCTGCGCCGAATTTTTCACAACAGGCAAAAACAGGACAGATATATAAAATAATAAGAACAAGAATGTAATCTCTGTGCATGGCGAGGTGTGACCGCCCAGAAATAAAAAAGAATGAGAACATTTAGGAAATGGTTTTAAATAAGAGCAAACTAGTTAGTAAAGTCTCACTAGCAAACTACATTTAGAATCTTTAGATTTTGCGGTACAGAGACTTCATTTTATTAATGAAGAATGATTTTTGGTTCATTTTACCAGATTTATTAGGCTCTGTGTCTTTTTCTGTGCCGAGCCTTGGAGCTATGGAGACCATTAAGGCATCAAGGCACTCATAAGGAAACAAAACACTCACACTAAGAGACAATCACGGTACAGAATGCGAAGAGTGAAAATACGGATTTTAAGCAGATAGATGTGGCAAAGACATGGAACCCAATGAAAGGGACAAGTGTCAAGGAAGACCTCAAAGTAGAAGGTACAAGAATTGGTTTGGACTTCACGAAAGATAACAGCCCAGAGAAGGTCTGAAGAAACAGATCACAGAGGGCAGGTGGCTTGAGGGAAGCTGATCATTTCAGGGACCCTGAGGTCCGTGGCTGGGCTCTGAGTCCTGAAACTTCCTGAAACTTCTAATGCTTTCCCAACTAGGCGATTTCAGCGACAGGGATTTGAGTCCTAAAACTGCAGCACTCCTAAGAAATTTCCCCTTCTATGCCAAGGAAGATCCCTTAATGCTCTGTCATGCCTCCAACTGCTGCTTCTTTTCTCAGCGTCTCTGGATACAAAAACTCTGCACGTACAGAAAGCCCCGGCAGGAATTGATCAACTCTGGGTGGAGACTAGAGGATCTTTGTTTAGGTCAAGGAGAATCAGAGTAACTAGAATGAAGGTTGACATGAAGTACTGGGTCTAACAAAAGAGCCCAACACAGGCAGGAGGAAGGAAATAATAAAATTCAGAGCAGAAATAAACAAGATGGAAACCCCAAAAAAATCCAAAAGATGAATGAAAGCAAGAACTGATTCTTGGAGAAAATAAATAAGATCGATAAACCTCTAACAAGACTCACAAAAAAAAGGGGGGAGAGAGAAAACCTTAATAAACCGAATCAGAAATAAAAAGGGGGACATTACTACAGAAACTACAGAAACTCAAAGGATCCTCAAAAATTACTTTGAGAAGCTTTATGCCATGAAACATAAAAACCTCGAGGAAATGGATAAATTCCTGATTCCTATAAATTCCCAAGGCTGAAAAAGAAAAGCTGGAATACCTGAACACACCTATCACCATCAAGGAAATTGAAACAGTAATAAAAAGTCCCCCAAACACAAAAGTCCTGGCCCAGATGGATTCACTAGTGAATTCTTCCAAATCTTTAAAGACTTACTCACAATCCTCTTTAAGCTTTTCCATGAAATTGAAGAATCAAAAACACTTCCGGACAGTTTCTATGAAGCAAAGATCACCCTGATACCAAAAGAAGACAGAGATACCATAAAGAAAGAGATTTACAGGCCGATATCCCTGATAAACACAGATGCAATGATCATCAACAAACTATTAGCAAATAGAATCCAACGACTCATCAAAAAGATCATACACCATGACCAAGCAGGATTCATCCCAGGGATGCAAGGATGGATTAACATTCACAAGTCAATTCATCATGTCAATAAAAGAAAAGATAAAAACCATATGATCATATCAATAGAGGCAGAGAGAGCATTTGACAAGATCCAGCATCGTTTATGATGAAAACTCTCAGCAAAATGAGCATCAAAGGAACTTTCCTCAATATAATCAAAGCCATCTACCACAAGCCCACTGCAAGTGTCATTTTTTCTTTTTGGGTCACACCCGGCAATGCACAGGGGTTACTCCTGGGTCTGCGTTCAGGAGTTACTCCTGAAGGTGCTCAGGGGACCATATGAGATGCTGGGAATCGAACCCGGGTTTGCCGGGTGCAAGGCAAACGCCCTACCCGCTGTGCTATTGCTCCAGCCCCGCAAGTGTCACTCTTAATGGGGAAAAACTAAAAGCCTTCCCTCTAAGATCAGGCACAAGACAAGGTTGCCCGCTTTCACCATTCCTATTCAATATAGTACTGGAAGTCTTGGCCATAGCAGTTAAACAAGAAAAAGATATCAAGGGCATACAGATAGGAAAGGAAGAGGTCAAGCTATCATTATTTGCAGATGATATGATACTATTCTTAGAAAATCCTAAAGACTTGAAAGAAAAGCTCCGAGAAACAATAGGTCGATGTAGTAAAGTGGCAGGCTACAAAATCAACATCCAAAACTCCATGGCTTTCTAATATACAAATAACGAAAGAAAAGAAAGAGACATTTTAAAAAATCCCGTTCACAATAGTACCTCAGAAAATCAAGTACTCAGAAAATCAGCTTAACAAAGAGGTGAAGGAAAAATACAAGGAAAATACAAAACACTACTTCCAGAAATAAAAGAGGATACCAGGAAATGGAGACACACCCCCGCTCAAGGATAGGGAGGAATAACATTATCAAAATGGCAATACTGCCCAGGCACTATAAAGATTTAGTGCGGTCCCTATCAGTATACCTATGACATTTTTCGAAGAAATAGACAAAACACTCCTGAAATTCATATGGAACAATAAACCTCCACGAATAGCTAAAGCAATCCTTGGGAAAAAGAAGATGGGTGGCATCACCTTCCCCAACTTCAAACTCTACTACAAAGAGTAGTAATTAAAACAGCATGGTATTGGGCTAGAAACAGATCTGCAGACCAATGGAACAGAGTTGAATATTCTGTTACAGACTCCCAAATATATGGCCACTTAATCTTTGACAAAGGAGCAAGAAATGTGAAGTGGGACAAGGAAAGCCTCTTCAACAAGTGGTGCTGGGAAAACTGGATAGCTACCTGCACAAGAATGAACTCTGACCTCTGTCTAATGCCAGGCACAAAAGTCAGATCAAAGTGGACTAAAGACCTCAATATCAGACATGAATCCATAAGGTACATAGAGGAAAATGTAGGCAGAACTCTCCAGGACATTGAAGTTAAAAGCATCTTTAAGGATGAGACAACACTAACCATGCAAGTGGAAGCAAACATAAACAAATGGGACTACATCAAACTAAGAAGCTTCTGCACTTCAAAAGAAACAGTGACCGAAATACAGGAAGAGCCCACAGAATGGAAAGAATATTTACCCAATACCCATCTGATAAGGGATTAATATCTAGGATATACAAGACACTTGTAGAATTGTACAAGAAAAAGCCTCCAACCCCATCAAAAAATGGGGAGAAGAAATGAACAGAAGTTTCCTCAAAAACGAAATACAAATGGCCAAAAGGCACATGAAAAAATGCTCCACCTCGCGGGCCATCAAGGACATGCAAATCAAAAGAACAATAAGATATTATCTCACATCACAGAGACTGGCATAACATTCCAAAGAACAAAAACAACCAGTGCTGGTGTGGATGTGGGGAAAAAAGGGACACTCTTTCACTATTGGTCGGAATGCCTACTGGTCCAGCCTCTCTGGAAAACAGTATGGACAGTCCTTCAAAAACTAGAAATTGAGTTTCCATATGACTCCGCAATACAACTTCTGGGAATATAGCCCAAGGATGCAAAAATGCACAGTAGAAATGACATCTGTACCTATAGGTTTATAGCAGCACTGTTCACAATAGCCAAAATCTGGAAACAACTCAAGTGCCCTAGAACAGTTGTCTGGTTAAAGAAACTTTGGTACATCTACACAATGTAATACTATGCAGTCATTAGGAGATGAAGTCATGAAATTTGCTTATAAGTGGATAGACATGGACACTTACCATGCTAAGTGAAATGAGTCAGAAAGAGAGGGACAGACACAGAATGACTGCACTCATTTGTGGAGTATAGAATAATATAACATGCGGCTGACACCCAAGGACAGTAGATACAAGGTTGAGGAGGATTGCCCCATAGCTGGAAGCCTGGCTCATGAGCGGAGGGAAGAAGGCAGATGAAATAGAGAAGGGATCACTAAGAAAATGATGGATGGAGGAATCAGTCGGGATGGGAGATGTGTGCCGAAAGTAGGTAATGGACCAAACATGACCTCTCAGTGTCTGTATTACAAACTATAATGCACAAAATTAGAGAGAGAGTTGGGAATATTGTCTGCCATAGAGGCAGAGGGAGGGTGGGAGGGGGGTATACTGGGGAGATTGGTGGTGGGGAATGTGCACTGGTGGAGGGATGGGTGTTTCATCATTGGGTGATTGTAACGCAAACAAAATCTTGTAACTTTCTCACGGTAATTCAATAAAATTTAAAGAAAAAAAGAGAGAGAGAAGTACTGGGTCTGTCAGAGTTGATGGGTTGCCATAAAGATTTTAAAACCATTGATTGAACCTGTTTGGGAACCAAAAGCCAAGAGCAAGGGAGCCTGTTGGATATGTGATTGGGGCTGAGATGAACATTTCTCCTGTGAGTGGGCTATAGTCTGTTAGTCCTGCAGGTGGGGCTAGCCTGGCACAGTGGGGCCACTCCTGAGCAGACTGGGCTAAGGATCTAGTCTGTATCTTATCTTCCTTGTCATAGGTTACACTAGAATTTGTGTGTGTCTGTGTATACTGGAGATCAAAAGCATTTTCCATAGTTTTAACCGTCCTGGCTCAAAGGAATCATTTGGTTTTTAATTTTGAATTCAGCTTTTAATTTCTTTGGGACTGGTTTGAAAGGCACACAAGAGTAGATTATCCCAGTTATTTTACGTTGTTTGGTGTAATGACAAATAAGAAACTGTATGCAAAGAGAATTATGAACCATAATGAAATTTTTAAAAATGTGATGGGGACTGAGAAACTGAAAGTGCCTCCTAAATCAAAAACAAGAGAAGGGAGGGAGAAGCATTTCTATTATGACCCCAGTTAAAGGAGTTAAGGGCCACCAGCCCACCGGATTTATGTGGGTGTACTGAGCCTGACAGATTTATGAAATCGCATGGGAGACGGCCCCTGAAAGCTGCACCAAATAGGCAAGATATACTTGATGTTGGTGAGCTCCACGGGCTCATGTGAAGTGGGGAGGAGAATGACAGTTGTTTTCTCCCGATCCCCCTTTGCCACCAGGTACCCAGGTTGCTGAATTCTTGTCTCGCATCACAGAAAGGAATGTCAGGAGTAGATGGGGAGTGAAATTACACAGTTTTTATTTGGGGGTTTTGAAGGAAAGGAGGGAGAGAAAGTGGGAGAGTGGAGTAAGGAACTCAAGAGAGAACCCAGGCTTCTCCAAGGACAGAGAGAGCCCCTACACATCCCAGCATTAGGCATGAAAGCAAGAAAATACACATGCTTAGGGTGGGGACAGCTTCCTAGAATGCATTCAGGCTAGGTGTGGAGGAAGCCAGTCAAGGGTGAGCAGGGCCCTGTCTAACCCCATTCCTCTCTCCCTGGAGCCCTTCTAGCACCCTTTCCTGACCCAAAACTGTGGGAGGGGACTCCTGCTGCTGAGGGAAGATCACACTCTGCAGCCCTGCAAGGCCAGGACCCAGAGACTGAGAACAAGGAGCCGCATCAGCCCAAAGGCATCACAGGGGACAAAGCATCCACGGAAGTCTTCAGATGAGGCCATGTGGCACTACACAGCCAGCTGGGAGGAGACCTGAAGGCCCATTGGTCGAGAACCCCAGAGCTCAATGGGCCTAAACTGAGAGTAGGCCTGGGCATGGGGCATGGACAACTTTCCTGGGCTGTGCTTTAGCTCTGACCTGAGAGGAGATAGATAGATAGATAGATAGATAGATAGATAGATGGATAGATAGATAGATAGAGAGACAGACAGAGAACACTGAGTCTAGGTTGCCTTAAAATATGTCAATACTGGGCCATGCTATGAGCCTCAGTAGTAAAGCACGAGCTCCAGGTCATAGTTTCTGATTTTAGTTCCCAGCACAACTGACAGAAAAGAGTATGTCAACAAAATAAAATAAAATTAGGTGGCTAAAAAGTGGGGTGTGCTTTAACATCAAGCTGATGTAAGCAGCCTATTATGCCCCTGAAACACTACCCACACACCTCCAGATGTGGTCCCCTCTCCCACAAAGACCCAAGAAGAAATTGGTGCAGGGGTTAATTTAGATCCCAAACCTACATGTCACTCCGCAACATTGCCAGGCTGGTGCAAAGGGTTCTGGCTCCACAGGGTTGAAGCAGCATCATTTTCTTGGGCCTTCCCACTGAACCAAGGCCAGGTTGGTCAGTAACCCCTAGGTGTGTCTCTGGTTCTTCCTTTCCTGAAACCCTGGGCGTTCTTTACCTGCCTTCCTGAAGGGGGCACTAGAGCCAAGGAAAAGGAGCCCATTACACATTTTATGTAGATTTATCTATTTTTTGCTTCCCCACAGATTTTTTTCTTATACTTTGATTGACCACACTGTTGAGAATAGAGTTTCAGGCATGCAATGTTCCAACACCAAATGTGCTGCCAGTGTCATCGTCCCTCTACCAATGTCTCAAGATCCCATGTCACCCAAGGCCCTCCACAACCCCATGGTAAACTCAGTTCTGTGGGCAAACGCTCAGGGTCTGTTCCTATTGGCCACTGGCCATTTGTTATTACACACACACACACACACACACACACACATATCCCACAGATGAGAGGAACCATTATGCATTTTCCCTCTTTTTTGACTGACTTGGTTTAGCATGATACTCCCTAGTTCCCTCCACAGAGTGCAAATTGCATGATTTCATCTTTTCTTATTATTGACGAATATTCCATGTGTACCTAGACACAGTTTCCTCAACCAGTCATCTGTGCTGGGACACTAGAGTTGTTTCCAAATCTTGCTAAGTATAACTGAGACTGCACTGAATACAGGAGACGCAATACCTGGTCAAAACACCCTTTGTTAGACCAGAACAATAGTCCAGCAAGTAGAGAATTTTCCTTGCATAGAGCCAACCTGGATTGGATAAGGTCCCTGAAGCACAGCCAGGAGTAATTTCTGAGTGCAGAGCCAGGTGTAACTTGAGCTATTGCCAGGTGTGGCCCCCAAACAAACAAAAACTCCAAAACAAATAAAAAATACTCTTTTATGTTCTTGGAGTCAAAGCCAAGAAATAGCAGCACTGGGTCATGTAGAAGCTCAATTCCTGTTTTTCAACAATCTCCACACTGTTTCCCAGAGAAGTTGATCCACATGACATTCCCCACCCAGTTTGGATCAGGGTGCTCCCACACACCTCCACCAGCACTAGTAGTTTCTATACTTTAATGTGGGACAATGTCATTTGTGTGAAGAGATAGTTACTGTTTAGAATTGCATTTCCCTGACTTAAAGTGATGAAGGGTACTTTTGTTTTCTCTGTTTGGGGACCACATCTGGTGGTGCTCAGGGCTTCCTTCTGGCCCAGTGTTCAGGGACAGCTCACGGACATGCTCAGGGGAGTAGATGTGGTGCCAGGATTGAACCCTTGTCAAACATAAGGAAGGCAAAAACCCGACCTACTCTATTATCTCTCTGGACAAGAAACACATTGTCCAGAGGGTTGGCTGGTTCTGGAGCATCCTCCACACAGATCCCACAGATCCTCCATATTCCATTAGGCAGGGGTCACACCGACCAACTGGCCCCCTGGTGCCGTGTAATCCCATCAACGGCCAAAACCCAGAGACTATAAAACCCATCTCCTGGAAGAGAATGGCGCAGAGTCTCCTGCCCCCACGCCTGGCTGTTTTCGCCAGGGCCCCTTGGAGGGGAGCAGGTTGAGTTTACCTCCCTGCCCTGACCAGGGCTCCGGCAGCCGAAGACCTCCAGAACCAGCCACCACCATGCTGAGACCACTCTCCACACGCATGAAGGTACCGGCAGAGGAACAATGGCATGCGGGTCCCGGGGCTGAGATCTCCAATCCTGCTCAGATCGGGGCTGAGCATCCTCCACCCAGATCCTCCATATTCCAGTAGGCAGGGGTCACACCCACCAATTGGCCCCCTGGTGCCTTGTAATCCTGTCAACGGCCAAAACCCAGAGACTATAAAACCCAGTCAATAATACATGGGCTATATATTTTCTTTGATGTAATTAAAGGAATCTGATCAAATATCAAGAACTTTATGGTTTATTATTTGTTTTGTCCTTGAGGACCACAATGGTACAGCTCCGGACTTACTCATGGTTCTGTGCTCAGAGACCAATCCTGGCTGGATTTGCAGGATCATATGGGGTGCAAGAAATCAAACGTGCCCAGGTCACTGGGGAGGCCAGCCACCAGTAAATGCTGTGCTATCACTTCAGTCCTACTATCAACGAATTTAAACCAACCAGTATTTTGTGGATGGTGTGAGATAGGGATCCCATTTCTTTCTTTCTTTTTTGTTTTCTTGGCATGTGTCTAAGCTGTTTCCCAATACCATCCGTTGATCAGACTGTTTTTGCTCATTTCATACAAGTAGCTACTGGGGGGCCAGAGCCAGAGCCAGAGTCCAGTGGGTAGCAGAAAAGGCGTTTGCCCTTAAAAATTAAAAAAATAAAAATGTAAAAATTGTACAAGAAGAAGAAATAAAACTATGTTCCACTTTGATATATGGAAAGAATAATTCATCTATAAAAATGCAATATATATTGTATTTTAGCTGAAATAATACATATGACGAGAGCAGTGCAGTCTCTGCCCCCGCGCCTGGGTGTTCCTTCCCGGAGTCCCTTGGAGGGGAGCGGGTTGAGCTTTCCTCCCCGCCCCGACCAGGGCTACGGCAGCCGAAGACCTCCAGGACCAGCCACCACCATGCTGAGACCACTCTCCGCACACATGAAGGTACTGGCAGAGGGACAAAGCCACGCGGGTTCCGGGGCCGAGACCTCCAAGCCTACTCGAATTGGAGTCGAGCATCTTCCACCCAGATCCTCCAAATTCCAGTAGGCGGGGGTCACACCCACCACCTGGCCCCCTGGCGCCGTGTAATCCCATCAGCGGCCAAGACTCAGAGACTATAAAATCCAGATCCCAGAACCGCGCGGCCGCATTTGCGGCCGCGCGACATCTTATTGCCTCATTCCTACTTTGGACAAACTTGCAGGCTATCCGAATGTAGCCTTCCCACAGGGCAGAGTCTGGCAAACTCCCCGTGGCCTACCAAATATGCCAAATACCAGTAACAATGATGGGTCTCATTCTCCTAAAGAGCCGTGAGTATAATCTCAGGGCTAGGATGAAAGAGACGTTACTGGGGCCTGCTCGAGGCAATCGACGATTAACAGGATGATGAAAATGAAATGAAATACATACATAGATTTAATGCAACTCATAAGAAACTTCCAATACTATTAATAAGAAAGTATAGTAAATATATTGAGCTTTTATGGAATAACAAAAAAAGCAAACACAAAGCTAAGGGAATGCTGACAAAAAAAGAAAGGAAAATGAAGGAATTGTTTTATCAGACTTCAAATATGCTCCAAGTGACAGTGATTGAAGCTATATGATAGTGAACTGAAAACAGACAATACGATCAGTAGATTGGAATTGGAAATACAGAAAATAAACCCATATGTATATTTGAATCTATGACAAAAGAGTGAATGACTTGGAGGCCAGAGCAAGAGATAGCACAGCTTTGTACACAGCCAACCAGGTTCAATCTCCAGCACCACATATGGTCTCCCACGCCCGTCAGAAGTGGTTTCTGAGCACAGAGCTAGGAGTGATTACTGAGCACAGGAGTCAGTCCTGAGCACATCTGATGAGACACAGACACAAATTCAACCCCCCAAAAAGTGCTTACAACGGCACCATATATTGTATATAGCACCCTATATGTGTATATAGCATCTACATGTATATAGCAACTATATATACATATATATAATCCTATTGTCCTCTCAACTGACCTCCCCGCTGAGATTATATAAATATTGTGAGCTGGATGGGAAACCACGTGCCTGGCATACAGTAGACCTGTGTTAGACACTGAAGAACACACACAGAACACATACACACACACACACACACACACACACACACACACATACAGGCACACCTACTGGCAGGGAAAGGAGGAAATTGCTTTGTCCAGCCTCACTTTATAAGAAACTCCAGTCTACCCTGCTACATGCACAAGAGAACTTGTGTCCAACTTGCAGCTTCACATTAGAAACTCCATGTACCTACTCAGTGTCGTTTCCACAAGAGAAACTGTGTCTATAGTTCCCGGGGAACCCTAGAAACTCCTTTTGCACTCACTGCTGTTTGGGCGCTGCATTGCTTTCTGGTTTCACTAGTTCGAAAATCAAGAGTGTCCAGTGCACTCTGTTCTTTCAGCTCTCAGACCTGCCTCTCCACCACTCTTTGCCCAATTCTTCAGGTTCCTCCTGCAATTTATCACCTGTGGGGAAAAAGTAGTTGTAGACGGGCAGGTGCGCACTACAGGGGTGTTCCCATATCCATTTTGCAGAAGATTCTGTCAGACTCTGTCTAGCCTGTGCCTCTGATTCCTTCCTTGGACCCTGCTGCGTTCCCCTGTGCAGTCACTTCTCCTGTCCCTAACCCTGTCTCCTCCATTTTCTTCGCCCTTGCTCCATCTCTTGCGGAGCCTCCAGCCCAGCTGTGCCTCCCCACTCCTCGCTTCCAAGCCGGCTGCCGTAGCCGGGGACAAGCAAGGAAGGTGCAGAAACACGGAAAACCATCCGGGAGAGCGCCAGGAGTCATCGCGCAGAGAGAAGAGCAAAAGCAAGCCCCGCGCACCTCTGAGCATCTCTGGACCTCATCTTTGGAGTGATTTGGAGGCCGGAAACTTTCCCTGCAGTCAGTCCCATTGGGGTCTCTGAGTGTCCTGTGGACCGCAGAAGGCGGCACCCACAGCTCGTCCAGGACGTTCACCCCGCCCCAAAGGGCCCTCGAAAATCCGGTCGGTCGGGGCGTGTCCATGCGGAGAGGAGGAAGCGCCGCGTTAGTGGCCCGGGTGTCCCGCCTTAGGAGGTCGTGGCCGTCTTCGCTGTCGTGGTCGGGGCTTGGTGGACAGGCTAACTACCGTGGCTGCAGGGAGGGCTGTGGACTCTGGGCTGCGCTCTCAGGTGCCGCCGTGCCCCCCCCCCCCCCTCCCGGGATCCCTGCGCTGTGCGAGTTGACGCCGCGACGGTGAGGGCGGGGACCCGGGACCCGGGGCTGGCGGTTCCCGCAGAGACTGGACGCTGCCCGGACCCCCGGCACAGCCGCTGCGGAAGGTTGGACAGCAAACCCCGGGTTACCAGCTCCAGGATCCGAGCCGACTCCACCACAAAGTAGGAGAGGAGCTGCCCAGGCCCAGCGTCACTGGAGGCGGGGCGGGAGGGAGCCAGGGACCGACTGGTCGCCAGCTCCTGGCCTCCCTCAACTAGGGCCTCTGCCGCTGCGTGCTCGCCGCCAACGCCACCTCCTCCACTGGACACTCCGCCTGCTCTCGGGGGCTTCGTTCTAGGTGGCGCCCCATTGGCCACGGTGCCGGCTCGCTTCTGTGACGCCCGGTGCATTCCGCCACCGCCTGAGAGACGCGGTGGACTGATCCGTGTTCCAGGATTGCGGCGCCCCTTGGCGCTCAGGCTCGCTGGCACCACCCTCTCTGCTGTCCGTAGTCGGAAAGGTCCAACAGGGCCACTGGCCAGAGGATTGGCCTGAGTGACTGGGAAGCTCAGGGAAGCATGTGTGGGGCCGAGATCTGAGTGGGTTAAGGCTTCCTAAGCAAGAGCTTTCTTTCTTTCTTTCTTTCTTTCTTTCTTTCTTTCTTTCTTTCTTTCTTTCTTTCTTTCTCTCTTTCTCTCTTTCTCTCTTTCTTTCTTTTTTTTTGGGGGGGCAGGTGTCACACCTGGAGATGCACAGAGGTTACTCCAGGTTCGTGCACTCAGGAATTACTCCTGGTGGTTGCTCAGGGGACACTATAGGATGCTGCGAATCAAACCCGGGTCGACCTCGTGCAAGGTAAAGGTCCTGTCCCCTGTGCTATCGCTCCAGTCCTACTCCCCTGGACTGTCTCCCTGCCTAGTACCTCAGTCTCTGGGGACATTCTCTCTTGGCTCTTCCCTGACACTTGGCTTTATCGCCCCCACCCCTTACCCTATCAGTCCAGTCTGACCCCATTGCCTCACACAGTGTCCACACCCACAGAACAGCACCTATGCTGGAGCAGGGCCTGTTTCTGACTCCCTGCTGGTTTCCCCTGGAGGGTCCCCTACCCCACTGGCATTTTCTGTCACTTTCAGCTTCCCAGCCTGCCCTGGTGGCCAGGGAGCCTCTTGCTTACTGTGCCCAGCCTGCCTGGGCGTTTCCAGCCTATTTTTACTGCACTGTCTATCTTTCTCCAGTGGTTAGGGACAGCTGGCTGGAGGGCACTGTGATTTCTGAGCACTGGAGACTAGGCTTTTGGACAGCAACAGTACTGGTTTGAGCAATGACAGGGATCACCTTAAACAGACATTTCACTTCACTTGTGTTGTCTCCTGCTGTGATCCCAGGTCCTAGGAAGGGACTGCCTTTTCTGTGTCTCCAGTAGTGCTCTGGTTGGTGACATGTGCTCTGGCAGCTTTGTTAGGGTCTGGCCTGTATGTTAGAGCTGGTTTTCTCTGTTGTCACTTTTATTTCAAGTGAATGTTGCTGCACCCTGAGGAACCTCAGCTGCCAGTGGCCCAGGCCAGCAGCCCCAGATGCCCAAGCAGACAGATGCAGCCTCCCAGAGCTGCTCTCCTGCCCTGAGAGCAGAGCCCGGCCTGCAGGGGGCATCAGACATCAGGGAATCTCCATAGTGCCTCATGGCTGTTGCACTGCTTGAGCCCTAGGAGCAGTTTCCCTGGCACTCTGGCTCATATGGTGGGCACCAGGGTTCTCCATTCCCTGTCCCAGACACTTCCACACCTACTGATTGTGGATAACCCCAAAGATCAGAGGTTCCACAACACACCAATGTGTGTTTGCCCTGTCCCTGTCCTTGGAAAGAGCTGAGACATCAATTAGGAGTGATTGTGCTGGATGGAAAATCAGGAGTTCTCCCTTGACACAGAAAGGGCCAATGCTGCTGCTTCCCTAGTCAGGGGTTGGGGGTCCTGGGGTGGGGGTTGCATGCATGGTCAAAAAGCTTCTTAGAATTTTGGTCCCTTGCTCATCACTGAACTACTCTTTCAGATATTCATCTTTGTGATTGTCTTTCTCCTCTTATCCCTCTCAATCTTTCAGGCAGACCTTGTCTTCCGCCACTCTCTCCTTCCTTTTTCCACTGCCCGTCATCCCAACCTGAAAACTGAGATACAGCAGATGCTGAAGAGTGGGTGCCAATCCAGCAGTGTACTAAGTGGGAGGGCACACGTTCCCTGTCAACACCAGGAGCTATTTCTGAGTGTGGAGCCAGGAGGAACCCCTGAGCACTGCAGTTTGTGGCCCCAAAACCAAAAAGAAAATATACATTTTTAAAATCAACTAATTTGTATATAGATGTTCACAATTTATTGCATTCAGTATTCCAACACAAATTCCTTTTAATCAGCCCACCACCATTATTAAATATGAATTTTTGTAAAAAGGAACATTGTTTTCCTTTGAAATATTTGCTTATTATAGGGGAGTTTCCCTAGAGCAGGTGATGAGCAGTTCACCTTTATCATTTTAGAAAGATGACTTGTGTTTCAAATTTGAGTTCTTAAGGTAATTACCAAAAATTTAGTTCCACTTTTTTTGGGAGGGGGGAGATCTAGGATCAGTTTTTGCTAGTATTAAGTCAGCAAATTTGACTTAATTAAACCAAAGATGCAAGCAAATTCTAAAATTCACATAAAAGTAATGAAAACAAACCAAAACTGACTGCCCTACCATCTAGCACTGAGCACCCTACTGTCCAGCACTGACCACCCTCTGTTCAGTCCTTCAGAGAGCTTAACCCAGAGCCCCACACATAAAAGATTAAGTGTTTTCCCTCACAGCCACATCCCAGACTCAATGTGATAAAAGTGACCCCAAGGTTAAAAAAAAAAACACCAGGATTGGCTAGGATATAAGAGCCTGGCCAGAGAGCAGTCAGTGCCCCTTGGCACCCCTGAGGACTTCTGGAAAAATCCTCAAGCTCCTCAGGCAGGTGTCCCCCACCACACACAATCATAATAAAAGAAAGGAATCCTTTACTCTTTGGGGATGTGGCCATTCCAGAGGGGGCTGTGCCCTGCACTGTGAACACAGTCCCCTTGTAGTTCTTAGCACCAGCAGTCCTAGCTTAACCTGCTGCATCTGAAAGAGAAACTTCCTTCCTGGCCAGAGAAACTCACCAATTTGCTGGGACCAGACCTATTAGGGGTGGGGAGATAGAGAGTGGTGAGGTGAAGTGATTGCTCTACCCCTGCTGAACCCCACAGTTCATGACCCTGGGTTCCTCATGACTCCCACGACCATCACCCAGGCACCTCTTGGTGTGACCCCAGAAGAGGACAATATTTTCTATTTAAAATATTGTTTTTCACAGGAGTTTCCAAAAAGAAAAAAGTCTTTTTTAAGTAGAAAAAATAATTTCTTTTAAAATAAATTCTTGTAAGGGGAGTTTCCCAAGAGCAGGAGATGAGTGATTTTCTTTTTTCCATTTTAGGAAGGCCTTAAGTTTTCATTCTGAGAAGCAAAGGCATTTGCAAGAAATCATCTGGCCCCACATTTTAGGACGAGGGAAGGTTTTGATGTTTTTAAATCAACAAACTAGTCTTAATTAAATGAAGTAAATAAATTCTGAAATGGAGACAAAAGAAATGAAATCAAACCAAAAACACCGATCTCTTAGAAAACCACTGAATGGGATATTTAAATTATTTATTAATAAGGGACTCAGGCATGGTAGCATTCAGAGAGCTGAACCCAGAGCTCCACTGGTTAAGTTTTCTTGAGCTAAGCCACATCCCAGATTAAAAGAAATAAAAGTGTCCCCCAGGTGCGAGGAACAAGGGGTCACCCCAACTATCCTGGGGCAAGGAAAGTTCTTAAAATCTCCCCCCCCCCAAAAAAAACAAAAAGAACTGGCCAGGAGGTAACTGTGGGGACCTCCTAGAGCAGTCAGTGCCCCTTGGCACTCTAGGGGGTCTTCTCAGACAATCCCAAAACTCTGCCTGGTATGCCCCCCACAACAATAATAATATAAAAAAAAGAATCCTGCCCTACTAGTCGGGATGCTGCAATGCCAGAGGGGAGTGTGCCCATAAAACAAACAGAGTCCATGCAAAGTTCTTAGCATCAGAGACCCTACCTTCCCAAGCTCCAAATCAAAGTGCAGCTTCCTCTTTGGCCAGGGAAACTCACCAATTGCTGAAAAGAGACTGAAAGTTAGTAAACACTGAGTAGTCAGGCGGACTCCACCAACACCAGGACCCGGACACTGCATACGAGGAGTGACCTTGGTGATTCAGGGCGCCTTAGGGATAACCTGACCAGAAATGCTACCTTGGCCTCGCCAAGTACAGCTGATAAAACCCTGGGACAAATCAACTCTAACTGGGAAACTCCCCTTCCCCACCTCCAAAATGTTCATCAAAACCATCTCTGCTGAAAATCACATCTAACAGAAATCCCTGTTGGTTAGCCAACTTAGAAGCCCAGCCAAAGGGAAAGTTGGTAAACTGACCCTCTCCTGGGCATGCTGAGGAAAGGAAGAGAGCTGGACTGCAATTCAGGAACCAAACCAGTGATGCTTGCATGGAGGTGGGTGGGTAGAAGCCCAGCTCCCAAGGCTTAGGTCAGGAGCCCTGAAACAATGTGAAACTGGAAAAGGATCAGAGGTGAAAGTGTTAAAATTCTATGTGTAACTGAAAATGCCTGCAAGCATAAACATCCTCTTGGGGGTGGGGAGTCTCCATCCATTCAGAAAAATAAGTTTGCTTATTGTGAAACCTAGGTCGTTTCTTGCAAATATCTGGGCAAGAAGAATCAAAACTTGGATCTTCTTCCTAACATGTTTGTCAAAGGATTATATTTGTTGCCTACTGACCAAGTAAAAGAACGCTTGATTTTTCATTCCCCCTTTGTCCTGCTCAAAGCTGCGCAACTTCCCAGTATAGGAGGTTTCAGTTTGGGGAAAATGCACCCTCGTAAATGATTTGTAAATGATGTATGAGGAACAGCACAATCTTTGCAGATATGTCAAAGCTATATCAAAGCAGGTCGTTCTGACCAATAGCATTATGTCGAAAGGGTCACCAGGTGGCTGACCAACGGTGCATGGCTCTATTCATTGTCCCATCCACTTTCCCATGTCCCATCCCCTTTCCTTTCTTTTGGGTGGGCTGTGGAAACATACTTAAGTCTGTACCTATGCTCCGAATAAACGCACGCATTCATGCCATCTCCTGAATGACGGAACACTGTGTGACTCGAGTGCTGATTTCACCCGGACGGCCCTCCCCTGGCTCGGCCCCGCAGCGCCGGACGCGGCAATATTTTAAACCGAAACTTTGTCCTTGCTGGAAAATTCCAGGACATACACTCCTCACAGTCCTGCCCCTTCATTTTTAAGGGATTGCATGCCTTCAGCATGATGTGAGTCTGGAGTAGGGGGCGGGGGAGGAGAGAAAAAGAGTTCTTAGAGGAGGTGAGGCATTTGTTCTGCACAGCCCTGGGGGTCACTGGCTGCACTTTTGGCTCCCAGACCATCTGAACTTTTCCTAACTCTCTGCCTTCCCCTTCACAACCCTATATAGGAGGAACTGACAGAGGAGGAATTTCTTTCAGAGGAACCCTGTGGGTGTAGAAGAAATGCCTCCCATTCTGGTGACTAAGCAACCACGGTTCCCTAACCACCCCAGGCTGAAGTAGCCTCGCCAATTTCATCTATGTCCACAGAAGAGTGTTCTGCCTTGGAAATCCATGCATTTTGCACAGATCTGTTTTCTTTTTTCCCAGGTTGGAAATCAAAGGCGCGCGGTGAATGAATAATTTTTCTGGGATCAGTCGGCCAGCCCTTGTCTTCTTCCACTCTCTCCTCTCTTTTTTCATTGCCCATTCTCCCAACCTAAAAATCTAGGTAGAGCAGTAGCTGAAGAGTGGGTGCAAATCCAGCAGTGCACTAAATGGGAGCACACAAGCCCATTCCCCCACTCCACAACCCCCCCTGGGGAAGCACTGCTCCTGGTGCTGACTATTTCAGTGAGTTGCCTCAGAACTTGGATCTGTCTCATCAACTGCAGTCCTCTGCTTGTGGTTTGTGATGCTGCATGAAAACTGCTCAGTCTTAAAGCCTCCAGAAAGGGTGAGACAGGCTCTTTTGCTTCCCTCAGTCTCTTTTGCTTCCCTTAGGAAATTGTTGTGCTGACAGAGTCACCATGGATACACTCCCACAAAGTTCAGGTTGATGGGGGAGGCAATTTTCTAATGCTCCCTAGGAGAGCATCTGGTCAGCAGTGTGAAAACTCCATGGTGCCACAACTTGCACTGCACTTGAGGACTCTATCTGAGCCTGGCACATAGCAGGACCCTAATTGCCCACAAGGTGTAGTGTCCCAGAAGGCAGTGGGGTGTTGTGAATGCTTTCAGCCACCCTCGGAACCCTGGGTTAGGCTTGAGATCTGAACATTAGACTAGTCAAAATCCCTGGGTTCTAGGAGGAGTCGCCTGAGACCC
The DNA here is from genome assembly GCF_029834395.1 of Sorex fumeus. Taxonomy (NCBI): domain Eukaryota; kingdom Metazoa; phylum Chordata; class Mammalia; order Eulipotyphla; family Soricidae; genus Sorex; species Sorex fumeus. The sequence continues at coordinate 26,709,595 of NW_026606072.1, read as the reverse complement.
AGCTGGGTGCGAGGGTCCTCACCCTCCTGGGAGCAGAAAATCTATAGGAGAATGAACAGTGCCTCAAGGGCCAGAGAGGTCATGGTGTGGGGCATGCAGGGCCTTGAGCCCTGTCCCCTCAGGGTCATTGTTCCCCAAGCTCCTCACTGCATGAACTGGACCCCAGAGTGCCACTGAATGTACACTGCCCCCTCTCCATATAACTCCAAGAACTTTGGACATTAAGAATGAAATAGTGCAGGGCTAGAGCTATAATACAGCAGACAGGTGGTTTGCCTTGCATGCAACTGGCCCGGATCTGATTCCCAGCATCCCATATGGTCCCATGAGCACCGCCAGGAGTATTTTCTGAGTGCAGAGCCAGGAGTAACCTCAGAGCATCGCTGGGTGTGACTCAAAAAGAAAAAAAAAGGAAAAGAACAAAATAGTGCTAAGAGAGAAAAAAATGGAGCTGGAGGGGGTCAAATAGAATGAAACAAAACAAAGATTCAAAGAGTCCAATGATGATGAGGAGCTTAGAATTGGACAATGTAGTAAGGTGAATCAGAACCCAGGTTTGAACCCAGCATTATACATGGTCCCCTGAGCCAAACCTGAATGCAGAACCAGCCCTTGACTGACTATTGCTGATAAAACCCTGCTGTCCACTCCACCCTTATTGAGAGTCTGGAGAAGGATCAGTTTGAAGTGTTAAAATACCTTCTGGCAATGAAAATGCACACACGGTCAAAGGGTCTCTGAGAACTTTTGGTTCCTTGCTCATCCATGAACCACGGGTTTATATTTTCTTACCTATGTGCTTGGTCTTCCCCCTCCTTTCCCTCTTGAGCCTTGGGAAGTTTTTCAGCATGTGTAACTCTTTTCTAGGTGACAGTTTTCTAGGACTGTGTAAATATTTTCTAGGACAGTAGCCCAGTGGCCCCTTGTCCTTCTGCTTTCTGGAAGCTCAATGTCATCAGAGTGTCAGTGTCAATGCCACTGTGTGCTGTGGCCCTCGCTGCTGTCAGGATCCTGAGCACTGCAGCTTCTTGGAGGAGCCCCTGTCCCTGTGGGCACTGTCACTAGATGTATGCTTCCTCGAGTAATTGTCCCAGGGTGCACACTAGCCCGGAGTCTTCAATGTCCTTTTGACGACCCAAGTTTCTGACTAACTCCTTTTCTCAGGGCCTGGGTGACTTTTATCATAGGAGCCAGAATTTTTCAGTTGGTTGTGCCCCAGTCTCTCTGCCCTCCTGTCCCTCTCCTTTATCCTAAGCTAGCTGAGGATGGGTTAGCAGGTGGTTTGGCGGGGGCCAGTTTTGTGTTTTGCTGTGTCTGTCTCAGGGGCTGTTTCCAGAGGCTGGGTTACTGCTTGCACAGTCTCTCTCAGCGCCTCACAGGAGCACTAGCCTGAGTTGGGTCCCTGGTGCCCAGGGCTGCTTGCTCCTGCACCCAGTTGGCCTGGGAAGTGGCAGAACTGTGTTTTGTGCTTGTTGGTGAGGAAGGCTTTGTTATCATCAGCTGTGGGACAGGATGCTGGTCAGGATAGGCCCCAGTGAACTCATTTCCTGCCTGTACTGAAGTGCAATAGCTGTGTGTCTGTGTGTGTGTGTGTTTCTTTGTGTGCCTACCGTATTTCACCACATAGATGCAAGCTTTGCTTAAAAGTAACAACGCAGTTGTATCACATTAGGTTCACATCCCACTTTGGGGCCCCATTCCCCAGAGATCTAAAATCTGCTTGATTTCTTTGGCTTTCCCTTTTCTACTGCAGGCCATCTAGTACTGTTTTATTTTAAATGTGTAGTTTTAAATCAGTCACATTTCTTCAGTGTACTCTTATTTTCAATTAATGTTACAAAAAAATCTGATTTTGGCCAGAAAGCTAGCACCACAGAAAAGTGCTTGCTATGCACATGGCCGACCCGTGCTCACTCCCTTTCTCTACTTATGGTGGTTGAGTCAGGCCAGTGAGTATTTTCACACAGCTGGGTGTGGTGAAAATAGCAGCCCACCCAGTAACGCTCTCCCATTCCAAGCATCAGGTTATATACTTCCTAATTTTCAACTCTTCTGCAAAATTATTATTATTATTTTTTGCTTTTTGGGTCACACCTGGCGATGCACAGAGCCTACTCCTGGCTCTGCGCTCAGGAACTACCCCTGGCGGTGCTCAGGGGACCATATGGGATGCTGGGAATTGAACCCGGGTCGGCCACGTGCAAGGCAAATGCTCTACCCGCTGTGCTATTGCTCCAGCCCCCTTCTGCAAATATTTGAATTTTTTTCGTTTGTTTTTGGGCCACAGAGGGTATGCTCAGTACTTACTCCTGGCTCTGTGCTCAGGATGACAGTCAGACATTCTCAGGAGACTCTGTAGTGCTAGGGATTGAACACTTGCAAATCAAGAACTCTAGCAACTATACTTTGTTTCCAGAACTGAAGCATACTTTTATGTACCTAGTGGATATCTGGATGTCTTCACTGAGGAAGTGTCTATTAGGTCCCCCCCCCTTCTTTTTTGTAAGGGACAGCATCCCACTTGGGCTGTGCTAAGAAATTATTTCTGGATTTGTGCAACACATAGGTCACTCCTGCTGTGCTCAGAAATCTGTGTACATGATGGAGATTGAACTCTAACCCCAAGAGCCCTATAGAGGATATTGAGTAAGGTGTGAGATAGGAATCTAATTTCTCTCTCTCTCTCTCTTTGCAGTGGGGAGGGGGGTGCATGTGGCTAAGCAGTTTTCCCAGCACCATCTCTTGATAAGGCTTTCCCTGATCCATTTCATACTTGTAGCTTTTGGCAGCCAGTGCAATAACACAGAGGTTAGGGCCTCTGCCTGTCTCGGGGCTGGCAGGTTTAATCCTCAGGACGCCAGGTGGTGCCCCAAGGAGCGATGCCTGAGAACAGAGCCAGGACTATACCCTGAGCCCTGCCTGGTGTGGCCATAAAAATCAAATAAACAAACACATACATGTACCTTTGTTGTCCAAGGAGCTCTTATAATATTACCTCTCCATAAAGGTGAGAATCTGTCACTGGACTCTCAATTTTTTTCATTGACCTGAGCATTTGCTTTTCTCCAGTAGCACACATTCTGGGTTATTTTAGCTTAATAAAATAATTTAATTTTGGGGAAAACCGGACCAAAGCCATAGTCTAGCAGGTAGAGTGTTTGCCTTGCAAACCGCCAACTTGAGTTTGAGCCTTGGTATCTCATATAGTTCCCTGATCCCTGCCAACAATGACCTCTGAGCGTAGAGCTAGGAGTAAAACCTGAGCACTGCTGGGTGTGACCCAAGACACAAAAAGGTAAAAAAAATGGGGAAAAGTGGGAGAAGAGGGATTACTCTCTATATATTATATTTCAATTTGGGTGGTTGAGGGCATACCTACCAAATGCCCAGGCTTATTCCAGGTGGTTTTCAGGGGACCATAGTGATGCCAGAGATTGAACTGAGATCAGCAGTTGTAAGACAAAATTATAAAACATTACTAAATATAATCCCTTCGTCACCTGTGGTTGGTGGGAGCAAGCAGAGAATCTCTGTCCCTGGGTCCGTTGAGCCTGGAGTCCAAGGTCTCAGAGAGTTCCTCTTATCTTGTTCTGTGGGGCTTTAGTCGCGCGTGAGTCTAGGCCGGAGCGGCCACGCGGGTCAGGAAAGCGTCCTGGAGTGTGGTGGTGGCGGGGTAGTGGACAACCATGCGAGCAAGCCGGGTTCCGCAAAGGATTCAGCACTATTGACCATATCCACATGATAACTAAGCTCATTGAGGTTTCTCGGGAGTTCAAGATGCCACTCTGTCTAATGTTCATTGATTTAAAGAAGGCCTTTGATTCTGTTGAGACAGAAGTGGTCATTGAAGCCCTAGCCAATCAGGGCATTCAAGCTCAATACATCAAAATCCTCCGTGAGCTGTATTACGGATTCACTACCAGGATCTCACCATTCTACAAAGAAGTAATCATTGATGTCAAGAGAGGGATTCGGCAGGGTGATACCATTTCACCGAAACTCTTCAGTGCCACCCTTGAGAACATCATGCAACAACTGGAATGGGAAGGAATGGGAGTGAAGATAGATGGTTGGCAACTACACCACCTCCGCTTTGCTGATGACATTGTTTTAATAACACCAAACATTAGCCAAGCGGCACAGATGGTGGCTGACTTCGACCGTGAGTGTGGAAAGGTCGAACTACAGCTGAATCTTATGAAGACAATGTTTATGAGAAACAGCCTTGCTCCTGACGCCCCATTCGCTCTCAATGGAACGACCATCTACGAATGCAACAGCTGTGTTTACCTAGGTCGAGAAGTGAACATGACAATTGACCTGGCACCCGAGCTGTGCAGGAGGAAGAGAGTGGCTTGGAACGCCTTCAAGAGCGTCAAAGAAATAGCTAAGAGGATGAAGAACCACCGGCTCCGGGCACAACTGTTTAATTCCACTGTTCTTCCTGCATTAACATATGCCTCAGAGACCTGGGCCCTACACAAACAGGATGAGAATGCTATTCGGATCTCCCAATGAGGAATTGAAAGAGCTATGCTTGGAATATCATGTTTCACTCAAATGAGAGAAAGAATCCGGAGTTCAGACCTCCGTCGACGATCAAGAATCAGGGACGCTGTCTCGTTTGCCAAGGTGTCAAAAATCAGATGGGCTGGTCACGTAATGAGATTTAAAGACGACCACTGGACTAGAGCTGTTACCGACTGGATTCCACGGGATGTCAAAAGACCGTGTGGCCGCCCACTTACCAGATAGTCAGATTTCTTCATCAAGATCATGAACGATCGGTTTGAAGCTCTTCTAGTGTAGCCCAATGGCTTCTTCTGTTCTAGAGCAACAGACGCCATTAGGCTACACTAGCATGTGACAGGGACAAATGGAGACGTTACTGGCACCCGCTCGAGCAAATCGATGATTAACGGGAAGTCAAGTGATCAAGTAATTAAAATATATAAAGCAAGAGGGTCCTAAGAGATAGTGCACAAAGAAGGGCTGTTGCCTTCCACATGGTCAACTGGATTCCAACCCCAGCATTCCATATGGCCTCAAAAGCCTGCCAGGAGTGGTTCTGAGTGCAGACCCTGAAGTTAACCCCAGGACTGCTGTGTACGGCCCCAGACCTGAAAAATTAAGTAAAATCTAAAGAATGTATAGACAAACAGAAGAAAAGTTATTTCACGTTGATAACTCCCACTAATGGTGCTGGCAAAATTACAACACCCAGACCCTAGCATGCAGTGCCAAAGAAGAAAGCGATTACACTCTAACTCATATAAAATCAATGGAGAGAAAATACCTGGATGTTAAGACTTGAAACCATCAAAGAGAAGACCAAAAGTGAAATGACCTGATGTGTGACATCAGCTTCAGAGATGTCTTTAGAGTCTAAACTCCTGTGGCTAGGGTGGAGAAAGCAAAACTAGTTGATTGGGACTAATCAAAATACAAGCTGCTGTAGCTGAAGGAAACCTTAGCAGAAAAAAAAAGGTTAACAAATGGTAGGAAATATTTGCAAGTAACACATCTGAGAAGAGCTTACTAGCTAAGGTATAAATAGAACTTGTGTAACTGAACAATAAAACAAGAACCCAATTGTGAAAGGTATGGCCAGAGCAATCGTCCAAGAGGTCTGGCATTTACCCTGTACCCGACCAAAAGAAATTTAATTTTAGGCACCATGGATAGTCCATTGTGCTGTCAGGAGTGATCCTAGATCACAAAGCTGGAAAGAAGTCCTGAGCACCACAAGGTACAGCCCCAACCTTCATCCACTCCCAATGTTCAGATGGAACCAGAGATACAGTACAGTAGATAGGGTGTTTGCCTTGTACATAGGCTACTGAGTTTCTCTCTGGCACCCAATATGGTCCCCTCAACCCCACCTGGAATATATATATATATTCCAGATATATATACACATATATACATACATAATATATATATATATATATATATACTTCCTGTGTCATGTTCAATATGCCAAATACCAGTAACAATGATGGGTCTCATTCTCCTAATCCTGAAAGAGCATTGAAATGGCTCTTTTTTTTTTTTGATGGAAGAGTTATGTTTTAATTCAAACTTTTTACATCATTTACATGATAAAACACAACATCTTAAGCTTAGTTATTTCCTATGGGTCTTTCAGGCACAAATATTATTATTATTATTATTATTATTTTTATTATTAGTGAAACACCATGAGGTACAGTTGTAGATTTACAAATTTTTGTGCTTGGATTTCGGTCATACCATGATCAAATACCCATCCCTCCACCAGTGCCCATTTTCCACCACCAGGATAATATCCCTCCCCCCCATCCCCCCATCCCCCCCTGCCACTGTGGCAGGGCATTCCCTTTTGTTCTCTCTCTCCTTTTGGGTGTTGTGATCAGCAAAAGAGGCATTGAGTGGCAAACATGTTCAGTCCAGTCTACTTTCAACCTGCATCTCCCCTCCTGGGAGGATCCTCCAAACACCCTCCATTTGGTGTTCCCTTTTCTATCTGAACTGTCCTTTCCCCTAGAATACCCGGCTGGCCTCTAGGCTATGGAGTAATCCTCCTGATGTTGATCTCAGCTATTCTTGGGTATTAATCTCATATTTTGTTATTTTATATCCCCTAGATGAATGCAATCTTTCTATGTCTATCCCTCTCTTTCTGACTCATTTCGCTTAGCATGATACTGAAATGGCTCTTTTAAAAATCTCAGGACTAGAAAGAAGGAGATGTTACTGGTGCCTGCTCGAGGAAATCGATGAACAACAGGGTGATTGTGATCGTGATATACACACACACACACACACATATATATATATATAAACATATATAGAGAGAGAAAGAGGGAGAGAAAGAAACAGCGGGATAGAGAGTGCTCAGAGCTCAGTGGACAGCACAAAAGTAGATGCCTTGCATACATTAAACCCTGTTAGATACTGGACACACATATGCACATATTATTGCAAGGAAAGGAGGAAAAGGTGGTGGTGAATGCCAGAAACCCAGCACTGAAAGAGAATCCAGCAAGGAGCTTCAAATTGCAAGAATTTCCAAACATCATATATATGTATATATATATATATATCATGTATATGTATATATATGTGTATATATATACATTTATACACTGCACTGTAGCACTGTCCTCCTGTTGTTCATCGATTTGCTCGAGCGGGCACCAGTAATGTCTCAACAAATTGTGAGAATTGTTGTTACTGCTTTTGGCATATCAAATACGTCATGAGTAGCTTGCCAAGCTTTGCCGTGTGGGTGAGATACTCTCGGTAGCTTGCCAGGCTTTCTGAGAGGGGCTGAGGAATTGAACCCAGGTCGATTGCGTGCAAGGCAAGCACATTACCCGCTGCTCTATGGCTCCAGCCCATATACATTTATATAACAAAGAAATTGCAAAAAAAATTCTAACATTCTAGTTAACATTTATTGATCATGTACAGTTTTCTAGACATGCTGTAATACAGTGCCCCATCAAATATAAAAAGCAAAATCCCAAACCAACAGAAGTAGAAACAGTACCTGTTCTCAATTCCCCTTTCTTTGGAAGGTTAGGCCACTTTCTGTTTTTTCAGTTTTGTTCTTCTTGTTCCTCACCTAGAGAGAGGTGCTCAGGGCTAACTCCTGTGTTTGGGGATCACCCTGGCAGGGAGTGGAGGTGGGGGACACCACATGGGAGTGCCTGGAGATCCAGTTGTCAGGCCTCCTGCAGGGTGAGCACCTTATCCATTTCCTGTTTTTCCAGCCCTAGGGTTAAAGGCATAGCTCCCAGGGTAAGAATGAGATATGCCTTGTAACACCCTTCACCCAACCCCCCCCCCAGACACCAAAGCATAAGGAGATCAGGAAGAGCATAGCAGACAGTCTGTAGCCCAAGAAAATTGAGGGGAGGGACGGCACGTGTGGGGGAGAGGAAGGTACTTTTGAGACTGGAGAGACAGTAGAGCAGGTAGGCACCTGCCTTGGATTGTAATCAACTGAGATACTGGAGAAAAGTGTTTTGAGCCCAGGAGGAGCCCAGGGGGAATGAGAACCAGATCCACCTAGTGGGCACAAGCCTGTGGCATGAATTGGTGCCTTGTTATCACAAGGGCCAAGGTGACTTTAGCCCTTTTCGAGTCACTTTGATGCCAGTCTGAAAAATGACAGGTCAGGAAAGGCACTGCAGTTCGAACCAGAAAATGAACTTATTCCAGCATCAACTTATTCATCCCACAAGGGAGAAACCTGGTCTTGGATGCTGGCGTGATGCCCAAACCATCTGGTGCTGCTGCTAAAAGCGATGCCCCCCTGCAAATGAGAGTTCCTCCCCATCTAAGGACTGGTCCAGGGCATAGGGACTGTGATCTTAAGGGGACTGCAGAGAGACTCTCTTCTATGCTTTGTGGGGGGGGGGGTAGGGTCTGGAAAGGAGGAAGGTGCCCATGAAGACCTCGCCTGCTGGACTAGATGGACAAAGAGCTGCTGAGAGAAAGCACAGTGGCCCCAGCTGCCAGAGGCCTGTCAGAAACCTTAAACCCTGTTGACCAGCCCCAGCCCCTCAAGGCCCTACTAGGTCCTTAGAGTCCTGGCAGCAGAAATCTGTAGGAGAATGAATAGTGCTTAAAGGGCCAGAGTGAGATTTAGGTGTGTGGAAATTCAGATTTTGAGCCCTGAGGATTCAGGGTCATTGTCCCCCAAGCAGCACCCAGCAGGGTCTAGAGTTCTGAGCATCACTGGTTGGGCACCACCCCCTCTCCAAATAACTCCAAGAACTTTGGACATTGAGAATGAAATAGTGCCAAGACACTTTGGATTGGGGGGAGGGGGAGTTGAGTAGAACAAAATAAAATAAAGATTAATATATTCCAATGATGAGGAGCTGGAGAATTAGAAACAGAATAAGGGGAATCCGAACCCAGGTTTGATCTCCAGCATTATATATGGTGTCCTGAACCCTACCTGATTGCAGAACCAGAAATGAGACTGAGCTCTGCGGGTGGAAGTTGAAAAATAAATTCCAATAATATTGGGGGGGGGGGCTGGAGTGATAGCACAGCGGGTAGGGCGTTCGCCTTACAAGCGGCCAACATGGCCGACCCGAGTTCGATTCCTCCGCCCCTCTCGGAGAGCCCGGCAAGCTACCGAGAGTATTTGATATGCCAGACACAGTAACAACAAAGTCTCCAATGGAGACGTTACTGGGCCCGCTCGAGCAAATCGACGATCAACGGGAGGGCCTTTACCTTTACCTCGAGCAAATATTGGGGGGGGGTGCGGAGCAGAGAGATACCACAGCAGGTAGACCTTTCTCTTGCATGTGGCCAAACTAGGTTCAATGCCAGGCATTGCAAATGGTCCCCTGAGCAACTCCAAGAATTTTTTTTTTTTTTGCTTTCTGAGTCACACCCTGTGATGCACAGGGGATACTCCTGGCTCTGCACTCAAAAATTACTCCTGGTGGTGCTCGGTGGACCATATGGGATGCTGGGGTTCGAACCTGAGTCAGCTGAGTGCAAGGCAAATGCCCTACCCCCTACCCACTGTGCTATCTCTCCAGCCCCCAGGAGTGATTTCTGAGTATAGAGTCAGGAGGAACCCCTGAGCACTGCAGTGTGTGGTCCAAAAACCAAAAAGAAATATACATGTTTTAAATCAATTTTTATATAGTTGTTCACAATATACTGCATTCAATATTCCAACGCCAATCCCACCACCATTGCATCAGCCCACCACCATCATTAAATATGAATATTCGTAAAAAGGAAAGTTTTTTGATTTGAAAGTTTTGCTTACAGGGGAGTTTCCAAACAGCAGGCGATGAGTGGTTCCCTTTTATCATTTTAGAAAGATGGCTTATGTTTCCACTATGAATAATAAAGGCATTCACCAAAAAATCTAGTTCCCCTTTTGGGAGGGGAGATCTAGAATTAGTTATTGCTAGTGTTAAACCAGAAAATTTGACTTAATTAAATAAGTTCTAAAATTCACATAAAAGTCATTAAAACAAACCAACAACACCAGCAGCTGAAAAACTACTGAAAAAAAAACATATAATTTATTAATATTTCTGATGGGCATGGTGGCCATTCAGAAAACTTAACCCAGAACCCCACACATAAAAGGTTAAGTGTTCTCCCTCAAAGTCACACCCTAGGCTCAAAGACATAAAAGTTTCCCCAGATTAAATTAAAAAAGGGGGGAAGAAAGGATGCACTAGGAAATAAGCAGACAGTACCCCTTGGCACCCCCCCCCCAGGTCTTCCGGAACAGTCTTCAAGCTCTTTGTCTCCCATCACACACAATCATAATGAAAAAAAAGGAATCATCTACCCCAAGTGGGGTGCAGCTGACCCAGTGGGGATTGTAACTGCTCTGGGAACACAGTTCATGTTCAATTTTTTGCACCAGCAGTCCTAACTACACCTGCTGCATCTCAAAGAGAAACTTCCTTCCTGGCCAGAGAAACTCACCAATTTGCTGGGAACAGACCTATTAGGGGCGGGGAGATAGAGAGTGGGCAGGTGCAGTGATTGCTCTACCACTGCTGGACCCCCAGTTCATGACCCTGGTTTCCTCATGACTCCCACCACCATCACCCAGGCACTGCTTGGTGTGACCCCAGAAGAGGACACTATTTTCTATTTAAAATATTGTTTTTTACAGGAGAGTTTCCAAAAAGAAAAACAAAATCATTTTGTTAAGGAGAAAAATATTTTTCTTTTAAAATAAATGTTTTGTACAGATGAGTTTTCAGAGGGCAGGAGATGAGGGAGAGGCAGAAACGTGTTTCTCCAGGGTGTTTCCGGAAAAGAGATTCAGAAATGGCATTTCTTGGTTGCTGCCACAAGGAAGAGGCAGAGAAGGCATTCCTCAGTGCGTTTTCCAGAGGGAGAGGCAGAAATGCCGCTTCTCGGTAGCCGCTTCGAGGGAGAGGCAGAAAAGCCATTTCTCAAAGGGAGAGGCAGAAAAGGTGTTTCTCGGTCGCCCCGACTAGGGAGAGGCAGAAATGGCTTCTAGTGGGAGAGGCAGAAAAGGCGCCGATTAGGGAACAGCAGAAAGGTCGTTTCTTGGAGGGAGAGGCAAAAACAGCTTTTCTCAGTCTCCTGATAGGGAGCGGCAGAAACACTGTTTCTACAGATGACTGGTTAAAGAAACTTTGGTACACCTACACAATGGAGTACTATGTAGCTGTTAGAAAAGATGAAGTCATGAAATTTACATACAAGCGGTACTACATGGAAAGTATCATGTTTAGTGAAATGAGTCAGAAAGAGAGGGACAGACATAGAAAGATTGCATTCATCTGAGGAACATAAAGTAACAAAATAGGAGACTAACACCCCAGAATAGCCGAGATAAGTACCAGGAGTTTCACTCCATGGCTTGGAGGCCAGCCACACATGCTAGGGGAAAAGGCAGCTCAGATAGAGAAGGGAGCACCAAATAAAGGGTGTTGGGAGGATCCTCCCAGGATGGGAGATGCATGCTGAAAGTAGGTGACAGACTGGACTTGATTGCCACTTGATGCCTCTTTTGCAAACCACAGCACCCAAATGGAGAAAGAGAACAAAAGGGAATGCCTTTCCACAGAGGCATGTTGGGATGGGGGGAGAGGGATACTGGGATCAGGGGTGGTGAATGGGCACTGGTGGAGGGATGGGTATTCAATATAACTGAAATATATTGTATAACTGAAACCCAAGCACAAAAATTTGTAAGTCTACATCGGTACCTCATGGTGTTTCACTAATAAAAAGAAACGGTGTTTCTTGGTCGCCACAAAGAGGAAGAGGCAGAAAGGCCATTTCTAGGCGGGAGAGGCAGAATCAGCATTTCTAGGTCGCCGTGGCTAGGGAGCGGCAGAAAAGGCGTTTCTCAGAGTGAGAGGCAGAAACACCCTTTCTCCCTTTCTCAGTCTTCCCGACCAGGGAGAGGCAGGAAAGCCATTTATTTATCGGAGGGAGAGGCAGAAACGATGTTTCTCAAAGGCGTTTCTCCGAGGGAGAGGCACAAGTGGCGTTTCTCAGAGGGAGATTCAGAAAAGGCGTTTCTTGGTCGCGATGAGGGAGTCAGAAAGGCCATTTCTCGGTTGCCTCAAGAGAGAGTCAGAAACGCCGTTTCTCCGAGGGACATGTAGCAATGCCAGCTCTCAGAAAGAGGCAAAAACGTCGGTTCTCCGAGGGACTGGTAGAGAAGGAGAAAGTCCTCTAGGGGAGGGGGTGTCTCTCGGCCCTGGAGTGCTCAGCGCAGACGAAGGAAGGGCAGCAGCACGGGGCACAGAGGACACTGCAGGCTGAATCCACTTCAAAGGGCGCGAGAAACCTGGTCCTGGCGCCCGCCTGCAGTGGCAAGGGTTCCAGGCGATGCGGAGGAAGCACCGCGGCAGTGGCCTGGCTGTCTGGCCACGCGTCTTCCGCGCCTTCGCCTGCGTTTCGGCCTGCGCTGGGCGGTCTGCCTGAGCGTCGGTCTGCAGAAAGTGCTGGTGGTTGTGGCCCGGGGCTGTGCGGTCAAGTGCGACGGGCCCGGGTTCCCGGCGCTGGGCGTGCAGGAGGCCGCCCCCTCCGCCAGGGGGCGGGCCGGGGCGCGGTACTCCCGGGCAGGCGGCTCCAGCAGAGACTGGGCGGGGCCGGGGGGTGGGGGGGAGGAGACCCCAGTACAGCCACAGGGGGACTGCGGAGCTCTCCGGAGCGTGGTCGGCGCCTGGGCGCGGAGACTCGGGGAGCACCGAATAGGGCCCGGCCCCGCCCCGTAGGAGGGGGCGCGGGAGGGAAGACGTGGGTCTCGGGGAAGGCCCGCAAGGGTTTCCGCAATCTCGCGCCCCGCCGCTGTGCGCTCCGCAGCGCCGTCGCCTCGTGGGGGCGTCTGTGCGCCGTCTCCCCGGCTCCGTGGGAGGCGGTGGTCGCCGGCGCGTCCGCTCCTGCCGCGGTGTCAGCTATTGTCTCTACCGCCGAGTCCGATTCCGCCGCGGCCCGTGGTGCTCTGTGCGTTGACCCCTGCTCCCGGATCTGCAGCGCCCTGTCCTCTTCCCGGGCTCTACTCTCTAGCCCTCTCTTCCGCTGCGTCCCCGGCGAGCCCTAAATGTCCAGTGGGGCCGCCGCCATCCCGAGGAAAGCCGCGGAGTGAACAGATGCTCATATGTGCTGCAATTGCTCTAGCCCGGGTCTTGCGCCATGCTAGAACTTTATCCCCTGGACTGTCTCCCTGCCCAGTACCTCATTCTCTGGGGACATTCTCTCTTGGCTCTTCCCTGACACTTGGCTTTGGCGCTCCCCATCCCTGACCCTTTCAGTCCAGGCTGACGCCACCGCCTTGCACAGTGTCCACACCGGGGCTGCACCTCTGCTGGAGCAGGGCCTGTGTCGGACTCTCTGCAGGTCTCCCCTGAGGGTCCCCTCCCCCACTGGCATTTCCTGTTATTGCAGCTTCCCAGGTCTCTGAGTCCATCCTCCTTCTGATTATATTCCTTACTTTCCAGGGGGAAATCTCCCTCTTGTGAGTTGTTGCTTACTTGCTCAGTAAATCCCTTGTGCTTTCAAGCTCCTCCAGTTAACCCTTGCTGTCCCCAGAAGCAGGATGGGAAGGTGAGCCCCTCTGCAGCAGAGACTGGGGAGCCTCATGGTCTCCTGCAGCTCAGGGCTTCCTTCCCAAGGGGGTCAGGTCGGTCTCAGCCCAGCTCAGCTCTCTCTGTGCTGAGGTGTCTGGGAGTGATCTGGCTTGAAATTTCTGGTAAGTCTCCTGTTTCTGTTTTTTTTTTTTAATTTAATTTAATTTTATTTTATTTTTATTTGCTTTTTTGGGTCACACCCAGTGACGCTCAGGGATCACTCCTGGCTCTGCACTCAGGTGTTACTCGTGGCAGTGCCTGGGGGACCATATGGGATGCTGGAGATTGAACCCGAGTTGGCTGTGCACAGAACAAGGCTAATGCCCTACCTGCTGTGCTATGGCTCTGGCCCCACTCTTTACTTTTTGGGGGAAGTTTTTGTTGGGACCTTGAATAGCTGTGCATAGGGGCTACCCCTGGCTTCAGGCTCAGGTTCATTCCTGAGGTGCTTGGGGACTTGGAGGGGTGGGTGTGGGTGGAGCAATGGGTGGCGAGGGTTAAGTGGGTGGTGAGGGTTAGGTGGGAGGCTGGGATGCACTTGGCAATGCATGTAAGAGCCACTTGATGTAATATTATTTGACCCCAATGCTCAGGGATTACTCTTGGGTGTGTGCTTAGGAATTACTCTTGGCAGTGCTCAGGGACCATATAGGATGCTGGGGATCTCTTTCATCAACGTGAAGAAGCTCCAGAAGTCAGACCTCTTATTGTGCCCCAGGTTCCGATTCCCAGTTGTGGAGAGACCAAGTCCATACACACAAAATGAAAAAGCACTGTAGCACTGTAGCACTGTCCTCCCGTTGTTCATCAATTTGCTCCAGTGAGCCCAGTAGCGTCCCCATTGTGAGACTTGTGGTTACTGTGTTTGGCATATCCAATACGTCACAGGTAGCTTGCTGGAGCAATAGCTTGCTGGAGCGATAGCACAGTGAAAAAAACAAAGGAACTTTATTGCTAGCTGGAGCTAAGGTCCAAATCTCATCCAACACAGTGGAGTCTTGACAAGGACCCTAACTCCAAATCACAAGGTTTTTTTTTTTTAAAAAATAGGTTTCAAGATTAAGCAAACGCAGTGGCAAGAGTGGTCAGGCAACAATGGCCAGGCAACAGTTAAACAATAGTTTCCAGTAAGAGTAACAGTTTATGGTTACATAACCTAACATTCTTTGAGGTTAACAAAAGACAATTTGGGGGGCATTTTGATTGAGTGAGCCCACTTGCTGTGCCCAGGAATTTTCCAGGTGGGTTCAGTTTAGCTAGTTACACATTGTTTGATTTCTGGGAAACTGAGACTGTTTAATGTCTAGGAACTGAATCTGAGGCCTACCTGATTTTTCTCATTTCCGAGGCCTGTCATGGTGTCAGTTTTGCCCTTACAGTCTTCTCATTTAAGTTGGTATAATCTCTAGGGGAAAACATTAAGCTGGCAAGGAGGCAGATAGGAAAGAGCCTCATGGCAATGAATTCCTAGGAAGTTATAAAACCAATAGCCTCAATGCTGCAAAAACCCACCTGTGAACACAAAGTAAAATTTTTGGTTATATGCAGAACAGATCTGATGGCTCATGTACAATGAGGTATGCAAAAAAATAAATACTTTAACCAGTACTGCAGAGTACAACTAGTCGTGTGAAAAAAAAGTTGATTTTATCTATGTATGAGATTTGGCTTTTATTATGCCTTTTTTCTTTCTTTTTTGGGTCACACCCAGTGATGCACAAGGGTTGCTCCTGGCTCTGCACTCAGGAATTACTCCTGGTGGTGCTGGGGGACCATATGGAATGCAAGGCAAACACCCTACCTGCTGTACTGTCACTCCAGCCCCACATTTTGTTATTGAAATTTGGTTTTGGTATTTCTGATTTAACAATGTTGCCTGACTTGTTAGAATTTGAAAAAAAGTGGCACTTAAAACAGGTCAATAAGTGCCTATATTATTATAATTGCTATCAAATATCTAGTAAATGGAATAGTGGCCTGTGTCCAGATTTTGTTGTTCTTTGGGCCACACCAGTAATGCTCAGAGATTACTCCTGGCTCTGTGTTCAGGGATCAGTCCTGGCTCTGTGTTCAGGGATCAGTCCTGGCAGTGCATGCCACCATATAGGATGTCTGACGTTAAACCCTCGTTAGCTGCTTGTAAGGCAAGTGCCCTCCATGCTGTACTAATGCTCGGGCCCTGTGTCCAGACTTATGTTACCGTGCAACATCCTGACATGGGCTCCTCACAGAAGAAGCTCCATTTTTTTTCTTTTTGAGTCACACCCAGCCATGCACAGTGGTTCCTCCGGGCTCTGAACTCAGGAATTAACTCCTGGTGGTGCTCCGGGGAATATATATGATACTGGGAATCAAACCCGGGTCGGCCGCGTGCAAGCAAACACCCTACCCACTGTGCTTTTGTCCAGCCAAGAGGCTCCATTTAATGAAAAGAAAAAAAGGTTATGTATTTGTGTAAGTAGCAATACTGCTGTCCTCGGTGGCAAAATGGAAGAAAAGTTTGAGGTTGTGGACCCCTCCTGCATATGCCTTTGTGCCCTTGCTGGCTGCACAACCATCTCAGCAGTCGCAGTTCCCAGGGCAAGTGATGGCTGAGAATGATGAAGTATCACTGCCTTTATGCTGATTGTAATTTTGAAGGTAGGAAGAACTAACAAGCACTCAATGCTTCATAAATAGAGGATATCAGGAAAAGAAAATATGTATTTCTAGTGAAAATGAAATTAAGATTTAAAATATTTAAGTCAAATCATAGGGTTTTGACGTTTTAATAAAAGAAGTATACTTGACCTTCCAGCTAAGCTGCACAAAAGTAATTTTAAAACTTTTCCCCCTTTTCTTTAGAGTATGTTATGTTTTATATACTTATTTTTATTGAATCACCATGAGATAGAAAGTTACAACATTGTTCATGGTTGAGTTTCAGCCATAAAATGTTCCAGCACCCATCCCCAGACAAATGTAGTTATATGTCTCCTATTTTCTGCAACAATTGTCCCCCATTTCACCTCTGCCATTCCTCTTCATGGTATACACTTTTTTCTCTCACTTCTGTGCTCTCACTCTTTCCTTTCTCTCTCTCATTCTCTCTCTCTTCTCTCTCTCTTTCCTATTAGGTATTGTGGTTTGCAATACAGGCACTGAAAGAGTTATTGTGTATATCAGTTTACCTCCTTTCAGCACCTGGTTCTTCTCTAGAGCCATGGTTTCCAACTTACTGTTATAGTGATCCCTTCTCTGTTCCAACTTCCCTCCCCTGCCCCCCCACTTCTGGCATTTCTCCTTGTTTATAAGGTCTTTGAGTGTTAGTCTTATACTATAAACTGGAGCAAGGAAAGCCCCTTGAACAACCAGTGCTGGGAACACTGGACAGCTACATGGAAAAAAATTGAACTCAGACCCCTTTCTAATGCCATGCACAAAAATCAGATCAAAATGGATGAAAGGTCTCAATATTATACCTGAATCCATAAGGTACATAGAGGAAACATAGGCAGAACTCTCCATGACCTTGAGGCTCAAGGTATCTTCAAGGATGAAACACCAATGACCAAACAAGTGGAAGCAAAGCTAAAGCATTGAAACTACATGAAACCAAGAAATTTCTATACCTCAAAGGAAGTGGTGACCAGGATACAGAGAGAGCCCATGAAATGGAAAAAAAAAGTATTTACTCAACACCCATGTGATAAGAGGTTTCTATCAAAGATATACAAAGCACTAGTAGAACTACAAAAGAAAAAACATCCAATCCTCAAAAAATGGGAGGAAGTCATGAACAGAAACTTCCTCAAAGAAGTACAAAAGGCCAAAAGGCACATGAAAAATGCTCGACATCACTAATTATCAGGGAGATGCAAAACCAAAACAACAATGGCATATCATCTCATGCCACAGAGACTGGTACACATTAAAAAGAACAGGAGCAACCACTGTAGGACAGATGCCAGGAGAAAGGGACTCTCATTTATTGCTGGTGAGAATGCCAACTGGTCCAACCATTTTGGAAAACAAGGCAAGCACGCATCAGAAAACTATAAATCAAGTTTCTATGTGTCCCAGCAATACTCCTTCTGGAACTAGACCCTAGGGGCCTTAAAACACATGAAGAAAAGCCACCTGCATTCCTATTTTCATTGCATCATTATTTACAATAGCCAGAATCTGGAAGGAACCCAAGTGCCTGAGAACAGATAGATGACTGCATAAAGAAACTACACAATAGAATACTATATAGCCACCAGGAAAAATGAAGTCATAGAGAACACCCTGCTGAGTGAAATGAATCAGAGGGTGAGAGACAGACATAGAATAATTGCACTCATTTGTGGAGTATTAAAAACACCAAAAAATACTTGTTTTTATTGCTTTATTTATTTTTCTGTTGGGTCACTTGGGGAGATGCACAGTTATTACTCCTGGCTCTGCACTCAGGAATTACCCCTGGCAGTGCTCAGGGGACCATATAGGATGCTAGGAATAGAACCGGGTCGGCCACGGGCAAGGCAAACGCCCTACATGCTGTGCTATTGTTCCAGCCCCCAACTTGTTTTTAAAGACTGTTTTAAAGATATGAACCTGTGTAACATAGTCATTTTTTGTACTTTTTTTCAATTGAATCACCATGAGGTACACTTACAAAACTTTCATGTTTGAGTTTCAGTCATGCAATGATTGAACCCATCCCTCCACCAGTGTACATTTTCTACCAGCAATGTCCCCAGTATCCCTCACCCCCCCACCCTGTCATACCCTTCCCCTTGCCTCTATGGCAGACAGTTTCCCTCTTACTCTCTCTCTCTCTCTCTCTCTCTCTCTCTCTCTCTCTACTTATGGGCATTATGGTTTGAAATACAGACAATGAGAGGCCATAATGTTTGGTCCTTTATCTACTTTCAGCATCCATCTCCCATCCCAACCCAGTGATACCTCCAACCATCATTGACTTTATGATTCCTTTTCTATCCTAGCTGCCTTCTCTCCCAGCTTATAAGGAAGGCTTCCAAACCTGAAGCAATCTTCCTGGCCCATTATATAGTCTTAAACAATGTATACAACTGTCTGAGTTGTGTATAGGAGAAACCTAGACCACACCAAATGGACTGTTATGAAATTTAAAGTTAAAGATTAGAGTTAGGACATCACCTTTGTTAGAACAGCCTCATGGACTTGTGTCAACATGGTCCTGATTTTAAATAAGCACAATCTTCTTAACCATCTTGAATGTTTTTGAAAATGTGTCTCTTTGATTAAACATGCAGTTAAATAATGTTTTATAGTCATTGTATGAAAGTTGTGTAAAATTTAGAAGGTTATAAGAATTTCATGTTTAGCAATTATTAATGAGTAATTGTTTCATAAGAGTGAGAAAACTGTAATTAAGCAGTATAAATTGAAGCAATTTGGTTTGAGATCAAATTGTATACTTGTTTTAGTGATCTAAGAAGCTTTTTGAGGAAGACTGCATTAGGATGTAATGAGATAACCTTTTCTCTCTCTTTAATGCCTTTTGTATGCTTTTATTTTAGGGTAATGTCTTTTTTGCATAGACACAGGAAGACAGATAATGTTATGCTTCTGTAACGTGGGATTTAATTGACTTCAAAAAACATTAGTATGCAGTTGACTCCTTATAAAATCCTGGGAATCCCTCATTGCTTTGACTGAAGCCTCAGTTGCCTTAAGATTGGTCTTAATTCCTAAATCCATAAAAGGTGGTTCCACCGAAGACCTTGGATTCACTTGGTGCAAGAATTAAACTATCCTAGCTTCTACACAGGACAAGCTGAGGGCCTATAAGAAGCATAACTGTTTAAGAGCATGGTTTTGGAACAGGCTCTGACCCGAAGGAAGCAATTGAAACGGACCCCGTGGGATTGGGAAAAGCTAACCTGTCCTGGGAACTGTAGTCTGAGAAATGTGGTCAGATGTCCCTAGGAAAAGCCACACCTCTCTAACCTTTCAACCTGACCCCAGAGAGACCATTTAAGCTTAATCAAAAGTTTGTAGATAAAAGGAATCTAGATCTCTTACCTTTTTTATGCAAAATGACTGTAAATATTTATCAGAAGTAAAGTTAATTTGTTATTGTGACTGTTTATTGGATTACCAGTAGAGAAAGAGAGAAAGCAATGAATGCTCTAGTAATTTGTCCTTTAGTATAAATAGATCCTGTGGGAATAATTAAGCAAGTGTGTCCTAGTAGGTTAATTTAAAGGCCACCTAGTAGATTCACCACTCTGGAGTTGCTATTCATGAGGATCAACTGGAGTGAATCACAACACCAAATTCACAGCATCTTCTCTGCCTGCCAATGTTGAGATGCCAGAGAGGCTCCAGCAGCACTCAGCCAAGACCTGGAAGCTGACTGGCCAGCAAATCACAAGCTTGAGGAATGGATCACGGACCCTGTATTGGGGCATGGTATCTCTCCATCTTTGCAGGCCAGCAATGCACAAGCTTGAGGAAAGGATCATGGACCATGAGATGTAACATGGTTCCTCTCTCTCCATCCTCTCAGGGTGCTGCTGCTGGCACATCAATCTAATGGCCAGTGCCACCAAGGATTGGGGCTGGATAAAAAAAAAAGTAATGAGTGTCCTTCATTTCTTCGGCCCTCTAATTTCAATTCTTGTTGACTGGATTAACAAGACCATTAGTTCTTTTGCTATTTGACTTTCTGGTTAGACCCAATGCTTTTTGTTAAATTGATGTTTATGTGCACATATTATAGTCGTGTTTTGCTGATTAAAGATGTTGAGGAATCAATGATTCCACCTGAAAACAGGGGATGGGAATATTAATGATGGAAATTTATGATATATATTTTTGATTTTACAATTGATTTTTAGCATATAATTTATAGAGATGATTCTGCTAGTGGGTAGAAAGTTTCAAAGATGCCCACCCTGTCTGTACGTGAGATGGACTTCCTTGTTCCAAGCAAAGACAATGCTAATTTCCGGAAACCATACTGATAAAATGCCACAGTGTGTGTGCACCTCCACATTGCCTGAGCATGGAACAAAGCAATGACTTGCAGTACTGTGCTATAAAAAAGGCTTCTGAACCCTGAGCTTGATCTAAAGCTTCAGATGCTTGCCTGGCTTAGACCCAATGGTCTTATGAACCATGTGATAAAGTTCTCCTTGTGTTTAATGAAGTGAACTCCTGTTGCAATACTCTGGCACTTTCCTTAGAATTAACTCTGGTCCAGGCTGTGTTGGCTTCACCCCAGGAAGGCTTTTTTATTTTCCCGGGAGAGGTCCAGAGGCTGGATTCCTGGCCCTGTGACCTGCTCTCTGTATCAAGAAAAGTCCTGGAAACCAGGATTTCTCCCAGCCCTAGAGTGGGATTCAGAAAAAAGACGCCCTGATTTTTTAGAAACTCAATATTCCCACCCGGATATTGTAGAAGTTTCTTTTTAAAAATGTCTCATTTTACATTTTTATTCTATTTTTAAGTATTCGGGGTTCAAGCTGTGCTCAGGAGCACTGGAAGTCCTTCTGCTACACTAAATGGGGAGACAGGTTCATAGGGCTGTGTGTCTGCTCCAGCGTCCACATTAAGGCGCCCTAGGCTGCAGAACGCTTAGGCGGCGAGTAGCCTCCATCCACTGGGCTGAGTTTTCTTGTCAACTGCAAGTCCTTGGCTGTCCTCCGTGCCGCGCCCAAGGTGACTCAGTCTTGTGAGCCGTGTAGGGGTGAGTTAAGCTGTTTTCTTTCTCTCGTGACGGGCTGCGTGCTTTTGGCGAAGTTCCCAACGGTGCGTGGGAAGGAGCACTTTTGGTTGGGTAACAGCGCCGTTCACCCTTAGGAGCCGGATCAGGGCCCGGGTGGCTGTTTACCAGAACGTCGGCAAAGTTCAGGAGGACCGAGAAACGTGGTTTCTTCCCACTCCGGGAGCCCTCGGCAAGCGCCGAGTAGACACTCCATGCAGTCGCATTGGGCGTAGCAGTTGTAAAATCTGCGCCGCACGAGCCAACTGCAAGGCCAACGCAAGTTTGCTGGCAGAAGTGTGCAACCGCCTGAATGTCCCGACCCCAGCGAGCACAAAGCGACTTTCTGCGAAATCCACGCCAACTACCTCGCGTAAGCGCCTCCGCCCCTAGAAACCGCGCAGCAGCGTTTTACGCGCGAGCCGCTTGGTAGCTTCCGGGGCTTGCAAATCAGCATCGCGGGGGTGGGGTGGTGGTGGAGTTGGGGAGTAGTATAGCAGGTAGATCACTTGCCTTGCACACAGCTGACCCAAGTTCGATCATCAGCATCCCAATATGGTACGGAGCAGCACTGAGAGTGACCCTGGAACGTACAGCCAGGAGGAAACCTCCAGCTCCATCGGGTGTAGCCCCGCCCCCCGCCCCCCCAAATAAACACACACAAGCGAAAATCGGAGGCACCACGGTGCAGTATCTAAGCACCAAACCGCGTCCTCCTCCAAATAAACACACACAACAACGTGTTTGAACCCACACAAGCTAAAATAGGAGGCAGCACCGAGCAGAAGCTGAGCCGCCCACAGCGTTTGTTTCTTGGTCACACCCGGCGGCACCGAGTTGAAGAAACTGGGTGAGCGGGAAGAGACTGAGACCAGGGCCTTGAGTAGGAGGAAAACGCGAAGTCTCCTTAGGGGCGGGCATTTTACGTATTTATTCTAAAAAAGGGAAAACGGAACAGAGGCCAGCCCCGGAAAAACGGGCGACGTGAAGGAGCGCGATTTGCCTAGTGAGAAATAGAAACCCTTGGGTCTGAGCAGGAAGAGAAGGCGGGGCGCACAGTGGACGGTCACCGAACGGGTCAGGAGCCCCCACCCCCAATCCCGCCCCTCTCCGTCCTGCAGTGATGCCAGGAGCTATCATTGCAATGAAACGCTAAGACCACCAGGGCGATGGATGAGCTGGGGAAGACGCGGCACCCAGCGGGAGGGCACTGGGTGGTTTGATGGGATGATGGAAAGCCCCAGGAATCAGAGTCTCACCAGATCCAGAGCCCATTGACCCGTTGCAAAAAGGCGAACATCCCTTAGAAACAGAGGCCCGAGGAGGTGGGGCGTGCAGCGGGCCTGCACCAGATGGGTCAGTGTCCCTGGAGGAGAACAGGAGTAGTGCCTGGAGCAGCAGGAGTCGGAGATCCAGAAGGGGGGGTGGTGGTGGTGGGGGAAGGCAGGAACCCGGGATCCAGAGCCTGGGTTGGCTGGAGACTTATCCAGAACTCTGCGCGAAAAGCTCATTGAGCAGGGAGAAACCCGTTTTCGACACTGGAGAAAAATTGTTCCTCAGAACATGCGATAAAAGAGGCATTAGAGACGTCGGTGTCTTTGTCAACACAAACTTGGTCATGAGCATTGATTCATTCAAATGCCTAACAACAGGAATCGGACGTTTACATTTGAATAGATGTGACTCACTGCCAGCAGTTTCTATCTCTGTTGTCTATGCACCAACATCCAATTATGATGAAGGAGAAATTGAGAAGTTCTACATGGAGCTGGAGAAGTTCTATAAAGAAGACCACACCTTCGACAAGATCATTGTGGGTGATTATAATGCCAAGTTAGGACCGAGAAGATCAGCCTAAGAACTCCACATCGGGACCCTTGGCCTAGAATGGAACAAACAGGGTGAGAGACTGTCTGAGTTCATCATGTCGACCAAGACCATCCATGGAAACTCACAATTCCAGAAGGCAGACTCTAAACGATGGACATGGGAGTCTCCCAGTGGACGGTTTCACAATAAAATTGACCACATCATATTCAAGGGCACGTGAGTGATTTTGTGTAAAAGAGGTTTTTTTTTTCAAAAATGAGGGAAATGAAATGGTTATAGAAAATTGAAGAAATTTTGCCAAAAAAAGTCTTACATTGTGAGATCAATACTAGAAAAATTTTGACAGATTTTTTTCTTTTTTTTTCTTTTTTGGGTCACACCCAGTGATACTCAGGGGTTACTCCTGGCTCTGCACTCAGGAATTAGTCTTGGCAGTGCTCAGGGAACCATATGGGATGCTGGGAATTGAACCTGGGTTGGTTGCGAGCTAGGCAAATGCCCTACCCGCTGTACTGTCGCTCCAGCACCCTGGACAGATTTCTTTATGAGTTGCTTTTTATGAGCTCAGAAGTTACTTATACAAAAATTAGGATTTAGGGGCTAGAGAGATAGCACAGCTGGTAGGGCGTTTGCCTTGCACACGACTGACCCGGATTCTATTTCCAGCATCCCTTATGGTTCCCTGAGCACCGCCAGGAGTAACTCCTGAGTGCAGTGCCAGGAGTAACCCTGTGCATCCGCCGGGTGTGACCCCAAAAGCAAAAATAGTAATAATAATAATAATTAGGATTTAATATTTTTGTATTAAAATCACAGTTTCTTAGATAGATTTTTTTAAATGTAGGAGTACTGCTATTAATTCAGCCACTGATTAGGCTGATTGAATTGGGCATGAACTCCACATAGATAGAACTTCTTAGAAACGTTTCTCCATTCAGGATGATTTCTACCGCAGCCCTTGTTGAGAAAGTTGACCTGGGCGAGCGCCTTGAATTCATTACGTAGTTTATTTTGGATTAATTTTTGGTTGCTATGTGGACTTTTACTGTTGTCAATTTCTTCCATGTTCAGGTATGTGACTACTTATGTTGTGCACTCACTGTTTAAGAAGCTAGGTTTTCCTTGATGGGTTTGTTATTTATAAAAGATCATAAAGGGGTTTTTCTTTCTTGATGGGGGATGGCACGAGGGCACACCCAGCTGTACTCAGAGCTTCCTCAGGCTCTGGGCTCAGAGATCTCTACTGGTGGAGCTCTGAAGGACCATATGTGGTGCTGGAATTGAACCCTGATTGGCCATATACAAGGCAAGTCCCTTACTGACTTGTATGCTACTGGCTACAGCCCCCCCCCTTTTTTTCCTCTTTTATACAATCATCCTGATAAGATATCAAGATATTTTCTAAGTTTCACAGTTGCTTTGCTCATGTCTTGGGTTCCTTACATGTATAGTATTCACTCAATATTAAAAAGCTAAGGATTTGAGGGTAGGGATATGGCCCAGGGGTATGGAGCTGAGTTCAGTATGGCTCCATGAGACTCCCAGGGCACCTCCACGCTAAGCCTAAGCATTAAAGAGTGTAGCAATAAACTTTCTTTGCCCCAGCAATAGCTGAGTATGGCAGGGTTGGTCTCTGTACTCCTTATGGAAAAATTAAAATAGGGGTTTTTAAATAATTTCATTGAATCACCGTTAGATAGTTACAAGCTTTCATGTTTGGGTTACAATCCCCAGTGATCAAACACCCATCCCGCCACCAGTGCACATTCCCCACCACCAATATCCCTGGTATAACCCTCTTTCCCACCTTCCTCCTGCCTCCATGGCAGACATTATCCCCCATAAACTCTCTCTATTTTTGTGCACTGTGGTTTGCAATACAGACACCGAGAGGTTATCATGTTTCATCGTTTATCTACTTTCTGCACACATTTCCCATCCTGACCGATTCCTCCAGCCATCATTTTCTTAGTGATTCCTTCTCTATTCTAGCTGGCTTCTCCTGTTTGCTCATGAGGCAGGCTTCCAGCTATGGAACAATCTACCTGCCCCATGTATCTACTATCCTTAGGTGTCCGCCTCATGTTATGTTGTTTTATACTCCACAAGTGAGTGCAGTCCTACTATGTCTGTTCCTCTCTTTCTGACTCATTTCACTTAGCATGATACTCTCCATATCTATCCCTGTATAAGCAAAGTTCATGACTTCATCTCTCCTGACAGCTGCATAGTATTCCACTGTGTAGATATTCCAAAGTTTCTTTAACCAGTCATCTGTTCTAGGACACTTGAGTTTTTTCCAGATTTTAACTATTATGAACAGTGCTGCAATGAACATATAGGTACAGAAGTCATTTCTACTGTGGTTTTTTGCATCCTTGGGATATATTCCCAGAGGGGTATTGCAGAGTCATATGGAAGCTCAATTTCTAGTTTTTTGAAGGACTGTCCATATTGTTTTTCACATTGAATAGGATTGTCAGAACACTAGATGAAGGACAGCTATGCGAGCAAGCCAGTTTCCGAAAAGGATTCAGCACCATCAACCATATCCACATGATATCCAAGCTCATTGAGGTTTCTTGAGAGTTCAAGATGCTGCTCTGTCTAACGTTCATTGATTTAAAGAAGGCCTTTGATTCTGTTGAGATGGAAGCGTCATTGAAGCCCTAGCCCATTGGGGCATTCAAACCCAATACATCAGGATCCTCCATGAGCTATATTACAGATTCACTACCAGGATCTCACCATTCTACAAAGAAGTGATCGTCAATGTCGGGAGAGGGGTCTGGCAGGGTGATACCATTTCACTGAAACTCTTCAGTGCCACACTCGAGAACATCTTGCTATGACTGGAATGGGAAGGAATGGGAGTGAAGATAGATGCTCGGCAACTACACCACCTCCGCTTCGCTGATGACATTGTTCGAATAACACCAAACATTAGCCAAGCGGCACAGATGTTGGCCGACATCGACCATGAGTGTGGAAAGGTCAGACTACAGCTGAATCTCACAAAGACAATGTTCATGAGAAACAGTCTTATTCCTGACGTTCCATTCGCTCTCAACGGAACGACCATCTCCAAATGCAACAGTTATGTGTTCCTAGGTCAAGAAGTCAACATGATGAATGACCTGGCACCTGAGTTGCACAGGAGGAAGAGAGTGGCTTGGAATGCCTTCAAGAGCATGGAAAAAATAGCTAAGAGGAGAAGAAATTCGGCTTCGGGCATATCTCTTCGATTCCACTATTCTCCCTGCATTAATATATGCCTCAGAGACCTGAGCCATATGAAATCAGGATGAGGACGCTATTTGGGTCTCCCAAAGAGGAATGGAAAGAGCTATGCTTGGAGTATCACTACACTCAAGTGAGAGAAAGAATCCGGAGTTCCAATTTCCATCGACGATCAAGAATCAGGGACACTGTCTCGTTTGCCAAAGCGACGAAAATCAGATGGGTTGGACATGTAATGGATTTGGAGATGACCGCTGGACTAGAGCCGTTACCAACTGGATTCCATGAGAAGTCAAAAGATCGCGTGGGCTCACACTACGAGATGGTCATATTTCTTTATCAAGACCCTGATTGATCAGTTTGAGGCTCTGTGTTCCTCGAATGAGCAATCGCCATTAGGCTACAGTAGTACGCGACAGGGACGAATGGATACATTACTGGCACTCGCTCAAGCAAATGGATGACTAAAGGGATGTCAAGTGATCAAGTGATGGTCCCCTGAGCACCACCATAAGCAAAAAATGTAATAAAATAAAATAAAATGCCAACAGGTATCCGAGTTGTGTAAGGTCTGCTGATGGAGAGCGAAGAAAATGCAGGAAAGGGGGGAAAGTAAGCAGTATGAGGTCGTGTTGTCTGCCTCCTGAGACTTCTCCACAGCGCAAGATTCAGCAGAGCTGACTTGGCTCTGGACAGCCCCAGCTGGACAACGAGGAGAAACCATGTTTTGCATTGTCCACAAAAGACAGAACTCTCTTGATTATCTGTTTTCTTGGCCAAATTTGCTCCTTGGAGGAACTAATTTTTGTGTCGTTCATCTAGCCTTCCACACACCTTTTACTTTTTATTTTTTTTTAGGGTGTTAGATCGTATATTTAGTGGGCCAGTGTTTCACCCAGGACCCAGGGCTCTATGCTAAGCAAAATGTGAAAGGCGAGAGCAGCTGAAAATATCTAGTAAGATTTGTAAGGTTGTGTCTTAAAGTGTTTTACTCAAATTTTCACTCAGATCCACGCATCACTGTTCACTTTGGGAACAAAATGTTTTCACTCTCCCTCCACAGACCCGTTCACCCCATCCCCTAACTCCTTCTCCCCCACCCCCTTCTCTTTCTTCGCATTGTCTGTAAGGAGTTCAGGTCTATTCAGCCTGATTCTACTTCAATGCATAGTGATGGTCTCTTAGATAGAGAGAAAGCAAGTATTTATTTTACCTTTGTTTCAGCCAAGCCCTGCTATGCTCAGGAGCTAGTCCTGCTCTGTGCTCAGGAGTGCCCCTTAGTGGCACTTCAGGGACCATCCGTGTTGTTGGGGATTCAAAATGGCATTGCCTGTGGCAAGTGGGGGAAAGGGGGAGTCCATGGGATACAGGCAGTGCTAGCTCTCTGATCTGGAAAAGCAGGGTACACAAGTAGGGTTTCTTTTGTTTGTTTGTTTTGTGGTCACATCCAGAGATGCTCCTGGTTATTCCTGGATCTTTGTTCAGGGATCATTCCTAGCGGTGCTCTGGGACTATATGGGAAGCCGCGGGTCAAATTCAGGTGCAAAGCAAGTGCTCTAACAATTGTACTATCTTTGTCCCCTACAAAAATGTTTTTTAAAATGATTTACAATACCTGGGATAGAGTTTCATACAAAAAATATTCTAACACCATGCGTGCGCGCGCGCGCGCACACACACACACACACACACACACACACACGCTCCAACAGTGTGGGCTTCCCTCCAACACTGTTTCAGGGTCCCCCCATGATTCCCCTTTCCCCCAACCTGTCTCCCCACCATACTAAAGTCAATTCTATAGACTGTAGACTGTAGACCAATTCTTAGACGCCATTGTCTTTGGCTATTTGTTATTCCCTTGCTACATTTCTTTATATCCCATATATACGAGATATAAAGATACATGATTCTATGTTTATTTTTATCCCACTTATAGAAGATAAAAAGATATAGTTATAAAGATGCATTAATCATTCTATACCTCTCCTTTTGACTAAAATCACTTGGCATGATACTCTCCAGATTGTTCATGTTGTTGCAAATTGCATGATTTCATATTTGTTGAAAGTCGAGTTGTATTGCATTGTATAAATATAAAACAGAGTAACATTATCAGTCATTTTCCCCCCAGATACTTGAACTGGGAAAGCAATAATTTAAAGAAATCACACAATACTGTCACCAGGTGGTGCTGTTGGTCTGCACCAAATTTTTCACAACAGGCAAAAACAGGCCGGATATATAAGATAATAAGAACAAGAATGTGGGGTTGGAGCGACAGTATAGCGGGTAGGGTGTTCCCAGCATCCCATCTATATCCTGAGCACCGCCAGGAGTAATTTCTGGGTGCAAAGCCAGGAGTAATCCCTGTGTATGGTGAGGTGTGACTTTCTTCCCCTCCCCAAAAGGGAATGAGAACATTTAGGAAAATGTTTCAAACAGGGGCATACTAGTTAGTAAAGTGTCATTAGCAAACTACTTTTAGAATCTTTAGATTTCGTGGTATAGAGACATCATTTTATTGATGAAGAATGATTTTTGGTTTATTTTAGCAGATTTATTAGGCTCTGTGTCTTTTTCTGTGCTGAGCCTTGGAGCTATGGAGATCGCTAAGACATCAATGCGAAGAGCGGAAATACGGCTATTAAGCAGATTGATGTGGCAAAGTTATGAAACTCAATGAAAGGGACAACAGTCAAGGAAGATACTCAAAGTGGAAGGTATCAGAATTGATTTGGAATTCACGAAAGAGAACAGCGCAGGAAGGTCTGTAGAAAAAGATCACAGAGGGCAGGTGGCCTGGGGGAAACTAATCATTTCAGGGATCCTGAGGTCCGGGGCTGGGCTCTGAGTCCTAAATTTCAGTCTAATGCTCTCTCAACTGAACTATTTTGGCGACAGAGCTCTGAGTCCTAAAACTGCAGCTCTCCTAAGAGATTTCTCCTCCGATGCTAAGGAAGATCCCTTAGTGCTCTGTCATGCCTCCAACTGCTGCTTCTTTTCGCAGCTCCTCTGGATACAAAAACTTCTGCACACACAGAAACCCCAGGCAGGAATTGGTCAACTCTGGGTGGAGGCTGGAGGATCTTTGTTTAGGTCCAGGGTCCCTGCAGGGGAATCAGAGTAACTAGAATGACAAATGGAAGGTTAATGTGAAGTACTGGGTCTAACAAAAGGAGCCCAACACGGACAGGAGGAAGGAAATAATAAAACTCAGAGCAGAAATAAACAAGTTGGAAACCCAAAAAACAAATCCAAAAGATGAATGAAAGCAAGAGCTGATTCTTTGAAAAAATAAACAAGATCAATAAACCTCTAGCAAGACTCACACAAAAAAAGGGAGAGAGAAAACCCTGTAGCACTGTCCTCCTGTTCTTCGATTTGCTGGAGCAGGCCCAGAAACGTCTCCATTGTGAAACTTATTGTTACTGGGTTTGGCATATCGAATATGTCAGAGGAAGCTTACCAGGCTTTGCCATGTGGGCGAAATACTCTCGGTAGCTTGCCTGGCTCTCCGAGAAGGGCAGAGGAATTGTACTCGGGTTGGCCATGTAGGCCTCATGCAAAGCAAACGCCCTATCCTCTGTGCTATTTCCTACCCACTGTGCTATTGCTCCAGCCCAGAGAGAGAAAACCTAATAAATCGAATCAGAAATGAAAAGGGGACATTACAATAGAAGCTACAGAAATTCAAAGGATCCTCAGAAATTACTTTGAGAAGCTGTATGCCACGAAACATGAAATCCTCGAAGAAATGGATAAATGCCTCGATTCCTATAGCCTCCCAAGGCTGAACCAAGAAGACCTGGAATTCCTGAACAGACCTATCACCATCAAGGAAATTGAAACGGTAATAAAAAGTCTCCCCAGCACAAAAGTCCTGGCCCAGATGGATTCACTAGTGAATTCTTCCAAATCTTTAAAGTCTTACTCCCTATCCTCTTTAAGATTTTCTACAAAATTGAAGTACCAAAAACACTTCCGGACAGTTTCTATGAAGCAAAGATCACCCTGATACCAAAAGCAGACAGAGATACCACAAAGAAAGAGAATGACAGGCCGATGAACACAGATGCAAAGATCCTCAACAAATATTAGCAAATAGAATCCAACGACTCATCAAAAAGATCATACACCATGACCAAGTAGGATTCATCCCAGGGATGCAAGCATGGTTTAACATTGGCAAGTAAATCAACATAATTCATCATATTAATAAAAGAACAAATAAAAACCATATGATTATATCAATAGAGGCAGAGAAAGCATTTGACAAGATCTAGCACCCGTTTATGATGAAAACTTTGAGCAAAATGAGCATCAAAGGAACTTTCCTCAATATAGTCAAAGCCATCTACCACAAGCCCACGGCAAGTGTCTCTCTCTTTTTTTTTTTTTTGCTTTTTTGGGTCACATCCAGCGATACTCAGAGGTTATTCCTGGCTCTGCACTCAGGAATTCCTCCTGGCAGTGCTTGGGGGACCATATGGGATGCCGGGGATCAGACCCAGGTCGGCTGTGTGCAAGGCAAACTCCCTACCCGCTGTGCTATCGCTCCAGCCCCGCAAGTGTCTTTCTTAATGGGGAAAAACTAAAAGCCTTCCCTCTAAGATTGGGCACAAGACAAGGTTGCCCACTTTCGCCATTCCTATTCAATATAGTACTGGAAGTCCTGGCCATAGCAGTTAAACAAGAAAAAGATATCAAGAGCATATAGATAGGAAAGGAAGAGGTCAAGCTATCATTATTTGCAGATGATATGATACTACAATTAGAAAACCCTAAACACTCGACAGAAAAGCTTCGAGAAACAATAGGTCGATGTAGTAAAGTGGCAGGCTACAAAATCAACATCCAAAACTACATGGCTTTCTTATATACAAATAAGGAAAGAAAAGAAAGAGACGTTAAAAAAAATCCCGTTCACAGTAGTATCTCAGAAAATCAAGTACCTTGGAATCATCTCAACGAAAGAGGTGAAGGACCTATACAAGGAAAATGACAAAACACTACTTCAAGAAATAAAAGAGGGCACCAGGAAATGGAGACATCCCCTGCTCATGGATAGGGAGGATTAACATTATCAAAATGGCAATACTGCCCAGGCACTATACAGATTTAAGGCAGTCCGATTAGGATACCTATGACATTTTTTGAAGAAATAGACAAAACACTCCTAAAATTTATATGGAACAATAAACCCCCACGAATAGCTAAAGCAATCCTTGGGAAAAAGAAGATGGGTTGTATTACATTCCCCAACTTCAAACACTACTACAAAGAGTAGTAATTAAAACAGCATGGTGTTGGGCTAGAAACAGACCTGCAGACCAGTGGAACAGAGTTGAATAGTCTGTCACATACTCCCAAATATATGGCCACTTAATCTTTGACAAAGGAGCAAGAAATGTGAAGTGGAACAAGGAAAGCCTCTTCAACCGGTGGTGCTAGGAAAACTGAATAGCTACCTGCACAAGAATGAACTCTAACCTCTGTCTAATGCCAGGCACAAAAGTCAGATCAAAGTGGACTAAAGACCTCAATATCAGACATGAATCCATAAGGTACATAGAGGAAAATTAGGCAGAACTCTCTAGGACATTGAAGCTAAAAGCATCTTTAAAGATGAAACAACACTAACCATGCAAGTGGAAGCAAACATAAACAAATGGGACTACATTAAATGAAGAAGCTTCTGCACTTCAAAAGAAACAGTGACCAAAGTACAGGAAGAGCCCACAGAATGGAAAGAATATTTACCCAATGCCCATCTGATAAGGGACTAAAATCTAGGATATACAAGTCACTAGTAGAATAGTACAAGAAAAAACATCCAACACTATTAAAAAATGGGGAGAAGAAATGAACAGAAGTTTCCTCAAAAACAAAATACAAATGGCCAAAAGGCACATGAAAAAATTCTTCACCTCGCTAGTCATCAAGGAGATGCAAATCAAAACAATGAGATATCATCTCACAACACAGAGACTGGCATAACATTCAAAAGAACAAAAGCAACCAGTGCTGGTGTGGATGTGGGGAAAAAAGGGACACTCTTTCACTATTGGTGGGAATGCCCACTGGTCCAGCCTTTCTGGAAAACAATATGAACAGTCCTTCAAAAACTAGAAATTGAGCTTCCATATGACTCCGCAATACAACTTCTTGGAATATGTCCCAAGGATGCAAAAGCACAGTAGAAATAACATCTGCACCTATATGTTTTTTGCAGCACTGTTCACTGTACCAAAATCTGGAAACAACTCAAGTGCCCTAGAACAGATACTGGTTAAAAAAAATTGGTACATCTACACAATGTAGTACTATGCAGCCGTTAGGAGAGATGAAGTGAAATGAGTCAGAAAGAGAGGGACAGACACAGAATGACTGCACTCATTTGTGGAGTATAGAATAATATAACATGAGGCTGACACCCAAGGACAGTAGATACATGGGCCAGGAGGATTGCCCTATAGCTGGAAACCTGGCTCATGAGTGGAGGGAAGAAGGCAGATGGAATAGAGAAGGGATCACTAAGAAAATGATGGATGGAGGAATCAGTCGGGATGGGAGATGTGTGCCGAAAGTAGATAATGGACCAAACATGACCTCTCAGTGTCTGTATTGCAAACCATAATGCCCAAAATGAGAGAGAGTATGAGATTATTGTCTGCCATGGAGGCAGGGGGAGGGTGGGAGGGGGGTTTACTGGGGAGATTGTTGTTGGGGAATGTGCACTGGTGGAGGGGATGGGTGTTGATCATTAGGTGATTGTAACCCAAACATGAAAGCTTGTAATTTTCTCACGGCGATTCAATGAAATTAAAACAAACAAAAAGAAGTACTGGGTCTTTCAGAGTTGATGGGTTGCCATAACGATTTGAAAACCATTGATTGAACTTGTTTGGGAACCAAAAGCCAAGAGCAAGGGAGCCCTTTGGATATGTGCTTGGAGCTGAGATGAACATTTCTCCTGTGAGTGGGGTATAGTTTGTTAGTCCTGCAGGTGGGGGTTAGCCTGGCATTAAGGGGCCACTCCTGAGCAGACTGGGCTAAGGTCCAGTCTTCATCTGACCCTCCTTCTCATAAGTTACACTAAAATTTGTGTGTGTGTCTGTGTGTGTGTCTGTGTGTGCTGGAGATCAAAAGCATTTCCCATAATTTTAACAGTTCTGGCTCAGAAGGATCATTTGGTTTTTAATTTTGAATTCAGCTTTTAATTTCTTTGGGACTGGTTTGAAAAGCACACAAGAGTAGATTGTCCCAGGTATCTTACGTTGTTGGTTTAATAACAAATAAGAAATTGCATGCAAAGAGAATTATGAACCATAATGAAAATAAAAAAAATGTGATGGAGACTGAGAAACTGAAACTGCGTCCTATATTACACAAGAGAAGGGAGGGAGAAGCATTCCTATTATGACCCCAATTAATGGAGCTAAGGGCCCACCAGCCAACCGGATTTATGGGAGTTTACAGTTTACAGAACCTGACAGATTTATGAAATCGCATGGGAGATGGCCCCTGAAAGCTGATTCAAATAGGCAAGATATACTTGATGTCGGTGAGCTCCACGGTTGGCTCATGTGAAGCGGGGAGGAGAATGACAGTTGTTTTCTCCTGATCCCCCTTTGCCACCAGGTACCCAGGGTGCTGGATTATTGTCTCGCAACATTGCCAGGCTGGTTCAAAGGGTTCTAGCACCACAGGGTTGAAGCAGCATCATTTCCTTGGGCCTTCCCACTGAACCAAAGGCCAGGTTGGTCAGTAACCCTAGGAGTGTCTCAGGTTCTTCCTTTGTTGAACCCTGGGCTTTCTTTACCTGCCTTCCTGAAGGGGGCACTAGAGCCAAGGAAAAGGAGCACATTACACATTTTACGTTGATTTTTTCTTCTTCTATTATTTTTTTTTTGCTTCGCTACAGATTTTATTCTTATACTTTGATTGACCACACCGTTGATATTAGAGTTTCAGGCATGCAGTATTCCAACACCAAATGTGCTGCCAGTGTCATCGTCCCTCTACCAATGTCTCAAGATCCCCTGTCACCCAATGCCCTCCACACACCCATGGTAAACTCAGTTCTGTGGGCAAACGCTCAGGGTCTGTTCCTATTGGCCACTGGCCATTTGTTATTACACACACACACACACACACACACACATATGTATTCCACATACATATGTATATCCCACAAATGAGAGGAATCATTTTGCATTTTTCCTTTTTTTTGTCTGACTTGATTTAGCATGATACTCTCTAGTTCCCTCCACAGAGTGCAAATTGTGTGAATTCATCTTTTCTTATAATTGACGAATATTCCATGTGTACCTAGACACAGTTTCCTCAACCAGTCATCTGTGCTGGCACACTAGGGTTGTTTCCAAATCTTGCTAAGTATGACTGAGACTGCAGTGAACATAGGAGACCCAATACCTGGTCAAAACACCCTTTGTTAGGGACCAGAACAGTAGTCCAGCAAGTAGGGAATTTTCCTTGCATAGAGCCAACCTGGATTGGATAAGGTCCCTGAAGCACAGCCAGGAGTAATTTCTGAGTGCAGAGACATGTGTAACTTGAGCCATTGCCAGGTGTGGCCCCAAACAAATAAAAACTCCAAAACAAACAAAAAATACCCCTTTACGCTCTTGGAATCAAAGCCAAGAAATAGTAGCACTGGGTCATGTAGGAGCTCAATTCCTGTTTTTCAATAGTCTCCACACTGTTTCCCAGATAAGTTGATCCACATGACATTCCCACCCACAGTGGATCAGGGTGCTCCCCCACACCTCCACCAGCACTGGTAGTTTCTATACTTCAATGTGGGCCAATGTCATTTGTGTGAAGAGATAGTTACTGCTTAGAATTGCATTTCCCTGACTTTAAGTGATGAAGGGTACTTTTGTTTTCTCTGTTCGGGGACAACATCTGGTGGTGCTTAGGAAGTCCTTCTGGCCCAGTGTTCAGATTCTGCTCATGGACATGCTCAGGGGAGTAGCTGTGGTGCCAGGATTGAACCCAGGTCAAACGTAAGGAACGCAAACACCCGACCTACTCTATTATCTCTCTGGACCAGAAACACTTTGTAGATATCTATCGGCTCTCTGTATTTCTTCCTGTCCCATTTGCTTATTTTTTCTTATGTTTGTTTGGCTAATGGTATTCATTTATTGAAGATCCCTCTATAGTCAATAATACATGGGCTATGTATTTTCTTTGATGTAATTTAAGGAATCTGATCAAATATCAAATATCTGTTCAGCTCCCAAACCCAGTGTGTGTGTGTGTGTGTGTGTGTGTGTGTGTGTGTGCGTGCGTGCTTTTAGTTTTTGGATCACACTCAGCTGTTCTCAGGCATCATTCCTGGCTTTATATTCATGGATCATTCCTGACACTATCCCACTATCCAGAGGCCTGTATGTGGTTGCTGAGATTCAACTAGAGTCAGCTATGTGCAGAGCAAGCATCTTAACTGATCTACTATCTTTCTGGTCCCAGTTTTCTCACTGTTTTATAGGGCTATTGCTTTTGTTGTTTTTTTCTGGTTTGTGAGTATTATCTAATTCTAGGCTATTAGCCCCTTTTGAGAGAATGGTAGGCAAATGTTTTCTTCTGGTTGGTAATGGTCTTTTTGTTCTAGTCATCAATTCCTTTCCAGTACAGTAGCTTATTAATATGAGATTGTCCCATTTGCTTATTTTTTCTTATGTTTGTTTGGCTAATGGTATTCATTTATCAAAGATCCCTCTATAGTCAATAACACATGGGCTATGTATTTTCTTTGATGTAATTTAAGGAATCTGATCAAATATCAAGAACTTTATGATTTATTATTTGTTTTACCCTTGAGGACCACAATGGCACAGCTCCAGGCTTACTCATGGTTCTGTGCTCAGAGACCAATCCTGGCTGGGCTTGCAGGACCATCTGGCATGCAGAAAATCAAACCTGGGCAGGCCACTGGGGTGGCAAACCACCCGCATGCTGTACTATCACTTCAGTCCTACCATCAACGAATTTAAACCAACCAGTATTTTGTGAATGGTGTGAGATAGGGATCCCATTTCTTTTTCTCTCTTTTTTGTTTTCTTGGCATGTGTCTAAGCTGTTTCCCAATACCAACCGTTGATCAGACTGTCTTTTCTCATTTCATACAAGTAGCTACTGGGGTTCCAGAGCCAGAGTCCAGTGGGTAGCAGATAAGGTGTTTGCCTTAAAAATTAAAAAAATAAAAATGTGGAACCAGAGATCCCGGAGAAAAAAAAAAGGTTCCAAAAAGAGCCGAGATCACCAGCAAGTCCCAGATGGGGTAGGTGCCGCATCCCGCCTCCCCCAGATGGAACCCCGGTGACCAGAAGCCTCTACAAGCACAGCTCGAGTATGCGGGAACTAGGACTTTTTCTCAAAACATCTCTCTATATACAAAGTGATCAATGGGAAGTAAACCACCCAACCTTTCTCCCTGAAAATCAGAGTTAAGTTTGGAGCATGGCCACAGCCCCAGAAACACAAGGACTTAATGCAGAACCCAGCAGCTTGGAGCAGAAAAGTGAACGGACTATGCGTTAATCCAGGCCATCATTTCTGCCCAGAGGGGAAAGGGTGTTGCCCCATTCGCCCTCTCTTCTCTGGGAAGAAGGATGGCAGCCGCATGGGAGCCTTGTGGACAGCAGGTATGGGCCGGGGGTGTGGGGGCGACTTAAACCTCATGGGAAGGGGGTCGTTCCGGTCCGTCCTTCACGCCCTACCGAGGTCACCAGTTGCCCCCCACGAGCGGCTCCCCAGCAAAGCCACAGCCCCAGAAGCACAAGGACCTAATGCAGAACCCAGCAGTTTGGAGCAGAAAAGTGAAAGGACTATGCGTTAATCCAGGCCATCATGTCTGTCCGGAGGGGAAATGGTGTTGCCCCATTCGCCCTCTCCTCTCTGGAAAGAAAGATGGCGGCCACATGGGAGCCTTGTGGACAGCAAGTATGAGCCGGGGGTGTGGGGGCAACTAAAACCTCATGGGAAGGGGGGTGTTTTGGTCCGCCCTTCACGCCCTACCGAGGCCACCAGTTGCCCCCCACGAGCGGCTCTCCAGCACGGCCACAGCCCCAGAAGCACAAGGACTTAATGCAGAACCCAGCAGCTTGGAGCAGAAAAGTGAAAGGACTATGCGTTAATCCAGGCCATCAAGTCTGTCCGGAGGGGAAAGGGTGTTGCCCCATTCGCCCTCTCCTCTCTGGAAAGAAGGATGGCGACCGCATGGGAGCCTTGTGGACAGCAGGTATGAGCCGGGGGTGTGGGGGCAACTAAAACCTCATGGGTCGGGGGGCGTTCCGGTCCGTCCTTCACGCCCTACTGAGGTCACCAGTCGCCCCCCGCGAGCGGCTCTCCAGCACAGCCATGGCCCCAGAAGCACAAGGACCTAATGCAGAACCTGGCAGCTTGGAGCAGAAAAGTGAACGAACTATGCGTTAATCCAGGCCATCAAGTCTGCCAGAGGGGAAAGGGTGTTGCCCCATTCGCCCTCTCCTCTCTGGAAAGAAAGATGGCGGCCGCATGGGAGCCTTGTGGACAGCAGGTATGAGCCGGGGGAGTGGGGGGCGACTAAAACCTCATGGGAAGGGGGGCGTTTCGGTCCGCCCTTCACGCCCTACCGAGGCCACCAGTTGCCCCCCACGAGCGGCTCTCCGGCATGCCATGACTCCAGAACACAGAAACCAATTTCTTAACTATCTGACTTTCAGTAGAAATACTTGCAGGGTCAATAGGTAAAATAGCAGAAATCCAAAACCAACATTTAATTCTTGAACCCAGCTGTAGAAAGCAAATCACTTCACAATGCTTTTTCAGCATGTCTGATTTGGGGGGGTAAACTCTAAATAATAGTGGTGAATCTTTTATTGAAACAATGAATCTAATCAAAGCAGATAAAGTGTTAACTAGAATTCATCTGCCTCACAGGGACGGGGAGGGGTGGGGGTGGGGTTTTATTGGGGTTCTTCATGGTAAAAAATAAGTATTGGTAAAGGGAAATGTGTTTGATATTTGCATGACTGAGACCTAAACCTGAAAGCTTTGTAACCTTTCCCACAGTGATTCAATAAATAAAAAAAAAGAAAAGAAAAAATTAAATAAATAATTAAAAATGTAAAAATTGTATAAGAAGAAGAAATAAAACTATATTCCATTTTGATATATGGAAAGAATTATTCATCTATAAAAATGCAATATATTTGCATTTTAGCTAAAATAATACATAGATTTAATGCAACTCATAAAATCCTTCCAATACTATTAATAAGAAAGTATAGTAAATAAATTGAGGCTTGTATGGAATCTTATGATTCATAAGACACTAAATACCCATCTTCCCGAATTGTCGTACCGTATTTGATAGGGTTCAAATATGGTAACACCTATAAGGGTGATTAGAGGTCTCCCCAAAAACCTCTATCCCTCTCGGAAAGACTGGCAAGCTACCGAGAGTATTCCGCCCGCATGGAAGAGCCTGGCAAGCTATCCGTTGTGTATTCGATATGCCAAAACCAGTAACTACAACTGGTCTCATTCACCTGATCCTGAAGTCTTCACCGACATGGCAGCACTGAGAAGGATGAGAAAGGAGAGGCTGACAAAATCTCAAGGCCGACCGAGGCTGCCACAACGAAGGAAGACAAAAATGATCGTCTGTACTTTCAATGCACGTACGCTAGCATCAGATGCATCCATCGAGGACCTGATGGTACAAGCGCGAATGATCAAGTACGACATCATTGGTCTGACCGAGACAAGAAGGCACGAATCTCACCATGCCGTTTTCGACACTGGAGAAGAATTGTTCCTCGGAACATGCGATAAAAGAGGTGTTGGAGGCGTCGGTGTCCTTGTCAACACAAACTTGGCCAAGAGCATTGATTCATTCGAATGCCTAACAACCCGAATCAGACGTTTACATTTGAATAGATGTGGCTCACTGCCTGCAGTTTCTTGTCTACGCACCAACATCTCATTATGATGAAAGAGAAATCGAGAAGTTCTACATGGAGCTAGAGAAGTTCTATAAAGAAGACCACACCTTCGACAAGATCATTGTGGGTGATTTTAATGCCAAGATAGGACCGAGAAGATCAGCTGAAGAACTTCACATCGGGACTCATGGCCTAGAATGGAACGAACAGGGTGAGAGACTGTCTGAGTTCATCATGTCGACCAAGACCATTCATGGTAACTCACAGTTCCAGAAGGCAGAATCTAAACGATGGACATGGGAGTCTCCCGGTGGACGATTCCACAACGAAATAGACCACATCATATTCAATCGACGGTTTTGCCTGACTGATGTCGCTGTTGTCCCAAAATTTCGAACGGGATCGGACCACCGTCTCCTTCGTCCAAAATTCTACTTCACAGAGCGGGGAGAAAGGGCTGCAAAGTTCAAAAAGAGAACTCCCAGAATGACCACCAACTGGGAACTCTTTGGTACTATTGTGGCAACATGGGAAGATGCTATTGTTGACAACATTGACGAGGAATACGATCGACTGGTTCAGCACCTCCATGAATGTGCGAGGAACGCCAAGAGAGAGATAGCCACAAAGAATCGCCTATCTTCGAAAACTCTTGAGCTAATTCGCCAGCGTGGTTTGGCGCATGCCTCAGGCAACCACAAGCTAACGTCCGAGCTCGCAAAGCAGTGCAGAGATGCGATCAAGGAAGACCTCAAAGAGAGAAGAGCAGAAGTACTAGTAGATGCGGCAGAAGCCGGGAAAAGTATTCATAACGCCCGCCTGTCCTTCGCCAACTACAAGACCAAGATGACTGCCCTCCGACGTCCTGATGGATCCATCACATCCTCCAGAATGGCAATGAAGAAGATTATCCATGACTTCTACTCAAATCTCTTCGATAGCCATGTCCACTTGCCGACATACCAAATTCCACAGGATGGATATGTCGTTCACAACGTTCTCCCTTCCGAAATCC
Organism: Sorex fumeus; assembly: GCF_029834395.1. Classification (NCBI taxonomy): domain Eukaryota; kingdom Metazoa; phylum Chordata; class Mammalia; order Eulipotyphla; family Soricidae; genus Sorex; species Sorex fumeus. The sequence continues at coordinate 26,669,236 of NW_026606072.1, read as the reverse complement.
GACACGCCATTTCTTCGGTAAAGAAACAAACAGCACCCGGCCCAGACAAGGTCAGACCTGAACACCTGAAAAACCTGCCGTCAGTACTCATCAATACACTGGCTCGGCTCTTCACTCGCTACCTGTCTGAATGCAAGGTTCCGTCCCAATGGAAAACCAGCAGGACCGTACTACTGTTCAAAAAGGGAGACATCCATGACATTGGCAACTATCGCCCGATCTGCCTATTGTCTGTCATCTACAAGTTGTTCACTTGAGTCATCCTAAATAGGATTGGCAGAACACTAGATGAAGGACAACCATGCGAGCAAGCAGGGTTCCGCAAAGGATTCAGCACCATCGACCATATCCACACGATAACCAAGCTCATTGAGGTTTCTCGGGAGTTCAAGATGCCGCTCTGTTTAACGTTCATTGATTTAAAGAAGGCCTTTGATTCTGTTGAGACGGAAGTGGTCATTGAAGCCCTAGCCAATCAGGGCATTCAAGCCCAATACATCAGGATCCTCCGTGAGCTGTATTGCGGATTCACTACCAGGATCTCACCATTCTACAAAGAAGTGATCGTTGATGTCAAGAGAGGGGTGTGGCAGGGTGATACCATTTCACCGAAACTCTTCAGTGCCACCCTCGAGAACATCATGCAACGACTGGAATGGGAAGGAATGGGAGTGAAGATAGATGGTCGGCAACTACACCACCTCCGCTTTGCTGATGACATTGCTTAATAACACCAAACATCAGCCAAGCGGCACAAATGCTGGCCGACTTTGACCGTGAGTGTGGAAAGGTAGGACTACAGCTGAATCTTACGAAGACAATGTTTATGAGAAACAGCCTCGTTCCTGACGCCCCACTCGCTCTCAACGGAACGACCATCTCCGAATGCAACAGCTATGTGTACCTAGGTCGAGAGGTCAACATGACAAATGACCTGGCACCCGAGCTGCGCAGGAGGAAGAGAGCGGCTTGGAGCACCTTCAAGAACGTCGAAGAAATAGCTAAGAGGACGAAGAACCTCCGGCTCCGGGCACATCTCTTTGATTCCACTGTTCTTCCTGCATTAACATATGCCTCAGTGACCTGGGCCCTACGCAAACAAGATGAGAACGCTATTCAGGTCTCCCAAAGAAGAATAGAAAGAGTTATGCTTGGAATATCACGTTTCACTCAAATGAGAGAAAGAATCCAGAGTTCTGACATCCGTCGACGATCAAGAATCAGGGACGCTTTCTCATTTGCCAAGGTGTCGAAAATCAGATGGGCGGGTCACGTAATGAGATTTAAAGACGACCGCTGGACTAGAGTTGTTACCGACTGGATTCCACGGGATGTCAAAAGACCGCGTGGCCGCCCACCTACCAGATGGTCAGACTTCTTTGTCAAGATCATGAACGATCGGTTTGAGGCCCTTCATGTTCCCGGAGCGAACAGATGCCATTGGGCTACACTAGCACGCGACAGGGACAAATGGAGACGTTACTGGCGCCCGCTCGAGTAAATCGATGACTAACGGGAAGTTAAGTGAAGTGATTAAGTGTATGGAATCACACACAAAAAAAAACAAACAAAACCCCACAAAGCTAAGGGAATGCTGACAAAAAAGAAAGGAAAATGAAGGAATTGTTTTATCAGACTTCAAATATGCTCCAAGTAACAGCGATTAAAGCTATATGATAGTGAACTGGAAACAGACAATAGGATCAGTAGACTGGAATTGGAAATACAGAAAACAAAGCCACATATATATTTGAATCTATGACAAAAGAGAGAATGACTTGGAGGCCAGAGCAAGAGATAGTGGGTACAGCACAGCTTTGTACACAGCCAACCAGGTTCAATCTCCAGCACCACATATGGTCTTCCACGCCCGCCAGAAGTGGTTTCTGAGCACAGAGCTAGGAGTGATTCCTGAGCACAGGAGTCAGTCCTGAGCACATCTGATGAGACACAGACACAAATTCAAACCCCCCAAAAGTGCTTACAACGGCACCATATATTGTATATAGCACCCTATATGTATATAGCATCTACATGTATATAGCAACTATATATACACACATATATAATCCTATTGTCCTCTTAACTGACCTCCCCGCTGAGATTATATAAATATTGTGAGCTGGATGGGAAATCACGTGCCTGGCATACAGTAGACCTGTGTTAGACACTGGAGAACACACACAGAACACATACACACACACACACACAGGCAACCTACTGGCAGAGAAAGAAGGAAATTGCTTTGTACAGCCTTACTTTATAAGAAACTCCAGTCTACCCTGCTACATGCACAAGAGAACTTGTGTCCAACGTGCAGCTTCATATTAGAAACTCAGTGTACCAACGCAGTGTCGTTTCCGCAAGAGAAACTGTGTCTACATTTCCGAGGGAACCCTAGAAACTCCTTTTGCACTCACTGCTGTTTGGGAGCTGCATTGTTTTCTGGTTTCACTAGCTTGAAAATCAAGCGCGCCCCAGTGCACTGACTGTTCTTTCAGCTCTCAGACCTGCCTCTCCACCACTCTTTGCCCAGTTCTTCAGGTTCCTCCTGCAATTTATCACCTGTGGGGAAAAAATAGTTGTAGACTGACAGGTGCGCACTACAGGAGAGCGCCCATGTCCATTTCACAGAAGATTCCCGAGTCTCAGACTCTGTCTAGGCTGTGCGTCTGATTCCTTCCTTGGACCTTGCTGCGTCCTCCTGCGCAGTCACTTCCCCTGTCCTTAACCCTGTCTCCTCCATTTTCTTCGCCCTTGCTCCATCTCTGTGCGGAGCCTCCATCCCAGCTGTGCCTCCCCACTCTTCACTTCCAAGCCGGCTGACATACCCGGGGACAAGCAAGGAAGGTGCAGAAACACGGAAAACCATCCGGGAGAGCGCCAGGAGTCATCGCGCAGAGAGAAGAGCAAAAGCAAGCCCCGCGCACCTCTGAGCATCTCTGGACCCCACCTGGGAAGGAATTTAAAGGCCTGGAAACTTTCCCTGCAGTCAGTCCCATTGAGGTCTCTGAGTGTCCTGTGGACCGCAGAAGGCGGCACCCACAGCTCGTCCAGGACGTTCACCCCGCCCCAAAGGGCCCTCGAAAATCCGGTCGGTCGGGGCGTGTCCATGCGGAGAGGAGGAAGCGCCGCGTTAGTGGCCCGGGTGTCCCGCCTTAGGAGGTCGTGGCCGTCTTCGCTGTCGTGGTCGGGGCTTGGTGGACAGGCTAACGACCGTGGCTGCAGGGAGAGCTGTGGACTGTGAGCTGCACTCTCAGGTACCGTCGGCCATCCCCCCCCCCCCCCCCCCCGGGATCCCTGCGCTGTGCGGGTTGATGCCGCGACGGGGCGGGCGGAGACCCGGGACCCGGGGCTGGCGGTTCCCGCAGAGACTGGACGCTGCCCGGACCCCCGGCACAGCCGCTGCGGAAGGTTGGACAGCAAACCCCGGGTTACCAGCTCCAGGATCCGAGCCGACTCCAGTACAAAGTAGGAGGGAAGCGCCCCAGGCCCAGCGTCACTGAAGGCGGGGCTGGATGGAGCCAGGGACCGACCTGTCGCCAGCTCCTGGCCTCCCTCAACCCGGGCCTCTGCTGCTGCGTGCTCGCCGCCAACGCCGCCTCCTCCACTGGACACTCCGCCTGCTCTCGGGGGCTTCGTTCTAGGTGGCGCCCCATTGGCCACAGTGCCGGCTCGCTTCTGTGACGCCAGGTGCATTCCGCCAACGCCTGAGTGACGCAGTGAACTGATCCGTGTTCCAGGATTGCAGCGCCCCTTGGCGCTCAGGCTCTCTGGCACCACCCTCTCTGCTGTCCGTAGTCGGAAAGGTCCAACAGGGCCACTGGCCAGAGGATTGGCCTGAGTGACTGGGAAGCTCAGGGAAGCATGTGTGGGGCCGAGATCTGAGTGGGTTAAGGCTTCCTAAGCAAGAGCTTGCTTGCTTTCTTTCTTTCTTTCTTTCTTTCTTTCTTTCTTTCTTTCTCTCTTTCTTTCTCTCTTTCTTTCTTTTTTTGGGGGGGCAGGTGTCACACCTGGAGATGCACAGAGGTTACTCCAGGTTCGTGCACTCAGGAATTACTCCTGGTGGTTGCTCAGGGGACACTATAGGATGCTGGGAATCAAACCTGGGTCGACCTCGTGCAAGGTAAAGTTTCTGTCCTCTGTGCTATCGCTCCAGTCCTACTCACCTGGACTGTCTCCCTGCCCAGTACCTCACTCTCTGGGGACATTCTCTCTTGGCTCTTCCCTGACACTTGGCTTTATCGCCCCCCCCCATTACCCTATCAGTCCAGTGTGACCCCATTGCCTCACACAGTGTCCACACCCACAGAGCAGCACCTATGCTGGAGCAGGGCCTGTTTCTGACTCCCTGCTGGTTTCCCCTGGAGGGGCCCCTACCCCACTGGCATTTTCTGCCACTTTCAGCTTCCCAGCCTGCCCTGGTGGCCAGGGAGCCTCTTGCTTGCTGTGCCCAGCCTGCTTGGGCGTTTCCAGCCTATTTTTACTGCACTGTCTATCTTTCTCCAGTGGTTAGGGACAGCTGGCTGGAGGGCACTGTGATTTCTGAGCACTGGAGACTAGGCTTTTGGACAGCAACAGTACTGGTTTGAGCAATGACAGGGATCACCTTAAACAGACATTTCACTTCACTTGTGTTGTCTCCTGCTGTGATCCCAGGTCCTAGGAAGGGACTGCCTTTTCTGTGTCTCCAGTAGTGCTCTGGTTGGTGACATGTGCTCTGGCAGCTTTGGTTAGGGTCTGGCCTGTATGTTAGAGCTGGTTTTCTCTGTTGTCACTTTTATTTCAAGTGAATGTTGCTGCACCCTGAGGAACCTCAGCTGCCAGTGGCCCAGGCCAGCAGCCCCAGATGCCCAAGCAGACAGATGCAGCCTCCCAGAGCTGCTCTCCTGCCCTGAGAGCAGAGCCCGGCCTGCAGGGGGCATCAGACACTAGGGAATCTCCACAGTGTCTCACTGACTTTTTGCACTGCTTGAGCCCTAGGAGCAGTTTCCCTGGCACTCTGGCTCATATGGTGGGCACCAGGGTTCTCCATTCCCCGCCCCAGACACTTCCACACCTACCTGATTGTGGATAACCCCATAGATCAGAGGTTTCACAAGACACAAATGTGTGTTTGCCCTGTCCCTGTCCTTGGAAAGAGCTGAGACACCAATTAGGAGTGAGTGTACTAGATGGATAATATGAAGTTCTCCCTTGACACAGAAAGGGCCAACCCTGCTGCTTCCCTAGTCAGGGGTTGGGGGTCCCAGGGGGGGTTGCATGCATGGTCAAAAAGCCCCTTAGAATTTTGGTCCCTTGCTCATCACTGAACTACTCTTTCAGATATTCATCTTTGTGATTGTCTTTCCCCTCTTATCCCTCTCAATCTGTCAGGCCGACCTTGTCTCCTGCCACTCTCTCCTTCCTTTTTCCACTGCCTGTCATCCCAACCTGAAAACTGAGATACAGCGGGTGCTGAAGAGTGGGTGCCAATCCAGCAATGCACTAAGTGGGAGGGCACATGTCCCCTGTCAACACCAGGAGCTATTTCTGAATGTGGAGCCAGGAGGAACCCTTGAGCACTGCAGTGTGTGGCCCCAAAACCAAAAAGAAAATATACATTTTTAAAATCAACTAATTTGTATATAGTTGTTTACAATTTATTGCATTCAGTATTCCAACTCCAATTCCATTTAATCACAACACCACCATTATTAAACATGAATTTTTGTAAAAAAGGAATATTTTTTTCCTTTGAAAGATTTGCTTATTACAGGGGAGTTACCAAAGAGAAGGTGATGACAATACCCAATAAGAGAGAGAGAAGAAAAGGGAATGCCCTGCCACAGAGTCAGGGTGAGATGGGGGGAATGGGGGGTGGGAGGGATACTGGGATTCGTGGTGGTAGGAAATAGGCACTAGTGGAGGGATGGGTATTTGATCATTGTATAATTGAAACCCAAGTACAAAAATGTGTAAGTCTGCAATTGTACCTCATGATGTCTCAATATTAAAAAATTTTTAATAAAAAAACGAAAAAGAAGGTGATGAGCAGTTCACCTTTATCATTTTAGAAAGATGATTTGCTTTTCAAATTTGAGTAATCAAGGCAATTACCAAAAATTTAGTTCCACTTTTTTTTTTTGGGAGAGGGGAGATCTAGGATTAGTTTTTGCTAGTATTAAGTCAGCAAATTTGACTTAATTAAACCAAAGATACAAGCAAATTCTAAAATTCACATAAAAGTAACGAAAACAAAGCAAAACTGACCACCCTACCATCTAGCACTGAGCACCCTACTGTCCAGCACTGACCACCCTCTGTTCAGTCATGAAGAAAGCTTAACCCAGAGCCCCACACATAAAAGATTAAGTGTTTTCCCTCACAGCCACATCCCAGACTCAGTGTGATAAAAGTGACCCCAAGGTTAAAAAAAAATCAGAAGGTTTGGCTAGGAGATAAGAGCCTGGCCAGAGAGCGAGCTGTCAGTGCCCCTTGGCACCCCTCAGGTCTTCTGGAAAAATCCTCAAGCACCTCAGGCAGGTGTCCCCCACCGCACACAATCATAATAAAAGAAAGGAATCCTTTACCCCTTTGGGGGTGTTGCCATTCCAGAGGGAACTGTGCCCTACACTGTGAACACAGTCCCCTTGTAGTTCTTAGCACCAGCAGTCCTAGCTTAACCTGCTGCATCTGAAAGAGAAACTTCCTTCCTTGCCAGAGAAACTCACCAATTTGCTGGGAACAGACCTATTAGGGGTGGGGAGATAGAGAGTGGTGAGGTGAAGTGATTGCTCTATCCCTGCTGAACCACACAGTTCATGACCCTGGGTTCCTCATGACTCCCACGACCGTCACCCAGGCACCTCTTGGTGTGACCCCAGAAGAGGACAATATTTTCTATTTAAAATATTGTTTTTCACAGGAGTTTCCAAAAAGAAAAAAGTCTTTTTTAAGTAGAAAAAATATTTTCTTTTAAAATAAATTCTTGTAAGAGGAGTTTCCCAAGAGCAGGAGATGAGTGATTTCCTTTTTCTTCATTTTAGGAAGTTCTTTAGTTTTCATTCTGAGAAGCAAAGGCATTTACAAGAAATCATCTGGATCGACATATTAGGACGGGGGAAGGTTTTGATGTTTTTAAATCAGCAAACTAGTCTTAATTAAATGAAGGAAATAAATTGTAAAATGGATACAAAAGAAATGAAATCAAACCACAAACACCGTTCTCTGAGAAAACCACTGAACAGGATATTTAAGTTGTTTATTTAACAAGAGACTCAGGCATGGTAGCATTCAGAGAGCTGAACCCAGAGCTCCACTGATTAAGTGTTCTTGAGCTGAGCCACATCCCAGATTAAAAGAAATAATAGTGAACCCCAGGTGCGAGGGAACAGGGGTCAACCCAACTCTCCTGGGGCAAGGAAAGCTCTTAAACTCTGCCCCCAAAAAGAAAAGAGGACTGTCCAGGAGATAATTGTGGGGACCTAGAGCAGTCAGTGCCCCTTGGCACCCCTGGGATCTTCTCAAACAGCCCCCAAACTCTGCCTGGTGTGCCCCCCAACAATAACAATATAAAGGAAAGAATCCTGCTGTACTAGTCAGGATGCTTCCATGCCAGAGGGGACTGTGCCCACAAGGAGAACAGAGTCCATGCACAGTTCTTAGCACCAGCCGCCCTACCTTCCCAAGCTCCATCTCAAAGTGCAACTCCCTCTTTGGCAAGGTAAACTCGCCAATTTGCTGAAAACAGACTGAGAGTTAGAAAACACAGAGTAGTCAGGTGGACCCCACCAACACCAGGACCCGGACACTGCATGTGAGGAGTGACTTTGGTGATCCTGGGCATCTTAGGGATGGCCTGACCAGAAATACTACCTTGGTCTCCCCAAGTATAGCTGATAACACACTGGGACCAATCAACTCTAATTGGGAGATTCCCCTGCCCCACCCCCAGGACGTTCATCAAAACCATCTCTGCTGAAAATCACATCTAACAGAAATCCCTGTTGGACAGCCAACTCAGAAGCCCAGCGAAAGGGAAAGTTGGTAAACTGACCCTCTCCTGGGCATGCTGAAGGAAGGAAGGGAGCTGGACTGCAATTCAGGAACCAAACCAGTGATGCTAGCATGGAGGTGGGGCGGGGAGAAGCCCAGCTCCCAAGCATAAGGGCAGGAGCTGTGGAACAATGTAAGCCTGGAAAAGGATCAGAGGTGAAAGTGTTAAAATGCCATGTGTAGATGAAAATGCCTGCAAGTATGAACATCCTCTTGGGGTGGGGGCAGTGTGGAGGGGAGTCTCTATCCATCCAGAAAAGTAAGTTTGCTTATTGTGAAGAAACCTAGATCATTTCTTGCAAATAACTGGGCAAGAAGAATCAAAACTTGGATCTTCTTCCTACCATGTTTGTCAAAGGATTATATTTTAAACCGAAACTTTGCTCTTTCTGGAAAATCCTGGGACATACTCACGTCACAGACCCACCCCTTCATTTTTAATGGATTGCATGTCTTCAGCATGATGTGAGTCTGGGGGGGGAGAGAGCGAGGGTGAGAGTTCCTAGAGGAGGTGAGGCACTTACCCTGAATGGCCCTGCAGGGTACTGGCTGCACTTTTGGCTCCCAGACCACCTCAACTCCTCCTAACTCTCTGCCTTTTGCTTCACAACCCTATTTAGAAGGAACTGACAGAAGAGGAACTTCTTTCAGAGGAACCCTGTGGGTGTAGAATAAATGCCTAACCACCCACGGGTCCCTAACCACCCCAGGCTGAAGTACCCTCACGTTCTTTCATCTCCACAGAAGAGTATGCCGCCCTAGAAATCCATGCATTTTGCACAGATCCTTTTCTTCTTTTCCAGATTCCAAAATCAAAGAGGCACAGTGCAATGAATGATTCCTCTGGGATTGTTTGGCCAGCCCTTGTCTTCCACTCTCTCCTCTCTTTTTCTATTGCCCGTCCTCCCAACCAGAAAATCTAGGTAGAGCAGGTGCTGAAGAGTGGGTGCTGATCCAGCAGTGCACTAAGTGGGAGCGCACAAGTCTGTCCCCGCCCCACCTGCGCCCCCCCCCCCCCAGCGGAAGCACCTCTCCTGGTGCTGATTGACTGTTTCAGTGAATTGCCTAAGTACTTGGATCTGTCTCATCAACTGCAGTCCTCTGCTTGTGGTTTGTGATGCTGTATGAGAACTGCTCAGTCTTAAAGCCTCCAGAAAGATTGAGACAGGTTTTTTCTGTTTCCCCCAGGAGATCCTGTGCTTACAGGGTCCCCATAACTGCAGTCCCAGCAAAGTTCAGGTTAATGGGGGAGGCGATTTTCTAATGCTCCCTAGGAGAGGATCTGGTCAGCAGTGTCAAAGCTCCATAGTGTCACAGCCTGCACTGCACTTGGAGACTCTATCTGGGTTTGACACATAGCAGGGCCCTAAGTGCCCACAACGTGTAGTGTCCCAGGAGGCAGTGGGGTGTTGTGAATGCTTTCAGTCACCCTCTGGTCCCCTGAGTACCGCCAGGAGTAATTCCTGAGTGCAGAGCCAGGTGTAATCCTGTGCATCGCCGGGTGTGACCCTAAAATAAAATAAAATAAAATAAAATAAAATAGCGCTGAAAAGGCTCCTCTACAAGCCAAATGCCCAGACAGTGCTCAGGGGACCGAATAGGATGCTGGGAATCAAACCCGGTCATCAGCATGCAAGGTAAACGGCCTCCCCCTGTGCTATCGCTCCAGTCCCTTTCCACCTCTCTTTGTTCACTTCTTCAGGTCCATACTTCTGATGATCAATGATGGTTCAGGAAAGAAAAGAAGTGGATTTGGCAAGTGGGTGGAAACAATGAAAATGCTTGCAAGCATGAACATCCTCTTGGGGGTGGGGGCGGTGTGGAATGGAATCTAGATCCATTCAGGTGCCTAATGACACACAGGTTCCTAACCACCCCAAGGTGAAGTAGCCTAGCCTTCTTTCAACTCCACAGAAGAGTGTGTTGCCCTAGAAATGTATTTTGCACAGATCTGTTTCCTTCTTTCCCAGGTTTGAAAATCAAAGACGCGTGGTGCAGTGAATGATTCCTCTGGTATAGGTCAGCCAGCCCTTGTCTTCTTCCACTTCCTTCTCGTTCCATTGCCCGTCCTCCCAAACTAAAAAGCTAGGTAGAGCAGCTGCTGAAGAGTGGGTGCCAATGGAACAGTGCACTATGTGGGAGCGCACAAGTCCGCCCCCCCTCGCCCAACTCCCACCTCCTTCCCCTATCACCCCCCGCCATGGAAGCACCTCTCCTGGCACTGATTGACTATTTCAGTGAGCTGCCTCAGTACTTGGATCTGTCTCATCAACTGCAGTGCTCTGCTTGTGGTTTGTGATGCTGCGTGAGAACTGCTCAGTCTTAAAGTCTCCAGGCAGGGTGAGACAGGCCCTTTTGTTTCCCTTAGGAGATTGCTGTGCTGGCAGGGTCGCCATGGCTGCACTCCCAGCAAAGTTCAGGTTAATGGGGAGGCGATTTTCTAATTTTTCTAATGCTCCCTAGGAGAGCATCTGGTCAGCAGTGTCAAAGCTCTGGTTCTACAGCCTGCACTGCACTTAGGGACTCTATCTGGGCCTGGCACCTAGCAGGGCCCTAAGTGCCCACAAAGTATAGTGTCCCAGGAAGCAGTGGGGTGTTGTGAATGCTTTCAGCCACTCTCTGAAACCCTGGTTAGGCTTGAGATCTGGAACATTAGACTAATGAAAATCCCTAGGTGCTGGTCTAGTCGTAGCCACCAGAGACCCAGCTGGGCACCAGATCCTCACCCTCCTGGAAGCAGAAAATCTGTAGGAGAATGAACAGTGACTCCAGGGCCAGAGAGTTCTTGGTGTAGGGCACACAGGGTCTTGAGTCCTGTCCCTTCAGGGTCATTGTCCCCCAAGCTCCTCACCGCACGAACTGGACCTCAGAGTGCCACTGAATGTGCACTAACCTCTCTCCAAATAACTCCAAGAACTTTGGACATTAAGAATAAAATAGTGCAGAGCTAGATCGAGCTATAATACAGCGGACAGGTGGTTTGCCTTGCACAGGACTGACCCGGATTTGACCCCCAGCATCCCATATGGTCCCATGAGTACTGCCAGGAGTATTTTCTGAGTGCAGAGCCAGGAGTAACCTCAGAGCATCGTTGGATGTGACTCAAAAAGAAAAGAAAGAAAAGAAAAAGAAAGAATAAAATAGTGCTAAGAGAGAAAAAATGAATCTGGAGGGGGTCAAATAGAATGAAACAAAACATTCAAACAAAACATTCAAACAAAACGAACATTCAAAGAGTCCAATGATGAGGAGTTTAGAATTGGACAATGGTGAATCCAAACCCAGGTTTGATCCCCAGCAATATGCATGGTCCTCTGAGCCAAACCTCAATGAAGAACCATCCCTTGGCTGACTAATGCTGATAAAACCCTATTGTCCAATCCCCCCTTATTGAGAGTCTGGAATAGGGTCAGTTTGAAGTGATAAAATACCTCCTGTCAATAAAAATGCACGCACGGTCAAAGGGGTTCTTAGAATTTTTGGTTCCTTGCTCATCCCTGATCCACGGGTTTATATATTCTTATCTATGTGCTTGGTCTTCCCCCTCCTTTCCCTCTTGAGCCTTGGGAAGTTTTTCAGCATGTGTAACTCTTTTCTAGGTGACAGTTTTCTAGGACTGTGTAACTGTTTTCTAGGACAGTAGCCCAGTGGCCCCTTGTCCTGCTGCTTTCTGGAAGCTCAATGTCATCAGAGTGTCAGCGCCAATGCCACTGTGTGCTATGGCCCTCGCTGCTGTCAGGACCCTGAGCTGAGCACTGCAGCTTCTTGGAGGAGCCCCTGTCCCCATGGGCTCTGTCACTAGATATATGTTTCCTTGAGTAGTTTTTCCAGGGTGCACACTGGCCTGGAGTCTTCAATGTCCTTTTGACGACCCAAGCTTCTGACTAACTCCTTTTCCCAGGCCTTGGGAGACTTTCATCATAGGAGCTAAGGTTTTTTTTTCAGTTGGTTGTGCCCCAGTCTCTCTGCCCTCCTGTCCCTCTCCCTTATCCTATGTTAGCTGAGGATGGGTTAGCAGGTGGTTTTGGCGGGTGCCAGTTTTGTGTTTTCTGTATCTGTGTCTCAGGGGCTGTTTCCAGAGGCTGGATTGCTGCTTGCACAGTTTCTCTCAGCCCCTCAAGGAGCACTAGCCTGAGGTGGGTCCCTGGTGCCCAGGGCTGCTTACTCCTGCACCCAGTTGGCCTAGGAAGTGGCGGAACTGTGTTTTGTGCTTGTTGGTGAGGAAGGCTTTACTATCAGCAGCTGTGGGACAGGATGCTGGTCAGGATAGGCCCCAGTGAACTCATTTCCTGCCTACATTGAACTGCAATAGCTCTGTTTGTGTGTGTGTGTGTGTGTGTGTGTGTGTGTGTGTGTGTGTGTGCCTACCGTATTTCATCGTATAGATGCAGCTTTACTTAAAAGTAATGACACAGTTGTATCATATTAGGCTCACATCCCACTATGGCGCCCCATTCCTCAGAGATCTAAAATCTGCCTGATTTCATTGGCTTTCCCTCTTTCCACTACAGGTCATCCAGTACTGTTTTATTTTAAATGTGTAGTTTTAAATCAGTCACGCTTCTTCAGTATACTTATATTTTCAATTAGTGTTACAAAAAAAATTTTTTTGGCCAAAAGCTAGTACCACAGGAAAGGCTCTTGCTATGCACAGGGCCAACCATGCTCACTCCCTGTCTACTTATGGTGTTTGAGCCAATCCAGTGAGCATTTCCACACAGTTGGTAAAAATAGCAGCCCACCCTGTAGCCCTCTCCCATTCCAAGGATCAGGTTATATACTTCCTTATTTTCAACTCTTCTGGAAATTTTTGAATTTTGTTTTGTTTTGTTTTGGGGCCACACAGGGTATGCTCAGTATTTACTCCTGGATCTGTGCTCAGGATGATGCTCAGGCATTCTCAGGAGACTCTATGTTGTGCTAGGGACTGAACATTTGCAAATCAAGAACTCTAGGAACTGTACATTGTTTCCAGACCTGAAGTGTACTTTTATATACTGATTGGATCTCTGAAGTCTTTGTAGAGGAAGTGTCTATTAGGTCCCCCCAACTCTTCTTTGGTGGGGAAAAACTTCCCACTTGGCTGTGCTCAGAGAATATTTCTGGCTTTGTGCACATAGGTCACCCCTCCTCTTCTCCGTATATTGTGATGGAGATTGAACTCTAACCCCAAGAGTCCTATAGAGGATATTGAGTATGGTGTGACTTGAGAGACAGGAATCTAATTTCTCTCTCTCTCCCTCTCTCTCTCTCTCTTGCCTTGGGGACGTGATTCATGTGGCTAAGCAGTTTTCCCAGCATCATCTCTTGATAAGGCTTTCGCTGATCCATTTCATACTTGTAGCTTTTGGCAGACAGTGCAATAACACAGAGGTTAGGGCCTGTCTGTCTAAGGAGTAGCCCAGGTATAATCCTCGGACTCTAGGTGGTGCCCCAAGGAGTGACTCCTGAAAGCAGAGCCAGGATTATGCCCTGCGCCATGCCTGGTGTGGCCATGAAAGTCAAACAAAAATACACATACATGTACCTCCTTTGTCCAAGGAGCTGCTATAATATTACCTGTTCATAAAGGTGAGGATCTGTCACTGTGCTCTCAATTTCTTTCATTGATCTGAGAGTTTGCTTTTCTCCAGTAGCACACATTCTGGGTCACTTTAGCTTAATAAAATAATTTAATTTGGGGGAAAACTGGACCGGAGCCATAGTTTAGGAGGTAGGGTGTTTGCCTTACACACCGCCATTTGGGTTTGAGCCTTGGTATCTCATATAGATCCCTGAGCCCTGCCAGGTATAACCTCTGAGTGTAGAGCCAGGAGTAAAACCGGAGCACTGCTGGGTGTGACCCAAGACACAGAAAGGTAAAAGAAATGGGGAGAAGAAAGCCTCACATGTTTCTTCCCCTGACTCCCCTGGTATAAGTGGGGAAGAAGAAGGATTACTCTCTGTATATTATATTTCAATTTGGGTGGGGGCATACCTACCAATGTTCGGGCTTATTCCTGGTGGTTTTCAGCGAACTATAGTGATGTCAGAGTTTGAACTGAGCTCAGCAGTTGTAAGCAAAACTTTAAAACATTATTAAAATATATAAAGCAAGAGTGTCCTAAGAGATGTTGCACAGAGAAGGGCTTTACCCTTCCACAGAGTCACCTGGGTTCCAACCCCAGCATTCCATATGGTCTCAAGAGCCTGCCAGGAGTGGTTCTGAGTGCTGACCCTGAAGTTAACCCCAGGAGTCAACTGCTGTGTATGGCCCCAAAACTTACAAAATAAGTAAAATCTAAAGAATATGTAAAAAAACAGAATAAAAGTTATTCCATGTTGATAAGTCCCACTAATGGTGCTGGCAAAATTACAGCACCCAGACCCTAGCATGCAGTGCTGAAGAAGAAAGTGGATTACACTCTAACTCTTATATAAAATCAAATGAATGGAGAGAAAATACCTGGATGTTAAGACTTGAAACCATCAAACAAAAGACCACAGGTGAAATGACCAGATGTGTGACATCAGCTTCAGAGATGTCTTTAGAGTCTAAACTGCAGTGGCTAGTGTGGAGAAAGCTAAACTAGTTGATTGGGACTAATCAAAATACAAGCTGCTGTAGCTGAAGGAAATCTTAGCAGAAAAAAAGGTTAATAAATGGTAGGAAATATTCGCAAGTAACACATCTGAGAAGAGCTTACTATCTAAGGTATAAATAGAACTTGTGTAACTGAACAATAAAACAAGAACCCAATTGAAAAGGTATGGCCAGAGCAATAGCCCTGCAGGTCTGGCACTTGCCCTGCACCCGGCCAAAAGAGATTAATTTCAGGCACCATGGATAGTCCATTGTGGTGCCAGGAGTGATCCTAGATCACAAAGCTGTAAAGAAGTCCTGAGTACCACAAGGTGCAGCCCCAACCTCATCCACCCCCAATGTTCAGATGAAACCGGAGATACAGTACAGTGGATAGGGTGTTTGCCTTGTACATAGTCTATTGGGTTTCATCTCTGGCACCAAATATGGTCCCCTCAACTCCACCTGGAATATATATATATATACACACACATATATATAAACATATATACACACATGTTAAACATATATATATATAGAGAAAGATGGAGAGAAAGAGAGAGCGGGATAGAGAGTGCTCAGAGCTCAGTGGACAGCACAAAAGTACATGCCTTGCATACGTTAAACTCTGTTAGATACTGGATACACATATGCATATATTATTGCAAGGAAAGAAGGAAAAGGTGGTGGTGGATGCCAGAAACCCAGCACTGAAATAGAATCTAGCAAGGAGCTTCAAGTTGCATGAATTTCCAAACATCATATATATATATATATATGTGTGTGTGTATATATATCATATATATGTATATATGTGAATATGTATATATATATACATTTATAGAACTGCACTGTGCACTGACCTCCTGTTATTCATCGATTTGCTGGAGCAGGCACCGGTAAGGTCTCAACAAATTGTGAGACTTGTTGTTACTGCTTTTGGCATATCCAATACGTCATGAGTAGCTTGCCAAGCTTTGCCGTGTGGGTGAAATACTCTCGGTAGCTTGCCGGGCTTTCTGAGAGGGGCTGAGAAATCGAACCCATGTTGATTGCATGCAAGGCAAACACCTTACCCTCTGCGCTATGGCTCCAGCCCATATACATTTATATAACAAAGAAATTGCAAAAAAAATCTAACATTGTATTTAACATTTATTGATCATGTACTGTTTTCTAGACATGTTGTAATACAGTGCTCCATCAAATATAAAAAGCAAAAACCAACCAACAGAAGTAGAAACAGTACCTGTTCTAAATTCCCCTTTCTTTGGAGGGTTAGGCCACTTTCTGTTTTTTCAGTTTTGTTCTTCTTGTTCCTCACCTAGAGAGAGGTGGTCAGGGCTAACTCCTGTGTTTGGGGATCACTCTGGCAGGTAGTGGAGGTGGGGAACATCACATGGGAGTGCCTGGATGTCCAGGTGTCAGGACTCCTGCAAGGTGAGCACCTTATCCATTTTCTGTTTTTCCAGCCCTAGGGTTAAAGGCATTGATTGCTCCAGGGGTAAGAATGAGATATGCCTTGTAACACCCCTCACCCAACCACCCCCTCCCCCCAGACTGGACAGACACCAAAGCATAAGACTGGAGATCAGGAAGAGCATAGCAGGCAGGCTGTAGCCCAAGAAAAGTGAGGAAGGTCGGTGCATGTGGGGGAGAGGAAGATACTTTTGAGACTGGAGAGACCGTAGAGCAGGTAGGCACCTGCCTTGGATTGTAATCAACTGAGATACTTGAGAAAAGTGTTATGAGCCCAGGAGGAGCCCAGGGGGAATGAGCACCAGATCCTCCCAGTGGGCACAAGCCTGTGGCACGAATTGATGCTTGGCTATCAGAAGGGCCAAGGGAACCTTAGCCCTCTGCGAGTCACTTTGATGCCAGTCTGAAAAATGACAGGTCAGGAAAGGCACTGCAGTTCGAACCAGAAAATGAAGCCAGCATCAACTTATTCATCCCACAAGAGAGAAATCTGGTCTTGGACGCTGGTGTGATGCCCACACCATCTGGTGCTGCTGCTAAAAGTGATGGCCCCCTGCAAATAAGAGTTCCTCCCCATCTAAGGACTGGTCCAGGGCATAGGGACTGTGATCTTAAGGGGACTGCAGAGAGACTCTCTTCTATGCTTTGTGGGGGGGGGGTAGGGTCTGGAAAGGAGGAAGGTGCCCATGAAGACCTCGCCTGCTGGGATAGATGGACAAAGAGCTGCTGAGAGAAAGCACAGTGGCCTCAGCTGCCAGAGGCCTGTCAGAAACCTTAAGCCCTGTTGACCAGCCCCAGCCCCCCAAGGCCCTACTAGGTCCGTAGAGTCCTGGCAGCAGAAATCTGTAGGAGAATGAACAGTGCTTAAAGGGCCAGAGTGAGATTTAGGTGTGTGGAAATTCAGATTTTGAGCCCTGAGGATTCAGGGTCATTGTCCCCCAAGCAGCACCCAGCAGGGACTAGAGTTCTGAGCATCACTGGTTGGGCACCACCCTCTCTCCAAATAACTCCAAGAACTTTGGACATTGAAAATGAAATAGTGCCAAGACATTTTGGATTGGGGGGAGGGGGAGTTGAGTAGAACAAAATAAAATAAAGATTAATATATTCCAATGATGAGGAGCTGGAGAATTAGAAAACAGAATAAGGGGAATCTGAACCCGGCTTTGATCCCCAGCAGGATACCCAGCATTGTATATGGTTCCCTGAACCCTACCTGCAGAACCAGAAATAAGACTGAGCTCTGCGGGTGGGGGTTGAAAAATCACAAATCACAAAATCACAAATCATCCTGTTAGTCGTCGATTGCCTCGAGCAGGCCCCAGTAATGTCTCCTTCATCCTAGCCCTGAGATTATATTCAAGGCTCTTTAGGAGAATGAGACCCATCATTGTTACTGGTATTTGGCATATTGGGTACGCCACGGGGAGTTTGCGAGACTCTGTCGTGTGGGCAGGCTACATTCGGTAGCCTGCCAGTTTGTCCAAAGTAGGAATGAGATAATAAGATGTCATAATAAGATAATAAAGAGTGGTTCTTATAGTCTCTGAGTCTTAGCCGTTGATGGGATTATATGGCGCCAGGGGGCCAGTTGGTGAGTGTGACCCCTGCCTACTGGAATTTGGAGGATCTGGGTGGAGGATGCTCGGCCCAAATCCAAGTAGGCTTGGAGATCTCGGCCCCAGAACCCGCGTGACTTTGTCCCTCTGCCAGTACCTTCATGTGTGCGGAGAGTGGTCTCATCATGGTGGTGGCTGGTCCTGGAGGTCTTTTGCTGCCGGAGCCCTGGTCAGGGCGGGGAGGAAAGCTCAATCCGCTCCCCTCCAAGGGGCCCTGGCGGCGAGGACAGTCATGCGCGGGGGGCAGGAGACTGCACTGTTCTCTTCTGGGAGCTGGTTTTTATAGTCTCTGAGTCTTGGCCGTTGATGGGATTAATAAATTTTCAATAATATTGGTGGCAAGTGGACGTAGCTATTAAAGAGATCTGAGTAGAAGTCATGAATAATCTTATCCATTGCCCTTCTGGAAGATGTGATAGATCCATCATGATGTCGGAGGGCAGTCATCTTGGTTTTGTAGTTGGTGAAGGACAGGCGGGCATTACGAATGCTTTTCCCAGCTTCTGCCGCATCTACCAGTACTGCTGCTCTCCTGTTTTTGAGGTCATCCTTGATGGCTTCTCTGCACTGTTTTGCCAGTTCGGATGTTCGCATACCACATACCACATGATGGAGATGTCGTTCCCAATGTTCTCCCTTCCGAAATCCAACATGCCATCTCGTCGGTAAAGAAACAAAGAGCGGGAAAGAAAGATGGCGACCGCACGGGAGCCTTGTGGAAAGCAGGTTTGAGCCGGGCTCGGGGGAGCGGCGGGGACCTCATGGGAAGGGGGGCTTTGTGGGCCATCCCCCACGCCCCACCGAGGTCGCCAGCTGCCCCCCACGAGCGGCTCTCCGGCACGGCCACGGCCCCGGAGGCACAAGGACTTAGCACAGAGAACCAGCCGCTTGGAGCAGAAAAGCAGATGGACTTGTGTTGAACCGCGCCACCAAGCCGGCCCGGAGGGGGAAGGGCGTTGACCGGCCCGCCCGCTCCTCTCTGGAAAGAAAGATGGCGGCCGCACGGGAGCCTTGTGGAAAGCAGGTTTGAGCCGGGCTCGGGGGAGCGGCGGGGACCTCATGGGAAGGGGGGCTTTGTGGGCCGTCCCCCACGCCCCACCGAGGTCGCCAGCTGCCCCCCACGAGCGGCTCTCCAGCACGGCCACGACTCCAGGGCACAGAAACCAATCTCTTAACTAGCTAACTTTTAATAGAAATTCTTCCAGGGCCAATAAGTAAAATAGCAGAAATTCAAAACCGCGCGGCTGCTATCGCGGCCGCGCGACATCACTCTATTCTTAAACCAAGTTGTAGAAAGCAAATCATTTCACAACGCTGTTTCAGCATGTCTGATTGTGGGGGGTGGGTCGTAAACTCTAAACAATAATTGTGCATCTTCTATCGAAATAATCTATCTAGTCAAAGTAGATAGAGTATTAACTAGAACTCATCTGCCTCACAAGAATTGGGAGGGGTGGGAGGTGGGGGTCTATTGGGGTTCGGGGTTAAAAATGAGTATTGGTAAAGGGAAATGTGTTCGGTATCTACATGACTGAGACCTAAACCCGAAAGCTCTCTAACTTTTCCCACAGTGATTCAATAAATAAATAAATTAATTAAAAGGTAAAGGTAAAGGCCCTCCCGTTGATCGTCGATTTGCTCGAGCGGGCCCAGTAACGTCTCCATTGGAGACTTTGTTGTTACTGTGTCTGGCATATCGAATACTCTCGGTAGCTTGCCGGGCTCTCCGAGAGGGGCGGAGGAATCGAACTCGGGTCGGCCATGTTGGCCGCTTGTAAGGCGAACGCCCTACCCGCTGTGCTATCACTCCAGCCAAAATGATGGTGAAAGAGCTCGAGCGGGCCCAGTAACGTCTCCATTGGAGACTTTGTTGTTACTGTGTTTGGCATATCGAATACTCTCGGTAGCTTGCCGGGCTCTCCGAGAGGGGCGGAGGAATCGAACTCGGGTCGGCCATGTTGGCCGCTTGTAAGGCGAGCGCCCTACCCGCTGTGCTATCGCTCCAGCCTGGTGTGTCAGGATGGCCGAGTGGTCTAAGGCGCCAGACTCAAATAAATAAATTATAAAAAAAAAAAGAAAGAAACAAAGAGCACCTGGCTCAGACAAGATCAGACCTGAACACCTGAAGAACTTACCATCAGTACTCATCAATACATTGGCTCGGCTCTTCACATGCTACCTGTCTGAATGCAAGGTTCCATCCCAATGGAAAACCAGCAGGACTGTACTACTATACAAGAAAGGAGACATCCACGACATTGGCAACTATCGCCCAATCCGCTATTGTCTGTCATCTACAAACTATTCACTCGAGTCATCCTGAATAGGATTAGCAGAACACTAGATGAAGGACAACCATGTGAACAAGCTGGATTCCGAAAAGGATTCAGTACCATCGACCATATCCACATGATTACTAAGCTCATTGAGGTTTCTCGGGAGTTCAAGATGCCGCTCTGTCTAACGTTCATTGATTTAAGGAAGGCCTTTGATTCTGTTGAGACGGAAGCGGTCATGGAAGCCCTAGCCAATCAGGGCGTACAAACTCAATACATCAGGATCCTTCGTGAGCTCTATTGCGGATTCACTACCAAGATCTCACCATTCTACAAAGAAGTAATCATCCATATCAAGAGAGGGGTTCAGCAGGGTGATCCCATTTCACCAAAACTCTTCAGTGTCACCCTCGAGAACATCATGCGACGACTGGAGTGGGAAAGCATGGGAGTGAAGATAGATGGTCGGCAACTACACCACCTCCGCTTTGCTGATGACATCGTTCTAATAACACCAAACATCAGCCAAGCAGCACAAATGCTGAACGACTTTGACCATGAATGTGGAAAGGTCGGACTACAGCTGAATCTTACGAAGACAATGTTTATGAGAAACAGCCTTGTTCCTGATGCTCCATTCGCTCTCAACGGAACCACCATCTCCGAATGCAACAGTTATATATACCTAGGTTGAGAAATCAACATGATGAATGACCTGGCACCTGAGTTGCGCAGGAGGAAGAGAGCGGCTTGGAATGCCTTCAAGAGCAGTGAAGAAATAACTAAAAGGACAAAGAACCTCCAGCTACGAGCACATCTCTTTGATTCCACTGTTCTTCCTGCATTAACATATGCCTCAGAGACCTGGACCCTAGGAAAACAGGATGAGAATGCTATTCGGGTCTCTCAAAGATGAATCGAAAGAACTATGCTTGGAATATCACGATTCACTCAAATGAGAGATAGAATCCGGAGTTCTGATCTTCGTCAACGCTCAAGAATCAGGGACGCTGTCTCATTTGCCAAGACATCAAAAATCAGATGGGCTGGACATGTAATGAGGTTTACAGACAACCGCTTGACTAGAGCCATTACTGATTGGATTCCATGGGACATCAAAAGATCACGTGGATGCCTACCTATAAGATGGTCAGACTTCTTCATCAAGACCCTAAATGATCGGTTTGAGGCTCTGCATGTTCCTAGAACGAACAGATACCATTGGGCTTTGCTAGCACGCAACCGGGATGAATGGAGACGAGACGTTACTGGCACCCGCTCGAATAAATCGATGATTAACGGGGATTAAGTGATTAAGTGATTAAGTGAATATTGGTGGAAGGGGGGAGCAGAGAGATACCACGGCAGGTAAGACCTTTCTTTTGCATGTAGACAAACCAGGTTCAATCCCAGGCATTCCAAATGGTCCCCTGAGCACCTCCAGGAGTGATTTCTTCTTCTTCTTCTACTTTTTTTTTTTTTGCTTTTTGGTATTTGGGTCACACCCAGCAAAGCACAGGGGATACACCTGGCTCTGCATTGAAGAATTTCTCCTGGTGATGCTCGGTGGACCATATGGGATGCTGGGGGGTTCGAACCCAGGTCGGCCGAGTGCAAAACAAACGCCCTACCCCCTACCCACTATGCTATCTCTCCAGCCCCCAGGAGTGATTTCTGAGTGTAGAGTCAGGAGGAACCCCTGAGCACTTCAGTGTGTGGCCCAAAAGCCAAAAAGAAAATATACATTTTTAAAATCAACCAGTTTTTATATGGTGATTCACAATATATTACATTCAATATTCCAACACCAATCCCACCACCATTGCATCAGCCCACCACCATCATTAAATATGAATATTTATAAAAAGGAAAATTTTTTGCTCTGAAATTTTTGCTTATTACAGGGGAGTTTCCAAACAGTAGGCCATGAGTCGTTCCACTTTATCATTTTAGAAAGGTGGTTTATGTTTCCAGTATGAGTAATAAAGATATTAACCAAAAAATCTAGTTCCCCTTTTGGGAGGAGGGGATCTAGCATTAGTTATTGCTAATGTTAAACCAGAATATTTCACTTAATTAAATAAATTCTAAACTTCACATAAAAGACATTAAAACAAACCAACAACACCAGCAGCTGAGAAAACTACTGAGCAAAACATATAATTTATTTACATTTCTAATGAACATGGTGGCCATTCAGGAAAGCAGAACCCAGAACCCCACACAAAAGGTTAAGAGTTCTCCCTCAAAGTCACACCCTAGGCTCAAAGACATAAAAGTGTCCCCAGGTTAAATAAAAAAAGGGGGGAAGGAAGGATGCACAAGGAAATAATCAGACAGTGCCCCTTGGCACCCCGACGTCTTCTGGAAAAATCCTCAAGCTCTTTGTCTCCCATCACACACAATCATAATGAAAAAAAGGAATCATCTACCCCAAGTGGGGTGCAGCTGACACAGTGGAGATTGTAACTGCACTGGGAACACAGTCCCTGTTCAGTTCTTTGCACCAGCAGTCCTAACTTCACCTGCTGCATCTCAAAGAGAAACTTCCTTCCTGGCCAGAGAAACTCACCAATTTGCTGGGAACAGACCTATTGGGGTGGGGAGATAGAGAGTGGGCAGGTGCAGTGATTGTTCTACCCCCGCTGGACCCCCAGTTCATGACCCTGGTTTCCTCATGACTCCCACCACCATCACCCAGGCACTGATTGGTGTGACCCCAGAAGAGGACATTATTTTCTATTTAAGATATTGTTTTTTACAAGGAAGTTTCCAAAAAAGGAAAAAAATCTTTTTTAATGAGAAAAAATATTTTCTTTTAAAATAAATGCTGTAATGGGGAGTTTCCAGAGTGCAGGAGATGAGTGATTTCCTTTTTACCGTATTAGGAAGGTCTTAAGTTTCCATGCTGAGAAGCAAAGGCATTTGCAAGAAATGATCTGGTTCTACATTTTAGGGTGGGGAAAGTTAGCACTGGTTTTTCTGTTGTTAAATCAGCAAACTTGTCTTAATTAAAAGAAGGAAACAAATTCTAAAATGGAGAAAAAGAAATGAAAACAAAGTACAAACACCAATCCCTGAGAAAATCACTGAAAGGGATATTTAAGTTGTTTATTTCGTGAGGGACTCAGGCATGGTGTTATTCAGAGAGCTGAGCCCAGAGCCCCACTGTTTAAGAGTTCTCACTCTGACCCACACATCCCAGATTTAGACCCGGGGTCAATCCAGCTCTTCTGGGTCAAGGCAAGCTCTTAAAGCTCCAAAAAATCCAAAAGAAAGGACTGACCAGGAAATAACTGTTGGACACTAAAGCAGTCAGTGTCCCTGGCACCCCTGGAATCTTCTCAAACAACTCCCAAACTCAGCCGGTTGTGCCTCCCACAATAATAAGAAAAGAAAAGAATCCTGCCCCACTGGTGGGGATGCTGCCATGCCAGAGGGGTGTGCCCACAAGGTGAACAGAGTCCACACACAGTTCTTAGTACCAGCCACCCTTGCTCCATTTCAAAATGCAACTTCCTCCTTGGCCAGGGAAACTCGCCAGTTTGCTGAAAACAGACTGATTGGGGGGGTGAGAAATCACAGAGTAATCAGGTGTGATGCCACCAACACCAGGACCTGGACACTGCATGGGAGAAATGACCTTGGTGGTCCCAGGCACCTTAGGGATGGCCTGACCAGAACTACCACCTTGACCTGGCCAAACACAGCTGATAACACCCTGGGGGTCACTCAACTCTAATTGGGAGGCACCCCTGCCCCACTCCAAGACATCCATCAGGACTATCTCTGCTGAAAATCAAATATAACAGAAACCCCGGTTGGATAGCCAACAAGAAGCCCCGCTAAAGGGAAAGTTGGTAAACTGATCCTGTCTATTGCCAGCCTCTCCTGGGTATGCTGAGGGAAGGAAGGCAGCTGGGCTGCAATTTAGGAAATAAAGCTGTGAAGCTAGCACAGACCGGGGAGGTGAGAAGTCCAGCTCCCAAGGCTTGGGGCAGGAGCTGTGGAACAATGAGAGCCTGGAAAAGGATCAGAGAGTAGAGTGTTAAAATGCCACCTCTAAATGAAAATGCCTGCAAGCACGAACATGGGGGGAGGGGCGGCGGCGGCACGGAGGGGACTTTCCATCCATCCAGGAAAAAAAAAAAACTTTTGCTTATTGCGAAACCTAGATCATTTCTTGTAAATAACTGGGCAAGAAGAATCGAAACTTAATCTTCTTCCTAAAATGTTTGTCAAATGATTCATGATTATATTTGTACCAAAACTCTTCCCCTTGTGATATATTCATGTTGCAGTCCCACCCATGAGATCAGCTGATGATAGTGTTTGAAGAGATAGAGAGAGAGACAGAGAGAGAGAGAGACAGAGAGAGACAGAAACAGAAACAGAGACAGACAGAGACAGAGAGGCAGAAAGGGAGATGGAGAGAGACAGAGTTCCTAGAGGAGGGAGAAGGAGACAGAGTTCCCAGAAGAGGTAAGGCATTTATCCTGCAAGCCCCCATGGGGCACTGGCTGTGCTTCTGTCTCCCCTGCCACCTCAATTCTTCTAGCTCTGCCTTCCTAAGGCAGCTTTGTCTTCTTCTTTGGCAGGCTAATCGAGTGGGTATAGAGGGAGTGTCGGGTTACCGGAGTGCCTATCGACCTGGTCCTTAGGGAACCCGTGCTAAAGTGGCCGCGCAGTTTTTCATCTTTACAGAATGGTGCGTGTTGCCCTAGAAACCTGTGTCCTTTTGTAGTGTTGTTTCCGAGTTTCCCAAACTTGAAAATCAAAAACGCACTGTTCCATGGCTCTTCTGCTATTGATCAGTCTGCCGGACGATCAAAACAGCGATTC
The DNA here is from genome assembly GCF_029834395.1 of Sorex fumeus. Lineage (NCBI taxonomy): Eukaryota > Metazoa > Chordata > Mammalia > Eulipotyphla > Soricidae > Sorex > Sorex fumeus. The sequence goes on along the minus strand of NW_026606072.1, from coordinate 26,644,421 downwards.
TCTGTCTCCACGAGGGAGAGGCAGAATCGCAGTTTCTGGGTCTCCCCGCCCAGGGAGAGGCGGAAACGGCGTTTCTCGGTCGCCCAGACGACGAAGACAGAAGCAGCGTTTCTGGTGGGAGAGGCCGGTTCTCAGCCGCCAGGAGGAGGGAGAGGCAGAAACGCTGTTTCTAAGCCTGAGAGGCAGAAACGATCTTTTCTTGATCCCCGCGACGAGGAATGGGCAGAAACGCTGTTTCTAGGCGGGAGAGGCAGAAACACCATTTCTCGATCCTTTCTCGATCTTTCCCCATTCTTTCTCGATCTCAGCAATGAGGATTGGGCAGAAACGCCCTTTCTAGGCGGGAGAAGCAGAAACGCTGCTTCTCTTGGAGAGGCAGAAACGCCATTTCTCGGTCATTTCTCGATCCTTTCTCCATCGCAGCGAGGAGGGGTAGGCAAAAACGTGATTTCAAGGCGGGAGAAGCAGAAAAGCTGTTTCTCGGAGTGAGAGGCAGAAATGGCGTTTCTCGATCGTTTCTCGATCGATGGCAGCGAGGATGGATGGGAAGAAACACCGTTTCTAGGCAGGAGAAGCAGAAACGCTGTTTCTTTTCTAGTGAGAGGCAGAAATGCTGTTTCTCTATCGTTTCTCGACAGATAACAGAGAGGAGAGATGGGCAGATACGCCATTCCTAAGTGGGAGAAGCAGAAACGCTGTTTCTCAAATTGAGAGGCAGAAATGGTGTTTCTAGATCTTTTCTCAATCATTTGTCAACAGATCCAAGCAAAGAAGGATGGGATACGTCTTTCAAAGCGGGACAAGCAGAAACGCTCTTTCTCAGACTGAGAGACAGAAATGCCACTTCTCGAACGTTTCTCTATCGTTTCTCAACAGATCAAGAGAGGAGGGATGGGCAGATACACTGTTTCTTTCAAAGTGAGAGGCAGAAATACTGTTTCTCAATCGTTTCTAAACAGATCGCAGCGAAAATGGAGGCGCAGGTACACGGTTTCTAGGCGGGAGAAGCAGAAACGCTGTTTCTCTCGGACTGATAGGCAGAAGTGTCCTTTCTGGATCGTTTCTCTATCCTTTCTCAACAGATCAAGTGAGGAGGGATGGGATACACCATTTCTAAGCAGGAGAAACAGAAACGCTGTTGCTCTCGGACTGAGAGGCAGAAATGCCCTTTCTCCATCGATCATTTCTCTATCATTTCTCAACAGATCGAGTGAGGAGGGATGGGATACCCCGATTCTAAGCAGGAGAAACAGAACCGCTGTTTCTCTCGGTCTGAGAGACAGAAATGTTGTTTCTCTCCGATTGAGAGGCAGAAATGCCCCTTCTGGATCTTTTCTCTATCGTTTCTCAACAGATCATATGAGGAGGGGTGGGATATGCCGTTGTTTCTAAGTAGGAGAAACAAACGCTGTTTCTCTCGGACTGAGAGGCAGAAACGATGTTTCTCTCGGACTGAGAGGCAGAAATGCCCTTTCTGAATCATTTCTCTATCATTTCTCAACAGATCGGACGAAGAGGGATCGGATACGCCGTTTCTAAGCAGGAGAAACAGAAACGCTGTTTCTGTCGGAGTGAGAGGCAGAAATGGTGTTTCTCTCGGACTGAGAGGAAGAAATGCCCTTTCTGGATCGTTTCTCTATCGTTTCTCAACAGATCAAGTGAGGAGGGATAGGATACACCGTTTCTAAGCAGGAGACACTGAAACGCTGTTTCTCTTGGACTGAGAGGAAGAAATGCCCTTGCTTGATCGCTTCTCTATCGTTTCTCAACAGATCGGACGAGAAGGGATGGGATACGCCGTTTCTAAGCAGGAGAAACAGAAACGCTGTTTCTCTTGGACTGAGAGGAAGAAATGCCCTTTCTGGATCGTTTCTCTATCGTTTCTCAACAGATCGGACGAGGAGGGATGGGATACCCCGATTCTAAGCAGGAGAAACAGAAAGGCTGTTTCTCTCGGAGTGAGAGGCAGAAATGGTGTTTCTCTCGGATTGAGAGGCAGAAATGCCCCATCTGGATCTTTTCTCTATCGTTTCTCAACAGATCGAGTGAGGTGGGATGGGATACGCCGTTTCTAAGCAGGAGAAACAGAAACGCTGTTTCTCTCGGACTGAGAGGCAGAAACGGTGTTTCTCTCCGATTGAGAGGCAGAAATGTCCCACCTGGATCTTTTCTCTATCGTTTCTCAACAGATCATATGAGGAGGGGTGGGATATGCCGTTGTTTCTAAGTAGGAGAAACAAACGCTGCTGTTTCTCTCGGACTGAGAGGCAGAAACGGTGATTCTCTCGGACTGAGAGGCAGAAATGCCCTTTCTGAATCCTTTCTCTATCGTTTCTCATCAGATCGGACGAGGAGGGATGGGATACACCGTTTCTAAGCAGGAGAAACAGAAACGCTGTTTCTCTCAGAGTGAGAGGCAGAAATGCCCTTTCTGGATCGTTTTTCTATCGTTTCTCAACAGATCAATTGAGGAGGGATGGGTTACACCTTTTCTAATCAGGAGAAACAGAAACGCTGTTTCTCTCGGACTGAGAGGAAGCAGTGCCCTTTCTGGATCGTTTCTCTATCGTTTCTCAACAGATCAAGTGAGGAGGGATAGGATACACCGTTTCTAAGCAGGAGACACTGAAACGCTGTTTCTCTTGGACTGAGAGGCAGAAATGCCCTTTCTGGATCGTTTCTCTATCGTTTCTCAACATATCGGACGAGGAGGGATGGGATACGCCTTTTCTAAGCAGGAGAAACAGAAGCGCTGTTTCTGTCGGAGTGAGAGGCAGAAATGCCCTTTCTCCATGGATCGTTTCTCTGTCGTTTCTCAACAGATCGAGTGAGGAGGGATGGGATAAGCCGTTTCTAAGCAGGTGAAACAGAAAGGCTATTTCTCTCGGACTGAGAGGCAGAAACGGTGTTTCTCTCCGATTGAGAGGCAGAAATGCCCCTTCTGGATCTTTTCTCTATCGTTTCTCAACAGATCATATGAGGAGGGGTGGGATATGCCGTTGTTTCTAAGTAGGAGAAACAAACGCTGTTTCTCTCGGACTGAGAGGCAGAAACGGTGTTTCTCTCGGACTGAGAGGCAGAAATGCCCTTTCTGAATCGTTTCTCTATCGTTTCTCATCAGATCGGACGAGGAGGGATGGGATACGCCGTTTCTAAGCAGGAGAAACAGAAAGGCTGTTTCTGTCGGAGTGAGAGGCAGAAATGCCCTTTCTGGATCGTTTTTCTATCGTTTCTCAACAGATCAATTGAGGAGGGATGGGTTACACCTTTTCTAATCAGGAGAAACAGAAACGCTGTTTCTCTCGGACTGAGAGGCAGAAGTGCCCTTTCTGGATCGTTTCTCTTTCGTTTCTCAACAGATCCTATGAGGAGGGGTGGGATACGCCGTTTCTAAGCAAGTGAAACAAACGCCTGTTTCGCTCGAACTGAGAGGCAGAAATGCCCTTTCTGGATCGTTTCTCTATCGTTTCTCAACAGATCGGACAAGAAGGGATGGGATACGCTGTTTCTAAGCAGGAGAAACAGAAACGCTGTTTCTGTCGGAGTGAGAGGCAGAAATGCCCTTTCTCCATTGATCGTTTCTCTGTCCTTTCTCAACAGATCGAGTGAGGAGGGATGGGATAAGCCGTTTCTAAGCAGGAGAAACAGAAACGCTGTTTCTCTCGGACTGAGAGGCAGAAACGGTGTTTCTCTCCGATTGAGAGGCAGAAATGCCCTTTCTGGATCGTTTCTCTATCGTTTCTCAACAGATCAAGTGAGGAGGGATGGGATACACCATTTCTAAGTAGGAGAAACAGAAACGCTGTTGCTCTCGGACTGAGAGGCAGAAATGCCCTTTCTGAATCGCTTCTCTATCGTTTCTCAGCAGATCGGATGAGGAGGGATGGGATATGCCGTTTCTAAGCAGGAGAAACAGAAACGCTATTGCTCTCGGACTGAGAGGCAGAAATGCCTTTTCTGGATCGTTTCTCTATCGTTTCTCAGCAGATCGGACGAGGAGGGATGGGATACGCCGTTTCTAATCAGGAGAAACAGAAACGCTGTTTCTCTCGGACTTACAGGCAGAAGTGCCCTTTCTGGATCCTTTCTCTATCGTTTCTCAACAGATGGAACGAGAAGGGATGTGACACGCTGTTTCTAAGCAGGAGAAACAAAAACGCTGTTTCTCTCGGAGTGAGAGGCAGAAATGGTGTTTCTCTCGGACTGAGAGGCAGAAATGCCCTTTCTGGATCGTTTCTCTATCGTTTCTCATCAGATCGGACGAGGAGGGATGGGATACGCCGTTTCTAAGCAGGAGAAACAGAAACGCTGTTTCTCTCGGAGTGAGAGGCAGAAATGCCCTATCTGGATCGTTTTTCTATCGTTTCTCAACAGATCAATTGAGGAGGGATGGGTTACACCTTTTCTAATCAGGAGAAACAGAAACGCTGTTTCTCTCGGACTGAGAGGCAGAAGTGCCCTTTCTGGATCGTTTCTCTTTCGTTTCTCAACAGATCCTATGAGGAGGGGTGGGATACGCCGTTTCTAAGCAGGTGAAACAAACGCCTGTTTCGCTCGAACTGAGAGGCAGAAATGCCCTTTCTGGATCGTTTCTCTATCGTTTCTCAACAGATCAAGAGAGGAGGGATGGGCAGATACACTGTTTCTTTCAAAGTGAGAGGCAGAAATACTGTTTCTCAATCGTTTCTAAACAGATCGCAGCGAAAATGGAGGCGCAGGTACACGGTTTCTAGGCGGGAGAAGCAGAAACGCTGTTTCTCTCGGACTGATAGGCAGAAGTGTCCTTTCTGGATCGTTTCTCTATCCTTTCTCAACAGATCAAGTGAGGAGGGATGGGATACACCATTTCTAAGCAGGAGAAACAGAAACGCTGTTGCTCTCGGACTGAGAGGCAGAAATGCCCTTTCTCCATCGATCATTTCTCTATCATTTCTCAACAGATCGAGTGAGGAGGGATGGGATACCCCGATTCTAAGCAGGAGAAACAGAACCGCTGTTTCTCTCGGTCTGAGAGACAGAAATGTTGTTTCTCTCCGATTGAGAGGCAGAAATGCCCCTTCTGGATCTTTTCTCTATCGTTTCTCAACAGATCATATGAGGAGGGGTGGGATATGCCGTTGTTTCTAAGTAGGAGAAACAAACGCTGTTTCTCTCGGACTGAGAGGCAGAAACGATGTTTCTCTCGGACTGAGAGGCAGAAATGCCCTTTCTGAATCATTTCTCTATCATTTCTCAACAGATCGGACGAAGAGGGATCGGATACGCCGTTTCTAAGCAGGAGAAACAGAAACGCTGTTTCTGTCGGAGTGAGAGGCAGAAATGGTGTTTCTCTCGGACTGAGAGGAAGAAATGCCCTTTCTGGATCGTTTCTCTATCGTTTCTCAACAGATCAAGTGAGGAGGGATAGGATACACCGTTTCTAAGCAGGAGACACTGAAACGCTGTTTCTCTTGGACTGAGAGGAAGAAATGCCCTTGCTTGATCGCTTCTCTATCGTTTCTCAACAGATCGGACGAGAAGGGATGGGATACGCCGTTTCTAAGCAGGAGAAACAGAAACGCTGTTTCTCTTGGACTGAGAGGAAGAAATGCCCTTTCTGGATCGTTTCTCTATCGTTTCTCAACAGATCGGACGAGGAGGGATGGGATACCCCGATTCTAAGCAGGAGAAACAGAAAGGCTGTTTCTCTCGGAGTGAGAGGCAGAAATGGTGTTTCTCTCGGATTGAGAGGCAGAAATGCCCCATCTGGATCTTTTCTCTATCGTTTCTCAACAGATCGAGTGAGGTGGGATGGGATACGCCGTTTCTAAGCAGGAGAAACAGAAACGCTGTTTCTCTCGGACTGAGAGGCAGAAACGGTGTTTCTCTCCGATTGAGAGGCAGAAATGTCCCACCTGGATCTTTTCTCTATCGTTTCTCAACAGATCATATGAGGAGGGGTGGGATATGCCGTTGTTTCTAAGTAGGAGAAACAAACGCTGCTGTTTCTCTCGGACTGAGAGGCAGAAACGGTGATTCTCTCGGACTGAGAGGCAGAAATGCCCTTTCTGAATCCTTTCTCTATCGTTTCTCATCAGATCGGACGAGGAGGGATGGGATACACCGTTTCTAAGCAGGAGAAACAGAAACGCTGTTTCTCTCAGAGTGAGAGGCAGAAATGCCCTTTCTGGATCGTTTTTCTATCGTTTCTCAACAGATCAATTGAGGAGGGATGGGTTACACCTTTTCTAATCAGGAGAAACAGAAACGCTGTTTCTCTCGGACTGAGAGGAAGCAGTGCCCTTTCTGGATCGTTTCTCTATCGTTTCTCAACAGATCAAGTGAGGAGGGATAGGATACACCGTTTCTAAGCAGGAGACACTGAAACGCTGTTTCTCTTGGACTGAGAGGCAGAAATGCCCTTTCTGGATCGTTTCTCTATCGTTTCTCAACATATCGGACGAGGAGGGATGGGATACGCCTTTTCTAAGCAGGAGAAACAGAAGCGCTGTTTCTGTCGGAGTGAGAGGCAGAAATGCCCTTTCTCCATGGATCGTTTCTCTGTCGTTTCTCAACAGATCGAGTGAGGAGGGATGGGATAAGCCGTTTCTAAGCAGGTGAAACAGAAAGGCTATTTCTCTCGGACTGAGAGGCAGAAACGGTGTTTCTCTCCGATTGAGAGGCAGAAATGCCCCTTCTGGATCTTTTCTCTATCGTTTCTCAACAGATCATATGAGGAGGGGTGGGATATGCCGTTGTTTCTAAGTAGGAGAAACAAACGCTGTTTCTCTCGGACTGAGAGGCAGAAACGGTGTTTCTCTCGGACTGAGAGGCAGAAATGCCCTTTCTGAATCGTTTCTCTATCGTTTCTCATCAGATCGGACGAGGAGGGATGGGATACGCCGTTTCTAAGCAGGAGAAACAGAAAGGCTGTTTCTGTCGGAGTGAGAGGCAGAAATGCCCTTTCTGGATCGTTTTTCTATCGTTTCTCAACAGATCAATTGAGGAGGGATGGGTTACACCTTTTCTAATCAGGAGAAACAGAAACGCTGTTTCTCTCGGACTGAGAGGCAGAAGTGCCCTTTCTGGATCGTTTCTCTTTCGTTTCTCAACAGATCCTATGAGGAGGGGTGGGATACGCCGTTTCTAAGCAAGTGAAACAAACGCCTGTTTCGCTCGAACTGAGAGGCAGAAATGCCCTTTCTGGATCGTTTCTCTATCGTTTCTCAACAGATCGGACAAGAAGGGATGGGATACGCTGTTTCTAAGCAGGAGAAACAGAAACGCTGTTTCTGTCGGAGTGAGAGGCAGAAATGCCCTTTCTCCATTGATCGTTTCTCTGTCCTTTCTCAACAGATCGAGTGAGGAGGGATGGGATAAGCCGTTTCTAAGCAGGAGAAACAGAAACGCTGTTTCTCTCGGACTGAGAGGCAGAAACGGTGTTTCTCTCCGATTGAGAGGCAGAAATGCCCTTTCTGGATCGTTTCTCTATCGTTTCTCAACAGATCAAGTGAGGAGGGATGGGATACACCATTTCTAAGTAGGAGAAACAGAAACGCTGTTGCTCTCGGACTGAGAGGCAGAAATGCCCTTTCTGAATCGCTTCTCTATCGTTTCTCAGCAGATCGGATGAGGAGGGATGGGATATGCCGTTTCTAAGCAGGAGAAACAGAAACGCTATTGCTCTCGGACTGAGAGGCAGAAATGCCTTTTCTGGATCGTTTCTCTATCGTTTCTCAGCAGATCGGACGAGGAGGGATGGGATACGCCGTTTCTAATCAGGAGAAACAGAAACGCTGTTTCTCTCGGACTTACAGGCAGAAGTGCCCTTTCTGGATCCTTTCTCTATCGTTTCTCAACAGATGGAACGAGAAGGGATGTGACACGCTGTTTCTAAGCAGGAGAAACAAAAACGCTGTTTCTCTCGGAGTGAGAGGCAGAAATGGTGTTTCTCTCGGACTGAGAGGCAGAAATGCCCTTTCTGGATCGTTTCTCTATCGTTTCTCATCAGATCGGACGAGGAGGGATGGGATACGCCGTTTCTAAGCAGGAGAAACAGAAACGCTGTTTCTCTCGGAGTGAGAGGCAGAAATGCCCTATCTGGATCGTTTTTCTATCGTTTCTCAACAGATCAATTGAGGAGGGATGGGTTACACCTTTTCTAATCAGGAGAAACAGAAACGCTGTTTCTCTCGGACTGAGAGGCAGAAGTGCCCTTTCTGGATCGTTTCTCTTTCGTTTCTCAACAGATCCTATGAGGAGGGGTGGGATACGCCGTTTCTAAGCAGGTGAAACAAACGCCTGTTTCGCTCGAACTGAGAGGCAGAAATGCCCTTTCTGGATCGTTTCTCTATCGTTTCTCAACAGATCGGACAAGAAGGGATGGGATACGCTGTTTCTAAGCAGGAGAAACAGAAACGCTGTTTCTGTCGGAGTGAGAGGCAGAAATGCCCTTTCTCCATGGATCGTTTCTCTGTCGTTTCTCAACAGATCGAGTGAGGAGGGATGGGATAAGCCGTTTCTAAGCAGGAGAAACAGAAACGCTGTTTCTCTCGGACTGAGAGGCAGAAACGGTGTTTCTCTCCGATTGAGAGGCAGAAATGCCCTTTCTGGATCGTTTCTCTATCGTTTCTCAACAGATCAAGTGAGGAGGGATGGGATACACCATTTCTAAGCAGGAGAAACAGAAACGCTGTTTCTCTCGGACTTACAGGCAGAAGTGCCCTTTCTGGATCGTTTCTCTATCGTTTCTCAACAGATTGAATGATGAGGGATGGGATACACCGTTTCTAAGCAGGAGAAACAGAAACGCTGTTTCCCTCGGACTGAGAGGCAAAACGGTGTTTCTCTCGGATTGAGAAACAGAAATGCCCGTTCTCGATCCGTTTCTCTATCGTTTCTCAACAGATCGAGTGAGGAGGGTTGGGATACGCCGTTTCTAAGCATGAGAAACAGAAACTCTGTTTCTCTCGGACTGAGAGGCAGAAATGCTCTTTCTGGATCGTTTCTCTATCGTTTCTCAACAGATCGCAGCGAGGATGGATGGGCGAAACAGAAACAATGTTTCTAGGAGTGAGAGGCAGAAATGGCATTTCTAGATCTTTTCTCAATCGTTTCTCAACAGGTCACAGTGAAGAGGGATGGGATAAGCCGTTTCTAAGAAGGAGAAACAGAAACGCTATTTCTCGGAGTGAGAGGCAGAAATGGCGTTTCTCGATAGTTTCTCGATCTATGGCAGCGAGGAGAGGTGGGGGAAAAAACCATTTCTAGGCGGGAAAAGCAGAAACGCTGTTTCTCTCAGAGTGATAGACAGAAAAGGCGTTTCTCGATCGTTTCTCAATAGATCGCAGCAAGGAGATGGGAAGAAACACCTTTTCTAGGTGGGAGAAGCAGAAACGCTGTTTCTCAGAGTGAGACGCAGAAATGGTGTTTCTAGATCTTTTCTCAATCGTTTCTCAACCGATCTCAGCGAAGAAAGATGGGATAGGCCTTTCTAAGCGGGACCAGCAGAAACACTCTTTCTCGGACTGAGAGGCAGAAATGCTATTTCTCGATCTTTTCTCTATCATTTCTCAACAGATCGCAGTGAGGAGCGGGTAGTTACACCTTCTAGTTGGGAGAAGCAGAAATGCTGTTTTTTTCGGAGTGAGAGGCAGAAATACTGTTTCTCAATCCTTTCTCAAAGATCAAAGAGAAGAGTGATGGGCAGATACACAGTTTCTAGGAGGGAGAATCTGAAACGCTGTTTCTCTCAGACTGAGAGGCAGAAATGCCATTTCTAGATCGTTTCTCAACAGATAACTGAGAGGAGGGATGGGCAGATACGCCTTTGCCTTTCTAAGTGGGACAAGCACAAATGCTCTTTCTCGGACTGAGAGGCAGAAATGCCATTTCTCCATCGTTTCTCTATCTTTTCTCGACAGTTCGCAGTGAGGAGGGATAGGCAGATACGCCTTCTAATAGGGAGAAGCAGAAACGCTGTTTCTCTCTGAGTGAGAGGCAGAAATACTGCTTCTGGATCGTTTCTCAATCGTTTCTCAACAGATCGCAGCTAGGAGGGATGGACTGATACGCAGTTTCTAGGGGGGGAGAAGCAGAAATACTGTTTCTCAATCGTTTCTCAACAGATCAAAGAGAAGAGGGATGGGCAGATACACCGTTTCTGCTTGTCCCGCTTAGAAAGGCGTATCTGTCCATCCCTCCTCTCTATTATCTGTTGAGAAACAACCGAGAAATGGCATTTCTGCCTCTCAGTCCGAGAGAAACAGTGTGAGAGAAACAGTGTTTCTGTTTCTCCTGCTTAGAAATGACGTATCACATTCCTCTTCCTGCGATCTGTTGAGAAACGATTGAGAAAAGTTCTGGAAATGCCATTTCTGCCTCTCACTCCGAGAAACACTGTTTCTGCTTCTCCCTACTAGGAAGGCGTATCTGCCCATCCGTCCTCGCTGCGATCTGATGAGAAACGATAGAGAAACGATCCAGAAATGGCATTTCTGCCTCTCAGTACGAGAGAAACAGCGTTTCTGCTTCTCCCGCCTAGAAACGGTGTTACTGCTTCTCCCGCCTAGAAATGGTGTTTTTGCCCATCCCTCCTCACTATGATCGATTGAGAAAAGGCATTTCTGCCTCTCACTCCTAGTAACAGCGTTTCTGCCTCTCCCGCCTAAAAAGACTTCTCTGCTTCTCCCTCGTCCTGGCGACGGACGTTTTGACAGAGGAAACGCTGTATCTTGCAGCCTCTCATCTGTACACCTTCGAACTTTCTAGATCTTTGGGGGACAAACGGGTCAGAAGCATTTGGAGACTCCGCCCCGCTCTGCCAACATATATATTCACCCAAGCTGGGCCACTGCTCTGCATTTGCTTGCCACTCAGCACTGCGAGATCGCAGAGTCTCGGTTGGTGGAAGCGATGGAGCAGCGTTTTCCGTGTGGTCGCTTGGGCCTTTCTGGCCGCACAGTCGGCCAGGGCAAGGGACACGGACGCAGAGTCGACGTCGCAGCCAGGCCGCACTTGGTCGGAGCACGACCCATCGGAGCCCACGCGGGTCCTGGTCTTCCAGACGACCAAAGCCTCGAACACGACTGGGACGGCTCTGGACCCTTCCGGACCGGCGCGGGGCACGGTCATTCCGTGGCCCGAAGCAGTCCTCGGCGCGGCCGCCAATGTGCACGGAGACGGGACGCCAGAGGATGCAGCGGCAGAGCGGGCGATGGCTTTCCAGCGGCGCAGCGCAGAAGGGACGCCGCAGACTCAGGAGCTTCGGTCAGGTCACATCGCGGCACTGGCGGCGGCGGAGGCGGACGCGTCGAGGCCCTGCACCTCGCACCAAGTTCCGAAGACCGCGGGAGAGTGGCCGCCAGACGCGGCGACTGCGGCGACGGCGACGAAGCGCACAGCGGCGGAGGCGAGGGAATGAAGAAGCCCCGGGAGCTTGCGAGGGAGCCCCAAGACCCAGGTCTTCACTACCGCGCCCCCTCCGAGGGGACGGGGCCCGGGCCGCTCCCCTTCTATCCAGTGCTTGGGGAGGCTCCGCGCCCACACGCAGACCACAACCAGGAGTTGCTCTGCAGCGTCCCCTGGCGGCTGAGCTGGGTCCCCCGGCAACGCCCAGTCTCTGCGGGAGCCACCAGCCCGCGGGCACCACGCCCCGGCTCCGCCACTCGCGGTCTCCCGCCCGCCCCGCGCCGAGAACGCGGGGTCCAGGTGGCACTTGAAGGCACTGCCCACGGGCCAGAAACACCAGCACTTCCTGCAGACATGACCCTTAGCCAGCATCGGCCAAGACGCAGGCGAAGGCGAGGACGACCCGCGACCGGACACCCAGGCCGCTACCCGCGGTGCTTCCTCCTCATCGACCTGGATCCATGTCACTGCAGGCAGGCGCCAGGACCAGCTTTCCCTGGGCCCTTTGGAATGGAGTCAGCCTTCAGTGTCCTCTATGCCCTGTACTTGCTGCCCTCCCTTCTGCACTGAGCAATCCAGGGCTCAGAGAGACCCGTCTCTGCTGACTTTCCCTGGGAAGATTATTCCTCTCTGAACTACACCACTCCTCTGTTGTGAACCCCTCCCCCAATGGAATAAAGCTATTCTTAGAGGTCCATGGGATGTGGCTCTTGCTTTTCTCTGCGCGGAAACTCCCCCTTCCACTGTCTAGGGTTGTTTTTCATGTAAAGTGGACAGACTGCGTCTCCAGCCTAGAAATTGCGTTTCTGCCCATCCCTCCTCCTTGCGACCCATCGAGAAACGATCAAGAAACGCCTTTTCTGCCTCTCATTCCGAGAAACAGCGTTTCTTCTTCTCGAGCCTAGAAGCTGCGTTTCTGCTCATCCCTCATCGCAAAGATCGGGAAAAGATCGTTTCTGCCTCTCACTCTGAGAGAAATAGTGTTTCTCCTTTTCCCGCCTAGTATTGGCGCTTTTGCCCATCCCTCCTCGCTGCGATCTATCGAGAAAAGAAAAAGATCGAGAAACGGCGTTTCTGCCTCTCACTCCAAGAGAAACAGCGTTTCTGCTTCTCCCGTCTAGAAACTGCGTATCTGCCCATTGCTTCTCCCTGAGATCTGTCAAGAAACGATCGAGAAACGGAGTTTCTGCCTCTCACTCCGAAAGAAACAGCTTTTCTGCTTTCCTGCTTAGAAACGGCGTTTTTGCACATTCTTCCTCGCTGTGATCGATGGAGAAACGATCTAGGAACACAGGTTCTGCCTCTCACTCCGAGAAACAGCCTTTCTGCTTCTCCCACCTAGAAACTGCGTATCTGCCCATCCCTTCTCCCTGAGATCTGTCAAGAAACGATCAAGAAATGGCATTTCTGTCTCTCAATCCGAGAGAAACAGCGTTTCTGCTTCTCCCGCCTAGAATTGGCGTTTCTGTTCATCCCTGTCTCTGCCGATCAAGAAACGATCGAGAAACGCAGTTTCTGCCTCTCACTCTGGGAGAAAAGGCCTTCCTGCTTCTCCCGCCTAGAAAAGGCATATCTGCCCATCCCTCCTAGCTGTATTCTGTCGAGAAAGGATCGAGAAACGGTCTAGAGACAGCACTTCTGTCTCTCTCCGAGAGAAACAGCGTTTCTGGTTCTCCTGCCTAGAAACAGCGTATCTGCCCATCCCTCCTCGCTGCGATCTGTGGAGAAACGATCAAGAAATGATCAAGAAATGGCGTTTCTGCTTCTCACTCCAAAACAGCATTTCTGCTTCTCCCGCCTAAAAATGGCATTATCTGTCCATCCCTCTTCGCTGTGATCTGTCGAGAAACGATGAGAAACGATCAAGAAAGATCGAGAAACGCCGTTTCTGACTCTCACTCCGAAAAACAGCGATTCTGCTTCTCGCGCTTAGAAATGGCATTTCTGCCCATCCCTCAACGCAGCGATCGGAAAAGATCATTTCTGCCTCCCACTCCAAGAGAAACAGCATTTCTACTTCTCACGCCTAGAAACGGCGTTTCTGCCCATCACTCGTTGCTGCGATCAATCAAGTGACGATGGAGAAAAGCCATTTCTGCCTCTCCGAGAAATAGTGTTTCTGCTTCTCCCGCAGAGAAAGGCGCATTTGCCCATCTCTCCTCGCTGCAATCTGTTGAGAAACGATTGAGAAACAATCGAGAAATGGCATTTCTGCCCTCTCACTCGGAGAGAAACAGCTTTTCTACTTCTTCCGCCTAGAAATGGCCTTTCTGCCCATCCCTTGTGCTGTGATCTGTCGAGAAACGATGGGAAAAAGGTGTTTCTGCCTCTCACTGCCGTTTCTCAATCGTTCTCGATCACAGCGAGGAGGGATGGGGCAAAATCGCCATTTCTAGGCGGGAAAAGCAGAAACTGTTTTTCTCTCAGAGTGAGAGGCAGTAATGCGGTTTCTTGATCGTTTCTCGACAGATCTCAGCGAGAAGGGATGGGCAGATATACCATTTCTAGACGGGAGAAACAGGAAGGCTGTTTTGGAATGAGACGCAGAAACGCCGTTTCTTGATCGTTTTTGATCATTTCTCGACAGATCGTAGTGAGGATGGATGGGAAGATATGCAGTTTCTAGGCTGGAGAAGCAGAAACGCTGTTTCTCTCGGAGTGAGAGGCAGAAACGCCGCTTCTTGATCGTTTCTTGATCTTTTCTGGACAGATCGCACCAAGGAGGGCTGGGCAGATATAGGCCGTTTAAAAGCAGGAGAAGCAGAAACGATGTCTATAGGAGTGAGAGGCAGAAATGGCATTTCTCCATCGTTTCCTGATCAATCGCTGCGATGAGGGATGGGCATAAACGCCGTTTCTTGGCGGGAGAAGCAGAAACGCTGTTTCTCTCGGAGTGAGAGGCAGAAATGGCGTTTCTTGATCGTTTCTCGACAGATCTCAGGGAGGAGGGATGGGCAGATACGCTGTTGCTAGGCGGGAGAAGTAGAAATGCTGTTTCTCTCATAATGAGAGGCAGAAACAGCGTTTCTCAATCGTTTCTTGAGTTTCTTGAGTGACGAGGGATGGGCAGAAATGACGTTTCTAGGCAGGAGAACCAGAAACACTTTCTCTCAGAGTGAGAGACAGAAATGCCTTTTCTGGATCGTTTCTCAATCGTTTCTCCACTGATCACAGAGAGTAGAGATGGGCAGATAGGCCTTTTCTAGGCGGGAGAAGCAGAAACGCTGTTTCTCGAACTGAGAGGCAGAAAAGGGGTTTCTCGACCGCAGCGTGGAGGGATGGGCAGAAACCCTGTGTTTAGGATGGAGAGGCAGAAAGGCTGTTCCTTGGAGTGAGAGAGCAGAAATGCCTTTTCTGGATCGTTTCTCGATCCCCTCGAGAAGGGATGGGCGGTAATGCCATTTCTAGGGGGTAGAGGCATTAAGGGCGTTTCTCAGTCGCCCTGTGAGGGTGCGGGTGATAAGGCGGTTTTCGGAGGGAGAGGCAGAAACGCAGTTTCTTGGTCTCCACGAGGAGGGAGAAGAAGAAACGGCGTTTTTTCCGTCCCTGGACGAGTGAGAGGCAGAAACGCTGTTTCTAAGAGTGAGAGGCAGAAACGGTCATTGATCATTTCTTGTTCGCGATCATTTCTTGTTCGCCCTGAGGAGGGATGGGCAGAAATGCCGTTTCTATGCGGGAGAGGCAGAACGCCTTTTCTCGATCATTTCTAACACTGATTTTAGGTGGGAGAGGCAGAAACGCTGTTTCTCGGAGTGAGAGGCAGAAATGCCTTTTCTCGATCATTTCTTGATCGCAGCTAGGAGGGATGGGCCAAAACACCGTGTCTAGGCGGGAGAAGCAGAAAGGGCGTTTCTCGATCGCCTCAACTAGGGATAGGCATGAAAGGCCATTTCTTCCAGGGACAGGCAGAACCGCCATTTCTCCATTGGCGGAATGAGGGAGAAGCAGAATCGCCATTTCTCAGAGGGAAAGGCAGAAACTCCGTTTTTCCCAGGGAGAGGCAGAAACGCCTTTTCTCTGGGGGATTGGTAGAAATGCTGATTCTCAGAGGGAGAGGCAGCAACGCAGTTTCTAGGTCACCGTGACAAGGGAGAGCCAGAAATGCCCTTTCTTCGAGGGAGAGGCAGAAACACCGATATTACAGCGAACAGCACTACGAGACATGAAGAGTTAAAAATCAGATCGCTCACCATGTCAAGAAACTGCATTGACCATACTGTACTGTCTTAGAGCTCCGTTTCCTCTGCACCTCCACAAGAAACTGTTTGAACCTAACTTGTAGTGTTACAAAGTGCGTTGTCAAAGAACCTGAAGCATCCATAAGGGAATTAACTACCTCTATCTGCGTTGCCAGTACTGCGACACTTAGAAACTGCATTGACCAGTGGCATCCGCAAGAAGCCGTGAAGAACTGCCCCGACCAAGAAACTCTGTCTTTCAAGCCGGGTCCTTAAGAAACTGCATAGACCCTGTCGCGTTATAGTAGAAAGTCCATCTACTTCGCAGCTAGGTGTCTGCTTGGAAATTCTCTACTGCGTCTGGTCTACAATAAACTGCGTGGACCTTGAAGAGTCTGACAGAAACTAAATTGAACTGTGTTGACGGTTCTGGGGCTTGTTAGAAACTTCATCTGCTAGCCGCGACACACTGCGAAGAACTGTAGTTCTACTCTACAAACTCTGTCAGCTGTGTCCCCATGAAACTTCGTACACCACTTCACATTTTGTTATATACTCCCTCCACCATGCTGTGCCAGCATTAGACCCTGCGACTACATTGCCCCATCAGTCCTAGAAACTCTAGGGACCTAGCATTTCCTAGAGACCCTGTCTCTTCCCACTCTGGCCGTGGGGAGCCCCCTGAGATCCAGCTGTGCCTGCCCTTCACTCCTTTCATAGAGGCTGTCTGGACTCCTCAGGAATTATCAAAGAAGTTTCGATAACACAGAAAACAACCCTAAACATCACAAAGGGGAGTTCCCGCACAGGGAAGAAAGCAAAAACTATGCACTCTAAGCACATCTTTATTGCATTAGGGTTGGGGTTCAAAAACGGAGAGGAGAGGAGTTCAGAAAAGGAGAATGGGGAGGGGGGCTGGAGTGATAGCATGGCGGGGAGGGCGTTTGCCTTGCATGTAGCCCACCCAGGTTCGATTCCCAGCATCCCATATGGTCCCCCAGCACCGCCAGGAGTAATTCCTGAGTGCAGAGCCAGGAGTAACCCCTGAGCATCGCTGGGTGTGACCCAAAAAGAAAAGAAAAAAAAGAAAAGGAGAATCTTCCCCAGGAGAGAGTCCTCAGTGGGGGGGGGGATGGGTGTGGCGGGGAGGGGGAGTCTCTCTCAGCCCTGGAGTGCTCAGCGCAGAAGGACAGCAGGCACAGGGCATAGAGGACACTGCTGGCTGAATCCATTCCAAAGGGCGCAAAGAAACCTGGTCCCGCGCCTGCCTGCAGTGACAGAGGTTCCAGGCGATGCAGAGGAAGCACCGCGGTAATGGCCTGGGTGTCGGTCGGATACTCGTCTTCCTCGCCTTCGCCTGCGTTTTGGCCTGGGCTGGGTGGCCTGTCTAAGCGTCCTTCTGCAGTAAGTGCTGGTGGTTGTGGCCCCTGGCTGTGCGCTCAAGTGCGACACGGACCTTGGGTTCCTGGCGCTGGGCTGGCCTGAGGCGGGGAGTGGGCGGCCCGGGGCGTGGTGCTGGCGGTCTGCCGGCTCCCGCAGAGACTGGGCGGGGCCGGGGGCGGGTGGGGGAGAACCCAGCACAGCCACTGGAGGGCTGCGGAGCATCTCCCGGGTGTGGTCGGCGCCTGCGCGCGGAGCCTCGCCCAGCACGGGATAGAAGGGGAACGGCCCGGGCCCCGCCCTGTCGGAGGGGGCCTGGAGGGAAGAAGTGGGTCTCGGGGCAGCCGTGCAAGGGTGTCCTTACTTCTGAGCCCCTGCAGCTGAGCGCTCCGCCGCCTCCGTCGCCTAGTGGGGGTGACTGTGCGCTATCTCCCGGGCTCCGTGCGAGGCGGTGGGCGACGGCGCGACTGCTTCTGCAGGGTCAGATTTTGTCTCCGCTGCTAGGTCAATCCAGCCGCCGCCCGTGCTTCGCTGTACGCTTACACCTGCTCCCGGATCTGTAGCACCCTGTCCTCTTCCCGGGACTCTACTCTCTAGCCCTCTCCTCCGCTGCTTCCCCGGGCACCCCCTAAATGTCCAGTGGGGCCGACGCCATCCCGAAGAAAGTCGCGGAGGGAACAGATGCTCATATGTGCTGCAATTGCTCTAACCCGGGTCCCGCGCCTATGCTAGAGCTTTATCCCCTGAACTGTCTCCCTGCCCAGTACCTCACCCTCTGGGGACAGTCTGTCTTGGCTCTTTCCTGACACTTGGCTTTGGCGCTCCCCACCCCTGACCCTTTCAGTCCGAGCTGTCCACACTGGGCAGCACCTCGGTGGAGCAGCGCCTGTGTCTGACTCTCTTCCAGTTTCCCCTGGAGGGTCCCCTCCTCCCCCACTGGCATTTCCTGTTATTGTAGCATCCCAGGTCTCTGAGTCCATCCTCCTCTGAGTTATTACTTACTTGCTTACTTGATTTACTTACAGTAAATCCCTTGTGCTTTCATGCTCCTCCAGTTAACTCTTGCTGTCCCCAGAAGCAGGATGGGAAGGTGAGCCCCTCTGCAGCAGAGTCTGGTGAGTCTCATGGTCTCGTGCAGCTGGGCTTCCTGCCCACGGGGGCTCCAGGTTGGTCTCAGCCCAGCTCAGCTCCCTTTGTGCAGAGATGTCTGGGAGTGATCTAACTTGAAACTTCTGGGTAAGTCTCCTCATTCTGTTTTTTTAATTTAATTTTTATTTGCTTTTTTTTTGGGTCACACCCAGTGACACTCAGGGATCACCCCTGGCTCTGTACTCAGGTGAGACTCGTGGCAGTGCCCAGGGGACCATATGGGATGCTGGAGATTGAACCAGAGTTGGCTGTGCACAGAACAAGGCTAATGCCCTACCTGCTGTGCTATGGCTCTGACCCCACGCTTTACTTTTTGGGGGAAGTTTTTGTTGGGACCTTGAATAGCTGTGCATAGGGGCTAACCCTGGCTTCTGGCTCAGGTTCATTCTTGAGGTGCTGGGGGGCTTGAAGGAGTGGGTGTGGGTGGAGCAATGGGTGGTGAGGGTTAGGTGGGAGGCTGGGATGCAGTTGGCAATGCATGTAAGAGCCACTTGATGTAATATTATTATTTGGCCCCAATGCTCAGGGATTACTCTTGGGTCTGTGCTCAGGAACTACCCTTGGCAGTGCTCAGGGACTATATAGGATGCTGGGGATCTAACTCTTTCATCAACGTGAAGAAGCTCCAGAAGTTGAACCTCTTATTGTGCCCGAGGTTCAGATCCCCAGTTGTGGAGAGACCAAGTCCATACACACAAAATGAAAAAGCACTGTAGCACTGTAGCACTGTCCTCCCGTTGTTCATCAATTTGCTCCAGCAAGCCCAGTAACATCCCCATTGTGAGACTTGTGGTTCCTGTGTTTGGCATATCCAATACGTCACAGGTAGCTTGCTGGAGCGATAGCACAATGAAAAAGCAAAGGAACTTTATTGCTAGCTGGAGCTAGGGTCCAAATCTCATCCAACACAGTGGAGTCTTGACAAGGACCCTAACTCCAAATCACAAGGGTGTTTTTTAAAAATAGATTTCAAGGTTAAGCAAACACTGTGGCAAGAGTGTTCAGGCAACAATGGTCAGGCAACAGTTAAACAATAGTTTCCAGTAAGAGTAACAGTTTATGGTTACATAACCTAACATTCTTTGAGGCTAATAAAAGACAATTTTGGGGGCGTTTTGATTGATTGAGCCCACTTGCTGTGCCCAGGAATTTTCCAGGTGGGTTCAGTTTGGCGAGTTACACATTGTTTGATTTCTGGGAAACTGAGACTGTTTAATGTCTAGGAACAGAATCTGAGGCCTACCTGATTTTTCTCATTTCTGAGGCCTGTCATGGTGTCAGTTTTGCCCTTACAGTCTTCTGATTTAAAGTGGTATAATCTCTAGGGGAAAACATTAAGCTGGCAGGGAGGCAGACAGGAAAGAGCCCCCATGGCAATGAATTTCTAGGAAGTAATAAAACCAATAGCCCCAAGGCTGCAAAAACCCACCTGTGAACACAAAGTAAAGTTTTTGGTTATATGCATAACAGATCTGATGGCTCATATACAGTGAGATAAGCAAAAATAAATAAATATATAAATACTTTAACCAGTACTGCAGAGTACAACTTAGTCGTGCAAAAAAAATTGATTGTATCTGGTTTTTGTCATTTTGATGTTTCCAGAATGTGATACATAGTACATTCTTAAAAATACATACATTCCTAAAAATACATCTTGACGAGATGGTGGGATTGGTTTTCAAAGATCAAATGTAATGAATTCTTTTTTTTTTGTTTGTGTGTTTTTTTGGGTCACACCCCACAATGCACAGGAGTTACTCCTGGCTCTGCACTCAGGAGTTACCCCTGGAAGTGCTCAGGGGACCATATGGAATGCTGGGAATCGAACCCGGGTTGGCCGCATGCAAGCCAAACCCGCTCTGCTATCTCTCCAGCCCCCCCCCCCGACTTATTTTTAAAGACTGTTTTAAAGATATGAATATGTATAACAAGGTCCTTTTATTTTAATTTTTGTACTTTTATTTTTTAGTTGAACCACCGTGAGCTGCACTTACAAAGCTTTCATATTTGAGTTTCATTCATAAAAATGATCAAACCCATCCCTCCACCAGTGTACTTTTTCTACCACCAATATCCCTTGTATCCTTACCCCCACCCTGTCAACCCTTGCCCTTGCCTCTATGGCAGACAGTTTTCCTCTTACTCGCTCTACTTATGGGCATTATGGTTTGAAATACAGACAATGAGAGGCCATCATGTTTGGTGCTTTATCTACTTTCAGCATCCATCTCCCATCCCAACCCAGCGATCCCTCCAACCATCATTGACTTAGTGATCTCTTCTCTATCCCAGCTGCTTTCTCCCCCAGCTCATAAGGCAGTCTTCCAACCCTGGAGCAATCTTCCTGGCCTGTTACATAGTCCTAACTCTGTATACGACTGTCTGAGTTGTGTATAGAAGATAACTTGACCACACCAAATGGACTATTATCAAATTTATTTTTTTCCTTTTTTATAATTTTCTTTATTGAATCACCGTGTGAGCAGTTACAAAGCTTTCGGGTTTAAGTCTCAGTCATACAATGAAACACCCGTCCCTTCACCAGTGCCCATTTTCCACCACCAAAACCCCCAGTATACCCCCATCCCACACCCTCCCCCTACCTGTGGGGCAGAGAATTTCAACATTGCGCTCTCTCTCTCTACTCTGATTACATTCAATCAGACCCACCATTATTATTTGAGATTTTACCCCAACACTCATATCTGCCTAAATGACAACAGTAGAAAATTTGTTTTCTATTTCTGGTTATGAATAACATATGATATCCCGCAGCTGCAGTAGTGGCCTTATGGTTTTGGAATTCTGAAATTTTAACAACTAAATCTGGAGGGATTTCAGCCCAAACCTGCTGGGTTCCGAGATTTGTTCCTGAGTCTATTAGATCATGGCCGTTAAGCAACTTGATCAGGAGCCAGAGAGGCCATTCGTGGGCTGCAACTCAGGGTCACATTGGGGTGGGGAGGAAAGGGTTGGCTCCACACGCATCCTATGAGGCCCTGCGTGTCTCCTCATTGCGGGCCCAACCCTACCATCCAATGGCCTCTGAAGGTTGGCGGCCACCAATCCACCATGGGAACAGGCCAAGGCATGAAACCTAGTTCTACCTGGGATGGCCCAGCACTGGTAACCTATTGCAGGGACTGGACGCATTTCTGCCCAAAGCCGCTAGATTCCGATATTTGTCTCTGAGTCTCTGGGATCATGGCTGTTAAGCAGTTTGATCAGGAACCAGGAGGCCATGTCTCCAATTATAGAGCTGAGCCTTTGGTGGTTGTGGGTGTGTCTCCCACATATCTAACTTTTGGCCGTTTACTTTCTTGGTAAACTTTGCCCCAAGTTTTTGGGGTCTGGCCAAAGGCACATCAGCAATTCTGGGGTATCTGAAAGTCCGAAGGCGCCATCAGGCTGTTGATGTACTCGCCTCTTAGGTACAGATTGACCTGCCGGCGGCACCATACCCTCTGTTATAAAATTTACAGTAAAAGATTAGAGTTAGGACATCATCTGTGTTAGAGTAGCCTTATAGACTTATGTCAAGGTGGTCCTGATTTTAAAAAAGTACAAACTTAGTCGCCATCTTGAATGATTTTGAAAATGTGTCAATTTGATTAAACATGCAGTTATATAATGTTTTATAATCATTGTATGAAAGTTGTGTAAAATTTAGAAGGTTATAAGAATTTCATGTTTAGCAATTTTTAATGAGTAATTGTTTCATGAGAGTGAGAAAACTGTAATTAATGAGTATAAATTGAAGCAATTTGTTTTGAGATCAAATTGTATGCTTGTTTTAGTGATCTAAGAAGCTTTTTGAGGAAGACTGCATTAGGATGTAATGAGATATGCTTTTCTCTCTCTTTTATGCCTTTTGTATGCTTTTATTTTAGGGCAATGTCTTTTTTGCATAGACACAGGAAGACAGGTAATGTTACGCTTCCTTAATGTGGGATTTAACTGACTTCAAAAAACACTAGTATGCAGGTGAATCCTGATAAAATCTTGGGCATCTCTCATTGCTTTGACTCAAGCCTCAGTTGCCTTAAGATTGGTCTTAATTCCTAAGTCTACAAAAGGTGATCCACCGAAGGCCTTGGGTTCACTTGTTGCAAGAATTAAACTATCCTAGCTTCTACACAGGACACGCTAAGGGCCTACAAGAAGTATAACTGGTTAATAGCACGCTTTGAAACAGGCTCTGACCCGAAGGTAGCAACTGAAAAGGACCCTGTGGGGTTAGGAAAAGCTAACCAGGCCTAAGAACTGTAGTCTGGGAAAATTGGTGAGATGTCCCTAGAAAAAGCCACCCCTCTCTAACCTTTCACCCTGAACCCAGTGAAACCATTGAAGCTTAGTCAAAAGTGTGTAGATAAAAGGAATCTATATCCTTTACCTTTTTATGCAAATGACTGTAAATATTTATCAGAAGTAAAGTTAATCTGTTATTGTGTCTGTTTATTGGATTACCAGTGGAGAAAGAGAGAAAGCAATGAATGCTTCAATAATTTGTCCTTTAGTATAAATAGATCCTGTGGGAATAATTAAGCAAGTGTGTCCTAGTAGGTTAATTTAAAGGCCACCTAGTAGATTAGATTCACCACTCTGAAGTTGCTATTCATGAGGATCAACTGGAGTGAATCACAACACCAAATCCACAGTATCTTCTCTGCCTGCCAATGTTGAGATGCCAGAGAGGCTCCAGCACTTCTCAACCAAGACCTGGAAGCTGACTGGCCAGCAAAGCACAAGCTTGAGGAAAGGATCACGGACCCTGAATTGGGGCATGGTGTCTCTCCATCTTTGCAGGCCTGCAATGCACAAGCTTAAGGAAAGGATCACGGACCGTGAGATGCAACATGGTGCCTCTCCATCTTCTCAGGGTGCTGTCACATTAGCCCTGCTGCTGGCACATCAAACTAATGGCCAGTGCCACCAAGGCTTGGGGCTGGATAAAAAAGAGTCATGAGTGATCTTCATTTCTTTGACCCTCTCATTTCAATTCTGTTGACTGGATTAACGAGACCATTAGTTCTTTTGCTACTTGGCTTTCTGATTAGACCCAATGTTTTTTGTTAAATTGATGTTTATGTTCACTTATTATAGTCCTGTTTTGCTGATTAAAGATGTTGAGGAGTGAATGATTCGACCTGAAAGCAGGAGATGAAGATATTAATGATGAAATTTATGATACATATTTTTAATTTCAAATTGATTTATAGTATATACTTTAAAGAGATGATTTTGCTAGTCGTTGGAAAGTTTCAGAGATGCCCAGCCTGTCTGTACATGAGATGGACTTTCCTGTTCCAAACAAAGACAATGCTAATTTCTGGAAACCATACTGATAATATGCCACCGTGTGTGTACCTCCACATTGCCTGAACATGAAGCAAAGCAATAACTTTGCAGTACCGTGTTATAAAAACAGTCTCCAGGACCCTTGAGCTTGGTGTCAAGCTTCAGATGCTTGCCTAGCCTAGACCCAACAGTGTTATGAACCAGTGTGATAAAGGTCTCCTTGTGCTGAATGAAGCAAACTCCTGTTGCAACACTCTGGCACTTTCTTTAGAACTAACGCTGGGTCCTGGCTGTACTGGCTTCACCTCCGATGGCTTCCCCCCTTCCCCACCCCCACACCGGAGAGGCCCAGATGCTGGGCTCCTGGCTCTGTATCAAGAAAAGTCCTGGGAACCAGGATTTCTCCCAACCCTGGGGAGGGATGTGAGGGTATCTGCATTCAGAACAAGATGCCATGATTTTTAAAAACTCAATATTCCCACCCGGATATTGTAGAAGTTTCTTTTTAAAAATGTGTCCGTTTACATTTTTATTCTATTTTTAATTATTCGGGGTTCCGGCTGTGCTCAGGAATACTGCAGGTCCTTCTGCTACAGTGAATGAGGAGACAGGCTCGCGGGGCTGGTTGCCTGCTCCTGTGCCCACATTATAGGCGCCCTGGGCTGCAGAATGTTGTGGTGGCGCTAGGCCCTATTCTGTCCTGGGGAGTCGCCTCCACTGGGCTGATTTTCTTGTCAACTGCCACTCTGTTGGCTTTCCTCGTTGCCGCGCGCAAGATGACTTACTCATGTGAGCCGGTGTAGGGGTGAGTTAAGCTCTTTTCTTTCTCTCGTGACCGGCTGGAAACCGGCTGTGTGCATTTTGCGAAGTTCCTACGGTGCGTGGGAAGGAGCACTTTTGCTTGAGTAAGAGCGGCCTTCACCCGTAGGAGCCGAATCAGAGCCGGGTGGCTGTTCATTAGAACGTGGCAACGTTCGGGAGGACCGAGAAACGTGGTTTCTTCCCACTAGGGGAGCCCTCGGCCTGCGCCAGAGTAGATGCTCCGTGCAGCCTCAGTCTGCAAGGAAGTTGTAAAATCTGCGCTGCATGAGCCCGCTCTAAGGCGAACGCAAGTTTCCTGGCAGAAGCGTGCAACCGCTTGGATTTCCCGACCCCAGCGAGCAGAAAGCGACATTCTGCGATATCCACTCCAACCACATCAGGTAAGCGCCTCCGCCCCTAGAAACAGAGCAGCATCCTCTTAGGCCCGCTTCCGGGGCTTGCAAATGAGCAGCGGGGGCGGGAGGGATACTACAGCAGGTAGATCACGTGCCTTGCACGCGGCAGTCTCGGGTTCTGTCCTCAGAACCCCAGTAAGGTACAGAGCATGACCAAACGTGATCCCAGCACGCACAGCCAGGAGGAAACCTCCAACTCCCTCGGGTGTCGCCCTGCCCCTCGCCCCCCGCATAAACACTGCGTTTAAACACACATAAGCGAAAATTGGAGGCACCAGGGTGCAGCAGCTCAGCACCGGACCGCGTCCTCCTCCGAATAAATACACACAACACCGATTTTGAATGCACAGAAGCTAAAATAGGAAGCAGCACCGTGCAGAAGCTGAGCCGCCTACAGCGTTTGTTTCTTTTTTTTATTTAATCATTTTTTTATTAGTGAAACACCATGAAGTACATTTATAGACTTATAAATTTTTGTGCTTGGGTTTCAGTTATACAATGATCAAGTACCCATCCCTCCACCAGTGCCATCCTCCCCCACCACAGGTCGTAGGATCCCTCCCCCCCCCCCCCCCCCCCCCCCCCCCCCCGCTGTGGCAGGGCATTCCCCATTGTTTTCTCTCTCTTCTTTTGGGTACTGTGTTTTGCCAGAGAGGCATTGAGTGGCAATCATGTTTGGTCTATAGACTACTTTTAGCATGTCTCTCCCACCCTGGGAGGGTCTTCACAACACCCTTTATTTGGTGCTCTCTTCTCTATCTGAGCTTCCTTTTCACCTAGCACATGTGGCTGGCCTTCAAGTCATGGAGCAAAATTCCTGGTACTAATCTGAGCCATGCCTGGGTGTTAGTCTCCCGTTTTGTTGCTTTATGTTCCCCAGATGAATGCAATCTTTCTGTGTCTATCCAGCTCTTTCTGACTCATTTCGCTTAACATGATACTTTCCATGTAGTACCACTTGTATGTAAATTTCAAGGTACTGGTTAAACTACACAAGAAGAAATCACCCAACCCCATCAAAAAATGGGGCGAGGAAATGAACAGAAACTTTCGCAAAGAAGAAATCCAAATGGCAAAAAGGCACATGAGAAAATGCTCTACATCACTAATCATCAGAGAGATGCAGATCAAAACAACAATGAGATATCATTTCACACCACAGAGACTGGCCCACATCCACAAGAACAAAAGCAACAGGTGCTGGCGCGGATGAGGCGAGAAAGGGACCCTCCTTCACTGCTGGTGGGAATGCAGGCTGGTCCAACCCTTTTGGAAAACAGTATGGACGATTCTCAAAAAATTAGAATTTGATCTCCCATTTGACCCAGCTATAGCACTCCTGGGAATATATCCCAGAGAGGCAAAAAGGTATAGTCGAAGTGACATCTGCAATTGTTTGTTCATTGCAGCACTCTTTACAATAGCCAGAATCTAGAAAAAACCTGAGTGCCCGAGAACAGATGACTGGTTAAAGAAACTTTGGTACATTTACACAATGGAGTACTATGTAGCTGTTAGAAAAGATGAAGTTATGAAATTTACAGCGTTTGTTTCTTGGTCACACCTGGCGGCAGTGAGTTGAAGAAACTGGATGAGCGGGAAGAAACTGAGACCAGAGACTAGAGCAGGAGGAATACGCAGAGTCGCCTCAGGGGAGGGAATTTTACGTATTTATTCTAAAAAGGAAAAAAAGGAACAGAAGCCAGCTCCGGAAAAACGGGCGACGTAAAGGGGCGCGATTTGCCTGGAGAGAAGCAGAAACCCTGCGTCTGAGCAGAAAAAGAAGGCGGGGCTCGCAGTGGGCGGGCATCTAGAGAGGCAGGAGCCCCCAGCACAAACCACGGCCCCCTCAGTCCTGCAGTGCTGCCAAGAGCTATCCTTGCAATGAAACGCTAAGATCAGGGCATCGGATAAGCAGGGGAAAATGCAGCACCCAGCGGGCGGGCACCGGGCGGTTTGATAGGATGATGGAATCAGAGTCTCCTCAGATCCATAGCCCATTGGCCAGGTGCGAAGGGGCGAACATCCCGTAGAAACAGAGGCACTTGAAGGCCGGGCGTGCAGCGGGTCTGCACCAGATAGGTTAGTGTCCCTGGAGGACAGGAGCAGAAGATCCAGAATGCAGAGAGGCAGGAATCGGGGAGCCTGAACCGAGGGGGGGAGGGAGGCAGGAACCCGGGATCCAGAGCCTGGGGTGGCAGGAGCCCAGATCCAGAACTCAGCTGGCCTAAAAGCGCATCAAGCGGAGAGAAACCGACATCATGACCTCTGACCTAGAGGACAGGAGGAAGAGTGCCTGCGGGGTGGCCCTGCTCCCCCAATATCCCAGAGCTCTGTTTCTAACCGAAAAGGTGAGGCGGGGAGAGGTGAAAGCCAGAATACCAGAAGTGTACTGTGCCCCCCAAAATGTGGGTGTGTGGAGGAGCTAGCACCTTGCTGGGAAAAGTAGAAATCAGGTAGGCAACGACCTAGAGTGGCTGGTCTTTTCTGCACTGAAACATGAGGCTAGGGGCTGGAGAAATAGTAGCAGGAGCAGGACACTTGCCTTGCACAGACACCCCCCACCCCCCCAGCCCTGCTTCAGTATCTGGTAACCTTATGGTCCTCCAAGCATTGCAGGGAGTTAGCCCAGAGCCAGGAGTATACAATCTGCACCACTGAGCGTGAGCCCCCACACACTAGCCTGTAGGAGCCCCAAATAGAAAGAAAGCAAACTGTAAAAAGCCATAAATGTTTAGGATTCCTAAACTTGGTAGTCTGGTAAAGCATGCTGTATGATAGAGTGAATCATTTGAAGGTTATAGATAGTTAACTCTTTGTTTTGTTATTTTTGGGTCACACCCAGCAGTGCTCAGGGCTTATTCCTGGGTTTGCACTCAGGATTCCCTCCTGTTGGGGATTGGGGCATCTCATGGGGTGCCAGGGTTGGAATCAGAGTAAGCTGAGTCCAAGGCAAACTCCCATGCAGCTCTACTATCACTCCGCCACTGTTAACTTTTAAATTTTATTTAGTGAACTTTTTAATGTATTCATTTTGGATTTTTGGCCCACACCCTGCAGTACTCAGGGCTTTGTTCTCAAGGAACAAAGTGTTGGCTCTGTTCTCAAGAAACATTTCTGAAGGTATCGGGAAACATGGGGTGTTGGCTGTCTGTCCCATTTCTCCAACATCCCTAGTTACATTTTAAATCAATGCACAAAAATAAAAGTATTAGAAGGGAGTTCCGAGGATTCCGCAAAGGATTCAGCACCATTTACCACATCCACACGATAACCAAGCTCATTGAGGTTTTTTGAGAGTTCAAGATGCCACTCTGTCTAACGTTCATTGATTTAAAGAAGGCCTTTGATTCTGTTGGGATGGAAGCGGTCATTGAAGACCTAGCCAATCAGGGCATTCAAGCTCAATACATCAAGATCCTCCGTGAGCTGTATTATGGATTCACTACCAGGATCTCACCATTCTACAAAGAAGTAATCATTTATGTCAAGAGAGGGATTCGGCAGGGTGATACCATTTCACCGAAACTCTTCAGTGCCACCCTCGAGAACATCATGTGACCACTGCAATGGGAAGGAATGGGAATTAAGATAGATGGTTGGCAACTACACCACCTCTGCTTTGGTGATGACATTGTTTTAATAACACCAAACATCAGCCAAGCGGCACAAATGCTGGCCGACTTCGACCATGAGTGTGGAAAGGTCGGACTACTGCTGAATCTTATGAAGACAATGTTTATGAGAAACAGCCTTGTTCCTTATGCCCCATTTGCTCTCAACGGAATTACCATCTCCGAATGCAACAGCTATGTGTACCTAGATCGAGAAATCAACATGACAAATGACTTGGCACCCAAGCTGCGCAGGAGGAAGAGAGCGGCTTGGAACGCCTTCAAGAGCAAAGAGGAATTGAAAGTGCTATGCTTGGAATATCACGTTTCACTCAAATGAGAGAAAGAAACCGGAGTTCCGACATCCGTCGACGATCAAGAATCAGGGACGCTGTCTCGTTTGCCAAGGTGTGAAAAATCAGATGGGCTGGTCATGTAATGAGATTTAAAGACATCCGCTCGACTAGAGCTGTTACCGACTGGATTCCACGGGATGTCAAAAGACCATGTGGCCGCCCAACTACCAGATGGTAGGACTTCTTCATCAAGATCATGAACGATCGGTTTGAGGCTCTTCATGTCCCTAGAGCGAACAGACGCCATTGGGCTACACTAGCACGCGACAGGGACAAATGGAGACGTTACTGGCGCCCGCTCGAGCAAATTGACGATTAACGGGATTAACAGGAAGTCAAGTGATCAAGTGATCAAGAAGGGAGTACTTAAGGGCAACAATTTAGGAGGCAGTGGTGTATGTCCTTACATGAATATCATATCAGGATCTTTACCTGCTTTCTGGTGTGTCTAAGGGCATGTGAGTGATTTTGTGTAAAAAAAAGGTTTTTTTTTTTCCAAAATGAGAGAAATGAAATGATTATAGAAAATTGCAGAAGTTTTACAAAAAAATCTTACATTGTGAGATCAATACTAGAAAAATTTGAACAGATTTCTTTTTTTTTTCCCTTTTTCGGTCACACTCAGCGATGCTCAGGGGTTACTCCTGGCTCTGCACGCAGGAATTAGTCCTGGCGGTGCTTGGGGGACCACATGGGATGCTGGGAATTGAATCCTGGTTGGTTGCGAGCTAGGCAAAGGCCCTACCCGCTGTACTATCGCTCCAGCACCCTGGACAGATTTCTTTATGAGTTGCTTTTTATGAGCTCAGTAGTTACTTATACAAAAATTAGGATTTAATTTTTTTGTATAAAAACACAGTTTCTTAGATAGAACTTTTTTTTAATGTAGGAGTACTGCTATTTATTCAGCCACTGATTAGGCTGATTGAATTTGGCATGAACTCCACATAGATAGAATTCTTAGAAAAATTTCTTCATTCAGGATGATTTCTATCACAGCCCTTTTTGTTGAGAAGGTTTACCTGGGCGAGTGCCTTGAATTCATTATGTAGTTGATTTGGGATTAATTTTTGTTGCTATGTGGACTTTTACTGTTGTCAATTTCTTCCATGTTCAGGTATGTGACTACTTATGGGGGTGCAACTCACTGTTTAAGAAGCTAGGTTTTACTTGATGGATTTGTTCTTTATAAAAGATCATAAAGGGGTTTTTCTTTCTTGGTGGGGGAATGGCACGAGGGCACACCCAGCTTTGCTCAGAGCTTCCTCAGGCTCTGGACTCAGAGATCTCTACTGGTGGAGCTCTGAAGAACCATATGTGGTGCTGGGATTGAACCCTGGTTTGCCATATACAAGGCAAGTCCCCTACTGACTTGTGTGCTACTGACTACAGCCCCCTTTTTTCCCTCTCTTTTATAAAATCATCCTACGAGATGGTCAGACTTCTTCATCAAGACCCTGAAGGATCGGTTTGAGGCCCTTCGTGTTCCTCGAATGAGCAAATGCCATTAGGCTACACTAGCACGCAACAGGGACGAATGGAGACGTAACTGGCACCTGCTCAAGCAAATGGATGACTAAAGAAATGTCAAGTGATCAAGTGATGGTCCCCTGAGCACCACCATGAGTAACTCCTGAGTGCATGAGCCAGGAGTAACCCCTGTGTGTGACCCAGAAATCAAAAAATGCAATAAAATAAAATAAAATGCCAACAGGTATCCGAGTTGTGTAAGGTCTGCTGATGGAGAGAGAAGAAAATGCAGAAAAGGGGGGAAAGTAAGCAGTGTGAGTTGATGCTGTCTGGCTGCTGAGCCTTCTCCACAGCGCAAGACTCAGCAGAGGTGACTTGGCTCTGGACAGCCCCAGCTGGACAACGAGGAGAAACCATATTTTGCACTGTCTAAAAAAGACAGTACTCTCTTGATTATCTGTTTTCTTGGCCAAATTTGCTCCTTGGAGTTACTAATTTTTGTGTAGTTCATCTAGCCTTCCACACCTTTTGCTTTATTTATTTATTTTTTTAGGATGTTAGATCCTATATTTACTGGGCCAGTGCTTCACCCAGGACCCAGGGCTATATGGTAAGCAAAATGTGAAAGACGAGGGCAGCTGAAAATATCTAGTAAGATTCGTAAGGTTGTGTCTTAAAGTGCTTTACTCAAATTTTCACTCAGATCCACGCATCACTGTTCACCTTGGGAACAAAATGTTTTCACTCTGCCTCCACAGACCTGTTCACCCCACCCCCTAACTCCTTCTCCCCCATCTCCTTCTCTTTCTTCGCATTGTCTGTAAGGAGTTCAGGTCTATTCAGCCTGATTCTACTTCAATGCATAGTGATGGTCTCTTAGATAGAGAGAAAGCAAGTATTTATTTTACCTTTGTTTCAGCCAAGCCCTGCTATGCTCAGGAGCTAGTCCTGCTCTGTGCTCAGGAGTGCCCCCTGGTGGCACTTCAGGGACCATCCGTGTTGTTGGGGATTCAAAATGGCATTGCCTGTGGGGAGTGGGGGAAAGGGGAAGTCCATGGGATACAGGCAGTGCTAGCTCTCTGATCTGGAAAAGCAGGGTACACAAGTGGGGTTTCTTTTGTTTGTTTGTTTGTTTTGTGGTCACATCCAGAGATGCTCCTGGTTATTCTTGGATCTTTGCTCAGGGATCATTCCTAGCGGTGCTTTTGGACTATATGGGAAGCCCGGGTCAAATTCAGGTGTAAGGCAAATGCTCTAATAATTGTACTATCTTTGTCCCCTACAAAATTTTTTTAAAAATGTGTCACCATGATTTACAATACCGGGGATAGAGTTTCATACAAAAAATATTCCAACACCACACACACACAGACACACACACACACACTCCAACATTGTGGGCTTCCCTCCAACACTGTGTCAGGGTCCCCCCACGATTCCCCTTCCCACCACCCTGTCTCCCGACCATATTAAAGTTAATTCTGCAGACTGTAGACCAATTATTAGACTCCATTGTCTTTTGCTATTTGTTATTCCCTTGCTACGTTTCTTTATATAGAAGATATAAAAATACATGATTCTATGTTTCTTTTTATCCCACATATAGAAGATACAAAGATACAGTTATAAAGATGCATTCTATACCTCTCCTTTTGACTAACTTCACTTGGCATGATACTCTCCATATTGTTCATGTTGTTGCAAATTGCATGATTGCATCTTTTTTGATAGTCAACTTGTATTGCATTGTATATTATAAAACAAAGTAACATTATCAGTCATTTTTTCCCCAGACACTTGAGCTGGGAAAGGAAGAATTTAAACAAATTACACAATACTGTCACCAGGTGGTGCTGTTGGTCTGCACCAAATTTTTCACAACAGGCAAAAACAGGCTGGATATATAAGATAATAAGAACAAGACTGTGGGGCTGGAGCGACAGTACAGCGGGTACGGTGTTCCTAGGATCCCATATATCTCCTGAGCACCGCCAGGAGTAATTGCTGGGTGCAAAGCCAGGAGAAATCCCGGTGTATGGTGAGGTGTGACTCCCTTCCCTTCCCAAAAAGAAATGAGAACATTTAGGAAAATGTTTCAAATAAGGGCATACTAGTTAGTAAAGTGTTATTAGCAGACTACTTTTAGAATCTTTGGATTTCGTGGTATAGAGACATAATTTTATTGATGAATACTGACTTTTGGTTCATTTTAGCAGATTTATTAGGCTCTGTGTTTTTTCTGTGCTGAGCCTTGGAGCTATGGAGACCGCTAAGACATCAATGCATTCACAAGCAAACAAAACACTCACACTAAGAGACAATCAAAGTACAGAAAGCGAAGAGCGAAAATACGGATTTTAAGCAGATAGATGTGGCAAAGACATGGAACTCAACGAATGGGACAACTGTCAAGGAAGATCCTCATAGTGGAAGGTATCACAATTGATTTGGACTTCATGAAAGAGAACATCCCACGGAAGGTCTGAAGAAGCAGATCACATAGGGCAGGTGGCCTGGGGGAAGCTGATCATTTCAGGGATCCTGAGTTCCGGGGCTGGGCTCTGAGTCCTAAATCTTCAGTCTAATGCTCTCCCAACTGAGCTATTTTGGCGACAGGGCTCTGAGTCCTAAAACTGCAGCTCTCCTGAGAGATTTCTCCTCTGATGCTAAGGGAGATCCCTTAGTGTTCTGTCATGCCTCCAACTGCTGCTTCTCTTCTCGGCTCCTCTGAATACAAAAACTTCTGCACACACAGAAACCCCAGGTAGGAATTGGTAAACTCTGGGTGGAGGCTGGAGGATCTTTGTTTAGGTGCCCTGCAGGCAGGGGAGGTAAAGGTAAAAGGTAAAGGCCCTCCCGTTGTTCATCGATTTGCTCGAGCTGGCCCAGTAACGTCTCCATTGGAGACTTTGTTGTTACTGTGTCTGGCATATCGAATATGTCACGGGGAGCTTGGAGGCTCTGCCATGCGGGCGAGATACTCTCTCGGTAGCTTGCCGGGCTCTCCGAGAGGGGCGGAGGAATCGAACTCGGGTTGCTGCATGCAAGGCAAACGCCCTACCGCTGTGCTATCGCAGGCAGGGGAATCAGAGTAAATAGAATGACCACCGGAAGGTTGATGTGAAGTACTGGTCTAACAAAAGGAGCCCAACCAGGACAGGAGGAAGGAAATAATAAAACTTAGAGCAGAAATAAACAAGACGGAAACCCAAAAAACATATCCAAAAGACGAATGAAAGCAAGAACTAATTCTTGGAGAAAATAAACAAGATCGATAAACCTCTAGCAAGACTCACAAAAAAAGGGAGAGAGAAAACCCTGTAGCACTGTCTTCCCTTAGTTCTTCGATTTGCTAGAGCGGGCCCAGAAACGTCTCCATTGTGAGATTTGTTGTTACTGTGTTTGGCATATCGACTATGTCACGGGTAGGTTGCCAGGCTTTGCCATGTGGGCGAAATATTCTCGGTAGCTTGCCTGGCTCTCTGAGAGGGGTGGTGGAATTGTACTCGGGTGGGCCTTGTTGGCCTCCTCTTGCAAGGCAAAAGCCCTACCTGCTGTGCTATCCCTTCCCGCTGTGCTATCGCTCCAGACCAGAAAGAGAAAACCCTAATAAACCGAATCACAAATGAAAAGGGGGACATTACAACAGAAACTACAGAAATTCAAAGGATCCTCAGAAATTACTTTGAGAAGCTGTATGGCACGAAACAGGAAAACCTCGAGGAAATGGATAAATTCCTCAATTCCTATAGCCTCCCAAGGCTGAACCAAGAAGACCTAGAATACCTGAACAGACCTATCACCATCAAGGAAATTAAAACGGTAATAAAAAGTCTCCCCAGCACAAAAGTCCTGGCCTAGATGGATACACTAGTGAATTCTTCCACATCTTTCGCCATTCCTATTCAATATAGTACTGGAAGTCCTGGCCATAGCAGTTAAACAAGAAAAGATATCAAGAGCATATAGATAGGAAAGGAAGAGGTCAAGCTATCATTATTTGCAGATGATATGATACTGTAATTAGAAAACCCTAAAGACTCGACAGAAAAGCTCCTAGAAACAATAGGTCGATGTAGTAAAGTGGCAGGCTACAAAATCAACACCCAAAAGTCCATGGCTTTCTTATATACGAATAACGAAAGAGAAGAAAGAGGCATTAAAAAAAACAATCCCGTTCACAGTAGTATCTCAGAAAATCAAGTACCTTGGAATCATATTAACGAAAGAGGTGAAGGACCTATACAAGAAAAATGACAAAACATTACTTCAAGAAATAAAAGAGGACACCAGAAAATGGAAACATATCCACTCCTCATGGATAGGGAGGATTAACATTATCAAAATAGCAATACTGCCCAGGCACTATGCAGATTTAATGCAGTCCCTATCAGTATACCTATGACATTTTTCGAAGAAATAGACAAAACATTCCTAAAATTTATATGGAACAATAAACCCCCACGAATAGCTAAAGCAATCCTTGGGAAAAAGAAGATGGGTGGTATTACCTTCTCCAACTTCAACTCTACTACAAAGAGTAGTAATTAAAACAGCATGGTACTGGGCTAGAAACAGACCTGTAGACCAGTGGAACAGAGTTGAATATTTTGTCAGAGACTCCCAAATATATGGTCACTTAATCTTTGACAAAGGAGCAAGAAATGTGAAGTGGAACAAGGAAAGCCTCTTTAACAAGTGGTGCTGAGAAAACTGGATAGCTACCTGCACAAGAATGAACTCTCACCTCTGTCTAATGCCAGGCACAAAAGTCAGATCAAAGTGGACTAAAGACCTCAATATCAGACATTAATCCATAAGGTACATAGAGGAAAATGTAGGCAGAACTCTCTAGGACATTGAAGCTAAAAGCATCTTTAAAGATGAAGCAACACTAACCATGCAAGTGGAAGCAAACATAAACAAATGGGACTACAGCAAACTAAGAAACTTCTGCACTTCAAAAGAAACAGTGACCAAAGTACAGGAAGAGCCCACAGAATGGAAAGAATATTTACCCAATGCCCATCTAATAAGGGACTAAAATCCAGGATATACAAGAAACTAGTAGAATTGCACAAGAAAAAACCTCCAACACCATCAAAAAATGGGGAGAAGTAATGAACAGAAGTTTCCTCAAAAAAGAAATACAAATGGCCAAAAGGCACATGAAAAAACGTTCCACCTCGCTAGCCATCAAGGGGATGCAAATCAAAACAATGAGATATCATCTCACACCACAGAGACTGGCATAACATTCAAAAGAACAAAAGCAACCAGTGCTGGTGTGAATGTGGGGAAAAAAGGGACACTCTTTCACTATTGGTGGGATTGCCCACTGGTCCAGCCTTTCTGGAAAACAATATGGAC
Organism: Sorex fumeus; assembly: GCF_029834395.1. Taxonomy (NCBI): domain Eukaryota; kingdom Metazoa; phylum Chordata; class Mammalia; order Eulipotyphla; family Soricidae; genus Sorex; species Sorex fumeus. Next base: position 26,608,998 of record NW_026606072.1, on the reverse strand, counting down.
AGTCCTTCAAAAACTAGAAATTGAGCTTCCATATGACTCCGCAATTCAAATTCTTGGAATATATCCCAAGGTTGCAAAAAAAAAAAACAGTAGAAATGACATCTGTTCCTATATGTTTATTGCAGCAATGTTCACTATAGCCAAAATCTGGAAACAACTCAAGTGCCCCAGAACACTGTTAAAGAAACTTTGGTACATCTACACAATGTAATACTATGCAGCCGTTAGGAGAGATGAAGTCATGAAATTTGCTTATAAGTGGATAGACATGGACACCATGCTAAGTGAAATGAGTCAGAAAGAGAGGGACAGACACAGAATGACTGCACTCATTTGTGGAGTATAGAATAATATAACATGTGGCTGACACCCAAGAACAGTAGATACATGACTAGCTCATGAGCAGAGGGAAGAAGGCAGATGGAATAGAGAAGGGATCACTAAGAAATGATGGATGGAGGAATCAGTCGGGATGGGAGATGTGTGCCGAAAGTAGATAATGGACCAAACATGACCTCTCAGTGTCTGTATTGCAAACCATATACCCAAAATGAGAGAGAGAGAATGGGAATATTGTCTGCCATGGAGGCAGAAGGAGGTTGGGAGGGGGGTATACTGGGGAGATTGGTGGTGAGGAATGTGCACTGGTGGAGGAATGGGTGTTGATCATTGGGTGATTGTAACCCAAACATGAAAGCTTGTAATTTTCTCACAGTGATTCAATAAAATTAAAACAAAAAGAAGTACTGGGTCTGTCAAAGTTGATGGGTTGCCATAAAGATTTTAAAACCATTGAGTGAACTTGTTTGGGAACCAAATCCAAGAGGAAGGAAGCCCTTTGGATATGTGCTTGGAGCGGAGATGAACATTTCTCCTGTGAGTGGGGTATAGTCTGTTGGTCCTGCAGGTGGGGATTAGGCTAACACTGTGGGGCCACTCCTGTGCAGACTGGGCTAAGGTCTAGTCTTCATCTGATCTTCCTTGTCATAGGTTACACTAGAATTTGTGTGTGTCTGTGTGTGTGTGTGTGTGTGTGTGTGTATGCTGGAGATCAAAAGCATTTCCCATAATTTTAACAGTTCTGGCTCAGAAAGATCATTTGGTTTTTAATTTTGAATTCAGCTTTGAATTTCTTTGGGACTGGTTTGAAAAGCACATAAGAGTAGATTGTCCCAGGTATCTTACGTTGTTGGTTTAATGACAAATAAGAAACTGTATGAAAAGAGAATTATGAACCATAATGAAAATAAAAAACTGTGATGGGGACTGAGAAACTGAAACTGCCTCCTATATTACACAAGAGAAGGGAGGGAAAAGCATTCCTATTATGACCTCAATTAATGGAGTAAAGGCCCCACCAGCCCACCGGATTTATGGGAGTGTACTGAGCCTGAGAGATTTGTGAAATGGCATGGGAGACGGCCCCTGAAAGGTGATTCAAATAGGCAAGATATACTTGATGTTGGTGAGCTCCACGGGTGGCTCACGTGAAGTGGGGAGGAGAATGACAGTTGTTTTCTCCGGATCTCCCTTTGCCACCAGGTACCCAGGGTGCTGGATTCTTTTCTCACCTCGCAGTAGTAGATGTAGCAGGAGTAGATGGGGAGTGAAATTACAGTTTCTATTTGGGGGTTTTGAAGGAAAGGAGGGAGAGAAATTGAGAGAGTGGACTAAGGAACTCAAGAGAGAACCCAGGTTTCTCCAAGGACGAAGAGAGCCCCTACACATCCCAGCATTAGGCATGAAAGCAAGAAAATACAAATGCTTAGGGTGGGGCAAGCTTCCTAGAGTGCATTCAGGCTGGGTCTGGGGGCAGGCAGTCAAGGGTGAACAGGGCCCTGTCTTACCCCATTCCTCTCTACCTGGAGCCCTTCTCACACCCTGTCCTGACCCAGAACTGTGGTAGTGGACTCCTGCTGCTGAGAGAAGATCACACTCTGCAGCCCTGCAAGGCCAGGACCCAGAGACTGAGAACAAGGAGCCGCATCAGCCCAAAGGCATCACAGGGGACGAAGCATCCAGGGAGGTCTTCAGATGAGGCCATGTGGCACTACACAGCCAACTCGGAGGAGACCTGAAGGCCCATGGGCCCAGAACCCCAGAGTTCAATGAGCCTATACTGAGAGTAGGCCTGGGCCTGGGCCATGGACAACTTCCCAGGGCTGTGCTGCAGCTCTTGCCTGAGAGGAGAGAGAGAGAGAGAGAGAGAGAGAGAGAGAGAGAGAGAGAGAGAGAGAGAGAGAGAGAGAACACTGAGTCTAGTTTGCCTTAATATATGTCAATACTGGGCCATGCTATGAGCCTCAGTGGTAAAGCACAAAATATCCAGGTGATATTTTCTAATTTTAGTTCCCAGCACAGCTGACAGAAAAGAGTATGTCACCAAAATAAAATAAAATTAGGGGGCTAAAAAGTGGGGTGTGCTTTAACATGTAGCTGATGTAAGCAGCCTATTATGCCCCTGAATCACTACCCACACACCTCCAGATGTGGTCCCCTCTGCACCCAAGAAGAAAATGGTGCAGGTGTTAATTTAGATCCCAAACCTAAATGGCACTCTGCGACATTGCCAGGCTGGTCCAAAGGCTTCTGGCACCACAGGGTTGAAGCAGCATCATTTCCTTGGGCCTTCCCACGGAACCAAAGGCCAGGTTGGTCAGTAACCCCTAGAAGTGTCTTTGGTTCTTCCTTTGCTGAACCCTGGGCTTTCTTTAACTGCCTTCCTGAAGGGGGAACTAGAGCCAAGGAAAAGGAGCACATTACACATTTTATGTTTATTTATTTTTTTGCTTTGCCACAGATTTTATTCTTGTACTTTGATTGACCACACCGTTTATATTAGAGATTCAGGCATGCCATATTCCAACACCAAATGTGCTGCCAATGTCATCGTCCCTCTACCAATGTCTCAAGATCCCCTGTAACCCAAGGCCCTCCACACCCCCATGGTAAACTCAGTTCTATGGGCAAACGCTCAGGGTCTGTTTCTATTGGCCACTGACTGTTTGTTATTCCACACACACATATGTATGTGTGTATATATATATATATATGTATATATATACACATATATATCTCACATATGAGAGGGATCATTCTGCATTTTCGCTCTTTTTTGACTGACTTGGTTTAGCATGATACTCTCTAGTTCCCTCCACAGGGGGCAAATTGCGTGCTTTCGTCTTTTCTTATAATTGACGAATATTCCATTGTGTACCTAAACACAGTTTCTTAACCAGTCATCTGTGTTGGGACACTAGGGTTGTTTCCAAATCTTGCTAAGTATGACTGAGACTGCAATGAACACAGGAGACCCTGGTCAAAACACACTTTGTTAGGGACCAGAACAGTAGTCCAGCAAGTACGGAATTTTCCTTGCATAGAGCCAACCTGGATTGGATAAGGTCCCTGAAGCACAGCCAGGAGTAATTTCTGAATGCAGAGCCATGTATTACTTAAGCTATTGCCAGGTGTGGACCCCAACAAATAAAAACTCCAAAACAAACAAAAAATAACCCTTTATGCTCTTGGAATCAAAGCCTAGAAATAGTAGCACTGGGTCATGTAGGAGCTCAATTCCTGTTTTTCAATAGTCTCCACACTGTTTCCCAGATAAGTTGATCCACATGACATTCCCACCCACAGTGGATCAGGGTGCTCCCCCACACCTCCACCAGCACTGGTAGTTTCTATACTTCAATGTGGGCCAATGTCATTTGTGTGAAGAGATAGTTACTGCTTAGAATTGCATTTCCCTGACTTTAAGTGATGAAGGGTACTGTTGTTTTCTCTGTTTGGGGACCACATCTGGTGGTGCTTAGGGAGTCCTTCTGGCCCAGTGCTCAGATTCTGCTCATGGAAATGCTCAGGTGAGTAGATGTGGTGCCAGGATTGAACCCTGATCAAAGGTAAGGAAGGCAAACACCGGACCTACTCTATTACCTCTCTGGACCAGAAACACTTTGTAGATATCTATCGGCTCTCTGTATTTCTTCTTTGAGGAATTTCTATCTGTTCAGCTCCCAAACCCACTGTGTGTGTGTGTGTGTGTGTGTGTGTGTGTGCTTTTAGTTTTTGGATCACACTCAGCTGTTCTCAGGCATTATTCCTGGCTTTATATTCATGGATCATTCCTGACACTATCCAGAGGACTGCATGTGGTTGTTGAGATTCAACTAGAGTCAGCTATGTGCAGAGCAAGCGCCTTAACTGATCTACTAACTTTCTGGCCCCAGGTGTTTTCACTGTTTGATAGGGCTGTTGCTTTTGTTGTTTTTTCTGGTTTGTGAGTATTTTCTGAATCTAGGCTATTAGCCCCTTTTGAGACAATGGTAGGCAAATATTTTCTTCTGGTTAATAAGGGTCTTTTTGTTCTAGTCATCAATTCCTTTCCAGTACAGTAGTTTATTAATATGAGATTGTCCCATTTGTTTATTTTTGCTTATGTTTGTTTGGCCAATGGTATTCATTTATTGAAGATCCCTCTATAGTCAATAATACATGGACTGTATATTTTCTTTGATGTAATTTAAGGAATCTGATCAAATATCAAGAACTTTATGATTTATTATTTGTTTTACCCTTGAGGACCACAATGGCACAGCTCCAGGCTTACTCATGGTTCTGTGCTCAGAGACCAATCCTGGATGGCTTTGCAGGATCATTTGGGGTGCAGGAAATCAAACCTGCCCAGGCCACTGAGGAGCCTAAACACCTACATGCTGTGCTATCACTTCAGCCCTAACATGAACAAATTTAAACCAACCAGTATTTGTGGATGGTGTGAGATAGGGATCCAATTTCTTTCTTTCTTGTTTTCTTGGCATGTGTCTAAGCTGCTTCCTAATATCAACCATTGATCAGACTGTCTTTGCTGATTTCATACAAGTAGCTATTGGGGCGCGAGAGCCAGACTCCAGTGGGTAGTAGATAAGTCGTTTGCCTTAAAAATTAAAAAAATAAAAATGTAAAAATTGTACAAAAAAAACTATATTACGTTTTGATATATGGAAAGAATAGCTAAAATGATACAAAGATTTAATGCAACTCATAAAATCCTTCCAATACTATTAATAAGAAAGTATAGTAAATATATTGAGCCTTGTATGGAATCACAAAAAAAAACAAAAACCCACAAAGCTAAGGGAATGCTGACAAAAAAAGCAAGGAAAATGAAGGAATTGTTTTATCAGACTTCAAATATGCTCCAAGTGACAGCGATTAAAGCTATATGATAGTGAACTGGAAACAGACAATAGGATTAGTAGATTGGAGTTGGAAATACAGAAAACAAACCCACATATATATTTGAATCTATGAGAAAAGAGTGAATGACTTGGAGGCCAGAGCGTGAGATAGTGGGTACAGCACAGCTTTGTACACAGCCAACCAGGTTCAATCTCCAGCACCACATATGGTCTCCCACGCCTGTCGGAAGTGGTTTCTGAGTGCAGAGCTAGGAGTGATTTCTGAGCACAGGAGTCAGTCCTGAGCACATCTGATGAGACACAGACACAAATTCAAACCCCCCAAAAGTGCTTACAACGGCACCATATATTGTATATAGCACCCTATGTGTATATAGCATCTACATGTATATAGCAACTATATATATATATATAAAATCCTATTGTCCTTTCAACTGACGTCCCCGATGAGATTATATAAATATTGTGAGCTGGATGGGAAATCAAGTGCCTGGCATACAGTAGACCTGTGTTAGACACTAGAGAACACACACACAACACATACACACACACACAGGCACACCTACTGGCAGGGAAAGGGGGAAATTGCTTTGTCCAGCCTCACTTTATAAGAAACTCCAGTCTACCCTGCTACATGCACAAGAGAACTTGTGTCAAACTTGCAGCTTCACATTAGAAACTCCTTGTACCTACTCAGTGTCGTTTCCACAAGAGAAACTGTGTCTACGGTTCCGAGGGAACCTTAGAAACTCCTTTTGCACTCACTGCTGTTTGGGCGCTGCATTGCTTTCTGGTTTCACTAGTTCCAAAATCAAGAGTGCCCAGTGCACTCTGTTCTTTCACATCTCAGACCTGCCTCTCCACCGCTCTTTGCCCAATTCTTAGGTTCCTCCGGCAATTTATCACATGTGGGAAAAAATAGTTGTAGACTGGCAGGTGCGCACTACAGGGAAGCTTCCATATCCATTTCACAGAAGATTCCCGAGTCTCAGACTCTGTCTAGCCTGTGCGTCTGATTCCTTCCTTGGACCCTGCTGCGTTCCCCTGTGCAATCACTTCCCCTGTCCCTAACCCTGTCTCCTCCATTTTCTTCGCCCTTGCTCAACTCTGTGCGGAGCCTCCAGCCCAGCTGTGCCTCCCCACTCCTCACTTCCAAGCCGGTTGCCATACCCGGGGACAAGCAAGGAAGGTGCAGAAACACGGAAAACCATCCGGGAGAGCGCCAGGAGTCATCGCGCAGAGAGAAGAGCAAAAGCAAGCCCCGCGCACCTCTGAGCATCTCTGGACCTGATCTTTGGAGTGATTTGGAGGCCGGAAACTTTCCCTGCAGTCAGTCCCATTGGGGTCTCTGAGTGTCCTGTGGACCGCAGAAGGCGGCACCCACAGCTCGTCCAGGACGTTCACCCCGCCCCGAAGGGCCCTCGAAAACCCAGTCGGGGCGTGTCCGTGCGGAGAGGAGGAAGCGCCGCGTTAGTGGCCCGGGTGTCCCGCCTTAGGAGGTCGTGGCGGTCTTCACCGTCGTGGTCGGGGCTTGGTGGACAGGCTAACGACCGCGGCTGCAGGGAGCGCTGAGGACTCTGAGCTGCGCTCTCAGGTACCGCCGGGGTCCCCCTGGCGGGTTGATGCCGCGACGGGGCGGGCGGGGACCCGGGAGCCGGGGCTGGCGGTTCCCGCGGAGATTGGACGCTGTCCGGACCCCCGGCACAGCCGCTGCGGAGGGTTGAACAGCAAACCCCAAATTACCAGCTCCAGGATCCGAGCCGACTCCAGTACAGAGTAGGAGGGGAGCGGTCCAGGCCCGGCGTCACTGGAGGCGGGGCAGGATGCAACCAGGGACAGACTGGTAGCCAGCTCCTGACCTCCCTCAACCCGGGCCTCTGCCGCTGCGTGCTCCACGCCAATGCCGCCTCCTCCACTGGACACTCCGCCTGCTCTCGGGGGCTTCGTTCTCGGTGGCGCCCCATTGGTCGCGGTGCCGGCTCGCTTCTGTGACGCCCGGTGCATTCCGCCACGGCCTGAGTGACGCGGTGGACTGATCCGTGTTCCAGGATTGCGGCGCCCCTTGGCGCTCAGGCTCGCTAAGCACCACCCTCTCTGTGTTCCGCAGTCCGGAAAGGTCCAACAGGGCCACTGGCCAGAGGATTGGCCCTGAGTGACTGGGAAGCTCAGGGAAGCATGTGTGGTGCCGAGATCTGAGTGGGTTAAGGCTTCCTAAGCAAGAGCTTTTTTTTTTCTTTCTTTCTTTTTGGGTCACACCAGGCGATGCACAGAGGTTACTCCTGGTTCATGCACTCAGGAATTACTCCTGGTGGTTGCTAGGGGAGACTATAGGATGCTGGGAATCGAACTCGGGTCGACCTCGTGCAAGGTAAAGGTCCTGCCCTCTGTGCTATCGCTCCAGTCCTACTCCTCTGGACTGTCTCCCTGCTTAGTACCTCACTCTCTAAGGACATTCTCTCTTGGCTCTTCCCTGACTCTTGGTTTTAGCGCCCCCCCCCCCACCCCTGACCCTATCAGTGGAGGCTGACCCCACTGCCTCACACAGTGTCCACACCCACAGGGCAGCACCTCTGCTGTAGCAGGGCCTATTTCTGACTCCCTGCTGGTTTCCCCTGGAGGGTCCCCTACCCCACTGGCATTTCCTGTCACTTTCAGCTTCCCAGCCTGCCCTGGTGGCCAGGGAGCCTCTTGCTTGCTGTGCCCAGCCTGCTTGGGCATTTCCAGTCCATTTTTACTGCACTGTCTATCTCTCTCCAGTGGTTAGGGACAACTGGCTGGAGGGCACTGTGATTTCTGAGCACCGGAGACTCGGCTTTTGGACAGCAACAGTACTGGTTTGAGCAATGACAAGTATCACCTTAAACAGACATTTCACTTCACTTGTGTTGTCTCCTGCTGTGATCCCAGGTCCTAGGAAGGGACTGCCTTTCTGTGTCTCCAGTAGTGCTCTGGTTGGTGACATGTGCTCTGGCAGCTTTGGTTAGGGTCTGGCCTGTATGTTAGAGCTGGTTTTCTCTGTCATCACTTTCATTTCAAGTGAATGTTGCTGCACCCTGAGCAACCTCAGCTGCCAGTGGCCCAGGCCAGCAGCCCCAGATGCCCAAGCAGACAGATGCAGCCTCCCAGAGCTGCTCTCCTGCCCTGAGAGCAGAGCCCGGCCTGCAGGGGGCATCAGACATCAGGGAATCTCCAACAGTGCCTCATGGCTGTTGCACTGCTTGAGCCCTAGGAGCAGTTTCCCTGGCACTCTGGCTCATATGTTGGGCACCAGGGTTCTCCATTCCCCGCCCCGGACACTTCCACACCTACCTGATTGTGGATAACCACATAGATCAGAGGTTCCACAAGACACAAATGTGTGTTTGCCCTGTCCCTGTCCTTGGAAAGAGCTGAGACATCAATTAGGAGTGCGTGTGCTCTATGGATAATCAGGAGTTCTCCCCTGACACAGAAAGGGCCAACTCTGCTGCTCCCCTATTCAGGGATTGGGAGTCCCAGGGGTGTTGCACGCATGGTCAAAAAGCCCCTTAGAATTTTGATCCCTTGCTCATCACTGAACTACTCTTTCAGATATTCATCTTTGTGAGTGTCTTTCCCCTCTTATCCCTCTCAATCTGTCAGGGAGACCTTGTCTTCTGCCACTCTCTCCTTCCTTTTTCCATTGCCCGTCATCCCAACCTGAAAACTGAGATACAGCAGGTGCTGAAGAGTGGGTGCCAATCCAGCAATGCACTAAGTGGGAGGGCACAAGTCCCCTGTCAACACCAGAAGCTATTTCTGAGTGTGGAGACAGGAGGAAACCCTGAGCACTGCAGTGTGTGGCCCCAAAACCAAAAAGAAAATATACATTTTTAAAACCAACTAATTTGTATATAGTTGTTCACAATTTATTGCATTCAGTATTCCAACACCAATTCCTTTTAATCAGCCCACCACCATTATTAAATATGAATTTTTGTAAAAAGGAACATTGTTTTCCTTTGAAATATTTGCTTATTACAGGGGAGTTTCCAAAGAGCAGGTGATGAGCAGTTCACCTTTATCATTTTAGAAAGATGACTTGTGTTTCAAATTTGAGTAATCAAGGCAATTACCAAAAATTTATTTCCACTTTTTTTTGTGGGGGGGATCTAGGATTCGTTTTTGCTAGTATTAAGTCAGCAAATTTGACTTAATTAAACCAAAGATACAAGCAAATTTTAAAATTCACATAAAAGTAATGAAAACAAACCAAAACTGACGCCCTACCATCTAGCACTGAGCACCCTACTGTCCAGCCCTGACCACCCACTGTTCAATCCTTCAGAAAGCTTAACCCAGAGCCCCACACATAAAAGATTAAGTGTTTTCCCTCAGAGCCACATCCCAGGCTCAATTTGATAAAAGTGACCCCAAGGTTAAAAAAAAACACCAGAAGGATTGGCCAGGAGATAAGAGCCTGGCCAGAGAGCAGTCAGTGCCCCTTGGCACTCCTGTGGTCTTCTGGAAAAATCCTCAAGCTCCTCAGGCAGGTGCTCCCCACCACACACAATCATAGTAAAAGAAAGGAATCCTTTACCCCTTTGGGGGTGTGCATTTCCAGAGGGAACTGTGCCCTTGCAGTTCTTAGCACCAGCAGTCCTAACTTAACCTGCTGCGTCTCAAAGAGAAACTTCCTTCCTGGCCAGAGAAGCCCAACAATTCGCTGGGAACAGACCTATTAGGGGTGGGAACATAGACAGTCTTCAGGTGCAGTGATTGCTCTACCCCTGCAGAACTCCACAGTTCATGACCCTGGGTTCCTCATGACTCCCACGACCATCACCCAGGCACCTGTTGGTGTGACCGCAGAAGAGGACACTATTTTCTATTTAAAATATTGTCTTTCACAGGAGTATCCAAAAAGAAAAAAAGTCATTTTTAAGTAGAACAAATATTTTCTTTTAAAATAAATGCTTGTAAGAGGAGTTTCCCAAGAGCAGGAGATGAGTGATTTCCTTTTTTTTTCCATTTTAGGAAGGCCTTAACTTTTCATTCTGAGAAGCAAAGGCATTTGCAAGAAATCATCTGGTTCCACATTTTAGGACGGGGGAAGGCTTTGGTGTTTTTTTTTTATTATTAGTGAAACACCATGAGGTACAGTTGTACATTTACAATTTTTTTGTGCTTGGGTTTCGATTGTACAATGATCAAATACCCATCCCTCACGTGAGTGCCCATTTTCCACCACCATGGATAACATCCCTCCCACCCCCATGCCCCCCATCCCACCCTGCCTTTGTGGCAGGGCAATCAATCTCTTGTGTTCTCTCTCTCCTTTTGGGTGTTGTGGTCTGCAAAAGAGGTATTGAGTGGCAAACATGTTCAGTCCATAGTCTACTTTCGACATGCATCTCCCCTCCTGGGAGGATCCTCCAAACACGCTTTATTTGGTGCTTCCTTCTCTATCTGAGCTGCCCTTTCCCCTAGAATGCCCGGCTGGCCTCTAAGCTATGGAGTAATCCTCCTGGTGCTGATCTCAGCTATTCTTGGGTATTAATCTCATATTTTGTTACTTTATATCCCCCAGATGAATGCAGTCTTTCTTTGTCTATCCCTCTCTTTCTGACTCATTTCGCTTAGCATGATACTTTCCATGTTGTACCACTTGTATGTAAATTTCATGACTTCATCTTTTCTAAGAGCTACATAGTACTCCATTGTGTAGATGTACCAAAGTTTCTTTAACCAGTCATCTGTTCTTGGGCATTCAGGTTTCTTCCAGTTTCTGGCTATTGTAAAGAGTGCTGCAATGAACAAACAAGTGCAGATGTCACTTCGACTATACATTTTTGCCTCTGTGGGATATATTCCCAGGAGTGGTATTGCTGGGTCAAATGGGAGCTCAATTTCTAATTTTTTGAGAATCGTCCATACTGTTTTCCAGAAGGGCTGAACCAGTCGACATTCCCACCAACAGTGAAGGAGTGTCCCTTTCTTGCCACATCCGCTTTTGTTCTTTTGGATGTGGGCCAGTCTCTGAGGTGTGAGATGATATCTCATTGTGGTTTTAATCTGCATCTCCCTGATGATTAATGATGTAGAGCATTTTCTCATGTGCTTTTTTGCCATTCGGATTTCTTCTTTGAGAAAGTTTCTGTTCATTTCATTGCCCCATTTTTGGATGGGGTTGGATGTTTTCTTCTTGTGGAGTTCAATCAGTATTTTGTATATCCTCGATATCAACCCCTTGTCAGATGTGTATTCGGCGAATACCCTTTCCCATTCTGTAGACTGTCTTTGTATTTTGGTCACTGTTTCTTTGGAGGTGCAGAAGCTTCTTAGTTTAAGATAGTCCCATTTATCTATCTCTGTTTTCATTTGCTCGACCAGTGGCGTGGAATCTTTGAAGATACCATTAGCTTCAATGTCATGGAGGGTTTTACCAACTTTGTATTCAATGTACCTTATGGTTTCTGGTCTAATGTTGAGGTCTTTAATCCATTTTAATCTTACTTTTGTACATGGTGTTAGGCAGAGTTCTGAGCCCATTTTTTCGCATGTTGCTGTCCAGTGATGCCACCACAATTTGTTAAAGAAGCTTTCCTTACTCCACTTCACTTACTTGCACCTTTATCAAAGATTAGATGATCATATGATTGAGGGGAGATGTCAGTGTATTCAACCCTGTTCCATTGGTCTTCAGTTCTGCCTTTGTTCCAGTACCATGCTGTTTTAATTATTACTGCTTTGTAGTACAGTTTGTAGTTAGGGAGGTTGATTCCTCCCATTTTCTTTTCCCCAAGAATTGCTTTAGCTATTCGTGGGGGCTTATTGTTCCATATAAATTTTAGGAGTGTTTGCTCCATTTCTTTGAAGAATGTCATGGGTATCCTTATAGGGATTGCATTGAATTTATACAGTGCTTTCAGTAGTATTGCCATTTTGACAATGTTAAGTCTCCCGACCCATGAGCAGGGGATATCTTTCCATTTCCTCGTGTCCTCTTTTATTTCCTGAAGTAGCGTTTTGTAGTTTTCTTTGTACAGGTCCTTTACTTCCTTAGTTAAGCTGATTCCTAGGTACTTGATTTTCTGGGGCACAATTGTGAATGGGATTGTTTTTTTTCATGTAGTTTTCTTCTCTCACACTGTTTGCATATAGGAAAGCCATGAACTTTTGCATTTTGATTTTATAGGCTTTGATGTTTTTAAATGAACAAACTAGTCTTAACTAACTGAAGGAAATAAATTGTAAAATGGAGACAAAAGAAATGAAATCAAACCACAACACCGTTCTCTGAGAAAACCACTGAACGTGATATTTAAGTTGTTTATTTAATAAGAGACTCAGGCATGGTGGCATTCAGAGAGCTGAACCCAGAACTCCACTGCTTAAGTGTTCTTGAGCTGAGCCACATCCCAGATTAAAAGAAATAAAAGTGCGAGGTGCGAGGGAACAGGGGTCAACCCAACTGTCCTGGGGCAAGGAAAGCTCTTAAACTCTCCCCACCCAAAAGAAAAGAGGACTGTCCAGGAGATAACTGTGGGGACCTAGAGCAGTCAGTGCCCCTTGGCACCCCTGGGATCTTCTCAAACAACCCCCAAACTCTGCCTGGTGTGCCCCCCAACAATAACAATATAAAGGAAAGAATCCTGGTGCACTAGTCAGGATGCTTCCATGCCAGAGGGGAGTGTGCCCACAAGGAGAACAGAGTCCATGCACAGTTCTTAGCACCAGCCGCCTTACCTTTCCAAGCTCCATCTCAAAGTGCAACTTTCTCCTTGGCCAGGGAAACTCGCCAATTTGCTGAAAACAGACTGAGAGTTAGAAAACACAGAGTAGTCAGGAGGACCCCACCAACACTAGACCTGGACACTGCATGTGAGGAGTGACCTTGGTGATCCTGGGCACCTTAAGGATGGCCTGACCAGAAATGCTATCTTGGCCTTGCCAAGTATAGCTGATAACACCCTGGGACCAATCAACTCTAATTGGGAGATTCCCCTGCCCCACCCCCAGGACGTTCATCAAAACCATCTCTGCTGAAAATCACATCTAACAGAAATCCCTGTTGGATAGTCAACTCAGAAGCCCAGCCAAAGGGAAAGTTGGTAAACTGACCCTCTCCTGGGCATGCTGAGGGAAGGAAGGGAGCTGGACTGCAATTCAGGAACCAAACCAGTGATGCTAGCATGGAGGTGGGGCGGGGAGAAGCCCAGCTCCCAAGCATAAGGGCAGGAGCTGTGGAACAATGTAAGCCTGGAAAAGGATCAGAGGTGAAAGTGTTAAAATGCCATGTGTAGATGAAAATGCCTGCAAGCATGAACATCCTCTTGGGGGTTGGGGCGTTCTGGAGGGGAGTCTTGATCCATCCAGAAAAGTAAGTTTTCTTATTGTGAAGAAACCTAGATCATTTCTTGCAAATAACTGGGCAAGAAGAATCCAAACTTGGATCTTCTTCCTACCATTTTTGTAAAAGTATTATATTTTAGACCTCTCAGCCATGCTACCTGTGCTAAATGATTATATTTTAAACAGAAACTTTGCTATTTCTGGAAAATCCTGGGACATACTCACATCACAGTTCCACCCTTTCATTTTTAAGAGATTGCATGTCTTCAACATGATATGAGTCTGGAGAGAGAAAAAGAGAGAGAGAGAGAGAGAGAGAGAGAGAAAGAGAAAGAGAAAGAGAGAGAGAGTTTCTAGAGCAGGTGAGTCACTTACACTGAATGGCCCTGCACGGTACTGGCTGCACTTTTGACTCCCTGACCACCTCAACTCCTCCTAACTCTCTGCCTTCTACTTTACAACCCTATTGAGGAGGAACTTCTTTCAGAGGAACCCTGTGGGTGTAGAATAAATGCCTAACCACCCACGGGTCCCTAACCACCCCAGGCTGAAGTAGCCTCACCTTCTTTCATCTCCACAGGAGAGTATGCCGCCCTAGAAATCCATGCATTTTGCACAGATCCTTTTGTTCTTTCCCAGACTCCAAAATCAAAGAGGCATTGTGCAATGAATGATTCCTCTGGGATTGTTTGGCCAGCCCTTGTCTTCCACTCTCTCCTCTCTTTTTATATTGCCCGTCCTCCCAAACAGAAAATCTAGGTAGAGCAGATGCTGAAGAGTGGGTGCCGATCCAACAGTGCACTAAGTGGGAGCGCACAAGCCTGTCCCCGCCCCACCCGCGCCCCCCGCCCCACCCCCCAGCGGAAGCACCTCTCTTGGTGCTGATTGACTCTTTCAGTGAGTTGCCTAAGTACTTGGATCTGTCTAAACAACTGCAGTCCTCTGCTTGTGGTTTGCGATGCTGCATGAGAACTGCTCAGTCTTAAAGCCTCCAGAAAGGGTGAGACAGGTTTTTTGTTTCCCTCAGGAGATGCTGTGCTTACAGGGTCCCCATAACTGCACTCCCAGCAAAGTTCAGGTTGATGGGGGAGGCGATTTTCTAATGCTCCCTAGGAGAGGATCTATCTGGTCAGCAGTGTCAAAGCTCCATCGTGTCACAGCCTGCACTGCACTTGGAGACTCTATCTGGGCCTGGCACATAGCAGGGCTCTAAGTGCCCATAAGGTGTAGTGTCCCAGGAGGCAGTGGGGTGTTGTGAATGCTTTCAGCCACCCTCTGGTCCCCTGAGTACCGCCAGGAGTAATTCCTGAGTGCAGAGCCAGGTGTAATTCTGTGCATTGCCGGGTGTGACCCCAAAATAAAATAAAATAAAAGAGCGCTGAAAAGATTCCTCGACAAGCCAAATGCCCAGATAGTGCTGAGGGGACCATATAGGATGCTGCGAATCGGACCCGGTCATCAGCATGCAAGGTAAACGGCCTCCCCCTGTGCTCTCGCTCCAGTCCCTTTCCACCTCTCTTTGTCCACTTCTTCAGGTCCATCCTTCTGATGATCAATGATGGTTCAGGAAGGAAAAGAAGTGGATTTGGCAAGCGGGTGGGAACAATGAAAATGCCTGCAAGCATGAACATCCTCTTGGGGGTGGGGGCGGTGTGGAAGGGAGTCTAGATCCATCCAGAAAAATAAGTTTTCTTAGTGCGCAATCCAGATCATTTCTTGCAAATAATTGGACAAGAAGAATCCGAAGTTGGATCTTTTTCCTACCATGTTTGTCAAAGGATTATATTTTAAACCGAAACTTTGCCCTTTCTGGAAAATCCTGGGTCATACTTACGTCACAGTCCCGCCCCTTCATTTTTAAGGGATTGCATGCCTTCAGCATGTGAGTTTGGAGAGAGAGAGAGAGAGAGAGAGAGAGAGAGAGAGAGAGAGAGAGAGAAAGAGAGAGAGACTGGTGGGTGGGGAGAGAGAGAGAGCTCCTAGAGGAGGTGAGGTATTTACCCTGCATGTCCCTGGTGGTCACTGGCTTTACTTTTGGCTGCTGGACCATCTGTACTCCTCTTGACTCTCTGCCTTACCCTTCACAACCCTATTTAGGAGGAACTGATAGAGGAGGAACTTCTTTCAGAAGAATCCTGTGGGTGTAGAAGAAATGCCTTCCATTCCGGTGCCTAATGACACACAGGTTTCTAACCACCCCAGGGTGAAGTAGCCTAGCCTTTTTTCAACTCAACAGAAGAGTGTGTTGCCCTAGAGATCCATGTATTTTGCACAGATCTGTTTCCTTCTTTCCCAGGTTCAAAAATCAAAGACGCACCGTGCAATGAATGATTCCTCTGGTATCGGTCAGTCAGCCCTTGTCTTCTTCCACTCTCTTTTCTTTCCATTGCCTGTCCTCCCAAACTAAATAGCTAGGTAGAGCAGTTACTGAACAGTGGGTACCAATAGAACAGTACACTATGTGGGAGAGCACAAGCTCGCCCTCCCCCGCCCACCTCCCACCCCCTTCCCCTACCACCCCCGCCTTGGAAGCACCTCTCCAGGCACTGATTGACTATTTCAGTGAGCTGCCTCAGTACTTGGATCTGTCTCATCAACTGCAGTCCTCTGCCTGTGGTTTGTGATGCTGCATGAGAACTGCTCAGTCTTAAAGACTTCAGAAAGGGTGAGACAGGCTCTTTTGTTTCCCTTAGGAGATTGCTGTGCTGGCAGGGTCGCCATGGCTGCACTCCCAGCAAAGTTCAGGTTGATGGGGAGGCGATTTTCTAATTTTTCTAATGCTCCCTAGGAGAGCTTCTGGTCAGCAGTGTCAAAGCTCCATAGTGCCACGGCCTGCACTGCACTTGGGGACTCTATCTGGGCCTGGCACATAGCAGGGCCCTAAGTGCCCACAAGGTGTAGTGTTCCAAGAGGCAGTGAGGTAGTGTAAATGTTTTCCATCACCCTTTGAAACCCCTTGGATTAGATTTGAGATCTGGAGCATTAGACTAGTGAAGAACTCTGCGGGCTAGGCGTAGCCACCTGAGACCCAGCTGGGCACCAGATCCTCACCCTCCTGGAAGCAGAAAATCTGTAGGAGAATGAACAGTGCCTCAAGGGCCAGAGAGTTCTTGGTGTGGGGCACGCAGGGCCTTGAGCCCTGTCCCTTCAGGGTCATTGTCCCCCAAGCTCCTCACTGCACGAACTGGACCTCAGAGTGCCACTGAATGTACACTGGCCCCTCTCCATATAACTCCAAGAACTTTGGACATTAAGAATAAAATAGTGCAGGGCTAGAGCTATAATAGAGCAGACAGGTGGTTTGCCTTGCAAGCAACTGACCCGGATTTGATCCCCAGCATCCCATATGGTCCCATGAGTACCGCCAGGAGTATTTTCTGAGTGCAGAGCCAGCAGTAACCTCAGTGCATCGTTGGATGTGACTCAAAAACGAAAGAAAAAAAAGAAAGAAAAAGAAAAAGAAACAACAAAATAGTGCTAAGAGAGAAAAAAATGGATCTGGAGGTGGTCAAATAGAATGAAACAAAACAAACATTCAAAGAGTCCAATGATGAGGAGCTTAGAATTGGACAGTGGAGTAAGGTGAATCCAAATCCAGGTTTGATCCCCAGCATTATGCATGGTCCTCTGAGCCAAACCTGAATGAAGAACCATCCCTTGGCTGACTATTGCTGATAAAACCCTATTGTCCAATCCACCCTTATTGAGAGTCTGGAATAGGGTCAGTTTGAAGTGTTAAAATACCTCCTGTCAATAAATACACACGCACGATCAAAGGGGTCCTTAGAATTTTTGGTTCCTTGCTCATGCCTGAACCATGGGTTTATATATTCTTATCTGTGTGCTCGGTCTTCCCCCTCCTTTCCCTCTTGAGCCTTGGGAAGTTTTTCAGCATGTGTAACTCTTTTCTAGGTGACAGTTTTCTAGGACTGTGTAACTGTTTTCTAGGACAGTAGCCCAGTGCCACTTGTCCTGCTGCTTTCTGGAAGCTCAATGTCATCCGAGTGTCAGCGCCAATTCCACTGTGTGCTATGGCCCTCGCTGCTGTCAGGACCCTGAGCTGAGCACTGCAGCTTCTTGGAGGAGCCCCTGTCCCCATGGGAACTGTCACTAGATATATGCTTCCTTGAGAAATTTTTCCAGGGTGCACACTGACCTGGAGTCTTCAATGTCTTTTTGACGACCCAAGCTTCTGACTAACTCCTTTTCCCAGGCCCTGGGAGACTTTCATCATAGGATCTCAGGTTCTTTTTCAGTTGGTTGTGCCCCAGTCTCTCTGCCCTCCTGTCCCTCTCCCTTATCCTAAGCTAGCTGAGGATGGGTTAGCAGATGGTTTTGGCGGGGACCACTTTTGTGTTTTCTGTATCTGTGTCTCAGGGACTGCTTCTAGAGGTTGGGTTGCTCCTTGCACAGTCTCTCTCAGCCCCTCACAGGAGCACTAGCCTGAGTTGGGTCCCTGGTGCCCAGGGCTGCTTGCTCCTGCACCCAGTTGTCCTGGGAAGTGACAAAACTGTGTTTTGTGCTTGTTGGTGAGGAAAGCTTTGCTATCAGCAGCTGCGGGACAGGATGCTGGTCAGGATATGCCCCGGTGAACTCATTTCCTGCCTACACGGAACTGCAATAGCTCTGTTTGTGTGTGTTTGTGTGTGTGTGTGTGTGTGTGTGTGTGCCTACCGTATTTCACCATATAGATGCAGCTTTGCTTAAAAGTAATGACACAGTTGTATCACATTAGGCTCACATCCCACTATGGCGCCCCATTCCTCAGAGATCTAAAATCTGCCAGATTTCATTGGCTTTCCCTCTTTCCACTGCAGGTCATCCACAGGTCATCCAGTACTGTTTTATATTAAATGTGTAGTTTTACATCAGTCACGTTTCTTCAGTGTACTTATATTTTCAATTAGTGTTACAAAAAATGTTCAATTAGTGTTACAAAAAAATTTTTTTTGGCCAAAAGCTAGTACCACAGGAAAGGCTCTTGCTATGCACAGGGCCAACCATGCTCACTCCCTGTCTCTACTTATGGTGTTTGAGCCAAGCCAGTGAGCATTTCCACACAGTTGGGTGTGGTAAAAATAGCAGCCCACCCTGTAGCCCTCTCCCATATAAACATCAGGTTATATACTTCCTTATTTTCAACTCTTCTGGAAATTTTTGAATGTTGGTTTGTTTTGTTTGGGGGCCACACAGGGCATGCTCACTATTTACTCCTGGATCTGTGCTCAGGATGATGCTCAGGCATTCTCAGGAGACTCTATGTAGTGCTAGGGATTGAACATTTGCAAATCAAGAACTCTAGGAACTGTACATTGTTTCCAGACCTGAAGTGTACTTTTTTATATACTGATTGGATCTCTGGAATCTTTGTAGAGGAAGTGTCTATTAGGTTCCCACCACTCTTCTTCGGTGGGGAAAGCATCCCACCTGGCTGTGCTAAGAGAATATTTCTGGCTTTGTACCCATAGGTCACCCCTGCTATTCTCTGTATATTGTGATGGAGATTGAACTCTAACCCCAAGAGTGCTATAGAGGACATTGAATATGGTGTGACCTGAGAGACAGGAATCTAATTTCTCTCTCTCTCTCTCTCTCTTTTTTTTTTTGCCTTGGGGACGTGATACATGTGGCTAAGCAGTTTTCCTAGCATCATCTCTTGATAAAGCTTTCTCTGATCCATTTCATACTTGTAGCTTTTGGCAGACAGTGCAATAACATAGAGGTTAGGGCCTCCTTCTGTTTCAGGACTAGCCCGGGTATAATCCTTAGGATTCCAGGTGGTGCCCCAAGGAGTGACTCCTGAGAGCAGAGCCAGGACTATGCCCTGAGCCATGCCTGGTGTGGCCATTAAAGTCAAACAAAAAAACACATACATGTACCTCCTTTGTCCAAGGAGCTGTTATAATATTACCTGTTCATAAAGGTGAGGATCTGTCACTGTGCTCTCAATTTCTTTCATTGATCTGAGAGTTTGCTTTTCTCCAGTAACACACATTCTGGGTCACTTTAGCTTAACAAAATAATTTTATTTTGGGGAAAATCGGACTGGAGCCATAGCTTACGAGGTAGGGTGTTTGCCTTGCACACCGCTATCTTGGGTTTGAGCCTTGGTATCTCATATAGTTCCCTGAGCCCTGCCAGGTATAACCTCTGAGTGTAGAGCCAGGAGTAAAACCGGAGCACTGCTGGGTGTGACCCAAGACACAGAAAGGTAAAAGAAATGGGGAGAAGAAAGCCTCACATGTTTCTTCCCCTGACTCCCCTGGTATAAGTGGGGAAGAAGAAGGATTACTCTCTGTATATTATATTTCAATTTGGGTGGGGGCATACCTACCAATGTTCAAGCTTATTCCTGGTGGTTTTCAGGGAACTATAGTGATGTCAGAGTTTGAAATGAGTTCAGCAGTTGTAAGACAAAACTATAAAACATTATTAAAATATATAAAGCAAGAGTGTCCTAAGAGATGTTGCACAGAGAAGGGCTTTACCCTTCCACAGAGTCACCTGGGTTCCAACCCCAGCATTCCATATGATCTCAAGAGCCTGCCAGGAGTGGTTCTGAGTGCTGACCCTGAAGTTAACCCCAGGAGTTAACTGCTGTGTATGGCCCCAAAACTTACAAAATAAGTAAAATCTAAAGAATATGTAAAAAAACAGAATAAAAGTTATTCCATGTTGATAAGTCCCACTAATGGTGCTGGCAAAATTACAGCACCCAGACCCTAGCATGCAGTGCTGAAGAAGAAAGTGGATTACACTCTAACTCTTATATAAAATCAAATGAATGGAGAGAAAATACCTGGATGTTAAGACTTGAAACCATCAAACAAAAGACCACAGGTGAAATGACCAGATGTGTGACATCAGCTTCAGAGATGTCTTTAGAGTCTAAACTGCAGTGGCTAGTGTGGAGAAAGCTAAACTAGTTGATTGGGACTAATCAAAATACAAGCTGCTGTAGCTGAAGGAAATCTTAGCAGAAAAAAAGGTTAATAAATGGCAGGAAATATTCGCAAGTAACACATCTGAGAAGAGCTTACTATCTAAGGTATAAATAGAACTTGTGTAACTGAACAATAAAACAAGAACCCAATTGTAAAAGGTATGGCCAGAGCAATAGCCCTGCAGGTCTGGCACTTGCCCTGCACCCGGCCAAAAGAGATTAATTTCAGGCACCATGGATAGTCCATTGTGGTGCCAGGAGTGATCCTAGATCACAAAGCTGTAAAGAAGTCCTGAGTACCACAAGGTGCAGCCCCAACCTCATCCACCCCCAATGTTCAGATGAAACCGGAGATACAGTACAGTGGATAGGGTGTTTGCCTTGTAAATAGTCTATTGGGTTTCATCTCTGGCACCAAATATGGTCCCCTCAACTCCACCTGGAATATATATGTATACACTCACATATATAAATATATATATCTACACACACATATACAAACATATATAGAGAGAAAAACAGGGAGAGAAAGAGAGAGCAGGATAGAGAGTGCTCAGAGCTCAGTGGATAGCACAAAAGTACATGCCTTGCACACATTAAAGTCTGTTACATACTGGACACACATATGCACATATTATTGCAAGGAAAGGAGGAAAAGGTGGTGGTGGATGCCAGAAACCACAGCACTGAAAGAGAATCTAGCAAGGAGTTTCAAGTTGCATGAATTTCCAAACATCATATATATGTATATATATATATATGTCATGTATATGTATATATGTATATATATATATACATTTATAGCAGTGCACTGTAGCACTGACCTCCTGTTGTTCATTGATTTGCTCTAGGGGGCACCAGTAAGGTCTCAACAAATTGTGAGACTTGTTGTTACTGCTTTTGGCATATCCAATACGTCATGAGTAGCTTGCCAAGCTTTGCCGTGTGGGTGAAATACTCTCGGTAGCTTGCCGGGTTTTCTGAGAGGGGCTGAGGTCG
Organism: Sorex fumeus; assembly: GCF_029834395.1. Taxonomy (NCBI): domain Eukaryota; kingdom Metazoa; phylum Chordata; class Mammalia; order Eulipotyphla; family Soricidae; genus Sorex; species Sorex fumeus. Next base: position 26,587,536 of record NW_026606072.1, on the reverse strand, counting down.
ATTGCGTGCAAGGCAAACACCTTACCTGGTGCACTATGGCTCCAGCCCATATACATTTATATAACAAAGAAATTGCAAAAAATCTAACACTGTAGTTAACATTTATTGATCATGTACAGCTTTCTAGAGATGTTGTAATACAGTGCTCCATCAAATATAAAAAGCAAAATCCCAAACCAACAGAAGTAGACAAGGTGCCTGTTATCAATTCCCCTTTCTTTGGAGGGTTAGGCCACTTTCTGTTTTTTCAGTTTTGTTCTTCTTGTTCCTCACCTAGAGGTGCTCAGGGCTAACTCCTATATTTGGGGATCACCCTGGCAGGTAGTGGAGATGGGGGACACCACATGGGAGTGCCTGGATGTCCAGGTGTCAGGCCTCCTGCAAGATGAGCACCTTATCCATTTCCTGTTTTTCCAACCCTAGGGTTAAAGGCATTGCTCCGGGGGTAAGACTGAGATATGCCTTGTAACACCCCTCACCCAACCACCCCCTCCCCCCAGACTGGACAAACACCAAAGCATAAGACTGGAGATCAGGAAGAGCATAGCAGGCAGGCTGTAGCCCAAGAAAAGTGAGGAGGGGCGGTGCTTGTGGGGGAGAGGAAGTTACTTTTGAGACTGGAGAGACAGTAGAACAGGTAGGCACCTGCCTTGGATTGTAATCAACTGAGATACTTGAGAAAAGTGTTATGAGCCCAGGAGGAGCCCAGGGGGAATGAGCACCAGATCCTCCCAGTGGGAACAAGCCTGTGGCACGAATTGATGCTTGGCTATCAGAAGGGCCAAGGGAACCTTAGCCCTCTGCGAGTCACTTTGATGCCAGTCTGAAAAATGACAGGTCAGGAAAGGCACTGCAGTTTGAACCAGAAAATGAACTTATTCCAGCATCAACTTATTCATCCCACAAGGGAGAAACCTGGTCTTGGATGCTGGCGTGATGCCCAAACCATCTGGTGCTGCTGCTAAAAGCGATGCCCCCCTGCAAATGAGAGTTCCTCCCCATCTAAGGACTGGTCCAGGGCATAGGGACTGTGATCTTAAGGGGACTGCAGAGAGACTCTCTTCTATGCTTTGTTGGGGGGGGGGTAGGGTCTGGAAAGGAGGAAGGTGCCCATGAAGACCTCGCCTGCTGGACTAGATGGACAAAGAGCTGCTGAGAGAAAGCACAGTGGCCCCAGCTGCCAGAGGCCTGTCAGAAACCTTAAACCCTGTTGACCAGCCCAAGCCCCTCAAGGCCCTACTAGGTCCTTAGAGTCCTGGCAGCAGAAATCTGTAGGAGAATGAATAGTGCTTAAAGGGCCAGAGTGAGATTTAGGTGTGTGGAAATTCAGATTTTGAGCCCTGAGGATTCAGGGTCATTGTCCCCCAAGCAGCACCCAGCAGGGACTAGAGGTCTGAGCATCACTGGTTGGGCACCACCCCCTCTCCAAATAACTCCAAGAACTTTGGACATTGAAAATGAAATAGTGCCAAGAAGCTTTGGATTGGGGGCAGGGGGAGTTGAGTAGAACAAAATAAAATAAAGATTAATATATTCCAATGATGAGGAGCTGGAGAATTAGAAAACAGAATAAGGGGAATCTAACCCGGCTTTGATCCCCAGCAGGATCCCCAGCATTATATATGGTTCCCTGAATCCTACCTGCAGAACCAGAAATAAGACTGAGCTCTGCGGGTGGGGGTTGAAAAATAATTTTCAATAATATTGGTGGAAGGGGGGAGCAGAGAGATACCACGGCAGGTAAGACCTTTCTCTTGCATGTAGACAAACCAGGTTCAATCCTAGGCATTCCAAATGGTCCCCTGAGTACCTCCAGGAGTGATTTCTTCTACTTCTTCTACTTTTTTTTTTTGCTTTTTGGGTCACACCCAGCAAAGCACAGGGAATACACTGGCTCTGCACTCAAGAATTTCTCCTGGTGATGCTTCGTGGACCATATGGGATGCTGGGGGTTCGAACCCAGGTCGGCCAAGTGCAAAGCAAACGCCCTACCCCCTACCCACTATGCTATCTCTCCAGCCCTCAGGAGTGATTTCTGAGTGTAGAGTCAGGAGGAACCCCTGAGCACTTCAGTGTGTGGCCCAAAAACCAAAAAGAAAATGTACATTTTTAAAATCAACCAGTTTTTATATGGTGATTCACAATATATTACATCCAATATTCCAACACCAATCCCACCACCATTGCATCAGCCCACCACCATCATTAAATATGAATATTTACAAAAAAGGAAATTTTTTGCTCTGACATTTTTGCTTATTACAGGGGAGTTTCCAAACAGTAGGCCATGAGTCGTTCCACTTTATCATTTTAGAAAGGTGGTTTATGTTTCCAGTATGAGTAATAAAGATATTAACCAAAAAATCTAGTTCCCCTTTTGGGAGGAGAGGATCAAGCATTAGTTATTGCTAGTGGTAAACCAGAACATTTCACTTAATTAAGTAAATTCTAAACTTCACATAAAAGACATTAAAACAAACCAACAACACCAGCAGCTGAGAAAACTACTGAGCAAAACATATAATTTATTTACATTTCTAATGAACATGGTGGCCATTCAGGAAAGCAGAACCCAGAACCCCACACAAAAGGTTAAGAGTTCTCCCTCAAAGTCACACCCTAGGCTCAAAGACATAAAAGTGTCCCCAGGTTAAATAAAAAAAGGGGGGAAGGAAGGATGCACAAGGAAATAATCAGACAGTGCCCCTTGGCACCCCGAGGTCTTCTGGAAAAATCCTCAAGCTCTTTGTCTCCCATCACACACAATCATAATGAAAAAAAGGAATCATCTACCCCAAGTGGGGTGCAGCTGACACAGTGGAGATTGTAACTGCACTGGGAACACAGTCCCTGTTCAGTTCTTTGCACCAGCAGTCCTAACTTCACCTGCTGCATCTCAAAGAGAAACTTCCTTCCTGGCCAGAGAAACTCACCAATTTGCTGGGAACAGACCTATTGGGGTGGGGAGATAGAGAGTGGGCAGGTGCAGTGATTGTTCTACCCCCGCTGGACCCCCAGTTCATGACCCTGGTTTCCTCATGACTCCCACCACCATCACCCAGGCACTGCTTGGTGTGACCCCAGAAGAGGACATTATTTTCTATTTAAGATATTGTTTTTTACAAGGAAGTTTCCAAAAAAGGAAAAAAATCTTTTTTAATGAGAAAAAATATTTTCTTTTAAAATAAATGCTGTAATGGGGAGTTTCCAGAGTGCAGGAGATGAGTGATTTCCTTTTTACCGTTTTAGGAAGGTCTTAAGTTTCCATGCTGAGAAGCAAAGGCATTTGCAAGAAATGATCTGGTTCTACATTTTAGGGTGGGGAAAGTTAGCACTGGTTTTTCTGTTGTTAAATCAGCAAACTTGTCTTAATTAAAAGAAGGAAACAAATTCTAAAATGGAGAAAAAGAAATGAAAACAAAGTACAAACACCAATCCCTGAGAAAATCACTGAAAGGGATATTTAAGTTGTTTATTTCGTGAGGGACTCAGGCATGGTGTTATTCAGAGAGCTGAGCCCAGAGCCCCACTGCTTAAGAGTTCTCACTCTGACCCACACATCCCAGATTTAGACCCGGGGTCAATCCAGCTCTTCTGGGTCAAGGCAAGCTCTTAAAGCTCCAAAAAATCCAAAAGAAAGGACTGACCAGGAGATAACTGTTGGACACTAAAGCAGTCAGTGTCCCTGGCACCCCTGGAATCTTCTCAAACAACTCCCAAACTCAGCCGGTTGTGCCTCCCACAATAATAAGAAAAGAAAAGAATCCTGCCCCACTGGTGGGGATGCTGCCATGCCAGAGGGGTGTGCCCACAAGGTGAACAGAGTCCACACACAGTTCTTAGTACCAGCCACCCTTGCTCCATTTCAAAATGCAACTTCCTCCTTGGCCAGGGAAACTCGCCAGTTTGCTGAAAACAGACTGATTGGGGGGGTGAGAAATCACAGAGTAATCAGGTGTGACGCCACCAACACCAGGACCTGGACACTGCATGGGAGAAATGACCTTGGTGGTCCCAGGCACCTTAGGGATGGCCTGACCAGAACTACCACCTTGACCTGGCCAAACACAGCTGATAACACCCTGGGGGTCACTCAACTCTAATTGGGAGGCACCCCTGCCCCACTCCAAGACATCCATCAGGACTATCTCTGCTGAAAATCAAATATAACAGAAACCCCGGTTGGATAGCCAACAAGAAGCCCCGCTAAAGGGAAAGTTGGTAAACTGATCCTGTCTATTGCCAGCCTCTCCTGGGTATGCTGAGGGAAGGAAGGCAGCTGGGCTGCAATTTAGGAAATAAAGCTGTGAAGCTAGCACAGACCGGGGAGGTGAGAAGTCCAGCTCCCAAGGCTTGGGGCAGGAGCTGTGGAACAATGAGAGCCTGGAAAAGGATCAGAGATTAGAGTGTTAAAATGCCACCTCTAAATGAAAATGCCTGCAAGCACGAACATGGGGGGAGGGGCAGCGGCGGCACGGAGGGGACTTTCCATCCATCCAGGAAAAAAAAAAAAACTTTTGCTTATTGCGAAACCTAGATCATTTCTTGTAAATAACTGGGCAAGAAGAATCGAAACTTAATCTTCTTCCTAAAATGTTTGTCAAATGATTCATGATTATATTTGTACCAAAACTCTTCCCCTTGTGATATATTCATGTTGCAGTCCCACCCATGAGATCAGCTGATGATAGTGTTTGAAGAGATAGAGAGAGAGACAGAGAGAGAGAGACAGAGAGAGACAGAAACAGAAACAGAGACAGACAGAGACAGAGAGGCAGAAAGGGAGATGGAGAGAGACAGAGTTCCTAGAGGAGGGAGAAGGAGACAGAGTTCCCAGAAGAGGTAAGGCATTTATCCTGCAAGCCCCCATGGGGCACTGGCTGTGCTTCTGTCTCCCCTGCCACCTCAATTCTTCTAGCTCTGCCTTCCTAAGGCAGCTTTGTCTTCTTCTTTGGCAGGCTAATCGAGTGGGTATAGAGGGAGTGTCGGGTTACCGGAGTGCCTATCGACCTGGTCCTTAGGGAACCCGTGCTAAAGTGGCCGCGCAGTTTTTCATCTTTACAGAATGGTGCGTGTTGCCCTAGAAACCTGTGTCCTTTTGTAGTGTTGTTTCCGAGTTTCCCAAACTTGAAAATCAAAAACGCACTGTTCCATGGCTCTTCTGCTATTGATCAGTCTGCCGGACGATCAAAACAGCGATTCTCTGTCTCCACGAGGGAGAGGCAGAATCGCAGTTTCTGGGTCTCCCCGCCCAGGGAGAGGCGGAAACGGCGTTTCTCGGTCGCCCAGACGACGAAGACAGAAGCAGCGTTTCTGGTGGGAGAGGCCGGTTCTCAGCCGCCAGGAGGAGGGAGAGGCAGAAACGCTGTTTCTAAGCCTGAGAGGCAGAAACGATCTTTTCTTGATCCCCGCGACGAGGAATGGGCAGAAACGCTGTTTCTAGGCGGGAGAGGCAGAAACACCATTTCTCGATCCTTTCTCGATCTTTCCCCATTCTTTCTCGATCTCAGCAATGAGGATTGGGCAGAAACGCCCTTTCTAGGCGGGAGAAGCAGAAACGCTGCTTCTCTTGGAGAGGCAGAAACGCCATTTCTCGGTCATTTCTCGATCCTTTCTCCATCGCAGCGAGGAGGGGTAGGCAAAAACGTGATTTCAAGGCGGGAGAAGCAGAAAAGCTGTTTCTCGGAGTGAGAGGCAGAAATGGCGTTTCTCGATCGTTTCTCGATCGATGGCAGCGAGGATGGATGGGAAGAAACACCGTTTCTAGGCAGGAGAAGCAGAAACGCTGTTTCTTTTCTAGTGAGAGGCAGAAATGCTGTTTCTCTATCGTTTCTCGACAGATAACAGAGAGGAGAGATGGGCAGATACGCCATTCCTAAGTGGGAGAAGCAGAAACGCTGTTTCTCAAATTGAGAGGCAGAAATGGTGTTTCTAGATCTTTTCTCAATCATTTGTCAACAGATCCAAGCAAAGAAGGATGGGATACGTCTTTCAAAGCGGGACAAGCAGAAACGCTCTTTCTCAGACTGAGAGACAGAAATGCCACTTCTCGAACGTTTCTCTATCGTTTCTCAACAGATCAAGAGAGGAGGGATGGGCAGATACACTGTTTCTTTCAAAGTGAGAGGCAGAAATACTGTTTCTCAATCGTTTCTAAACAGATCGCAGCGAAAATGGAGGCGCAGGTACACGGTTTCTAGGCGGGAGAAGCAGAAACGCTGTTTCTCTCGGACTGATAGGCAGAAGTGTCCTTTCTGGATCGTTTCTCTATCCTTTCTCAACAGATCAAGTGAGGAGGGATGGGATACACCATTTCTAAGCAGGAGAAACAGAAACGCTGTTGCTCTCGGACTGAGAGGCAGAAATGCCCTTTCTCCATCGATCATTTCTCTATCATTTCTCAACAGATCGAGTGAGGAGGGATGGGATACCCCGATTCTAAGCAGGAGAAACAGAACCGCTGTTTCTCTCGGTCTGAGAGACAGAAATGTTGTTTCTCTCCGATTGAGAGGCAGAAATGCCCCTTCTGGATCTTTTCTCTATCGTTTCTCAACAGATCATATGAGGAGGGGTGGGATATGCCGTTGTTTCTAAGTAGGAGAAACAAACGCTGTTTCTCTCGGACTGAGAGGCAGAAACGATGTTTCTCTCGGACTGAGAGGCAGAAATGCCCTTTCTGAATCATTTCTCTATCATTTCTCAACAGATCGGACGAAGAGGGATCGGATACGCCGTTTCTAAGCAGGAGAAACAGAAACGCTGTTTCTGTCGGAGTGAGAGGCAGAAATGGTGTTTCTCTCGGACTGAGAGGAAGAAATGCCCTTTCTGGATCGTTTCTCTATCGTTTCTCAACAGATCAAGTGAGGAGGGATAGGATACACCGTTTCTAAGCAGGAGACACTGAAACGCTGTTTCTCTTGGACTGAGAGGCAGAAATGCCCTTGCTTGATCGCTTCTCTATCGTTTCTCAACAGATCGGACGAGAAGGGATGGGATACGCCGTTTCTAAGCAGGAGAAACAGAAACGCTGTTTCTCTTGGACTGAGAGGAAGAAATGCCCTTTCTGGATCGTTTCTCTATCGTTTCTCAACAGATCGGACGAGGAGGGATGGGATACCCCGATTCTAAGCAGGAGAAACAGAAAGGCTGTTTCTCTCGGAGTGAGAGGCAGAAATGGTGTTTCTCTCGGATTGAGAGGCAGAAATGCCCCATCTGGATCTTTTCTCTATCGTTTCTCAACAGATCGAGTGAGGTGGGATGGGATACGCCGTTTCTAAGCAGGAGAAACAGAAACGCTGTTTCTCTCGGACTGAGAGGCAGAAACGGTGTTTCTCTCCGATTGAGAGGCAGAAATGTCCCACCTGGATCTTTTCTCTATCGTTTCTCAACAGATCATATGAGGAGGGGTGGGATATGCCGTTGTTTCTAAGTAGGAGAAACAAACGCTGCTGTTTCTCTCGGACTGAGAGGCAGAAACGGTGATTCTCTCGGACTGAGAGGCAGAAATGCCCTTTCTGAATCCTTTCTCTATCGTTTCTCATCAGATCGGACGAGGAGGGATGGGATACACCGTTTCTAAGCAGGAGAAACAGAAACGCTGTTTCTCTCAGAGTGAGAGGCAGAAATGCCCTTTCTGGATCGTTTTTCTATCGTTTCTCAACAGATCAATTGAGGAGGGATGGGTTACACCTTTTCTAATCAGGAGAAACAGAAACGCTGTTTCTCTCGGACTGAGAGGAAGCAGTGCCCTTTCTGGATCGTTTCTCTTTCGTTTCTCAACAGATCCTATGAGGAGGGGTTGGATAAGCCGTTTCTAAGCAGGTGAAACAAACCTGTTTCGCTGGAACTGAGAGGCAGAAATGCCCTTTCTGGATGGATCGTTTCTCTATCTTTTCTCAACAGATGGAACGAGAAGGGATGTGACACGCTGTTTCTAAGCAGGAGAAACAGAAACGCTGTTTCTCTCGGAGTGAGAGGCAGAAATGGTGTTTCTCTCGGACTGAGAGGAAGAAATGCCCTTTCTGGATCGTTTCTCTATCGTTTCTCAACAGATCAAGTGAGGAGGGATAGGATACACCGTTTCTAAGCAGGAGACACTGAAACGCTGTTTCTCTTGGACTGAGAGGCAGAAATGCCCTTTCTGGATCGTTTCTCTATCGTTTCTCAACATATCGGACGAGGAGGGATGGGATACGCCTTTTCTAAGCAGGAGAAACAGAAGCGCTGTTTCTGTCGGAGTGAGAGGCAGAAATGCCCTTTCTCCATGGATCGTTTCTCTGTCGTTTCTCAACAGATCGAGTGAGGAGGGATGGGATAAGCCGTTTCTAAGCAGGTGAAACAGAAAGGCTATTTCTCTCGGACTGAGAGGCAGAAACGGTGTTTCTCTCCGATTGAGAGGCAGAAATGCCCCTTCTGGATCTTTTCTCTATCGTTTCTCAACAGATCATATGAGGAGGGGTGGGATATGCCGTTGTTTCTAAGTAGGAGAAACAAACGCTGTTTCTCTCGGACTGAGAGGCAGAAACGGTGTTTCTCTCGGACTGAGAGGCAGAAATGCCCTTTCTGAATCGTTTCTCTATCGTTTCTCATCAGATCGGACGAGGAGGGATGGGATACGCCGTTTCTAAGCAGGAGAAACAGAAAGGCTGTTTCTGTCGGAGTGAGAGGCAGAAATGCCCTTTCTGGAACGTTTTTCTATCGTTTCTCAACAGATCAATTGAGGAGGGATGGGTTACACCTTTTCTAATCAGGAGAAACAGAAACGCTGTTTCTCTCGGACTGAGAGGCAGAAGTGCCCTTTCTGGATCGTTTCTCTTTCGTTTCTCAACAGATCCTATGAGGAGGGGTGGGATACGCCGTTTCTAAGCAAGTGAAACAAACGCCTGTTTCGCTCGAACTGAGAGGCAGAAATGCCCTTTCTGGATCGTTTCTCTATCGTTTCTCAACAGATCGGACAAGAAGGGATGGGATACGCTGTTTCTAAGCAGGAGAAACAGAAACGCTGTTTCTGTCGGAGTGAGAGGCAGAAATGCCCTTTCTCCATTGATCGTTTCTCTGTCCTTTCTCAACAGATCGAGTGAGGAGGGATGGGATAAGCCGTTTCTAAGCAGGAGAAACAGAAACGCTGTTTCTCTCGGACTGAGAGGCAGAAACGGTGTTTCTCTCCGATTGAGAGGCAGAAATGCCCTTTCTGGATCGTTTCTCTATCGTTTCTCAACAGATCAAGTGAGGAGGGATGGGATACACCATTTCTAAGTAGGAGAAACAGAAACGCTATTGCTCTCGGACTGAGAGGCAGAAATGCCCTTTCTGAATCGCTTCTCTATCGTTTCTCAGCAGATCGGATGAGGAGGGATGGGATATGCCGTTTCTAAGCAGGAAAAACAGAAACGCTATTGCTCTCGGACTGAGAGGCAGAAATGCCTTTTCTGGATCGTTTCTCTATCGTTTCTCAGCAGATCGGACGAGGAGGGATGGGATACGCCGTTTCTAATCAGGAGAAACAGAAACGCTGTTTCTCTCGGACTTACAGGCAGAAGTGCCCTTTCTGGATCCTTTCTCTATCGTTTCTCAACAGATGGAACGAGAAGGGATGTGACACGCTGTTTCTAAGCAGGAGAAACAAAAACGCTGTTTCTCTCGGAGTGAGAGGCAGAAATGGTGTTTCTCTCGGACTGAGAGGCAGAAATGCCCTTTCTGGATCGTTTCTCTATCGTTTCTCATCAGATCGGACGAGGAGGGATGGGATACGCCGTTTCTAAGCAGGAGAAACAGAAACGCTGTTTCTCTCGGAGTGAGAGGCAGAAATGCCCTATCTGGATCGTTTTTCTATCGTTTCTCAACAGATCAATTGAGGAGGGATGGGTTACACCTTTTCTAATCAGGAGAAACAGAAACGCTGTTTCTCTCGGACTGAGAGGCAGAAGTGCCCTTTCTGGATCGTTTCTCTTTCGTTTCTCAACAGATCCTATGAGGAGGGGTGGGATACGCCGTTTCTAAGCAGGTGAAACAAACGCCTGTTTCGCTCGAACTGAGAGGCAGAAATGCCCTTTCTGGATCGTTTCTCTATCGTTTCTCAACAGATCGGACAAGAAGGGATGGGATACGCTGTTTCTAAGCAGGAGAAACAGAAACGCTGTTTCTGTCGGAGTGAGAGGCAGAAATGCCCTTTCTCCATGGATCGTTTCTCTGTCGTTTCTCAACAGATCGAGTGAGGAGGGATGGGATAAGCCGTTTCTAAGCAGGAGAAACAGAAACGCTGTTTCTCTGGGAGTGAGAGGCAGAAATGCCCTATCTGGATCGTTTTTCTATCGTTTCTCAACAGATCAATTGAGGAGGGATGGGTTACACCTTTTCTAATCAGGAGAAACAGAAACGCTATTTCTCTCGGACTGAGAGGCAGAAGTGCCCTTTCTGGATCGTTTCTCTTTCGTTTCTCAACAGATCCTATGAGGAGGGGTGGGATACGCCGTTTCTAAGCAGGTGAAACAAACGCCTGTTTCGCTCGAACTGAGAGGCAGAAATGCCCTTTCTGGATCGTTTCTCTATCGTTTCTCAACAGATCGGACAAGAAGGGATGGGATACGCTGTTTCTAAGCAGGAGAAACAGAAACGCTGTTTCTGTCGGAGTGAGAGGCAGAAATGCCCTTTCTCCATGGATCGTTTCTCTGTCGTTTCTCAACAGATTGAGTGAGGAGGGATGGGATAAGCCGTTTCTAAGCAGGAGAAACAGAAACGCTGTTTCTCTCGGACTGAGAGGCAGAAACGGTGTTTCTCTCCGATTGAGAGGCAGAAATGCCCTTTCTGGATCGTTTCTCTATCGTTTCTCAACAGATCAATGAGGAGGGATGGGATACACCATTTCTAAGCAGGAGAAACAGAAACGCTGTTTCTCTCGGACTTACAGGCAGAAGTGCCCTTTCTGGATCGTTTCTCTATCGTTTCTCAACAGATTGAATGATGAGGGATGGGATACACCGTTTCTAAGCAGGAGAAACAGAAACGCTGTTTCCCTCGGACTGAGAGGCAAAACGGTGTTTCTCTCGGATTGAGAAACAGAAATGCCCGTTCTCGATCCGTTTCTCTATCGTTTCTCAACAGATCGAGTGAGGAGGGTTGGGATACGCCGTTTCTAAGCATGAGAAACAGAAACTCTGTTTCTCTCGGACTGAGAGGCAGAAATGCTCTTTCTGGATCGTTTCTCTATCGTTTCTCAACAGATCGCAGCGAGGATGGATGGGCGAAACAGAAACAATGTTTCTAGGAGTGAGAGGCAGAAATGGCATTTCTAGATCTTTTCTCAATCGTTTCTCAACAGGTCACAGTGAAGAGGGATGGGATAAGCCGTTTCTAAGAAGGAGAAACAGAAACGCTATTTCTCGGAGTGAGAGGCAGAAATGGCGTTTCTCGATAGTTTCTCGATCTATGGCAGCGAGGAGAGGTGGGGGAAAAAACCATTTCTAGGCGGGAAAAGCAGAAACGCTGTTTCTCTCAGAGTGATAGACAGAAAAGGCGTTTCTCGATCGTTTCTCAATAGATCGCAGCAAGGAGATGGGAAGAAACACCTTTTCTAGGTGGGAGAAGCAGAAACGCTGTTTCTCAGAGTGAGACGCAGAAATGGTGTTTCTAGATCTTTTCTCAATCGTTTCTCAACCGATCTCAGCGAAGAAAGATGGGATAGGCCTTTCTAAGCGGGACCAGCAGAAACACTCTTTCTCGGACTGAGAGGCAGAAATGCTATTTCTCGATCTTTTCTCTATCATTTCTCAACAGATCGCAGTGAGGAGCGGGTAGTTACACCTTCTAGTTGGGAGAAGCAGAAATGCTGTTTTTTTCGGAGTGAGAGGCAGAAATACTGTTTCTCAATCCTTTCTCAAAGATCAAAGAGAAGAGTGATGGGCAGATACACAGTTTCTAGGAGGGAGAATCTGAAACGCTGTTTCTCTCAGACTGAGAGGCAGAAATGCCATTTCTAGATCGTTTCTCAACAGATAACTGAGAGGAGGGATGGGCAGATACGCCTTTGCCTTTCTAAGTGGGACAAGCACAAATGCTCTTTCTCGGACTGAGAGGCAGAAATGCCATTTCTCCATCGTTTCTCTATCTTTTCTCGACAGTTCGCAGTGAGGAGGGATAGGCAGATACGCCTTCTAATAGGGAGAAGCAGAAACGCTGTTTCTCTCTGAGTGAGAGGCAGAAATACTGCTTCTGGATCGTTTCTCAATCGTTTCTCAACAGATCGCAGCTAGGAGGGATGGACTGATACGCAGTTTCTAGGGGGGGAGAAGCAGAAATACTGTTTCTCAATCGTTTCTCAACAGATCAAAGAGAAGAGGGATGGGCAGATACACCGTTTCTGCTTGTCCCGCTTAGAAAGGCGTATCTGTCCATCCCTCCTCTCTATTATCTGTTGAGAAACAACCGAGAAATGGCATTTCTGCCTCTCAGTCCGAGAGAAACAGTGTGAGAGAAACAGTGTTTCTGTTTCTCCTGCTTAGAAATGACGTATCACATTCCTCTTCCTGCGATCTGTTGAGAAACGATTGAGAAAAGTTCTGGAAATGCCATTTCTGCCTCTCACTCCGAGAAACACTGTTTCTGCTTCTCCCTACTAGGAAGGCGTATCTGCCCATCCGTCCTCGCTGCGATCTGATGAGAAACGATAGAGAAACGATCCAGAAATGGCATTTCTGCCTCTCAGTACGAGAGAAACAGCGTTTCTGCTTCTCCCGCCTAGAAACGGTGTTACTGCTTCTCCCGCCTAGAAATGGTGTTTTTGCCCATCCCTCCTCACTATGATCGATTGAGAAAAGGCATTTCTGCCTCTCACTCCTAGTAACAGCGTTTCTGCCTCTCCCGCCTAAAAAGACTTCTCTGCTTCTCCCTCGTCCTGGCGACGGACGTTTTGACAGAGGAAACGCTGTATCTTGCAGCCTCTCATCTGTACACCTTCGAACTTTCTAGATCTTTGGGGGACAAACGGGTCAGAAGCATTTGGAGACTCCGCCCCGCTCTGCCAACATATATATTCACCCAAGCTGGGCCACTGCTCTGCATTTGCTTGCCACTCAGCACTGCGAGATCGCAGAGTCTCGGTTGGTGGAAGCGATGGAGCAGCGTTTTCCGTGTGGTCGCTTGGGCCTTTCTGGCCGCACAGTCGGCCAGGGCAAGGGACACGGACGCAGAGTCGACGTCGCAGCCAGGCCGCACTTGGTCGGAGCACGACCCATCGGAGCCCACGCGGGTCCTGGTCTTCCAGACGACCAAAGCCTCGAACACGACTGGGACGGCTCTGGACCCTTCCGGACCGGCGCGGGGCACGGTCATTCCGTGGCCCGAAGCAGTCCTCGGCGCGGCCGCCAATGTGCACGGAGACGGGACGCCAGAGGATGCAGCGGCAGAGCGGGCGATGGCTTTCCAGCGGCGCAGCGCAGAAGGGACGCCGCAGACTCAGGAGCTTCGGTCAGGTCACATCGCGGCACTGGCGGCGGCGGAGGCGGACGCGTCGAGGCCCTGCACCTCGCACCAAGTTCCGAAGACCGCGGGAGAGTGGCCGCCAGACGCGGCGACTGCGGCGACGGCGACGAAGCGCACAGCGGCGGAGGCGAGGGAATGAAGAAGCCCCGGGAGCTTGCGAGGGAGCCCCAAGACCCAGGTCTTCACTACCGCGCCCCCTCCGAGGGGACGGGGCCCGGGCCGCTCCCCTTCTATCCAGTGCTTGGGGAGGCTCCGCGCCCACACGCAGACCACAACCAGGAGTTGCTCTGCAGCGTCCCCTGGCGGCTGAGCTGGGTCCCCCGGCAACGCCCAGTCTCTGCGGGAGCCACCAGCCCGCGGGCACCACGCCCCGGCTCCGCCACTCGCGGTCTCCCGCCCGCCCCGCGCCGAGAACGCGGGGTCCAGGTGGCACTTGAAGGCACTGCCCACGGGCCAGAAACACCAGCACTTCCTGCAGACATGACCCTTAGCCAGCATCGGCCAAGACGCAGGCGAAGGCGAGGACGACCCGCGACCGGACACCCAGGCCGCTACCCGCGGTGCTTCCTCCTCATCGACCTGGATCCATGTCACTGCAGGCAGGCGCCAGGACCAGCTTTCCCTGGGCCCTTTGGAATGGAGTCAGCCTTCAGTGTCCTCTATGCCCTGTACTTGCTGCCCTCCCTTCTGCACTGAGCAATCCAGGGCTCAGAGAGACCCGTCTCTGCTGACTTTCCCTGGGAAGATTATTCCTCTCTGAACTACACCACTCCTCTGTTGTGAACCCCTCCCCCAATGGAATAAAGCTATTCTTAGAGGTCCATGGGATGTGGCTCTTGCTTTTCTCTGCGCGGAAACTCCCCCTTCCACTGTCTAGGGTTGTTTTTCATGTAAAGTGGACAGACTGCGTCTCCAGCCTAGAAATTGCGTTTCTGCCCATCCCTCCTCCTTGCGACCCATCGAGAAACGATCAAGAAACGCCTTTTCTGCCTCTCATTCCGAGAAACAGCGTTTCTTCTTCTCGAGCCTAGAAGCTGCGTTTCTGCTCATCCCTCATCGCAAAGATCGGGAAAAGATCGTTTCTGCCTCTCACTCTGAGAGAAATAGTGTTTCTCCTTTTCCCGCCTAGTATTGGCGCTTTTGCCCATCCCTCCTCGCTGCGATCTATCGAGAAAAGAAAAAGATCGAGAAACGGCGTTTCTGCCTCTCACTCCAAGAGAAACAGCGTTTCTGCTTCTCCCGTCTAGAAACTGCGTATCTGCCCATTGCTTCTCCCTGAGATCTGTCAAGAAACGATCGAGAAACGGAGTTTCTGCCTCTCACTCCGAAAGAAACAGCTTTTCTGCTTTCCTGCTTAGAAACGGCGTTTTTGCACATTCTTCCTCGCTGTGATCGATGGAGAAACGATCTAGGAACACAGGTTCTGCCTCTCACTCCGAGAAACAGCCTTTCTGCTTCTCCCACCTAGAAACTGCGTATCTGCCCATCCCTTCTCCCTGAGATCTGTCAAGAAACGATCAAGAAATGGCATTTCTGTCTCTCAATCCGAGAGAAACAGCGTTTCTGCTTCTCCCGCCTAGAATTGGCGTTTCTGTTCATCCCTGTCTCTGCCGATCAAGAAACGATCGAGAAACGCAGTTTCTGCCTCTCACTCTGGGAGAAAAGGCCTTCCTGCTTCTCCCGCCTAGAAAAGGCATATCTGCCCATCCCTCCTAGCTGTATTCTGTCGAGAAAGGATCGAGAAACGGTCTAGAGACAGCACTTCTGTCTCTCTCCGAGAGAAACAGCGTTTCTGGTTCTCCTGCCTAGAAACAGCGTATCTGCCCATCCCTCCTCGCTGCGATCTGTGGAGAAACGATCAAGAAATGATCAAGAAATGGCGTTTCTGCTTCTCACTCCAAAACAGCATTTCTGCTTCTCCCGCCTAAAAATGGCATTATCTGTCCATCCCTCTTCGCTGTGATCTGTCGAGAAACGATCAAGAAAGATCGAGAAACGCCGTTTCTGACTCTCACTCCGAAAAACAGCGATTCTGCTTCTCGCGCTTAGAAATGGCATTTCTGCCCATCCCTCAACGCAGCGATCGGAAAAGATCATTTCTGCCTCCCACTCCAAGAGAAACAGCATTTCTACTTCTCACGCCTAGAAACGGCGTTTCTGCCCATCACTCGTTGCTGCGATCAATCAAGTGACGATGGAGAAAAGCCATTTCTGCCTCTCCGAGAAATAGTGTTTCTGCTTCTCCCGCAGAGAAAGGCGCATTTGCCCATCTCTCCTCGCTGCAATCTGTTGAGAAACGATTGAGAAACAATCGAGAAATGGCATTTCTGCCCTCTCACTCGGAGAGAAACAGCTTTTCTACTTCTTCCGCCTAGAAATGGCCTTTCTGCCCATCCCTTGTGCTGTGATCTGTCGAGAAACGATGGGAAAAAGGTGTTTCTGCCTCTCACTGCCGTTTCTCAATCGTTCTCGATCACAGCGAGGAGGGATGGGGCAAAATCGCCATTTCTAGGCGGGAAAAGCAGAAACTGTTTTTCTCTCAGAGTGAGAGGCAGTAATGCGGTTTCTTGATCGTTTCTCGACAGATCTCAGCGAGAAGGGATGGGCAGATATACCATTTCTAGACGGGAGAAACAGGAAGGCTGTTTTGGAATGAGACGCAGAAACGCCGTTTCTTGATCGTTTTTGATCATTTCTCGACAGATCGTAGTGAGGATGGATGGGAAGATATGCAGTTTCTAGGCTGGAGAAGCAGAAACGCTGTTTCTCTCGGAGTGAGAGGCAGAAACGCCGCTTCTTGATCGTTTCTTGATCTTTTCTGGACAGATCGCACCAAGGAGGGCTGGGCAGATATAGGCCGTTTAAAAGCGGGAGAAGCAGAAACGATGTCTATAGGAGTGAGAGGCAGAAATGGCATTTCTCCATCGTTTCCTGATCAATCGCTGCGATGAGGGATGGGCATAAACGCCGTTTCTTGGCGGGAGAAGCAGAAACGCTGTTTCTCTCGGAGTGAGAGGCAGAAATGGCGTTTCTTGATCGTTTCTCGACAGATCTCAGGGAGGAGGGATGGGCAGATACGCTGTTGCTAGGCGGGAGAAGTAGAAATGCTGTTTCTCTCATAATGAGAGGCAGAAACAGCGTTTCTCAATCGTTTCTTGAGTTTCTTGAGTGACGAGGGATGGGCAGAAATGACGTTTCTAGGCAGGAGAACCAGAAACACTTTCTCTCAGAGTGAGAGACAGAAATGCCTTTTCTGGATCGTTTCTCAATCGTTTCTCCACTGATCACAGAGAGTAGAGATGGGCAGATAGGCCTTTTCTAGGCGGGAGAAGCAGAAACGCTGTTTCTCGAACTGAGAGGCAGAAAAGGGGTTTCTCGACCGCAGCGTGGAGGGATGGGCAGAAACCCTGTGTTTAGGATGGAGAGGCAGAAAGGCTGTTCCTTGGAGTGAGAGAGCAGAAATGCCTTTTCTGGATCGTTTCTCGATCCCCTCGAGAAGGGATGGGCGGTAATGCCATTTCTAGGGGGGAGAGGCATTAAGGGCGTTTCTCAGTCGCCCTGTGAGGGTGCGGGTGATAAGGCGGTTTTCGGAGGGAGAGGCAGAAACGCAGTTTCTTGGTCTCCACGAGGAGGGAGAAGAAGAAACGGCGTTTTTTCCGTCCCTGGACGAGTGAGAGGCAGAAACGCTGTTTCTAAGAGTGAGAGGCAGAAACGGTCATTGATCATTTCTTGTTCGCGATCATTTCTTGTTCGCCCTGAGGAGGGATGGGCAGAAATGCCGTTTCTATGCGGGAGAGGCAGAACGCCATTTCTCGATCATTTCTAACACTGCTTTTAGGTGGGAGAGGCAGAAACGCTGTTTCTCAGAGTGAGAGGCAGAAATGCCTTTTCTAGATCATTTCTCGATCGCAGCTAGGAGGGATGGGCCAAAACACCGTGTCTAGGCGGGAGAAGCAGAAAGGGCGTTTCTCGATCGCCTCAACTAGGGATAGGCATGAAAGGCCATTTCTTCCAGGGACAGGCAGAACCGCCATTTCTCCATTGGCGGAATGAGGGAGAAGCAGAATCGCCATTTCTCAGAGGGAAAGGCAGAAACTCCGTTTTTCCCAGGGAGAGGCAGAAACGCCTTTTCTCTGGGGGATTGGTAGAAATGCTGATTCTCAGAGGGAGAGGCAGCAACGCAGTTTCTAGGTCACCGTGACAAGGGAGAGCCAGAAATGCCCTTTCTTCGAGGGAGAGGCAGAAACACCGATATTACAGCGAACAGCACTACGAGACATGAAGAGTTAAAAATCAGATCGCTCACCATGTCAAGAAACTGCATTGACCATACTGTACTGTCTTAGAGCTCCGTTTCCTCTGCACCTCCACAAGAAACTGTTTGAACCTAACTTGTAGTGTTACAAAGTGCGTTGGGACCTAGCATTTCCTAGAGACCCTGTCTCTTCCCACTCTGGCTGTGGGGAGCCCCCTGAGATCCAGCTGTGCCTGCCCTCCACTCCTTTCATAGAGGCTGTCTGGACTCCTCAGGAATTAACAAAGAAGTTGCAATAACACAGAAAACAACCCTAAACATCACAAAGGGGAGTGATGGGACCTAGCATTTCCTAGAGACCCTGTCTCTTCCCACTCTGGCTGTGGGGAGCCCCCTGAGATCCAGCTGTGCCTGCCCTCCACTCCTTTCATAGAGGCTGTCTGGACTCCTCAGGAATTAACAAAGAAGTTGCGATAACACAGAAAACAACCCTAAACATCACAAAGGGGAGTTCCCTCACAGGGAAGAAAGCAAAAACTATGCACTCTAAGCACATCTTTATTGCATTAGGGTTGGGGTTCAAAAACGGAGAGGAGAGGAGTTCAGAAAAGGAGAATGGGGAGGGGGGCTGGAGTGATAGCATGGTGGGGAGGGCGTTTGCCTTGCATGTAGCCCACCCAGGTTCGATTCCCAGCATCCCATATGGTCCCCCAGCACCGCCAGGAGTAATTCCTGAGTGCAGAGCCAGGAGTAACCCCTGAGCATCGCTGGGTGTGACCCAAAAAGAAAAGGAAAAAAAGAAAAGGAGAATCTTCCCCAGGAGAGAGTCCTCAGTGCGGGGGGGATGGGTGTGGCGGGGAGGGGGAGTCTCTCTCAGCCCTGGAGTGCTCAGCGCAGAAGGACAGCAGGCACAGGGCATAGAGGACACTGCTGGCTGAATCCATTCCAAAGGGCGCAAAGAAACCTGGTCCCGCGCCTGCCTGCAGTGACAGAGGTTCCAGGCCATGCAGAGGAAGCACCGCGGTAATGGCCTGGGTGTCCGACACGCGTCTTCCTCGCCTGCGCCTGCGTTTTGGCCTGGGCTGGGTGGCCTGTCTAAGCGTCCTTCTGCAGTAAGTGCTGGTGGTTGTGGCCCCTGGCTGTGTGCTCAAGTGCGACACAGACCTTGGGTTCCTGGCGCTGGGCTGGCCTGAGGCGGGGAGTGGGCGGCCCGGGGCGTGGTGCTGGCGGTCTGGCGGCTCCCGCAGGGACTGGGCGGGGCCGGGGGGGTGGGGGAGAACCCAGCACAGCCACTGGAGGGCTGCGGAGCATCTCCCGGGTGTGGTCGGCGCCTGCGCGCGGAGCCTCGCCCAACACGGGATAGAAGGGGAACGGCCCGGGCCCCGCCCTGTCGGAGGGTGCCTCGAGGGAAGAAGTGGGCAGCCGTGCAAGGGTGTCCTCACTCCCGAGCCCCTGCCGCTGAGCGCTCCGCCGCCTCCGTCGCCTAGTGGGGGTGACAGTGTGCTGTCTCCCAGGCTCCGTGCGAGGCGGTGGGCTACGGCGCGTCTGCTTCTGCCGCAAGGTCGGATCTTGTTTCCGCTGCTAGGTCAGTCCCCCTGCCGCCCGTGCTGCGCTGTACGCTTACACCTGGTTTCCGATCTGCAGCACCCTGTCCTCTTCCCGGGACTCTACTCTCTAGCCCTCTCCTCCGCTGCGTCCCCGGGCACCCCCTAAATGTCCAGTGGGGCCGACGCCATCCCGAAGAAAGTCGCGGAGGGAACAGATGCTCATATGTGCTGCAATTGCTCCAACCCGGGTCCCGCGCCTATGCTAGAGCTTTATCCTCTGGACTGCCTCCCTGCCCAGTACTTCACTCTCTGGGGACATTCTGTTTTGGCTCTTCCCTGACACTTGGCTTTGGCGCTCCCCACTCCTGACCCTTTCAGTCCGAGCTGACGTCACCGCCCTGTACAGTGTCCACACCGGGCAGCACCTCGGTGGAGCAGCGCCTGTGTCTGACTCTCTTCCAGTTTCCCCTGGAGGGTCCCCTCCTCCCCCACTGGCATTTCCTGTTATTGTAGCATCCCAGGTCTCTGAGTCCATCCTCCTCTGAGTTATTACTTACTTGCTTACTTGATTTACTTACAGTAAATCCCTTGTGCTTTCATGCTCCTCCAGTTAACCCTTGCTGTCCCCAGAAGCAGGATGGGAAGGTGAGCCCCTCTGCAGCACAGTCTGTGGAGTCTCATGGTCTCCTGCAGCGCTGGGCTTCCTGCCCACGGGGGCTCCAGGTCGGTCTCAGCCCAGGTCAGCTCCCTCTGTGCTGAGGTGTCTGGGAGTGATCTAACTTGAAACTTCTGGGTAAGTCTTCTCATTCTGTTTTTTTTTTATTTAATTTTTATTTGCTTTTTTGGGTCACACCCAGTGACGCTCAGGGATCACCCCTGGCTGCACTCAGGTGTTACTCGTGGCAGTGCCCAGGGGACCATATGGGATGCTGGAGATTGAACCCGAGTTGGCTGTGCACAGAATAAGGCTAACGCCCTTCCTGCTGTGCTATGGCTCCCAGCCCCACTCTTTACTTTTGGGGGGAAGTTTTTGTTGGGACCTTGAATAGCTGTGCATAGGGGCTACCCCTGGCTTCAGGCTCAGGTTCATTCCTGAGGTGCTTGGGGGCTTGAAGGAGTGGGTGTGGGTGGAGCAATGGGTGGTGAGGTTTAGGTGGGAGGCTGGGAAGCAGTTGGCAATGCATGTAAGAGCTACTTGGTGTAATATTATTATTCGGCCCCAATGCTCAGGGATTACTCTTGGGTCTGTGCTCAGGAATTACACTTGGCAGTGCTAAAGGACCATATAGGATGCTGGGGATCTAACTCTTTCATCAACGTGAAGAAGCTCCAGAAGTTGAACCTCTTATTGTGCCGGAGGTTTGGATCCCCAGTTCTGGAGACACCACGTCCATACACACTGAAAAAGCACTGTAGCACTGTAGCACTGTCCTTCCGTTGTTCATCAATTTGCTCCAGTGAGCCCAGTAGCGACCCATTGTGAGACTTGTGGTTACTGTGTTTGGCATGTCGAATACATCACAGGTAGCTTGCTGGAGCGATAGCACAATGAAAAAACAAAGGAACTTTATTGCTAGCTGGAGCTAGGGTCCAAATCTCATCCAACACAGTGGAGTCTTGACAAGGACCCTAACTCCAAATCACAAAGGTGTTTTTAAAAAATAGGTTTCAATGTTAAGCAAACACTGTGGCAAGAGTGTTCAGGCAACAATGGTCAGGCAACAGTTAAACAATAGTTTCCAGTAAGAGTAACAGTTTATGGTTACATAACCTAACATTCTTTGAGGTTAACAAAAGACAATTTGTGGGGCATTTTGATTGATTGAGCTACTTGCTGTGGAATTTTCCAGGTGGGTTCAGTTTGGCTAGTTACACATTGTTTGATTTCTGGGAAACTGAGACTGTTTAATGTCTAGGAACTGAATCTGAGGCCTACCTGATTTTTCTCATTTCTGAGGCCTGTCATGGTGTCAGTTTTGCCCTTACAGTCTTCTCATTTAAGGTGGTATAATCTCGAGGGGAAAACATTAAGCTCGCAGGGAGGCAGACAGGAAAGAGCCCCCATGGCAATGAATTTCTAGGAAGTAATAAAACCAATGGCCCCAAGGCTGCAAAAACCCACCTATGAACACAAAGTAAAGTTTTTGGTTATATGCAGAACAGATCTGATGGCTCATATACAGTGAGATAAGCAAAAATAAATAAATATATAAATACTTTAACCAGTATTGCAGAGTACAACTTAGTCGTGCAAAAAAAAAATTGATTGTATCTGGTTTTTGTCATTTTGATGTTTCCAGAATGCGGTACATATTACATTCTTAAAAATACATAGAACATTCTTAAAAATACATCTTGATGAGATGGTGTGATTGATTTTCGAAGGTCAAATGTAATGAATTCTTATTTATTGTTTGTTTTTTTGGGTCACACCCTGCAATGCACAGGGGTTACTCTTGGATCTGTACTCAGGAGTTACCCCTGGCGGTGCTCAGGGGACCATATGGAATGCTGGGAATTGAACCCGGGTCGGCCGCGTGCAAGGCAAACGCCCTACCCGCTCTGCTATCGCTCCAGCCCCCCCGACTTATTTTTAAAGACTGTTTTAAAGATATGAATATTTATAACAAGGTCCTTTTATTTTAATTTTTGTACTTTTATTTTTTAGTTGAACCACCGTGAGCTGCACTTACAAAGCTTTCATGTTTGAGTTTCAGTCATAAAAATGATCAAACCCATCCCTCCACCAGTGTACATTTTCTACCACCAATATTCCCTGTATCCTTACCCCCACCCTGTCACACCCTTGCCCTTGCCTCTATGGCAGACAGTTTCCCTTTTACTCTCTCTCTACTTATGGTCATTCACTTAATCACTTAACTTCCCGTTAGTCGTCGATTTGCTCGAGCGGGCGCCAGTAATGTCTCCATTTGTCCCTGTCGCGAGCTAGTGTAGCCCAATGGCATCTATTCGCTCGGGGAACATGAAGGGCCTCAAACCGATCGTTCATGATCTTGACGAAGAAGTCTGACCATCTGGTAGGTGGGCGGCCACACGGTCTTTTGACATCCCGTGGAATCCAGTCGGTAACAGCTCTAGTCCAACGGTCGTCTTTAAATCTCATTACGTGACCAGCCCATCTGATTTTCGACACCTTGGCAAATGAGACAGCGTCCCTGATCCTTGATCGTCGATGGATGTCAGAACTCCGGATTCTTTCTCTCATTTGAGTGAAACGTGATATTCCAAGCATAGCTCTTTCTATTCTTCTTTGGGAGAACTGAATAGCGTTCTCATCTTGTTTGCGTAGGGCCCAGGTCTCTGAGGCATATGTTAATGCAGGAAGAACAGTGGAATAAAAGAGATGTGCCCGGAGCCGGAGGTTCTTCGTCCTCTTAGCTATTTCTTCGACGTTCTTGAAGGCGTTCCAAGCCGCTCTCTTCCTCCTGCGCAGCTCGGGTGCCAGGTCATTTCTCATGTTGACCTCTCGACCTAGGTACACATAGCTGTTGCATTCGGAGATGGTCGTTCCGTTGAGAGCGAATGGGGTGTCAGGAACGAGGCTGTTTCTCATAAACATTGTCTTCGTAAGATTCAGCTGTAGTCCGACCTTTCCACACTCACGGTCAAAGTCGGCCAACATTTGTGCCGCTTGGCTGATGTTTGGTGTTATTAAAACAATGTCATCAGCAAAGCGGAGGTGGTGTAGTTGCCGACCATCTATCTTCACTCCCATTCCTTCCCATTCCAGTCGTCGCATGATGTTCTCGAGGGTGGCACTGAAGAGTTTCGGTGGGCATTATGGTTTGAAATACAGACAATGAGAGGCCATCATGTTTGGTGCTTTATCTACTTTCAGCACACATCTCCCATCCCAACCCAGCGATCCCTCCAGCCATCATTGACTTAGTGATCTCTTCTCTATCCCAGCTGCTTTCTCCCCCAGCTCATAAGGCAGTCTTCCAACCCTGGAGCAATCTTCCTGGCCTGTTACATAGTCCTAACTGTGTATACGACTGTCTGAGTTGTGTATAGAAGATAACTTGAGCACACCAAATGGACTGTTATCAAATTTATTTTTTTCCTTTTTTATAACTTTCTTTATTGAATCACCGTGTGAGCAGTTACAAAGCTTTCGGGTTTAAGTCTCAGTCATACAATGAAACACCCGTCCCTTCACCAGTGCCCATTTTCCACCACCAAAACCCCCAGTATACCCCCATCCCACACTCTCCCCCTACCTGTGGGGCAGAGAATTTCAACATTGCGCTCTCTCTCTCTACTCTGATTACATTCAATCAGACCCACCATTATTATTTGAGATTTTACCCCAACACTCATATCTGCTGAAATGACAACAATAGAAAATTTATTTTCTAATTCTGGTTATGAATAACTTAGGATGTCCCGTAGCCATAGTAGTGGCCTTATGGTTTTGGAATTCTGAAATTTTAACAATTAAATCTGGAAGGATTTCTGCCCAAACCTGCTGGGTTCCAAGATTTATTCCTGAGTCTCTTAGATCATGGCCGTTAAGCAGCTTGATCAGGAGCCAGAGAGGCTGTTCATGGACAGCGACTCCAGGTCTCCTTTGGGCAGGGAGATAAGGGCCAGCTCCACACCCATCCCAGGAGGCCCTGCATGTCTCCTCACTGTTGGCCCAAACCTGACTGTCCAATGGCCTCTGGAGGATGGGGGTCACCGAACCGCCCAGGGGGAATAGTTGGAGGGACAACACCCTTCCCCTCTCGGGGTGACCTTGTGACAGTAACCTATTGCGGGGTCCAGAAGCATTTCTGCCACAAGCTGCTGGGTTTCAAGATTTGTTTCTGAGTCTCTGGGATCATGGCCATTAAGCAGCTTGATCAGGAGCCAGAGAGGACGTACGTGGGCTGCAACTCGGGGTCACGTTGGGGTGGGGAGGAAAGGGTTGGCTCCACACCCATCCTATGAGGCCCTGCGTGACCATCCAATGGCCTATGAAGGATGGCGGCCACCAAGCCACCATGGGAACAGGCCAAGGCACGAAACCTAGTTCCACCTGGGATGGCCCAGAACTGGTAACCTATTGCAGGAACTCAACGCAGTTCTGCCCAAAGCCGCTGGATTCTGAGATTTGTCTCTGAGTCTCTGGGATCATGGCTGTTAAGCAGTTCGATCAGGAACCAGAGAGGCCATACCTCCAATTATAGAGCTGAGCCATGGGTGGTTGTGGGTGTGTCTCCCACATACCTAACTTTTGGCCGTTTACTTTCTTGGTAAACTTTGCCCCAAGTTTTTGGGGTCTGGCCAAAGGCACACCAGCAATTTGGGGGTATCTGAAAGTCTGAAGGCACCATCAGGCTGTTGACGTACTCGCCTCTTAGGTACAGATTGACCTGCTGGCGGCACCATACCCTCTGTTATAAAATTTACAGTAAAAGATTAGAGTTAGGACATCGTCGGTATTAGAGTAGCCTTATAGACTTATGTCAACATGGTCCTGATTTTAAATAAGTACAAACTTCATCGCCATCATGAATGATTTTGAAAATATGTCACTTTGATTAAACATGCAGTTAAATAATGTTTTATAATCATTGTATGAAAGTTGTGTAAAATTTAGAAGGTTATAAGAATTTCATGTTTAGCAATTATTAATGAGTAATTGTTTCATGAGTGAGAAAACTGTAGTTAATGAGTATAAATTGAAGCAATTTGGTTTTAGATCAAATTGTATGCTTGTTTTAGTGATCTAAGAGGCTTTTTGAGGAAAACTGCATTAGGATGTAATGAGATATGCTTTTCTGTCTCTTTTATGCTTTTTGTATGCTTTTATTTTAGGGCAATGTCTTTTTCGCACAGACACAGGAAGACAGATAATGTTATGCTTCTGTAATGTGGGATTTAATTGACTTCAAAAAACACTAGTATGCAGGTGAATCCTAATAAAATCTTGGGCATCTCTCATTGCTTTGACTCAAGCCTCAGTTGCCTTAAGATTGGTCTTAATTCATAAGTCTACAAAAGGTGATCCACCGAAGGCATTGGGTTCACTTGGTGCAAGAATTAAACTATCCTAGCTTCTACACAGGACAAGCTAAGGGCCTACAAGAAGTATAACTGGTTAATAGCACGCTTTGAAACAGGCTCTGACCTGAAGGTAGCAACTGAAAAGGACCCTGTGGGGTTAGGAAAAGCTAACCAGGCCTGAGAACTGTAGTCTGGGAAAATTGGTGAGATGTCCCTAGAAAAAGTCACCCCTCTCTAACCTTTCACCCTGAGCCCAGTGAAAGCATTTAAGTTTAATCAAAAGTATGTAGATAAAAGAAATCTACATCTCAGGGCTGGAGCAATAGCACAGTGGGTAGGGCATTTGCCTTGCATGTAGCTGACCCAGTTCGATTCCCAGCATCCCATATGGTCCCGAGCACTGCCAGGAGTAGTTCCTGAGTGCATGAACCAGGAGTAACCGCTGTGCAATGCCAGGTGTGATCCAAAAAGAAAAAAAAAAAGAAACCTGCATCTCTTACTCTCTTTATGAAAAATGACTAAATATTTATCAGAAGTAAAGTTAATCTATTATTGTGTCTGTTCATTGGATTACCAGTAGAGAAAGAGAGAAAGCAATGAATGCTTCAATAATTTGTCTTTTAGTATAAATAGACTCTGTGGGAATAATTAAGCAAGTGTGGCCTAGTAGGTTAATTTAAAGGCCACCAAGTAGATTCACCACTCTGGAGTTGCCTTTCATGAGGATCAACTGGAGTGAATCACAACACCAAATCCACAGCATCTTCTCTGCCTGACAATGTTGAGATGCCAGAGAGGCTCCAGAACTACTTAACCAAGACCTGGAAGCTGACTGGCCAGTAAAGCACAAGCTTGAGGAATGGATCACGGACCCTGAATTGGGACATGGTGTCTCTCCATCTTTGCAGGCCAACAATGCACAAGCTTGAGGAAAGGATCACGGACTGTGAGATGCAACATGGTGCCTCTCCATCTTCTCAGGGTGCTGTCACATTAGCCCTGCTGCTGGCACATCAAACTAATGGCCAGTGCCACCAAGGCTTGGGGCTAGATAAAAAAGAGTCACGAGTGACCTTCATTTCTTTAACCCTTTCATTTCAATTCTGTTGACTGGATTAACAAGACATTAGTTCTTTTGCGATTTGGCTTTCTGATTAGACCCAATGTTTTTTTGTTACATTGATGTTTATGTGCACACATGATAGTCCTGTTTTGCTGATTAAAGATGTTGAGTAGTGAATGATTCCACCTGAAAACAGGAGATGAAGATATTAATGATGAAATTTATGATACATATTCATAATTTTAAATTTATTTATAGTATATACTTTAAAGAGATGATTTTGCTTGCTAGTCGTTGGAAAGTTTCAGAGATGCCCACCCTGTCTGTACATGAGATGGACTTTCCTGTTCCAAACAAAGACAATGCTAATTTCTGGAAACCATACTGATAAAATGTCACTATGTGTGTGTACCTCCACATTGCCTGAATATGAAGCAAAGCAGCAACTTTACAGTACTGTGCTATAAAAACAGGCTCCAGGACCCTCGAGCTTGGTCTAAGGCTTCAGATGCTTGCCTAGCCTAGACCCAACAGTGTTATGAACCAGTGTGATAAAGGTTCTCCTTGTGCTTAATGAAGCAAACTCCTATTGCAACACTTCGGCACTTTCCTTAGAACTAATGCTGGGTCCTGACTGTACTGGCTTCACCCCGGAGGGCTTTCCCCCAGCCCCCATTTTTTCTGATTTAACAATGTTGCCTGACTTGTTAGAATTTGAGAAAAAGTGGTACTTAAAACAGGTCAATAAGCGCCTATATTATTATAATTTCTATCAAATATCTAGTAAATGGAATAGCGGCCTGTGTCCAGATTTTGTTGTTGTTGTTGTTCTTTGGGCCACACCAGCAATTACTCCCGGCTCTGTGTTCAGGGATCAGTACTGGCAGTGCATGCCACCATATAGGATGTCTGACATTCAACCCTGGTTAGCTGCTTGCAAGGCAAGTGCCCTCCATGCTGTACTATTGCTCAGGCCCTGTGTCCAGACTTAGGTTACCGTGCAACATCCTGACATGGGCTCCTCACAGAACAAGCTCTATTTTTTTTCTTTTTTTTTTGCTTTTTGAGTCACACCTGGCCATGCACAGTGATTGCTCCAGGCTTTGAACTCAGGATTACTCCTGGTGGTGCTCCGGGGATCATACAGGATGCTGGGAATCGAACCTGGGTCGGCCGCGTGCAAGGCAAACACCCTACCCACTGTGCTATTCCTCAAGCCAAGAGCCTACATTTAATGAAAGGAAGAAAAGGTTGTCTATGTGTGTAAATAGCAACGCTGCTGTCCTCAGTGGCAAAATGGAAGGAAAGTTTAAAGTTGTAGATCCCTCCTGCATATGCCTTTGTGCCCTTGCTGGCTGCACAACCATCTTAGCAGCCGCCGTTCCCAGGGCGAGTGAGAGCTGAGAATAGTGAAATATCACTGCCTTTATGCTTATTGGAATTTTGAAGCTAGGAAGAACCAACATTCACTCAATGCTTCATACATAGAGGATAACAGGAAAAGAAAATATGTATTTCTAGTGAAAAGGAAATTAAGATTTAAACTATTTTAGTAGAATCGTAGGGCATTTGCTTGCGCGCAGCCAGCCCAGCCGAGCAGGGTTCGATTCCTCCACCCCTCTCGGAGAGCCTGGCAAGCTATGGAGAGTATTCAATATGCCAAACACAGTAACAAGAAGTCTCACAATGGAGACGTTACTGGGCCCGCTGGAGCAAATTGAACAACGGGAGGACAGTGTTTGTTTGTTTGTATAGTAGAATCGTACGGTTTTGACCTTTAATAAAAGAAGAATATTTGACCTTCCAGCTAAGGTGCACATGAGTAAATTTTGAAACTTTTCCTCCTTTTCTTTAGACTATGTTATGTTTTATAGACTTATTTTTATTGAATCACCATGAGATAGAAAGTTACAATGTTGTTCATAGTTGAGTTTCAACGATAACATGTTCCA
Source organism: Sorex fumeus (assembly GCF_029834395.1). Lineage (NCBI taxonomy): Eukaryota > Metazoa > Chordata > Mammalia > Eulipotyphla > Soricidae > Sorex > Sorex fumeus. The sequence goes on along the minus strand of NW_026606072.1, from coordinate 26,559,231 downwards.
GCACCCATCCCCAGTCAAATGTAGTTATATGTCTCCTATTTTCTGCCACCATTGTCTCCTGTATCACCTCTGCCATTCCTCTTCATGGTATATACTTTTTCTGTCATTTCTGTGCTCTCACTCTTTCCTTTCTCTCTCTCCTTCTCTCTCTCTTCTCTCTCTCTTTCCTATTAGGCATTTTGGTTTGCAATACAGGTACTGAGTTATTGTGTATATCACTTTACCTCCTTTCAGCACCTGGTTCTCCTCCAGAGCCATGCTTTCCAACTCACTGTTATAGTGATCCCTTCTCTGTTCCAACTCCCCTCCCCAGTCCCCCACTTCTGGCACTTCTCCTTGTTTATAAGGTCTTTGAGTGTTAGTCTTATACTATAAACTGGAGCAAGGAAAGCCCCTTAAACAACCAGTGCCTGGAACACTGGACAGCTACATGGAAAAGAATTGAACTCAGAGTTCTTTCTAATGCCATGCACAAAAAATTAGATCAAAATGAATGAAAGGTTTCAATATTATACCTGAATCCATAAGGTACATAGAGGAAACATAGGCAGAACTCTCCATGACCTTGAGGCTCAAGGTATCTTCAAGGATGAAACACCAGTGACCAAACAAGTAATTGGAACTACATGAAACCAAGAAACTTCTATACCTCAAAGGAAGTGGTGACCAGGATACAGAGAGAACCCATGAAATGGAAAAAAAAGTATTTACTCAACACCCATGTGATAAGAGGTTACTATCAAAGATATACAAGGCACTAGTAAATCTACAAAAGAAAAAACATTCAATCCCCCCAAAATGGGAGAAAGTTATGAACAGAAACTTCCTCAAAGAAGTACAAACGGCCAAAAGGCACATGAAAAATGCTCTACATCACTAATTATCAGGGAAATGCAAAATCAAAACAACAATGGCATATCGTCTCATGCCACAGACTGGTACACATTAAAAAGAACAGGAAAAACCAGTGTAGGACAGATGCCAGGAGAAAGGGACTCTCATTTATTGCTGTTGGGAATGCCAACTGATCCAACCTTTTTGGAAAAGAAGGCAAGCATTGATCAGAAAACTATAAATCAAGCTTCTATGTGTCCCAGCAATACTGCTTCTGGAACTGGACCCTAGGGGCCTTAAAACACATGAAGAGAAACCACCTGCATTCCTATTTTTATTGCGTCATTATTTACAATAGCCAGAATCTGGAAGGAACCCAAGTGCCTGAGAACAGATGACTGCATAAAGAAACTACACCTGCTTAAAGAAACTAAACTGCATAAAAAGTACTATATAGCTACCAGGAAAAATGAAGTCATAGAGAACACCCTGCGGGTGAAATGAATCAGAGGGTGAGAGACAGACATAGAATAATTGCACTCATTTGTGGAGTATTAAAAACACCAAAAAACATACTTATTTTTATTGTTTTATTTATTTTTCTGTTGGGTCACTTGGGGAGATGCACAGGCATTACTCCTGGCTCTGCACTCAGGAATTACCCCTGGCAGTGCTCAGGGGACCATATAGGATGCTGGGAATAGAACTGGGTCGGCCACGGGCAAGGCAAACGGCCTACCTGCTGTGCTATTACTCCCGCCCCCAACTAATTTTTATTTTTAAAAACTGTTTAAAAATATGAACCTGTGTAACATAGTCATTTTTGGTACTCATTTTTTAATTGAGCTACCATGAGGTACACTTACAAAACTTTCATGTTTGAGTTTCAGTCATACAATGACTGAAGCCATCAGTGTACATTTTCTACCCCCAATGTCCTCACAAAAAAAATCACAAATCACAAATCATCCTGTTAGTCTTCGATTGCCTCGAGCAGGCCCCAGTAACGTCTCCTTCATCCTAGCCCTGAGATTATATTCAAGGCTCTTTAGGAGAATGAGACCCATCATTGTTACTGGTATTTGGCATATTGAGTACACCACAGGGAGTTTGCCAGACTCTGCCGTGTGGGCAGGCTACATTTGGTAGCCTGCCAGTTTGTCCAAAGTAGGAATGAGATAATAAGATGTCTGAGTCTTGGCCGCTGATGGGATTACACGGCGCCAGGGGGCCAGTTGGTGGGTGTGACCCCCGCCTACTGGAATTTGGAGGATCTGGGTGGAGGATGCTTGGCCCAAATTCGGGTAGGCTTGGAGATCTTGACCCCGGAACCCGCGTGACTTTGTCCCTCTGCCAGTACCTTCATGTGTGCGGAGAGTGGTCTCAGCATGGTGGTGACTGGTCCTGGAGGTCTTTTGCTGCCGGAGCCCTGGTCAGGGCGGGGAGGAAAGCTCAACCCGCTCCCCTCTAAGGGGTCCCGGCGAGGGAGGACAGTCAGGTGCGGGGGCAGAAGACTGCCCAATGTCCTCAGTATCTCTAAATCCCCACCCTGTCACACCCTTCCCCTTGCCTCTATAGCAGTTTCCCTCTTACTCTCTCTCTACTTACGGACATTATGGTTTGAAATACAGACAATGAGAGGCCATCATGTTTGGTCCTTTATCTACTTTCAGCATACATCTCCCATCCCAACCCAGAGATCCCTCCAACCATCATTGACTTAGTGATCCCTTTTCTATCCTAACTGCCTTCTCTCCCAGCTCATAAGGCAGGCTTCTAACCCTGGAGCAATCTTCCTGGTCTGTTACATAGTCTTAAAATATGTATACGACTGTCTGAGTTGTGTATAGGAGATACCTAGACCACACCAAATGGACTGTTATGAAATTTAAAGTTAAAGATTAGAGTTAGGACATCACCTTTGTTATAACAGCCTCATGGACTTGTGTCAACATGGTCCTGATTTTAAATAAGCACAATCTTCTTAACCCTCTTGAATGATTTTGAAAATATGTCACTTTGATCAAACATACAGTTAAATAATGTTTTATAATCATTGTATGAAAGTTGTGTAAAATTTAGAAGGTTATAAGAATTTCATGTTTAGCAATTATTAATGAGTAATTGTTTCATGAGAGTGAGAAAACTGTAATTAATGAGTATAAATTGAAGCAATTTGGTTTGAGATCAAATTGTATGCTTGTTTTAGTGATCTAAGAAGCTTTTTGTGGAAGGCTGCATTAGAATGTAATGAGATATGCTTTTCTCTCTCTTTTATGCCTTTTGTATGCTTTTATTTTAGGGCAATGTCTTTTTTGCATAGACACAGGAAGACAGGTAATGTTACGCTTCCTTAATGTGGGATTTAATTGACTTCAAAAAACACTAGTATGCAGGTGACTCCTTATAAAATCCTGGGCATCCCTCATTGCTTTGACTCAAGCCTCAGTTGCCTTAAGATTGGTCTTAATTCCTAAATCCATAAAAGGTGGTTCCATCATGGCCTTGGATTCACTTGTTGCAAGAATTAAACTATCCTAGCTTCTACACAGGACAAGCTAAGGGCCTACAAGAAGTATAACTGGTTAAGAGCACGGTTTTGGAACAGGCTCTGACCCGAAGGAAGCAACTGAAAAGGACCCCGTGGGATTGGGAAAAGCTACCCTGTCCTGAGAACTGTAGTCTGGGAAATGTGGTGAGATGTCCCTAGGAAAAGCCTCCCCGCTCTAACCTTTTACCCTGACACCAAAGAGACCATTTAAGCTTAATTAAAAGTGTGTAGATAAAAGGAATCTATATCCTCTACCTTTTTATGCAAAATGACTGTAAATATTTATCAGAAGTAAAGTTAATTTGTTAGTGTGTCTGTTTATTGGATTACCAGTAGAGAAAGAGAAAGCAATGAATGCTTCAATAATTTGTCCTTTAGTATAAATAGACCCTGTGGGAATAATTAAGCAAGTGCCGCCTAGTAGGTTAATTTAAAGGCCACCAAGTAGATTCACCACTCTGGAGTTGCCTTTCATGAGGATCAACTGGAATGAATCACAACACCAAATCCACAGCATCTTCTCTGCCTGACAATGTTGAGATGCCAGAGAGGCTCCAGCACTACTTAAACAAGACCTGGAAGCTGACTGGCCAGCAAAGCACAAGCTTGAGGAATGGATCACGGACCCTGAATTGGGACATGGTGTCTCTCCATCTTTGCATGCCTGCAATGCACAAGCTTGAGGAATGAATCACAGACCCTGAATTGGGGTGTGGTGTCTCTCCATCTTTGCAGGCTAGCAATGCACAAGTTGAGGAAAGGATCATGGACCGTGAGATGTAACATGGTTCCTCTCTCTCCATCATCTCAGTGTGCTGTCATATTAGCCCTGCTGCTGGCACATCAAACTAATGGCCAGTGCCAACAAGGCTTGGGGCTGGATAAAAAAGAGTCATGGGTGACCTTCATTTCTTTGACCCTCTAATTTCAATACTGTTGACTGGATTAACAAGACCATTAGTTCTTTTGCTATTTGGCTTTCTGATTAGATCCAGTGATTTTTGTTAAATTGATGTTTATGTGCACTTATTATAGTCCTGTTTTGCTGATTAAAGATGTTGAGGAGTGAATGATTCCACCTGAAAGCAGGAGATGAAGATATTAATGATGAAATTTATGATACATATTTTTAATTTCAAATTGATTTATAGTATATACTTTAAAGAGATGATTTTGCTAGTCGTTGGAAAGTTTCAGAGATGCCCAGCCTGTCTGTACATGAGATGGACTTTCCTGTTCCAAACAAAGACAATGCTAATTTCTGGAAACCATACTGATAAAATGCCACCGTGTGTGTACCTCCACATTGCCTGAACATGAAGCAAAGCAGTAACTTTGCAGTACCGTGCTATAAAAACAGTCTCCAGGACCCTTGTGCTTGGTCTAAGGCTTCAGATGCTTGCCTAGTCTAGACTCAACAGTGTTATGAACCAGTGTGATAAAGGTTCTCCTTGTGCTTAAAGAAGCAAACTCCTGTTGCAACACTCTGGCACTTTCCTTAGAACTAAAGCTGGGTCCTGGCTGTACTGGCTTCACCTCCCATGGCTTTCTCCCTCCCCCCCCCCACCACACACACACACACACACACACACACACACCGGAGAGGCCCAGATGCTGGGCTCCTGGCTCTCTGTATCAAGAAAAGTCCTGGAAAACAAGATTTCTCCCAACCCTGGGGAGGGATGCGAGGGTATCTGCATTCAGAACAAGATGCCATGATTTTAAAAATCTCAATATTCCCACCCGGATATTGTAGAAGTTTCTTTTTAAAAATGTGTCCGTTTACATTTTTATTCTATTTTTAATTATTCGGGGTTCCGGCTGTGCTCAGGAATACTGCAGGTCCTTCTGCTACAGTGAATGAGGAGACAGGCTCGCGGGGCTGGTTGCCTGCTCCTGTGCCCACATTATAGGCGCCCTGGGCTGCAGAATGTTGTGGTGGCGCTAGGCCCTATTCTGTCCTGGGGAGTCGCCTCCACTGGGCTGATTTTCTTGTCAACTGCCACTCTGTTGGCTTTCCTCATTGCCGCGCGCAAGATGACTTACTCATGTGAGTCGGTGTAGGGGTGAGTTATGCTGTTTTCTTTCTCTCGTGACCGGCTGGAAACCGGCTGTGTGCGTTTGGCGAAGTTCCTACGGTGCGTGGGAAGGAGCACTTTTGCTTGAGTAAGAGCGGCGTTCACCCGTAGGAGCCGAATCAGAGCCGGGTGGGCTGTTCATTAGAACTTCGGCAACGTTCGGGAGGACCGAGAAACGTGGTTTCTTCCCACTAGGGGAGCCCTCGGCCTGCGCCAGAGTAGATGCTCCGTGCAGCCTCAGTCTGCAAGGAAGTTGTAAAATCTGCGCCGCATGAGCCCGCTCTAAGGCGAATGCAAGTTTCCTGGCAGAAGCGTGCAACCGCTTGGATTTCCCGACCCCAGCGAGCAGAAAGCGACTTTCTGCGATATCACGCCAACCACATCAGGTAAGCGTCTCCGCCCCTAGAAACAGAGCAGCATCGTTTTAGGTGCGCACCCGCTTTGTAGCTTCGGGGGCTTGCAAATGAATAGCGGGGGCGGGAGGGATACTACAGCAGGTAGATCACATGCCTTGCACACGGCGGACTCGGGTCCGGTCCTCAGAACCACAGTAAGGTACAGAGCATCACCGAACGTGATCCCAGCAAGCACAGCCAGGAGGAAACCTCCAACTCTCTCGGGTGTCGCCCCGCCCCTCGCATAAACACAGTGTGTTTAAACACACACAAGCGAATATCCGAGGCACCACGGTGCAGCAGCTCAGCACCGGACCGCGTCCTCCTCCAAATAAATACACACAACACCGTTTTTGAACGCACAGAAGCTAAAATAGGAGGCAGCACCGTGCAGAAGCTGAGCTGCCTACAGCGTTTGTTTCTTGGTCACACCTGGCGGCAGTGAGTTGAAGAAACTGGACGAACGTGAAGAAACTGAGACCAGAACCTAGAGCAGGAGGAATACGCGGAGTCTCCTCAGGGGCGGGAATTTTACGTATTTATTCTAAAAAGGAATAAAGGAACAGAAGGCAGCCCCGGAAAAACGGGCGACGGGCGACGTAAAGGGGCGCGATTTGCCTGGAGAGAAGCAGAAACCCCGGCGTCTGAGCAGAAAAAGAAGGCGGGGCGCGCAGTGGGCGAGCATCTAGAGAGGCAGGAGCCCCCAGCCCAAACCACGCCCCCCTCAGTCCTGCAGTGCTGCCAAGAGCTATCCTTGCAATGAAACGCTAAGATCAGGGCGTCGGATAAGCAGGGGAAAACGCGGCACCCAGCGGGCGGGCACCGGGCGGTTTGATGGGATGATGGAAAGCCCCAGGAATCAGAGTCTCCCCAGATCCAGAGCCCATTGGCCCGGTGCGAAGGGGCGAACATCCCGTAGAAACAGAGGCTTTTGAAGGCGGGGCATGCAGCGGGTCTGCACCAGATGGGTCAGTGTCCCTGGAGGACAGGAGCGGTCCCTGGAGTGGCAGGAGCAGAAGACCCAGAACCCAGAGAGGTAGGAATCGGGGATCCAGGACGGGGCGGGGGTGAGGCAGGAACCCGGGATCCAGAGCCTGGGGTGGCAGGAGCCCGGATCCAGAACTCGGCTGCTCTAAAAGCGCATCCAGCGGGGAGAAACCGACACCGCGACCCAGAGCACAGGCACGTGAGTAATTTTGTGTAAAACAAAGAGTTTTTTTCCAAAATGAGAGAAATGAAATGATTATAGAAAATTGCAGAAGTTTTACAAAAAAAATCTTACATTGTGAGATCAATACTAGAAAAATTCGAACAGATTTCTTTTTTTTTTCCTTTTTCGGTCACACCCAGCGATGCTCAGGGGTTACTCCTGGCTCTGCACGCAGGAATTAGTCCTGGCGGTGCTTGGGGGACCATATGGGATGCTGGGAATTGAATCCTGGTTGGTTGCGAGCTAGGCAAAGGCCCTACCTGCTGTACTATCGCTCCAGCTCCCTGAACAGATTTCTTTGAGTTGCTTTTTATGAGCTCAGTAGTTACTTATACAAAAATTAGGATTTATTTTTTTTGTATAAAAACACAGTTTCTTAGATAGAACTTTTTTTTTAAATGTAGGAGTACTGCTATTTATTCAGCCACTGATTAGGCTGATTGAATTGGGCATGAACTCCACATAGATAGAACTTCTTAGAAAAGTTTCTCCATTCAGGATGATTTCTACCATAGCCCTTCTTGTTGAGAAAGTTTACCTGGGCGAGTGCCTTGGATTCATATGTAGTTTATTTTGGATTTATTTTTGGTTGCTATGTGGACTTTTACTGTTGTCAATTTCTTCCATGTTCAGGTATGTGACTACTTATGTTGTGCAACTCACTGTTTAAGAAGCTAGGTTTTACTTGATGGGTTTGTTCTTTATAAAAGGTCATAAAGGGGTTTTTCGTTCTTGGTGGGGGCACAAAAATGGTACGAGGGCACACCCAGCTTTGCTCAGAGCTTCCTCAGGCTCTGGGCTCAGAGATCTCTACTGGTGGAGCTCTGAAGGACAATATGTGGTGCTGGGATTGAACCCTGGTTGGCCATATACAAGGCAAGTCCCCTACTGACTTGTGTGCTAGTGACTACAGCCCCCTTTTTTCCCTCTCTTTTATAAAATCATCCCACGAGATGGTCAGACTTCTTCATCAAGACCCTGAAGGATCGGTTTGAGGCCCTTCGTGTTCCTCGAATGAGCAAATGCCATTAGGCTACACTAGCACGCGACAGGGACGAATGGAGACGTTACTGGCACCTGCTCAAGCAAATGGATGACTAAAGAAATGTCAAGTGATCAAGTGATGGTCCCCTGAGCACCACCATGAGTAACTCCTGAGTGCATGAGCCAGGAGTAACCCCTGTGTGTGACCCAGAAATCAAAAAATGCAATAAAATAAAATAAAATGCCAACAGGTATCTGAGTTGTGTAAGGTCTGCTGATGGAGAGAGAAGAAAATGCAGAAAAGGGGGGAAAGTAAGCAGTGTGAGTTGATGCTGTCTGGCTGCTGAGCCTTCTCCACAGCGCAAGACTCAGCAGAGGTGACTTGGCTCTGGACAGCCCCAGCTGGACAACGAGGAGAAACCATATTTTGCACTGTCCAAAAAAGACAGTACTCTCTTGATTATCTGTTTTCTTGGCCAAATTTGCTCCTTGGAGTTACTAATTTTTGTGTAGTTCATCTAGCCTTCCACACCTTTTGCTTTATTTATTTATTTTTTTAGGATGTTAGATCCTATATTTACTGGGCCAGTGCTTCACCCAGGACCCAGGGCTATATGGTAAGCAAAATGTGAAAGACGAGGGCAGCTGAAAATATCTAGTAAGATTCGTAAGGTTGTGTCTTAAAGTGCTTTACTCAAATTTTCACTCAGATCCACGCATCACTGTTCACCTTGGGAACAAAATGTTTTCACTCTGCCTCCACAGACCTGTTCACCCCACCCCCTAACTCCTTCTCCCCCATCTCCTTCTCTTTCTTCGCATTGTCTGTAAGGAGTTCAGGTCTATTCAGCCTGATTCTACTTCAATGCATAGTGATGGTCTCTTAGATAGAGAGAAAGCAAGTATTTATTTTACCTTTGTTTCAGCCAAGCCCTGCTATGCTCAGGAGCTAGTCCTGCTCTGTGCTCAGGAGTGCCCCCTGGTGGCACTTCAGGGACCATCCGTGTTGTTGGGGATTCAAAATGGCATTGCCTGTGGGGAGTGGGGGAAAGGGGAAGTCCATGGGATACAGGCAGTGCTAGCTCTCTGATCTGGAAAAGCAGGGTACACAAGTGGGGTTTCTTTTGTTTGTTTGTTTTGTGGTCACATCCAGAGATGCTCCTGGTTATTCCTGGATCTTTGCTCAGGGATCATTCCTAGCGGTGCTCTGGGACTATATGGGAAGCCCCGGGTCAAATTCAGGTGCAAGGCAAATGCTCTAACAATTGCACTATCTTTGTCCCCTACAAAAATTTTTTAAAAATGTGTCACCGTGATTTACAATACCTGGGATAGAGTTTCATACAAAAAATATTCTAACACCACACACATACACACACACACACACACACACACACACCAACAGTGTAGGCTTCCCTCCAACACTGTTTCAGGGTCCCCCCATGATTCCCTTTCCACCACCTTGTCTCCCGACCATATTAAAGTTAATTCTGCAGACTGTAGACCAATTATTAGACTCCATTGTCTTTTGCTATTTGTTATTCCCTTGCTACATTTCTTTATATAGAAGATATAAAGATACATGATTCTATGTTTCTTTTTATCCCACATATAGAAGATACAAATATACAGTTATAAAGATGCATTAATCATTCTATACCTCTCCTTTTGACTAACTTCACTTGGCATGATACTCTCCAGATTGTTCATGTTGTTGCAAATTGCATGATTGCATCTTTTTTGATAGTCAACTTGTATTGCATTGTATATGTATAAAACAGAGTAACATATCAATCATTTTTTCCCCAGACACTTGAGCTGGGAAAGCAAGAATTTAAACAAATTACACGATACTCTCACCAGGTGGTGCTGTTGGTCTGCACCAAATTTTTCACAACAGGCAAAAACAGGCCGGATAAATAAGATAATGTTCAAGACTGCGGGGCTGAAGCGACAGTACAGGGGTTACGGTGTTCCAAGGATCCCATATATCCCATATATCGCCGGAGCACCGCCAGGAGTAATTGCTGGGTGCAAAGCCAGGAGTAATCCTGGTGCATGGTGAGGTGTGACTCCCTTCCCTTCCCAAAAAGGAATGAAAACATTTAGGAAAATGTTTCAAATAAAGGCATACTAGTTAGTAAAGTGTTATTAGCGTACTGCTTTTAGAATCTTTGGATTTCGTGGTATAGAGACATCATTTTATTGATGAATACTGACTTTTGGTTCATTTTAGCAGATTTATTAGGCTCTGTGTTTTTTCTGTGCTGAGCCTTGGAGCTATGGAGACCGCTAAGACATCAATGCATTCACAAGCAAACAAAACCCTTACACTAAGAAACAATCAAAGTACAGAATGCGAAGAGCAAAAATATGGATTTAAGCAAATAGATGTGGCAAAGACATGGAACTCAACGAATGGGACAACTGTCAAGGAAGATCCTCATAGTGGAAGGTATCACAATTGATTTGGACTTCATGAAAGAGAACAGCCCACGGAAGGTCTGAAGAAGCAGATCACAGAGGGCAGGTGGCCTGGGGGAAGCTGATCATTTCAGGGATCCTGAGTTTTGGGGCTGGACTCTGAGTCCTAAATCTTCAGTCTAATGCTCTCCCAACTGGGCTATTTTGGCGACAGGGCTCTGAGTCCTAAAACTGCAGCTCTCCTAAGAGATTTCTCCTCTGATGCTAAGGAAGATGCCTTAGTGCTCTGTCATGTCTCCAACTGCTGCTTCTTTTCTCGGCTCCTCTGGATACAAAAATTCTGCACACACAGAAACCCCAGGCAGGAATTGGTCAACTCTGGGTGGAGGCTGGAGAATCTTTGTTTAGGTCCAGGGTCCCTGCAGGGGAATCAGAGTAACTAGAATGACAAATGGAAGGTTGATGTGAAATACTGGTCTAACAAAAGGAGCCCAACCAGGACAGGAGGAAGGAAATAATAAAACTCAGAGCAGAAATAAACAAGATGAAAACCCAAAAAACAATCCGAAAGATGAATGAAAGCAAGAGCTGATTCTGGAGAAAATAAACAAGATCGATAAACCTCTAGCAAGACTCACCAAAAAGGGGAGAGAGAAAACCCTGTAGCGCTGTCCTCCCTTTGTTGTTCAATTTGCTGGAGCGGGCCCAGAAATGTCTTCATTGTGAGATTTGTTGTTACTGTGTTTGGCATATCGAATATGTCATGAGTAGTTTGCCAGGCTTTGCCCTGTGGGCGAAATACTCTTGGTAGCTTGCCAGGCTCTCTGAGAGGGGCGGTGGAATTGTACTTGGGTTGGCCTTGTTGGCCTCCTCTTGCAAGGCAAAAGCTGTACCAGCTGTGCTATTCCTTCCCGCTGTGCTATCCCTCCAGACCAGAAAGAGAAAACCCTAATAAACCGAATCACAAATGAAAAGGGGGATATTACAACAGAAACTACAGAAATTCAAAGGATCCTCAGTAATTACTTTGAGAAGCTGTATGCCACAAAACATGAAAACCTCGAGGAAGTGGATAAATTTCTCAATTCCTATAGCCTCCCAAGGCTGAACCAAGAAGACCTGGAATACCTGAACAGACCTATCACCCTCAAGGAAATTAAAACAGTAATAAAAAAATCTCCCCAGCACAAACGTCCTGGCCCAGATGGATTCACTAGTGAATTCTTCTAAATCTTTAAAGTCTTACTCCTAATCCTCTTTAAGCTTTTCTATGAAATTGAAGTACCAAACACACTTCTGGACAGTTTCTATGAACCTAATATCACCCTGATACCAAAAGCAGACAGAGATACCACAAAGAAAGAGATTTACAGGCCGATATCCCTGATGAACAGAAGCAAAGATCCTCAACAAATATTAGCAAATAGAATCCAAAGACTCATCAAAAAGATCCTACACCATTACCAAGTAGGTTTCATCCCAGGGATGCAAGCATGTTTTAACATTGGCAAGTCAATCAACATAATTCATCATATCAATAAAAGAACAGATAAAAAACCATATGATCATATCAATAGAGGCAGAGAAAGCATTTGACAAGATCCAGCACCCATTTATGATGAAAACTGTCAGCAAAATGAGCATCAAAGGAACTTTCCTCAATATAGTCAAAGCCATCTACCACAAGCCCAGGGCAAGTATCATTCTTAATGAGGAGAAACTAAAAGCCTTCCCTCTAAGATTGGGCACAAGACAAGGTTGCCCACTTTCGCCATTCCTATTCAATATAGTACTGGAAGTCCTGGCCATAGCAGTTAAACAAGAAAAAGATATCAAGAGCATATAGATAGGAAAGGAAGAAATCAAGTTATCATTATTTGCAGATGATGTGATACTATAATTAGAAAACCCTAAAGACTCGACAGAAAAGCTCCTAGAAACAATAGGTCGATGTAGTAAAGTGGCAGGCTACAAAATCAACACCCAAAAGTCCATGACTTTCTTATATACAAATAACGAAAGAGAAGAAAGAGACATTAAAAAAACAATCCGTTCACAGTAGTATCTCAGAAAATCAAGTACCTTGGAATCATCTTAACGAAAGAGGTGAAGCACCTATACAAGGAAAATGACAAAACACTACTTCAAGAAATAAAAGAGGACACCAGGAAATGGAGACACATCCCCTGCTCACGGATAGGGAGGATTAACATTATCAAAATGGCAATACTGCCCAGGCACTATACAGATTTAATGCGGTCCCTATCAGGATGCCTATGACATTTTCGAAGAAATAGACAAAACACTCCTGAAATTCATATTGAACAATAAACCCTCACGAATAGCTAAAGCAATCCTTGGGAAAAGGAAGATGGTGGTATCACATTCCCCAACTTCAAACTCTACTAAAAAGTAAGTAAGTAAAGTAAAGGCCCTCCCGTTGATCATCGATTTGCTTGAGCGGGCCCAGTAACGTTTCCATTGGAGACTTTGTTGTTACTGTGTTTGGCACATCGAATACGTCACAGGGAGCTTGCCAGGCTCTGCCGTGCGGGCAAGATACTTGCCGGGCTCTCGGAGAGGGGTGGAGGAATCGAACTCGGGTTGGCCATGTTGGCTGCATGCAAGGCAAACGCCCTACCGCTGTGCTATCTACAAAGAGTAGTAATTAAAACAGCATAGTATTCGGCTAGAAACAGACCTGCAGACCAATGGAACAGAGTTGAATATTCTGTCACAGACTACCAAATATATGGCCACTTAATCTTTGACAAAGGAGCAAGAAATGTGAAGTGGGACAAGGAAAGCCTCTTCAACAAGTGGTGCTGGGAAAACTGGATAGCTACCTGCACAAGAATGAACTCTGACCTCTGTCTAATGCCAGGCACAAACGTCAGATCAAAGTGGACTAAAGACCTCAATATCAGACATGAATCCATAAGGTACATAGAGGAAAATGTAGGCAGAACTCTCCAGGACATTGAAGCTAAAAGCATCTTTAAGGACGAAACAACACTAACCATGCAAGTGGAAGCAAACATAAACAAATGGGACTACATCAAACGAAGAAGCTTCTGCACTTCAAAAGAAACAGTGACCAAAGTACAGGAAGAGCCCACAGAATGGAAAGAATATTTACCCAATGCCCATCTGATAAGGGACTAAAGTCCAGGATGTACAAGAAACTAGTAGAATTGTACAAGAAAAAACCTCCAACACCATCAAAAATGGGGAGAAGAAATGAACAGAAGTTTCCTCAAAAAAGAAATACAAATGATCAAAAGGCATATGAAAAAATGCTTCACCTCCTATCCATCAAGTGGATGCAAATCAAAACAATGAGATATCATCTCACACGACAGAGACTGGCATAACATTCAAAAGAACAAAAGCAAACAGTGCTGGTGTGGATGTGGAAAATAAAAAGGGACACTCTTTCACTATTGGTGGGAATGCCCACTGGTCCAGCCTTTCTGGAAAACAATATGGACAGTCCTTCAAAAACTAGAAATTGAGCTTCCATATGACTCCGCAATACAACTTCTTGAAATATATCCCAAGGATGCAAAAAACACGGTAGAAATGACATCTGTACCTATATGTTTATTGCAGCACTGTTCACTATAGCCAAAATCTGGAAACAACTCAAGTGCCCCAGAACACTGTTAAAGAAACTTTGGTACATCTACACAATGTATTACTATGCAGCCATTAGGAGAGATGAAGTCATGAAATTTGCTTATAAGTGGATAGACATGGACACTTACCATGCTGAGTAAAATGAGTCAGAAAGAGAGGGACAGACACAGAATGACGGCACTCATTTGTGGAGTATAGAATAATATAACATGCGGCTGACACCCAAGGACAGTAGATACATGGGCCCGTAGGATTGCCCTATAGCAGGAAGCCTGGCTCATGAGCGGAGGGAAGAAGGGAGATGGAATAGAGAAGGGATCACTAAGAAAATGATGGATGGAGGAATTAGTCGGGATGGGAGATGTGTGCTGAAAGTATATAATGGAGCAAACATGACCTCTCAGTTTCTGTATTGCAAACCATATACCCAAAATGAGAGAGAGAGTATGGGAATATTGTCTGCCATGGAGGCAGAGGGAAAGTGGGAGGGGGTATACTGGGGAGATTGGTGGTGGGGAATGTGCACTGGTGGAGGGATGGGTGTTGATCATTGGGTGATTGTAACCCAAACATGAAAGTTTATAATTTTCTCACGGTGATTCAATAAAATTAAAATAAACAGAAAGAAGTACTGGGTCTGTCAGAATTGATGGGTTGCCATAAAGATTTTAAAACCATTGAGTGAACATGTTTGGGAACCAAAATCCAAGAGCAAGGGAGCCCTTTGGATATGTGCTTGAAGCTGAGATGAACATTTCTCCTGTGAGTGGGGTATAGTCTGCTAGTCCTGCAGGTGGGGGTTTGCCTGGCACTAAGGGGCCACTCCTGAGCAGATTGGGCTAAGGTCTAGTCTTCATCTGACCCTCCTTCTCTTAGGTTACACTAGAATTTGTGTGTGTGTTTGTCTGTGTGTCTGTGTGTGTGTCTGTGTGTGCTGGAGATCAAAAGCATTTCCCATAATTTTAACAGTTCTGGCTCACAATGATCATTTGGTTTTTAATTTTGAATTCAGCTTTTAGTTTCTTTGGGACTGGTTTGAAAAGCACACAAGAGTAGATTGTCCCAGGTATCTTACGTTGTTGGTTTAATGACAAACAAGAAACTGTATACAAAGAGAATTATGAACCATAATAAAAATAAAAAAAAGTGATGGGGACTGAGAAACTGAAACTGCCTCCTATATTACGCAAGAGAAGGGAGGGAGAAGCATTCCTATTATGACCCCAATTAACGGAGTAAAGGACCCACCAGCCCACTGGATTTATGGGAGTGTACTGAGCCTGACAGATTTATGAAATCGCATGGGAGACGGCCCTGAAAGCTGCACCAAATAGGCAAGATATACTTGAAGTCGGTGAGCTCCACGGGTGGCTCACATGAAGTGGGGAGGAGAATGACAGTTGTTTTCTTCCGATCCCTCTTTGCCACCAGGTACCCAGGTTGCTGGATTCTTGTCTCACTTCACAGAAAGCAATTTCAGGAGTAGATGGGCAGTGAAATTACACAGTTTTTATTGGGGGTTTTGAAGGAAAGGAGGGAGAGAAAATGGGAGAGTGGACTAAGGAACTCAAGAGAGAACCCAGGCTTCTCCAAGGACGAAGAGAGCCCCTCACATCCCAGCATTAGGCATGAAAGCAAGAAAATACAAATGCTTAGGGTGGGGCAAGCTTCCTAGAGTGCATTCAGGCTGGGTCTGGGGGCAGCCAGTCAAGGGTGAGCAGGGCCTGTCTGACCTCATTCCTCTCTCCCTGGAGCCCTTCTCACACCCTGTCCTGACCCAGAACTGTAGGAGCGGTCTTCTGCTGCTGAGGGAAGATCACACTCTGCAGCCCTGCAAGGCCAGGACCCAGAGACTGAGAACAAGGAGCTGCATCAGCCCAAAAGCATCACAGGGGACAAAGTATCTAAGGACGTCTTCAGATGAGGCCATGTGGCACTACACAGCCAGTTGGGAGGAGACCTGAAGGCCCATGGGCCCAGAACCCCAGAGTTCAATGGGCCTAAACTGAGAGTAGGCCTGGGCCTGGGCCATGGACAACTTCCCAGGGCTGTGCTGCAGCTCCTGCCTGAGGAGAGGAGAGGGGAGAGAGAGAAAGAGAGAGAGAGAGACATAGACATAGACAGAGACAGAGACAGAGAGAACACTGAGTCTAGGTTGCCTTAAAATATGTCAATACTGGGCCATGCTATGAGCCTCAGTGGAAAAGCACAAGCTCCAGGTGGTATTTTCTAATTTTAGTTCCCAGCACAGCTGACAGAAAAGAGTATGTCACCAAAATAAAATAAAATTAGGGAGCTAAAAAGTGGGGTGTGCTTTAACATGTAGCTGATGTAAGCAGCCTATTATGCCCCTGAATCACTACCCACACACCTCCAGATGTGGTCCCCTCTGCACCCAAGAAGAAAAAGTGCAGGTGTTAATTTAGATCCCAAACCTAAATGGCACTCCGCGACATTGCCAGGCTGGTCCAAAGGGTTCTGGCACCGCAGGGTTGAAGCAGCATCATTTCCTTGGGCCTTCCCATTGAACCAAAGGCCAGGTTGGTCAGTAATCCCTAGGAGTGTCTCTGGTACTTCCTTTGCTGAACCCTGGGCTTTCTTTACCTGCCTTCCTGAAGGGGGCACTAGAGCCAAGGAAAAGGAGCACATTACACATTTTACGTTGATTTCTTTATTTTTTTGCTTCGCTACAGATTTTATTCTTGTACTTTGATTGGCCACACCGTGGATAATAGAGTATCAGGCATGCAATATTCCAACACCAACTGTGCTACCAGTGCCATCGTCCCTCTACTGATGTCTCAAGATCCCCTGTCACCCAAGACCCTCCACATCCCCATGGTAAACTCAGTTCTATGGGGAAACGCTCAGGGTCTGTTCCTATTGGCCACTGACCGTTTGTTATTCCACACACACACATGTATATATATATGTATATATGTACATATATACATATATATCCCACATATGAGAGGAATCATTCTACATTTTCGCTCTTTTTTGACTGACTTGGTTTAGCATGATACTCTCTAGTTCCCTCCACAGAGTGCAAATTGCATGATTTCATCTTTTCTTATAATTGACGAATATTCCATTGTGTACCTAAACACAGTATCTTTAACCAGTCATCTGTGCTGGGACACTAGAGTTGTTTACAAATCTTGCTAAGTATGACTGAGACTGCAATGAACACAGGAGACCCAATACCTGGTCAAAACACCCTTTGTTAGGGACCAGGACAATAGTGTCCAGCAAGTACGGAATTTTCCTTGCATACAGCCAACCTGGATTGGATAAGGTCCCTGAAGCACAGCCAGGAGTAATTTCTGAGTGCAGAGCCATGTGTAATTTGAGCCATTGCCAGGTGTGGCCCCCAACAAACAAAAACTCCAAAACAAACAAAAAATACACTTTTATGCTCTTGGAATCAAAGCCAAGAAATAGTAGCACTGGGTCATGTAGGAGCTCAATTCCTGTTTTTCAATAGTCTCCACACTGTTTCCCAGAGAAGTTGATCCACATGACATTCCCACCCACAGTGGATCAGGGTGCTCCCCCACACCTCCACCAGCACTGGTAGTTTCTATACTTCAATGTGGGCCAATGTCATTTGTGTGAAGAGATAGTTACTGCTTAGAATTGCATTTCCCTGACTTTAAGTGATGAAGGGTACTGTTGTTTTCTCTGTTTGGGGACCACATCTGGTGGTGCTTAGGGAGTCCTTCTGGCCCAGTGCTCAGATTCTGCTCATGGAAATGCTCAGGTGAGTAGATGTGGTGCCAGGATTGAACCCTGATCAAAGGTAAGGAAGGCAAACACCGGACCTACTCTATTACCTCTCTGGACCAGAAACACTTTGTAGATATCTATCGGCTCTCTGTATTTCTTCCTTGAGGAATTTCTATCTGTTCAGCTCCCAAACCCACTGTGTGTGTGTGTGTGTGTGTGTGTGTGTGTGCTTTTAGTTTTTGGATCACACTCAGCTGTTCTCAGGCATTATTCCTGGCTTTATATTCGTGAATCATTCCTGACACTATCCAGAGGACTGGATGTGGTTGCTGAGATTCAAGTAGAGTCAGCTATGTGCAGAGCAAGCGCCTTAACTGATCTACTATCTTTCTGGCTCCAGTTTTCTCACTGTTTTATAGGGCTGTTGCTTTTGTTGTTTTTTTCTGGTTTGTGAGTATTATCTGAATCTAGGCTATTAGCCCCTTTTGAGAGAATGGTAGGCAAATAGTTTCTTCTGGTTGGTAAGGGTCTTTTTGTTCTAGTCATCAATTCCTGTCCAGTACAGTAGCTTATTAATATGAGATTGTCCCATTTGTTTATTTTTGCTTATGTTTGTTTGGCCAATTGTATTCATTTATTGAAGATCCCTCTATATTCAATAATACATGGGCTATATATTTTCTTTGATGTAATTTAAGGAATCTGATCAAATATCAAGAACTTTATAATTTATTATTTGTTTTGCCCTTGAGGACCACAATGGCACAGCTCCAGGCTTACTCATGGTTCTGTGCTCAGAGACCAGTCCTGTCTGGGCTTTCAGGACCATCTTGTGTGCAGAAAATCAAAGCTGGGCAGCCACTGGGGAGGCCAACCACCTACATGCTGTGCTATCACTTCAGTCCTACCATCAACAAATTTAAACCAACCAGTATTTTGTGAATGGTGTAAGATAGGGACCCCATTTCATTTTTTATTTTTTGTTTTCTTGGCATGTGTCTAAGCTGTTTCCCAATACCAACCGTTGATCAGACTGTCTTTGCTCATTTCATACAAGTAGCTACTGGGGGGCCAGAGCCAGAGTCCAGTGGGTAGCAGATAAGGCGTCTGCCTTAAAAATTAAAAAAATAAAAATGTAAAAATTGTATGAGAAGAAATAAAACTATATTCCATTTTGATATATGGAAAGAATTATTCATCATAAAAATGCAATATATTTGCATTTTAGCTAAAATAATACATAGATTTAATGCAACTCATAAGAAACTTCCAATACTATTAATAAGAAAGTATAGTAAATATATTGAGGCTTGTACGGAATCACTAAAAAACAAACAAAAAACCCCACAAAGCTAAGGGAATGCTGACACACACACAAAAAAGAAAAATGAAGGAATTGTTTTATCAGACTTCAAATATGCCCCAAGTGACAGCGATTAAAGCTATATGATAGTGAACTGAAAATCGACAATAGGATCAATACAATGGAAATGGAAATTCAGAAAACAAAGCCACATTTATATTTGAATATATGACAAAAGATTGACTGACTTGGAGGCCAGAGCAAGAGATAGTGGGTACAACACAGCTTTGTACACAGCCAACCAGGTTCAATCTCCAGCACCACATATGGTCTCCCACGCCTGCCAGAAGTGGTTTCTGAGCACAGAGCTAGGAGTGATTCCTGAGCACATCTGATGAGACACAGACACAAATTAAAACCCCCCAAAAGTGCTTATAACAGCACCATATATTGTATATAGCACCTATGTGTATATAGCATCTACATGTATATAGCAACTATATATATATACATATATATAATAATCCTATTGTCCTCTTAACTGACCTCCCCAATGAGATCATTTAAATATTGTGAGCTGGATGGGAAATCAAGTGCCTGGCTTAAAGTAGACTTGTGTTAGACACTAGAGAACACACACACAACACATACACACACACACACACACAGGCACACCTACTGGCAGGGAAGGAAGGAAATTGCTTTGTCCGAGCCTCACTTTATAAGAAACTCCAGTCTACCCTGCTACATGCACAAGAGAACTTGTGTCCAACTTGCAGCTTCATATTAGAAACTCCCTGTACTTACGCAGTGTCGTTTCCGCAAGAGAAACTGTGTCCACATTTCCGAGGGAACCCTAGAAACTCCTTTTGTACTCACTGCTGTTTGGGAGCTGCATTGTTTTCTGATTTCACTAGCTTGAAAATCAAGAGCGCCCAGTGCACTGTCTGTGCTTTCAACTCTCAGACCTGCCTCTCCACCGCTCTTTGCCCAGTTCTTCAGGTTCCTCCTGCAATTTATCACCTGTGGGGAAAAAGTAGTTGTAGACGGGCAGGTGCGCACTACAGGGGAGTTCCCATATCCATTTCGCAGAAGATTCTGTCGGACTCTGTCTAGCCTGTGCCTCTGATTCCTTCCTTGGACCCTGCTGCTTCCCCTGTGCAATCACTTCCCCTGTCCCTAACCCTGTCTCCTCCATTTTCTTCGCCCTTGCTCCATCTCTTGCGGAGCCTCCAGCCCAGCTGTGCCTCCCCACTCCTCGCTTCCAAGCCGGCTGCCATACCCGGGGACAAGCAAGGAAGGTGCAGAAACACGGAAAACCATCCGGGAGAGCGCCAGGAGTCATCGCGCAGAGAGAAGAGCAAAAGCAAGCCCCGCGCACCTCTGAGCATCTCTGGACCTGATCTTTGGAGTGATTTGGAGGCCGGAAACTTTCCCTGCAGTCAGTCCCATTGGGGTCTCTGAGTGTCCTGTGGACCGCAGAAGGCGGCACCCACAGCTCGTCCAGGACGTTCACCCCGCCCCAAAGGGCCCTCGAAAATCCGGTCGGTCGGGGCGTGTCCATGCGGAGAGGAGGAAGCGCCGCGTTAGTGGCCCGGGTGTCCCGCCTTAGGAGGTCGTGGCCGTCTTCGCTGTCGTGGTCGGGGCTTGGTGGACAGGCTAACTACCGTGGCTGCAGGGAGGGCTGTGGACTCTGGGCTGCGCTCTCAGGTGCCGCCGTGCCCCCCCCCCCCCCCCTCCCGGGATCCCTGCGCTGTGCGAGTTGACGCCGCGACGGTGAGGGCGGGGACCCGGGACCCGGGGCTGGCGGTTCCCGCAGAGACTGGACGCTGCCCGGACCCCCGGCACAGCCGCTGCGGAAGGTTGGACAGCAAACCCCGGGTTACCAGCTCCAGGATCCGAGCCGACTCCACCACAAAGTAGGAGGGGAGCTGCCCAGGCCCAGCGTCACTGGAGGCGGGGCGGGAGGGAGCCAGGGACCGACTGGTCGCCAGCTCCTGGCCTCCCTCAACTAGGGCCTCTGCCGCTGCGTGCTCGCCGCCAACGCCACCTCCTCCACTGGACACTCCGCCTGCTCTCGGGGGCTTCGTTCTAGGTGGCGCCCCATTGACCACGGTGCCGGCTCACTTCTGTGACGCCCGGTGCATTCCGCCACCGCCTGAGAGACGCAGTGGACTGATCCGTGTTCCAGGATTGCGGCACCCCTTGGCGCTCAGGCTCGCTAGCACAACCCTCTCTGCTTTCCGCAGTCCAGAAACGTCCAACAGGGCCACTGGGCAGAGGATTGGCCCTGAGTGACTGGGAAGCTCAGGGCAGCATGTGTGGGGCCGAGATCTGAGTGGGTTAAGGCTTCCTAAGCTAGAGCTTTTTTTCTTCTTTCTTTCTTTCTTTCTTTCTTTCTTTCTTTCTTTCTTTCTTTCTTTCCTTCCTTCTTTCTCTCTTTTTTTCTTTTTGAGTCACACCTGGTGATGCACAGAGGTTACTCCTGGTTCATGCACTCAGGAATTACTCCTGGTGGTTGCTCAGGGGACACTATAGGATGCTGGGAATCGAACTCCCAACTCGGGTCGACCTCGTGCAAGGTAAAGGTCCTGCCCTCTGTGCTATCTCTCCAGTCCTACTACTCTGGACAGTCGCCCTGCTTAGTATCTCTCTCTCTCTTGGAACATTCTCTCTTGGCTCTTCCCTGACTCTTGGCTTTAGCGCCCCCCCTCCCCTGACCCTATCAGTCCAGGCTGACCCCACTGCCTCACACAGTGTCCACACCCATAGAGCAGCACCTCTGCTGGAGCAGGACCTGTTTCTGACTCCCTGCTGGTTTCCCCTGGAGGGTCCCCTACCCCACTGGCATTTCCTGTCACTTTCAGCTTCCCAGCCTGCCCTGGTGGCCAGGGAGCCTCTTGCTTGCTGTGCCCAGCCTGCTTGGGCATTTCCAGCCCATTTTTACTGCACTTTCTATCTCTCTCCAGTGGTTAGGGACAGCTGGCTGGAGGGCACTGTGATTTCTGAGCACTGGAGACTTGGCTTTGGGACAGCAGCAGTACTGGGTTGAGGAGAGACAGGGATCACTTAGATAGACATTTCACTTCACTTGTGTTGTCTCCTGCTGTGATCCCAGGTCCTAGGAAGGGACTGCCTTTCTGTGTCTCCAGTAGTGCTCTGGTTGGTGACATGTGCTCTGGCAGCTTTGGTTAGGGTCTGGCCTGTATGTTAGAGCTGGTTTTCTCTGTTGTCACTTTTATTTCAAGTGAATGTTGCTGCACCCTGAGGAACCTCAGCTGCCAGTGGCCCAGGCCAGCAGCCCCAGATGCCCAAGCAGACAGATGCAGCCTCTCAGAACTGCTCTCCTGCCCTGAGAGCAGAGCCCGGACTGCAGGGGGCATCAGACACCAGTTAATCTCCACAGTGTCTCACTGGCTTTTCGCACTGCTTGAGCCCTAGGAGCAGTTTCCCTGGCACTCTGGCTCATATGGTGGGCACCAGGGTTCTCCATTCCCCGCCCAGACACTTCCACACCTACCTGATTGTGGATAACCCCATAGATCAGTGGTTTCCCAAGACACAAATGTGTGTTTGCCCTGTCCCTGTCCTTGGAAAGAGCTGAGACACCAATTAGGAGTGAGTGTGCTAGATGGAAAATCAGGAGTTCTCCCCTGACACAGAAAGGGCCAACCCTGATGCTTCCCTATTCAGGGGTTGGGGGTCCCAGTGGGGGGGGGGTTGCACGCATGATCAACAAGCCTCTTAGAATTTTGGTCCCTTGCTCATTACTGAACTACTCTTTCAGATATTCATCTTTGTGATTGTCTTTCTCCTCTTATCCCTCTCAATCTTTCAGGCAGACCTTGTCTTCCGCCACTCTCTCCTTCCTTTTTCCACTGCCTGTCATCCCAACCTGAAAACTGAGATACAGCAGGTGCTGAAGAGTGGGTGCCAATAAAGCAGTGTACTAAGTGGGAGGGCACAGGTTCCCTGTCAACACCAGGAGCTATTTCTGAGTGTGGAGCCAGGAGGAACCCCTGAGCACTGCAGTGTGTGGCCCCAAAACCAAAAAGAAAATATACATTTTTAAAATCAACTAATTTGTATATAGTTGTTCACAATTTATTGCATTCAGTATTCCAACACCAATTCCTTTTAATCAGCCCATCACCATTATTAAATATGAATTTTTGTAAAAAGGAACATTGTTTTCCTTTGAAATATTTGCTTATTACAGGGGAGTTTCCCTAGAGCAGGTGATGAGCAGTTCACCTTTATCATTTTATAAAGATGACATGTGTTTCAAATTTGAGTAATCAAGGCAATTACCAAAAATTTAGTTCCACTTTTTGGGGGGGAGGGATCTAGGATTAGTTTTTGCTAGTATTAAGTCAGCAAATTTGACTTAATTAAACCAAAGATGCAAGCAAATTCTAAAATTCACATAAAAGTAATGAAAACAAACCAAAACTGACTGCCCTACCGTCTAGCACTGAGCACCCTACTGTCCAGCACTGACCACCCACTTTTCAGTCATTCAGAAACCTTAACCCAGAGCCCCACACATAAAAGATTAAGTGTTTTCCCTCAGAGCAACATCCCAGACTCAATGTGATAAAAGTGACCCCAAGGTTTAAAAAAAAACACCAGGATTGGCTAGGATATAAGAGCCTGGCCAGAGAGCAATCAGTGCCCCTTGGCACCCCTCAGGTCTTCTGGAAAAATCCTCAAGCTCCTCAGGCAGGTGTCCCCCACCACACACAATCATAGTAAAAGAAAGGAATCTTTTACCCCTATAGGGGTGTGGCCATTTCAGAGGGAACTGTGCCCTGCACTGTGAACACAGTCCCCTTGCAGTTCTTAGCACCAGCAGTCCTAACTTAACCTGCTGCGTCTCAAAGAGAAACTTCCTTCCTGGCCAGAGAAGCCCAACAATTCGCTGGGAACAGACCTATTAGGGGTGGGAACATAGACAGTGTTCAGGTGCAGTGATTGCTCTACCCCTGCAGAACTCCACAGTTCATGACCCTGGGTTCCTCATGACTCCCACCACCATCACCCAGGCACCTGTTGGTGTGACCCCAGAAGAGGACACTATTTTCTATTTAAAATATTGTTTTTCACAGGAGTTTCCAAAAAGAAAAAGTCTTTTTTTAAGTCAAAAAAAATTTTTTTAAATAAATGCTTGTAAGAGGAGTTTACAAAGAACAGGAGATGAGTGATTTCCTTTTTTTTTCCTTTTAGGAAGGTGTTAAGTTTTCATTCTGAGAAGCAAAGGCATTTACAAGAAATCATCTAGATCCACATATTAGGACGGGTGAAGGTTTTGATGTTTTTAAATCAGCAAACTAGTCTTAATTAAATGAAGGAAATAAATTGTAAAATGGAGACAAAAGAAATGAAATCAAACCACAAACACCGTTCTCTGAGAAAACCTCTGAACGGGATATTTAAGTTGTTTATTTAATAAGAGACTCAGGCATGGTGGCATTCAGAGAGCTGAACCCAGAGCTCCACTGATTAAGTGTTCTTGAGCTGAGCCACATCCCAGATTAAAAGAAATAAAAGTGAACCCCAAGTGCGAGGGAACAGGGGTCAACCCAACTCTCCTGGGGCAAAGAAAGCTCTTAAACTCTTTCCCTCCCCCCCCAAAGAAAAGAGGACTGTCCAGGAGATAACTGTGGGGAACTAGAGCAGTCAGTGCCCCTTGGCACCCCTCCCTGGGATCTTCTCAAACAACCCCCAAACTCTGCCTGGTGTGCCCCCCAACGATAACAATATAAAGGAAAGAATCCTGCTGCAGTCGGGATGCTTCCATGCCAGAGGGGAGTGTGCCTACAAGGAGAACAGAGCCCACGCACAGTTCTTAGCACCGGCTGCCCTACCTTCCCAAACTCCATCTCAAAGTGCAACTTTCTCCTTGGCCAGGGAAACTCGCCAATTTGCTGAAAACAGACTGAAAGTTAGAAAACACAGAGTAGTCAGGAGGACCCCACCATCACTAGACCCGGACACTGCATGTGAGGAGTGACTTTGGTGATCCCGGCCTGACCAGAAATACTACCTTGGCCGCCCCAAGTATAGCTGATAACACAGTGGGACCAATCAACTCTAATTGGGAGATTCCTCTGCCCCACCCCTAGGACGTTCATCAAAACCATCTCTGCTGAAAATCACATCTAACAGAAATCCCTGTTGGACAGCCAACTCAGAAGCCCAGCGAAAGGGAAAGTTGGTAAACTGACCCTCTCCTGGGCATGCTGAGGGAAGGAAGGGAGCTGGACTGCAATTCAGGAACCAAACCAGTGATGCTAGCATGGAGGTGGGGCGGGGAGAAGCCCAGCTCCCAAGCATAAGGGCAGGAGCTGTGGAACAATATAAGCCTGGAAAAGGATCAGAGGTGAAAGTGTTAAAATGCCATGTGTAGATGAAAATGCCTGCAAGCATGAACATCCTCTTGGGGTGGGGGCAGTGTGGAGGGGAGTCTCTATCCATCCAGAAAAGTAAGTTTGCTTATTGTGAAACCTAGATCATTTCTTGTAAATAACTGGGCAAGAAGAATCAAAACTTGGATCTTCTTCCTACCATGTTTGTCAAAGGATTATATTTTAAACCGAAACTTTGCTCTTTCTGGAAAATCCTGGGACATACTCACGTCACAGACCCACCCCTTCATTTTTAATGGATTGCATGTCTTCAGCATGATGTGAGTCTGGGGGGGGGGAGAGAGCGAGAGAGAGAGCGAGAGAGAGAGAGAGAGAGAGAGAGAGAGAGAGAGAGAGAGAGTGAGAGTTCCTAGAGGAGGTGAGGCACTTACCCTGAATGGCCCTGCAGGGTACTGGCTGCACTTTTGGTTCCCAGACCACCTCAGCTCCTCCTAACTCTCTGCCTTCTGCTTCACAACCCTATTTAGGAGGAACTGACAGAGGAGGAACTTCTTTCAGAGGAACCCTGTGGGTGTAGAATAAATGCCTAACCACCCATGGGTCCCTAACCACCCCAGGCTGAAGTAGCCTCACCTTCTTTCATCTCCACAGAAGAGTATGCTGCCCTAGAAATCCATGCATTTTGCACAGATCCTTTTCTTCTTTCCCAGACTCCAAAATCAAAGAGGCATTGTGCAATGAATGATTCCTCTGGGATTGTTTGGCCAGCCCTTGTCTTCCACTCTCTCCTCTCTTTTTCCATTGCCCGTCCTCCCAACCAGAAAATCTAGGTAGAGCAGGTGCTGAAGAGTGGGTGCTGATCCAGCAGTGCACTAAGTGGGAGCGCACAAGTCTGTCCCCGCCCCACCTGTGCCCCACCCCCCAGCGGAAGCACCTCTCCTGGTGCTGACTGACTGTTCCAGTGAGTTGCCTAAGTACTTGAATCTGTCTCATCAACTGCAGTCCTCTGCTTGTGGTTTGTGATGCTGCATGAGAACTGCTCAGTCTTAAAGCCTCCAGAAAGGTTGAGACAGGATTTTTTTTGTTTCCCTCCGGAGATGCTGTGTTTACAGGGTCCCCATGACTGCACTCCCAGCAAAGTTCAGGTTGATGGGGGAGGCGATTTTCTAATGCTCCCTAGGAGAGGATCTGGTCAGCAGTGTCAAAGCTCCATAGTGTCACAGCCTGCACTGCACTTGGAGACTATCTGGACCTGGCACATAGCAGGGCCCCAAGTGCCCACAAGGTGCAGTGTCCCAGGAGGTAGTGGGGTGTTGTGAATGCTTTCAACCACCCTCTGGTCCCCTGAGCACCGCCAGGAGTAATTCCTGAGTGCAGAGCCAGATGTAATCCTGTGTATCGCTTGGTGTGACCCCAAAATAAAATAAAATAAAATAAAAGAGTCCTGAAAAGGCTCCTCTACAAGCCAAATGCCCAGACAGTGCTCAGGGGACCATATAGGATGCTGCGAATCAAACCCCGTCATCAGCATGCAAGGTAAACGGCCTCCCCCTGTGCTCTCGCTCCAGTCCCTTTCCACCTCTCTTTGTCCACTTCTTCAGGTCCATCCTTCTGATGATCAATGATGGTTCAGGAAGGAAAAGAAGTGGATTTGGCAAGCGGGTGGGAACAATGAAAATGCCTGCAAGCATGAACATCCTCTTGGGGGTGGGGGCGGTGTGGAAGGGAGTCTAGATCTATCCAGAAAAATAAGTTTTCTTAATGTGCAACCCAGATCATTTCTTGCAAATAACTGGACAAGAAGAATCCGAAGTTGGATCTTTTTCCTACCATGTTTGTCAAAGGATTATATTTTAAACCGAAACTTTGCCCTTTCTGGAAAACCCTGGGTCATACTTACGTCACAGTCCCACCCCTTCATTTTTATAGGATTGCATGCTTTCAGTATGTTAGTCTGGAGAGAAAGAGAGAGAGAGAGAGAGAGAGAGAGAGGTGGGTGAGAGAGAGAGGTGGGTGGGGGAGAGAGAGAGAGGTGGGTGGGGAGAGAGAGAGAGAGAGAGAGAGAGAGAGAGAGGGAGGGAGAGAGGGAGAGAGTTCCTAGAGGAGGTGAGGTATTTACTCTACAGGTCCCTGGGGGTCACTGGCTTTACTTTCGGCTGCTGGACCATCTGTACTCCTCCTGACTCTCTGCCTTCACAACCCTATTTAGGAGGAACTGATAGAGGAGGAACTTCTTTCAGAGGAGCACTGTGGGTGTAGAAGAAATGCCTTTTGTTCAGATGCCTAATGACACACAGGTTCCTAACCACCGCAGGGTGAAGTGGCCTAGCATTCTTTCAACTCCACGGAAGAGTGTGTTGCCCCAGAAATTCATGTATTTTGCACAGATCCGTTTCCTTCTTTCCCAGGTTTGAAAATCAAAGACACGCGGTGCAATGAATGATTCCTCTGGTATCGGTCAGCCAGCCCTTGTCTTCTTCCACTCTCTTTTCTTTCTATTGCCTGTCCTCCCAAACTAAAAAGCTAGGTAGAGTAGTTACTGAACAGTGGGTACCAATGGAACAGTGCACTATGTGGGAGTGCACAAGTCCATCCCCCCTGCCCACCTCCCACCCCCTTCCCCTACCACCCCCGCTGATTGGTTTGTGATGCTGCATGAGAACTGCTCATGGTTTGTGATGCT
This sequence comes from Sorex fumeus, assembly GCF_029834395.1. Taxonomy (NCBI): domain Eukaryota; kingdom Metazoa; phylum Chordata; class Mammalia; order Eulipotyphla; family Soricidae; genus Sorex; species Sorex fumeus. The sequence goes on along the minus strand of NW_026606072.1, from coordinate 26,531,033 downwards.
GCATGAGAACTGCATGGTTTGTGATGCTGCATGGTTTGTGATGCTGCATGAGAACTGCTCAGTCTTAAAGCATTCAGAAAGGGTGAGACAGGCTCTTTTGTCTCTCTTAGGAGATTGCTGTGCTGGCAGGGTTGCCATGGCTGCACTCCCAGCAAAGTTCAGGTTGATGGGGAGGCGATTTTCTAATTTTTCTAATGGTCCCTAGGAGAGCATCTGGTCAGCAGTGTCAAAGATCCATGGTGCCACAGCCTGCACTGCACTTGGGGACTCTATCTGGGCCTGGCACATAGCAGGGCCCTAAGTGCCCACAAGGTGTAGTGTTCCAAGAGGCAGTGGGGTGGTGTAAATGTTTTCCATCACCCTTTGAAACCTTGGATTAGATTTGAGATCTGGAGCATTAGACTAGTGAAGAACTCTGCGGGCTAGGCGTAGCCACCTGAGACCCAGCTGGGCACCAGATCCTCACCCTCCTGGAAGCAGAAAATCTGTAGGAGAATGAACAGTGCCTCGAGGGCCAGAGAGTTCTTGGTGTGGGGCACGCAGGGCCTTGAGCCCTGTCCCTTCAGGGTCATTGTCCCCCAAGCTCCTCACTGCGGAACTGGACCTCAGAGTGCCACTGAATGTGCACTACCCCCTCTCCCCTCTCGCTCTGAGAGTAGGCATTTCTACCAATCCCTCAGAGAAATGGCGTTTCTGCCTCTTCCTCTAGAAGTGGCATTTCTACCATCCCTGGGAGAATCGGTGCTTCTGACTCTCCCTCCTGGGGACCAAGAAACGCCTTTTCTGAATCTCCCTTCGAGAAATGCTATTGAGAAACGCCATTTCTGCCTCTCCCCCCCTCCCCCCTCCCCAAGCGCCGTTGTAAAACGCCGATTCTGCCTCTCCCTCTGATCAACGGCTTTTCTGCCTCTCCCTAGTCCTGGCGGAGGAGAAACGCCGATTCCGCCTCTCCCGCCTCCCGCCTGGAAACGGCGTTCCTGCGTCTCCCTCGTCAGGGCCACCGAAAAACGCCATTTCTGCCTCTCCCTACAAGAAACGCCGTTGAGAAAGAAACACCGTTTCTCCCTCTCCCTCCGAGAAAGGGCTTTTCTGACTCCGTCGTCTCCGCGACCCGCGTTTCTGTGCTCCCTGCTAGCAGCGACCGAGAAACGGCGTTTCTGCCTCTCCCGCCTAGAAACGGCGTTTCTGCCTCTCCCTTGTCGCGGCGACCCAGAACCGGCGTTTCTCCTCACCACTTTGCGGCGACTGAGAAATGCCATTTCTGCCTCTCCCTTCGACGAACGCCTTTGAGAAACGCCATTTCTGCATCTCCGCGACCAAGAAACGCCGTTTCTGCCTCTCCCGCCTAAAAACGGCGTTTCTGTCTCTCCCTCCGAGAAACGCCCTCCAGAAACACCCTTTCTGCTTCTCCCTTCGAGAAATGGCTTTTCTGCCTCTTCCTCGTGGCCGCGACCAAGAAACAGCATTTCTGCCTCTCCCTCCGGAAAACGCCATTGAGAAACGCTGTTTCAGCCTCTCCCTAGTGGCAGCAACCGAGAAAAGCCGTTTCTGAATCTCCCTTTGGGAAACGCCCTGGAGAAACACGTTTCTGCCTCTCTTTCATCTCCTGCCCTCTGGAAACTCCCCTGTACAAACCATTTATTTTAAAAGAAAATATTTTTTCTCCTTAAAAAAAGATTTTTTCTTTTTGGAAACTCTCCTGTAAAAAATAATATTTTAAATAGAAAATAGTGTCCTCTTCTGGGGTCACACCAAGCAGTGCCTGGGTGATGGTGGTGGGAGTCATGAGGAAACCAGGGTCATGAACTGGGGGTCCAGCGGGGGTAGAGCAATCACTGCACCTGCCCACTCTCTATCTCCTCACCCCTAATAGGTCTGTTCCCAGCAAATTGGTGAGTTTCTCTGGCCAGGAAGGAAGTTTCTCTTTGCTATGGAGCAGGTGAAGTTAGGACTGCTGGTGCAAAGAACTGAACAGGGACTGTGTTCCCAGTGCAGTTACAATCCCCTCTGGGTCAGCTGCACCCCACTTGGGGTAGGGGACTCCTTTCATTATGATTGTGTGTGGTGGGGGGCAAAGAGCTTGAGGACAGTCCTTGATCTCGGGGGTGCCAAGGGGCACTGTCTGCTTATTTCCTAGTGCATCCTTCCTCCCCCCCCATTTTTTTTAAACCAGGGGACACTTCTTTGAGCCTCGGGTGTGACTTTGAGAGAGAACACTTAATCTTCTATGTGTGGGGCTCTGGGTTAAGCCTTCTGAATGACCACCATGCCCATCAGAAATATTAATAAATTATGTTTTGTTCAGTAGTATTCTCAGCTGCTGGTGTTGTTGGTTTGTTTTAATGTCTTTTATGTGAATTTTAGAATTTATTTAATTAAGTCAAATTTTCTGGTTTTACACTAGCAATAACTAATGCTAGATCCCCCCTCCCAAAAGGGGAACTAGATTTTTTGGTGAATGCCTTTCTTATTCATACTGGAAACATAAGCCATCTTTCTAAAATGATAAAGAGGAACCACTCATCACCTGCTGCTTGGAAACTCTCTAGTAAGCACAAATTTCAAATAAAAAATTTTTCTTTTTACAAATATACATTGTTAATGATGGTGGTGTGCTGATACAATGGTGGTGGGATTGACCTTGGAATATTGAATGCAATATATTGTGAACAACTATATAAAAATTAATTGATTTAAAAAATGTATATTTTCTTTTTGGTTTTTGGGCCACACATTGCAGTTCCTCCCAACTCTACACTCAGAAATCACTCCAGGGGGCTGGGGAGATAGCACAGTCGGTAGGGGGTAGGGCATTTGCCTTGCACTCAGCTGACCCAGGTTCAATTCCCAACATCCCATATGGTCCACCGAGCACCACCAGGAGTAATTCTTGAGTTCAGAGGCAGGAGTATCCCCTGTGCATCGCTGGCTGTGACCCAGAAAGCAAAAAAACAAACAAAAAAAACCTGGAGTTGCTCAGGGGACAATTTGGAATGCCTGGGATTGAGCCTAGTTTGGCCACATGCAAGAGAAAGGTCTAACCTGCTGTGGTATCTCTCCGCTCCCCGCCCTCTGCCAATATTATTGAAAATTATTTTTCAACCTCCACCCGCAGTCTCATTTCTGGTTCTGCAATCAGGTAGGGTTCAGAGAACCATATATAATGCAGGGGATCAAACCCAGGTTCGGATTCCCCTGATTCTGTTTTCTAATTCTCCAGCTCCTCCTCATTAGAATATATTAATCTTTATTTTATTTTGATCTACTCAACTCACCCTGCCCCCAATCCAAAGTGTCTTGGCACTGTTTCATTCTTAATGTCCAAAGTTCTTGAAGTTGTTTGGAGAGGAGGTGGTGCCCAACCAGTGAAGCTCAGAAGTCCAGTCCCTGCTGGGTGCTGCTTGGGGAACAATGACCTTGAATCCTCAGGGCTCAAAATTTGAATTTCCACACACCTAAATCTCACTCTGGCCCTTTAAGCACTGTTCATTCTCCTACAGATTTCTGCTGCCAGGACTCTACGGACCTAGTAGAGCCTTGGGGGGCTGGGGCTGGTCAACAGGGCTTAAGTTTTCTGACAGGCCTCTGGCAGCTGGGGCCACTGTGCTTTCTCTCAGCAGCTCTTTGTCCATCTGGCGCAGCAGGCGAGGTCTTCATGGGCACCTTCCTCCTTTCTAGACCCTCCCCCTCCTCACAAAACATAGAAGAGAGTCTCTCTGCAGCCCCCTTAAGATCACAGTCCCTATGCCCTGGACCAGTCCTTCGAAGGGAGGAACTGCCATTTGGAGGGGGCCATTGCTTTTAGCAGTAGCGCCAGATGGTCTGGGCATCATGCCAGCATCCAAGATCAGGTTTCTCACTTGTGGGATGAATAAGTTGATGCTGGCTTCATTTTCTGGTTTGAACCAAATTGCCTTTCCTGACCTGTCATTTTTCAGACTGGCAACAAAGTGATTCGCAAATGGCTAAAATCACCTTGGACCTTGTGATAACCAAGCATCAATTCATGCCACAGACTTGTGCCCACTGGGAGGATCTGGTGCTCATTCCCCCTGGGCTCCTCCTGGGCTCAAAACACTTTTCTCCAGTATCTCACTTGATTACAATCCAAGGCAGATGCCTACATGCTCTACTGTCTCTCCAGTCTCAAAAGTACCTTCCTCTCGCCCACACCTGCCGCCCCTCCCCTCACTTTTCTTGTGGTACAGCCTGCCTTCTATGCCCATCCTGATCTCCAGTCTTATGCTTTGGTGTCAGTCCAGGCTGAGCGGGGGTGGTTGGGTGGGGAATGTTACAAGGCATATCTCAATCTTACCCCTGGAGCTATGCCTTTAACCCTAGGGCTGAGAGATGAGAGACAGGAAATGGATAAGGTGTTCCCCATACTAGAGGTCTGACAACTGGATCTCCAGGCACTCCCATGTGGTGTCCCCCACCTCCACTCCCTGCAAGGGTTGATCTCCAAACACAGGAGTTAGCACTGAGCACCTCTGGTGAGGAACAAGAAAAACAAAACTGAAAAAACAGAAAGTGGCCTAACCCTCCAAAGAAAGGGGAATTGAGAATAGGTTCTGTTTCTAGTTCTGTTGGTTTGGGATTTTGCTTTTTATATTTGATTGAGCACTGTATTACAACATGTCTAGAAAACTGTACATGATCAATAAATGTTAACTACAATGTTAGAATTTTTTGCAATTTCTTTGTTATATAAATGCATATGGGCTGGAGCCATAGCACAGAAGGTAAGGCGTTTGCCTTGCACGCGTTCAACCTGGGTTCGATTCCTTAGCCCCTCTCAGAAAGCCTGGCAAGCTACCAAGAGTATCTTGCCTGCATGGCAAAACCTGGCAAGCTCACTGTGACATATTCAATATGCCAAAAGCAGTAACAACAAGTCTCAGAATTTGTTAAGACGTTACTGGTGCCCGCTCAAGAAAATCGATGAACAGGAGGACAGTGCTACAGTACAGTGCTATCATATATATATGATGTTTGGAAGTTCATGCAACTTGGAACTCCTTGCGCTCCTTGCTAGATTGTCTTTCAGTGCTGGGTTTCTGGCATCCAACACCACCTTTTCCTTCTTTCCTTGCAATAATATGTGCATATGTGTGTCCAGTATCTAACAGAGTTTAATGTATGCAAGGCATGTACTTTTGTGTTGTCCACTGAGCTCTGAGCACTCTCTATCTCGCTCTTTCTTTCTCTCCCTCTTTCTCTCTCTCTATATGTGTGTGTATGTGTGTGTGTGTGTGTGTAGAGAGAGAGAGAGAGATAGATATATAGATATATATGTATCTCCAAGGTCGGGTTGAGGGGACCATATTGGGTGCCAAAGATGAAACCCAGGAGCCTATGTAAAAAGCAAACACCCTATCCACTGTACTGTATCTCTGGTTCCATCTGAACATTGGGGGGGATGGGAATTGGGGCTGCACCTTGTGGTGCTCAGGACTTCTTTCCAGCTTTGTAATCTAGGACCACTCCTGGCACCACAATGGACTATCCATGGTGCCTGAAATTAATCTCTTTTGGCCGGGTGCAGGGCAAATGCCAGACCTGCTGGTCTATTGCTCTGGCCATACCTTTTACAATTGGGTTCTTGTTTTATTGTTCAGTTACACAAGTTCTATTTATACCTTAAATAGTAAGCTCTTCTCAGATGTGTTACGTGAAAATATTTCCTACCATTTATTAACCTTTTTTTTTCTGCTAAGGTTTCCTTCAGCTACAGCAGCTTGTATTTTGATTAGTCCCAATCAACTAGTTTAGCTTTCTCCACACTAGCCACTGGAGTTTAGACTCTAAAGACATCTCTGAAGCTGATGTCACACATCTGATAATTTTACCTTTGGACTTCTCTTTGATGGTTTCAAGTCTTAAATTCAGGTATTTTCTCTCCATTGAGTTGATTTTATATAAGAGTTAAAGTGTAATCCACTTTCTTCTTCGGCACTGCATGCTAGGGCCTGGGTGCTGTAATTTTGCCAGCACCATTAGTGGTAATTATCAACATGGAATAACTTTTCTTCTTTTTTTATATGTTCTTTAGATTTTACTTATTTTTTAAGTTTTGGGGCCATACACAGAAGTCCTGGGGTTAACTTCAGAGTCTGCACTCAGAACCACTCCTGGCAGGCTCTTGAGACCATATGGAATGCTGAGGTAAGAACCCAGGTGACTATGTGGAAGGCTAAAGCCCTTCTCTGTGCACTATCTCTTAGGACCCTCTTGCTTTATATATTTTAATAATGTTTTATAGTTTTGTCTTACAACTGCTGAGCTCAGTTAAATCTCTGGCATCACTATAGTCCCCTAAAACCACCAGGAATAAGCCTGAGCATTGATAGGTATGCCCCCATCCAAATTGAAATATAATATATAGAGAGTAATCCCTCTTTTTCCCCACTTATACCAGGGGAGTCAGGGGAATAAACATGTGAGGCTTTCTTCTCCCCGTTTTTTTTTTAACTTTTTGTGTCTTGGGTCACACCCAGCAGTGCTCCGGTTTTACTCCTGGCTCTACACTCAGAGGTCACACCTGGCAGGACTCAGGGAACTATATGAGATACCAAGGCTCAAACCCAAGATGGCGGTGTGCAAGGCAAACATCCTACCTGCTAGACTATGGCTCCGGTCCAGTTTTCCCCAAAGTTAAATTATTTTATTAAGCAAAAGTGACCCAGAATGTGTCTACTGGAGAAAAGCAAACTCTCAGATCAATGAAAGAAATTGAGAGCACAGTGACAGATCCTCAACTTTATGAACAGGTAATATTATAACAGCTCCTTGGGCAAAGGAGGTACATGTATGTGTATTTTTGTTTGACTTTCATGGCCACACCAGGCAGGGCTCAGGGCATAGTCCTGGCTCTGCTCTCAGGAGTCACTCCTTGGGGCACCACCTGGAATCCTAAGGATTATACCTGGGCTAGTCCTGAAACAGAGGGATGCCCTAACCTCTGTGTTATTGCACTGGCTGCCAAAAGCTACAAGTATGAAATGGATCAGGGAAAGCCTTATCAAGAGATGGTGCTGGGAAAACTGCTTAGCCACATGAATCACATCCCCAAGGCAAAATAAAAGGGAGAGAGAGAGAAATTAGATTCCTGTCTCTCAGGTCACACCATACTCAATATCCTGTATAGGGTTCTTGGGGTTAGAGTTCAATCTCCATCACAATATACAGAGAATACCAGGGGTGACCTATGTGCACAAAGCCAGAAATATTCTCTTAGCACAGCCAAGTGGGATGCTTTCCCCACCAAAGAAGAGTGGGGGGAACCTAAGAGACACTTCCTCAACGAAGACTTCAGAGATCCAATCAGTATATAAAAGTACACTTCAGGTCTGGAAACAATGTACAGTTCCTAGAGTTCTTGATTTGCAAGTGTTCAATCCCTAGCACTACATAGAGTCTCCTGAGAATGCCTGAGCATCATCCTGAGCACAGATCCAGGAGTAAATACTGAGCATACCCTGAGTGGCCCAAAAACAAGACAAAACTAAACTCAAAAATTTGCAGAAGAGTTGAAATTAAGGAAGTATATAAACTTGATGCTTGGAACGGGAGAAGGCTACAGGGTGGGCTGCTATTTTTACCACACCCAACGGTGTGGAAATGCTCACTGGCTTGGTTCAAACACCATAAGTAGAGATAGGGAGTGAGCATGGTTGGCCCTGTGCATAGCAAGAGCCTTTCCTGTGGTACTAGTTTTCTGGCCAAAATCAGATTTTTTTGTAACACTAATTGAAAATATAAGTACACTGAAGAAACGTGACTGATTTAAAACTATACATTTAAAAGAAAACAGTACTGGATGACCTGCAGTGGAAAGAGGGAAAGCCAAAGAAATCAGGCAGATTTTAGATCTCTGAGGAATGGGGCATCATAGTGGGATGTGAGCCTAATGTGATACAACTGTGTCATTACTTTTTTTATTTATTTTTTATTTTTTAATTAATTTATTTATTTATTGAATCACCATGGGAAAGGTTACAAAACTTTCAGGTTTAGGTCTCAGTCATGCAAATATCAAGCACATTTCCCTTTACCAAAACTTATTTTTTACCATGAAGAACCCCAATAAAACCCCACCCCTCACCCCTCCCAGTCCCTGTGGGGCAGATGAATTCTAGTTAACACTCTATCTGCTTTGATTAGATTCATTGTTTCAATAAAAGATTCACCACTATTATTTAGAGTTTACCCCCCCCAAATCAGACATGCTGACAAAGCATTGTGAAGTGATTTGCTTTCTACAGCTGGGTTCAAGAATTATATGTTGGTTTTGGATTTCTGCTATTTTACTTATTGACCCTGGAAGTATTTCTACTGAAAGTCAGATAGTTAAGAAATTGGTTTCTGTGCTCTGGAGTCGTGGCCGTGCTGGAGAGCCGCTAGTGGGGGGCAACTGGTGGCCTCGGTAGGGCATGAAGGGCGGACGGAAACGCCCCCCTTCCCATGAGGTTTTAGTCGCCCCCGGTCCCCTGGCTCATACCTGCTGTCCACAAGGCTCCCATGCGGCCGCCATCTTTCTTTCCAGAGAGGAGAAGGCGACTGGGGCTACACCCTTTCCCCTCCGGACAGACCTGATGGCCTGGATCAACGCATAGTCCGTTCACTTTTCTGCTCCAAGCTGCCGGGTTCTGCATTAAGTCCTTGTGCTTCTGGGGCCGTGGCCATGCTGGAGAGCCGCTCGTGAGGGGCAACTGGTGACCTCGGTAGGGCATGAAGAATGGACGGGAACGCCCCCCTTCCCATGAGGTTTTAGTCGCCCCCACTCCCCCGGCTCATACCTGCTGCCCACAAGGCTCCCATGCGGCCACCATCTTTCTTTCCAGAGAGGAGAAGGCGACTGGGGCAACACCCTTTCCCCTCTGGACAGACCTGATGGCCTGGATTAACGCATAGTCCGTTCACTTTTCTGCTCCAAGCTCCGGTGGTTTTGAGGAAAAGTCCTAGTTCCCGCATACTCGAGCTGTGGTTGTAGAGGCTTCTGGTCACCGGGGTTCCATCTGGGGGAGGCGGGATGCGGTACCTACCCCATTTGGGGCTTCCCGATGATCTCGGCTCTTTTTGGAACCTGTTTTTTTTTTTCCTTCGGGATCTGTGGATCCCGCCCTCCATGTTGTTCTTCTCTTCGGCTGAATGCTCTGTGTCATTACTTTTAAGCAAAACTCCATCTACATGGTGAAATACGGTAGGCATACACACACACACACACACACACACACAGAGCTATTGCACTTCAGTGCAGGCAGGAAATGAGTTCACCGGGGCATATCCTGACCAGCATCCTGTCCCACTGCTGCTGATAGCAAAGCCTTCCTCACCAACAAGCACAAAACACAGTTCGGCCACTTCCAGGGCCAACTGAGTGCAGGAGCAAGCAGCCCTGGGCACCAGGGACCCAACTCAGGCTAGTGCTTCTGTGAGGCGCTGAGAGAGACTGCGCAAGCAGCAACCCAGCCTCTGGAAACAGCCCCTGAGACACAGATACAGAAAACACAAAACTGGCACCCGCCCAAACCACCTGCTAACCCATCCTCAGCTAGTTTAGGATAAGGGAGACGGACAGGAGGGAAGAGTGACTGGGGCACAACCAACTGAAAAAGAACCTGAGCTCCTATGATGAAAGTCTCCCAGGGCCTGGGAAAAGGAGTTAGTCAGAAGCTTGGATCGTCAAAAGGACATTGAAGACTCCAGGCCAGTGTGCACCCTGGAAAAACTACTCAAGGAAACATATATCCAGTGACAGTGCCCATGGAGACAGGGGCTCCTCCAAGAAGCTGCAGTGCTCAGCTCAGGGTCCTGACAGCAGTGAGGGCCACAGCACACAGTGGCATTGGTGCTGACACTCTGATGACATTGAGCTTCCAGAAAGCAGCAGGACAAGGGGCCACTGGGCTACTGTCCTAGAAAACAGTTACACAGTCCTAGAAAACTGTCACCTAGAAAAGAGTTACACATGCTGAAAAACTTCCCAAGGCTCAAGAGGGAAAGGAGGGGGAAGACCAAGCACATAGATAAGAATATATAAACCCGTGGATCAGGGATGAGCAAGGAACCAAAAATTCTAAGAACCCCTTTGACCGTGCCTGCATTTTTATTGACAGGAGGTATTTTAACACTTCAAACTGACCCTATTTCAGACTCTCAATAAGGGTGGATTGGACAATAGGGTTTTATCAGCAATAGTCAGCCAAGGGATGTTTCTTCACTCAGGTTTGGCTCAGAGGACCATGCATAATGCTGGGGATCAAACCTGGGTTTGGATTCACCTTACTCCACTGCGCAATTCTAAGCCCTCATCATTGGACTCTTTGAATGTTTGTTTTGTTTCATTCTATTTGACCACCTCCAGATCCATTTTTTCTCTCTTAGCACTATTTTGTTGTTTCTTTTTCTTTCTTTTTTTTCTTTTGTTTTTGAGTCACATCCAACGATGCACTGAGGTTACTGCTGGCTCTGCACTCAGAAAATACTCCTGGCGGTACTCATGGGACCATATGGGATGCTGGGGATCAAATCCGGGTCAGCTGCATGCTAGGCAAACCACCTGTCTGCTCTATTATAGCTCTAGCCCTGCACTATTTTATTCTTAATGTCCAAAGTTCTTGGAGTTATATGGAGAGGGGGCAGTGCACATTCAGTGGCACTCTGAGGTCCAGTTCGTGCAGTGAGGAGCTTGGGGGACAATGACCCTGAAGGGACAGGGCTCAAGGCCCTGCGTGCCCCACACCAAGAACTCTCTGGCCCTCGAGGCACTGTTCATTCTCCTACAGATTTTCTGCTTCCAGGAGGGTGAGGATCTGGTGCCCATCTGGGTCTCAGGTGGCTACGCCTAGCCCGCAGAGTTCTTCACTAGTCTAATGCTCCAGATCTCAAATCTAATCCAAGGTTTCAAAGGGTGACCGAAAACATTTACACCATCCCACTGCCTCTTGGAACACTACACCTTGTGGGCACTTAGGGCCCTGCTATGTGCCAGGCCCAGATAGAGTCCCCAAGTGCAGTGCAGGCTGTGGCACCATGGAGCTTTGACACTGCTGACCAGACGCTCTCCTAGGGAGCATTAGAAAAATTAGAAAATTGCCTCCCCATCAACCTGAACATTGCTGGGAGTGCAGCCATGGCAACCCTGCCAGCACAGCAATCTCCTAAGAGAAACAAAAGAGCCTGTCTCACCCTTTCTGAAGGTTTTAAGACTGAGCAGTTCTCATGCAGCATCACAAACCACAGGCAGAGCACTGCAGTTGATGAGACAGATCCAAGTACCGAGGCAGCTCAATGCAATAGTGAATCAGTGCCACGAGTGGTGCTTCCACGACAGGGGTGGTAGGAGAAGGGGGTGGGAGGTGGGGTGGGGGGGACTTGTGCGCTCCCACATAGTGCACTGTTCCATTGGTACCCACTGCTCAGTAACTGCCCTACCTAGCTTTTTAGTTTGGGAGGACAGGCAATGGAAAGAGAAGAGAGTGGAAGAAGACAAGGGCTGGCTGACCTATACCAGAGGAATCATTCACTGCACCGCGCATCTTTAATTTTCAAACCTGGGAAAGAAGGAAACAGATCTGTGCAAAATACATGGATTTCTAGGGCAACACACTCTTCTGTGGAGTTGAAAGAAGGCTAGGCTACTTCACCCTGGGGTGATTAGGAACCAGTGTGTCATTAGGCACCTGAACAAAAGGCATTTCTCCTACACCCACAGGGTTCCTCTGAAAGAAGTTCCTCCTCTATCAGTTCCTCCTAAATAGGGTTTTGAAGGCAGAGAGTCAGGAGGAGTATAGATGGTCCAGCAGCCAAAAGTAAAGCCAGTGACCCCCAGGGGCATGCAGGGTAAATACCTCACCTCCTCTAGGAACTCTCTCTCTCCCCACCCATCTCTCTCTCTCTCTCTCTCTCTCTCTCTCTCTCTCTCTCTCTCTCTCTCTCTCTCTCTCTCTCTCTCCAGACTCACATACTGAAGGCATGCAATCCCTTAAAAATGAAGGGGCGGTATTGTGACGTAAGTATGTCCCAGGATTTTCCAGAAAGAGCAAAGTTTCGGTTTAAAATATAATCCTTTGACAAACATGGTAGGAAAAAGATCCAACTTCGGATTCTTCTTGTTCAGTTATTTGCAAGAAATGATCTGGATTGCGCATTAAGAAAACTTTTTTCTTTTTTTTTAATTAATTTATTTATTTATTGAATCACCGTGGGAAAGGTTACAAAGCTTTCAGGTTTAGGTCTCAGTCATGCAAATATCAAACACATTTCCCTTTACCAATACTTATTTTTTACCATGAAGAACCCCAATAAAACCCCAGCCCCCACCCCTCCCAGTCCCTGTGGGGCAGATGAATTCTAGTTAACACTCTATCTGCTTTGATTAGATTCATTGTTTCAATAAAAGATTCACCACTATTATTTAGACTTTACCCCCCCCCCCAATCAGACATGCTGACAAAGCATTGTGAAGTGATTTGCTTTCTACAGCTGGGTTCAAGAATTATATGTTGGTTTTGGATTTCTGCTATTTTACTTATTGACCCTGGAAGTATTTCTACTGAAAGTCAGATAGTTAAGAAATTGGTTTCTGTGCTCTGGAGTCGTGGCCGTGCTGGAGAGCCGCTAGTGGGGGGCAACTGGTGGCCTCGGTAGGGTGTGAAGGGCGGACGGAAACGCCCCCCTTCCCATGAGGTTTTAGTCACCCCCAGTCCCCCGGCTCATACCTGCTGTCCACAAGGCTCCCATGCGGCCGCCATCTTTCTTTCCAGAGAGGAGAGGGCGACTGGGGCAACACCCTTTCCCCTCCGGACAGACCTGATGGCCTAGATTAACGCATAGTCTGTTCACTTTTCTGCTCCAAGCTGCCAGGTTCTGCATTAAGTCCTTGTGCTTCTGGGGCCGTGGCCGTGCTGGAGAGCCGCTCGTGGGGGGCAACTGGTGACCTCGGTAGGGCGTGAAGGACGGACGGGAACGCTCCCCTTCCCATGAGGTTTTAGTTACCCCCACACCCCCGGCTCATACCTGCTGTCCACAAGGCTCCCATGTGGCCGCCATCTCTCTTTCCAGAGGGAGGAGGGTGGAAGGGACCAACACCCTTTCCCCTCCGGGCAGACATGATGGCCTGGATTAACGCATAGTCCTTTCACTTTTCTGCTCCAAGCTGCTGGGTTCTGCATTAAGTCCTTGTGCTTCTGGGGCCATGGCCGTGCTGGAGAGCCGCTCGCGGGGGGCAACTGGTGACCTCGGTAGGGCGTGAAGGACGGACCGGAACGCCCCCCTTCCCATGAGGTTTTAGTCGCCCCCACACCCCCGGCTCATACCTGCTGTCCACAAGGCTCCTATGTGGCCGCCATATTTCTTTCCAGAGGGAGGAGGGCGGAGAAAACTTATTTTTCTGGATGGATCTAGATGCCCTTCCACACCGCCCCCACCCCCAAGAGGATGTTCATGCTTGCAGGCATTTTCATTGTTCCCACCCGCTTGCCAAATCCACTTCTTTTCCTTCCTGAACCATCATTGATCATCAGAAGGATGGACCTGAAGAAGTGGACAAAGAGAGGTGGAAAGGGACTGGAGCGAGAGCACAGGGGGAGGCCGTTTACCTTGCATGCTGATGACCGGGTTTGATTCGCAGCATCCTATATGGTCCCCTGAGCACTGTCTGGGCATTTGGCTTGTAGAGGAGTCTTTTCAGCGCTCTTTTATTTTATTTTATTTTGGGGTCACACCAGGCAATGCACAGAATTACACCAGGCTCTGCACTCAGGAATTACTCCTGACGGTGCTCAGGGGACCAGAGGGTGGCTGAAAGCATTCACAACACCCCACTGCCTCCTGGGACACTGCACCTTGTGGGCACTTGGGGCCATGCTATGTGCCAGATCCAGATAGAGTCTCCAAGAGCAGTGCAGGCTGTGACACTATGGAGCTTTGACACTGCTGACCAGATCCTCTCCTAGGGAGCATTAGAAAATCGCCTCCCCCATCAACCTGAACATTGCTGGGAGTGTAGTCATGGGGACCCTGTAAGCACAGCATCTCCTGAGGGAAACAAAAAAATCCTGTCTCAACCTTTCTGGAGGCTTTAAGACTGAGCAGTTCTCATGCAGCATCGCAAACCACAAGCAGAGGACTACAGTTGATGAGACAGATCCAAGTACTTAGGCAACTCAACTGGAACAGTCAGTCAGCACCAGGAGAGGTGCTTCCGCTGGGTAGGGGGGGCCGCGGGGGGGGGCGGGGACAGGCTTGTGCACTCCCACTTAGTGCACTGCTGGATCAGCACCCACTCTTCAGCACCTGCTCTACCTAGATTTTCTGGTTGGGAGGACGGGCAATGGAAAAAGAGAGGAGAGAGTGGAAGACAATGGCTGGCCAAACAATCCCAGAGGAATCATTCATTGCACAATGCCTCTTTGATTTTGGAGTCTGGGAAAGAAGAAAAGGATCTGTGCAAAATGCATGGATTTCTAGGGCAGCATACTCTTCTGTGGAGATGAAAGAAGGTGAGGCTACTTCAGCCTGGGGTGGTTAGGGACCCATGGGTGGTTAGGCATTTATTCTACACCCACAGGGTTCCTCTGAAAGAAGTTCCTCCTCTGTCAGTTCCTCCTAAATAGGGTTGTGAAGCAGAAGGCAGAGAGTTAGGAGCTGAGGTGGTCTGGGAACCAAAAGTGCAGCCAGTACCCTGCAGGGCCATTCAGGGTAAGTGCCTCACCTCCTCTAGGAACTCTCTCTCTCTCTCTCCCTCTCTCTCCCCCCATCCCCCTCAGGTAGGAGCTGCAGCACAGCCCAGGGAAGTTGTCTATGGCCCAGGCCCAGGCCTGCTCTCAGTTTAGGCTCATTGAACTCTGGGGTTCTGGGCCCATGGGCCTTCAGGTCTCCTCCGAGTTGGCTGTGTAGTGCCACATGGCCTCATCTGAAGACCTCCCTGGATGCTTCGTCCCCTGTGATGCCTTTGGGCTGATGTGGCTCCTTGTTCTCAGTCTCTGGGTCCTGGCCTTGCAGGGGTGCAGAGTGTGATCTTCCCTCAGCAGCAGGAGACCCCTCTCACAATTCTGGGTGAGGAAATGGTGTGAGAAGGGTTCCAGGGAGAGAGGAATGGGGTAAGACAGGGCCCTGTTCACCCTTGACTGCCTGCCCCCAGACCCAGCCTGAATGCACTCTAGGAAGCTTGCCCCACCCTAAGCATTTGTATTTTCTTGCTTTCATGCCTAATGCTGGGATGTGTAGGGGCTCTCTTCGTTATGGAGAAGCCTGGGTTCTCTCTTGAGTTCCTTAGTCCACTCTCCCATTTTCTCTCCCTCCTTTCCTTCAAAACCCCCAATAAAAACTGTGTAATTTCACTGCCCATCTACTCCTGAAATTCCTTTCTGCGAGGTGAGACAAGAATCCAGTGCCCTGGGTACCTGGTGGCAAAGTGGGATCGGGAGAAAACAACTGTCATTCTCCTCCCCACTTCACGTGAGCCACCCGTGGAGCTCACCGACTTCAAGTATATCTTGCCTATTTGGTGCAGCTTTCAGGGCCGTCTCCCATGCGATTTCATAAATCTGTCAGGCTCAGTACACTCCCATAAATCCGGTGGACTCGTGGGTCCTTTACTCCGTTAATTGGGGTCATAATAGGAATGCTTCTCCCTCCCTTCTCTTGTGTAATATAGGAGGCAGTTTCAGTTTCTCAGTCCCCATCACATTTTTTAATTTTCATTATGGTTCATAATTTTCTTTGCATAGGGTTTCTTATTTGTCATTAAACCAAAAAACGTAAGATACCTGGGACAATCTACTCTTGTGTGCTTTTCAAACCAGTCCCAAAGAAATTAAAAGCTGAATTCAAAATTAAAAACCAAATGATCCTTCTGAGCCAGAACTGTTAAAATTATGTGAAATGCTTTTGATCTCCAGCACACACAGACACACACACAGACACACTGACACACACAAATTCTAGTGTAACCTATGACAAGGAAGATCAGATGAAGACTAGACCTTAGCCCATTCTGCTCAGGAGTGTCCCCACAGTGCCAGGCTAATACCCACCTACAAGATTATTAGACTATATCCCACTCACAGGAGAAATGTTCATCTCAGCTCCAAGCACATATCCAAAGGACTCCCTTGCTCTTGGATTTTGGTTCCCAAACAACAAGTTCACTCAATGGTTTTAAAATCTTTATGGCAACCCATCAACTCTGACAGACCCAGTACTTCTTTTTGTTTGTTTTAATTTTATTGAATCACCGTGAGAAAATTACAAGCTTTCATGTTTGGGTTACAATCACCCAATGATCAACACCCATCCCTCCACCAGTGCACATTCCCCACCACCAATCTCCCCAGTATACCCCCTCCCACTTTCCCTCTGCCTCCATGGCAGACAATATTCCCATTCTCTCTCTCTCATTTTGGGTATATGGTTTGCAATATAGACACTGAGTGGTCATGTTTGGTCCATTATCTACTTTCAGCACACATCTCCCATCCCGACTGATTCCTCCATCCATCATTTTCTTAGTGATCCCTTCTCTATTCCATCTGCCTTCTTCCCTCCACTCATGAGCCAGGCTTTCTGCTACGGAAGGAATTCTACGGGCCCATGTATCTACTGTCCTTGGGTGTCAGCCGCATGTTATATTATTCTATACTCCACAAATGGGTGCAGTCATTCTGTGTCTGTCCCTCTCTTTCTGACTCATTTTACTCAGCATGGTAAGTGTCCATGTCTATCCACTTATAAGCAAATTTCATGACTTCATCTCTCCTAATGGCTGCATAGTATTACATTGTGTAGATGTACCAAAGTTTCTTTAACCAGTGTTCTAGGGCACTTGAGTTGTTTCCAAATTTTGGCTATAGTGAACAGTGCTGCAATAAACATATAGGTACAGATGTCATTTCTACTGTGTTTTTTGCATCCTTGGGATATATTCCAAGAAGTTGTATTGCGGAGTCATATGGAAGCTCAATTTCTAGTTTTTGAAGGACTGTTCATATTGTTTTCCAGAAAGGCTGGACCAGTGGGCATTCCCACCAATAGTGAAAGAGCGTCCCTTTTTTCCCCACATCCACACCAGCACTGGTTGCTTTTGTTCTTTTGAATGTTATGCCAGTCTCTGTGGTGTGAGATGATATCTCATTAATTTGATTTGCATCCACTTGATGGATAGGAGGTGGAGCATTTTTTCATGTGCCTTTTGACCATTTGTATTTCTTTTTTAAGGAAATTTCTGTTCATTTCTTCTCCCCATTTTCTGATGAGGTTGGAGGTTTTTTTCTTGTACATTTCTACTAGTTTCTTGTATATCCTGGATTTTAGTCCCTTATCAGATGGGCATTGGGTAAATATTCTTTCCATTCTGTGGGCTCTTCCTGTGTTTTGGTCACTGTTTCTTTTGAAGTGCAGAAGCTTCTTCGTTTGATGTAGTCCCATTTGTTTATGTTTGCTTCCACTTGCATGGTTAGTGTTGTTTCGTCCTTAAAGATGCTTTTAGCTTCAATGTCCTGGAGAGTTCTACCTACATTTTCCTCTATGTACCTTATGGATTCCTGTCTGATATTGAGGTCTTTAGTCCACTTTGATCTGACTTTTGTGCCTGGCATTAGACAGAGGTCAGAGTTCATTCTTGTGCAGGCTGCTATCTAGTTTTCCCAGCACCACTTGTTGAAGAGGCTTTCCTTGTCCCACTTCACATTTCTTGCTCCTTTGTCAAAGATTAAGTGACCACATATTTGGGAGTCTGAGACAGAATATTCAACTCTGTTCCATTGATCTGCAGGTCTGTTTCTAGCCCAATACCATGCTGTTTTAATTACTACTCTTTGTAGTAGAGTTTGAAGTTGGGGATTGTGATACAACGATCTTCTTTTTCCCAAGGATTGCTTTAGCTATTCGTGAGGGTTTATTATTCCATATGAATTTCAGGAGTTTTTTTGTCTATTTCTTCGAAAAATGTCATAGGTATCCTGATAGGGACCACATTAAATCTGTATAGTGCCTGGGAAGTATTGCCATTTTTATAATGTTAATCCTCCCTATCCGTGAGCAGGGGATGTGTCTCCATTTCCTGGTGTCCTCTTTTATTTCTTGAAGTAGTGTTTTGTCATTTTCCTTGTATGGATCCTTCACCTCTTTGGTTAAGATGATTCCAAGGTACTTGATTTTCTGAGATACTACTGTGAACGGGATTGTTTTTTAATGTCTCTTTCTTCTCTTTCGTTATTTGTATATAAGAAAGCCATGGACTTTTGAGTGTTGATTTTGTAACCTGCCACTTTACTACATTGACCTATTGTTTCTAGGAGCTTTTCTGTCGAGTCTTCAGGGTTTTCTAATTATAGTATCATATCATCTGCAAATAATGATAGCTTGACTTCTTCCTTTCCTATCTATATGCTATTGACATCTTTTTCTTGTTTAACTGCTATGGCCAGGACTTCCAGTATTATATTGAATAGGAATGGCGAAAGTGGGCAACCTTGTCTTGTGCCCAATCTTAGAGGGAAGGCTTTTAGTTTCTCCCCATTAAAAATGATACTTGCCCTGGGCTTGTGGTAGATGGCTTTGACTATATTGAGGAAAGTTCCTTTGATGCTCATTTTGCTGACAGTTTTTATCATAAATGGGTGCTGGATCTTGTCAAATGCTTTCTCTGCCTCTATTGATATGATCATATGGTTTTTATCTATTTTTTATTGATTTCATGAATTATGTTGATTGACTTGCCAATGTTAAACCATGCTTGCATCTCTGGGATGAATCGTACTTGGTCATGGTGTAGGATCTTTTTGATGAGTCATTGGATGTTATTTGCTAATATTTGTTGAGGATCTTTGCGTCTGTGTTCATCAGGGATATCGGCCTGTAAATCTCTTTCTTTGTGGTATCTCTGTCTGCTTTTGGTATCAGGGTGATATTTGCTTCATAGAAACTGTCTGGAAGTGTGTTTGGTACTTCAATTTCATAGAAAAGCTTAAAGAGGATTGGGAGTAAGACTTTAAAGATTTAGAAGAATTCACTAGTAAATCCATCTGGGCCAGGAATTTTGTGCTGGGGAGATTTTTTTAATTACTGTTTTAATTTCCTTGAGGGTGATAGGTCTGTTCAGGTATTCCAGGTCTTCTTGGTTCAGCCTTGGAAGGCTATAGGAATTGACGAATTTGTCCACTTCCTCGAGGTTTTCATGTTTTGTGGCATACAGCTTCTCAAAGTAATTTCTGAGGATCCTTTGAATTTCTGTAGTTTCTGTTGTAATGTCCCCCTTTTCATTTGTGATTCAGTTTATTAGGGTTTTCTCTTTCTGGTCTGGAGGGATAGCACAGCGGGAAGGAATAGCATAGCTGGTAGGGCTTTTGCCTTGCAAGAGGAGGCCAACAAGGCCAACCCAAGTACAATTCCACCGCCCCTCTCAGAGAGCCTGGCAAGCTACCAAGAGTATTTTGCCCACATGGCATAGCCTGGCAACCTACCCGTGACATATTCGATATGCCAAACACAGTAACAACAAATCTCACAATGGAGACATTTCTGGGCCCGCTCCAGCAAATTGAACAACAAAGGGAGGACAGTGCTACAGGGTTTTTTCTCTCTCCCGTTTTTTGTCAGTCTTGCTAGAGGTTTATTGATCTTGTTTATTTTCTCCAAGAATCAGTTCTTGCTTTCATTCATCTTTTGGATTTGGTTTTTGGGTTTCCATCTTGTTTATTTCTTCTCTGAGTTTTATTATTTCCTTCCTCCTGTCCTGGTTGGGCTCCTTTTGTTAGACCAGTATTTCACATCAACCTTCCATTTGTCATTCTAGTTACTCTGATTCCCCTGCAGGGACCCTGGACCTAAACAAAGATTCTCCAGCCTCCACCCAGAGTTGACCAATTCCTGCCTGGGGTTTCTGTGTGTGCAGAATTTTTGTATCCATAGGAGCCGACAAAAGAAGCAGCAGTTGGAAGGGTGACAGAGCACTAAGGGATCTTCCTTAGCATCAGAGGAGAAATCTCTTAGGAGAGCTGCAGTTTTAGGACTCAGAGCCCTGTCGCCAAAATAGCTCAGTTGAGAGAGCATTAGACTGAAGATTTAGGACTCAGAGTCCAGCCCCGGAAGTCAGGATCCCTGAAATGACCAGCTTTCCCCAGGCCACCAGCCCTCTGTGATCTGTATCTTCAGAACTTCTGTGGGCTGTTCTCTTTCCTGAAGTCCAAATCAATTCTGATGCCACCCACTTTGAGGATCTTCCTTGACAATTGTCCTTTTGTTGCGTTCCATGTCTTTGCCACATCTATCTGCTTAAAATCCATATTTTCGCTCTTCGCATTCTGTACTTTGATTGTCTCTTAGTGTGAGTGTTTTGTTTGCTTGTGAATGCATTGATGTCTTAGTGGTCTCCATAGCTCTAAGGCTCAGCACAGAAAAAGACACAGGGCCGAATAAATCTGCTAAAATGAACCAAAAGTCAGTATTCATCAATAAAATGATGTCTCTATACCACGAAATCCAAAAATTCCAAAAGTAGTCTGCTAATAACACTTTACTAACTAGTATGCCCTTATTTGAAACATTTTCCTAAATGTTCTCATTCCTTTTTGGGAAGGGGAAGGGAGTCACACCTCACCATGCACCAGGATTACTCCTGGATTTGCACCCAGCAATTACTCCTGGCGGTGCTCAGGAGATACGGGATCCTGGGAACACCGTAACCGCTGTACTGTCGCTCCAGCCCCACATTCTTGTTCTTATTATCTTATATGGGCTGGAGCGATAGCACAGCGGGTAGGGCGTTCGCCTTACAAGCGGCCAACATGGCCGACCCGAGTTCGATTCCTCCGCCCCTCTCAGAGAGCCTGGCAAGCTACCGAGAGTATTCGATATGCCAGACACAGTAACAACAAAGTCTCCAATGGAGACGCTACTGGGCCCGCTCGAGCAAATCGACGATCAACGGGAGGGCCTTTACTTTACTTCACATTATCTTATATATCTGGCCTGTTTTTGCCTGTTGTGAAAAGTTTGGTGCAGACCAACATCACCACCTGGTGACAGTATCGTGTAATTTGTTTAAATTCTTGCTTTCCCGGCTCAAGTGCCTGGGGAAAAATGATTGATATGTTACTCTCTTTTATACATATACAATGCAATACAAGTTGACTATCAAAAAAGATGCAATCATGCAATTTGCAACAACATGAACAATCTGGAGAGTATCATGCCAAGTGAAGTTAGTCAAAAGGAGAGGTATACCAAGAATAGCTGAGATCAGCACCAGGAGGATTACTCCATAACTTAGAGGCTAGCCGGGTGTCCTAGAGGAAAGGGCAGTTCAGATAGAGAAGGGAGCACCAAATAAAGGATGTTTGGAGGATCCTCCCAGGAGGGGAGATGCATGTCGAAAGTAGACTATGGACTGAACATGTTTGCCACTCAATGCCTCTTTTGCAGACCACAACACCCAAAAGGAGAGAGAGAACACAGGGGATTGCCCTGCCACAGAGACGGGGGATGGGGGGATGGGGGTGGGAGGGATATTATCCATGGTGGTGGAAAATGAGCACTGGTGGAGGGATGGGTATCTGATCATTGTATAATTGAAACCAAAGCACAAAAAATTGTAAATCTACAACTTTTAAAAAAATAAAATAAAATAAAGGGGAAAAAAGGAGAGGTATAGAATGATTAATGCATCTTTATAACTGTATATTTGTATCTTCTATATGTGGGATAAAAAGAAACATAGAATCATGTATCTTTATATCTTCTATATAAAGAAATGTAGCAAGGGAATAACAAATAGCAAAAGACAATGGAGTCTAATAATTGGTCTACAGTCTGCAGAATTAACTGTAATATGGTCGGGAGACAAGGTGGTGGAAAGGGGAATCATGGGGGGACCCTGAAACAGTGTTGGAGGGAAGCCTACACTGTTGGAGTGTGTGTGTGTGTGTGTGTGTGTGTGTGTGGTGTTAGAATATTTTTTGTATGAAACTCTATCCCAGGTATTGTAAATCATGGTGACACATTTTTAAAAAATTTTTGTAGGGGACAAAGATAGTGCAATTGTTAGAGCATTTGCCTTGCACCTGAATTTGACCCGGGGCTTCCCATATAGTCCAAGAGCATCGCTAGGAATGATCCCTGAGCAAAGATCCAGGAATAACCAGGAGCATCTCTGGATGTGACCACAAAACAAACAAAAGAAACCCCACTTGTGTACCCTGCTTTTCCAGATTAGAGAGCTAGCACTGCCTGTATCCCATGGACTTCCCCTTTCCCCCACTCCCCACAGGCAATGCCATTTTGAATCCCCAACAACACGGATGGTCCCTGAAGTGCCACCAGGGGGCACTCCTGAGCACAGAGCAGGACTAGCTCCTGAGCATAGCAGGGCTTGACTGAAACAAAGGTAAAATAAATACTTGCTTTCTCTCTATCTAAGAGACCATCACTATGCATTGAAGTAGAATCAGGCTGAATAGACCTGAACTCCTTACAGACAATGCGAAGAAAGAGAAGGAGGTGGGAGAGAAGGAGTTAGGGGGTGGGGTGAACAGGTCTGTGGAGGCAGAGTGAAAACATTTTGTTCCCAAGGTGAACAGTGATGCGTGGATCTGAGTGAAAATTTGAGTAAAGCACTTTAAGACACAACCTTACGAATCTTACTAGATATTTTCAGCTGCCCTCGTCTTTCACATTTTGCTTACCATATAGCCCTGGGTCCTGGGTGAAACACTGGCACACTAAATATAGGATCTAACATCCTAAAATAAATAAATAAATAAATAAATAAAGCAAAAGTTGTGGAAGGCTAGATGAACTGCACAAAAATTAGTTCCTCCAAGGAGCAAATTTGGCCAAGAAAACAGATAATCAATTGAGTTCTGTCTTTTGTGGACAATGCAAAACATGGTTTCTCCTCATTGTCCAGCTGGGGCTGTCCAGAGCCAAGTCAACTTTGCTGAGTCTTGCGCTGTGGAGAAGGCTCAGGAGCCAGACAGCATCAACTCACACTGCTTACTTTCCCCCCTTTTCTGCATTTTCTTCTCTCTCCATCAGCAGACCTTACACAACTCGGATACCTGTTGGCATTTTATTTTATTTTATTTTATTTCATCTTTTGCTTTCTGGGTCACAGCCAGCGATACACAGGGATTACTCCTTGCTCATGCACTCAGGAGTTACTCATAGTGGTGCTCAGGGGACCATCACTTGATCACTTGACATCCCTTTAGTCATCCATTTGCTTGAGCGGGTGCCAGTAACATCTCCATTCGTCCCTGTCACGTGCTAGTGTAGCTTAATGGCATTTGCTCGTTCCAGGAACACGAAGAGCCTCAAACCGATCCATCAGGGTCTTGATGAAGAAATATGACCATCTCGTAGTGTGAGTCCACACGATCTTTTGAGGTCTCATGGAATCCAGTGGGTAATGGCTCTAGTCCAGTGGTCAACTCCAAATCCATTACATGTCCAACCCATCTGATTTTCGACGCTTTGGCAAACGAGACAGCGTCCCTGATTCTTGATAGTCGATGGAAATTGGAACTCCGGATTCTTTCTCTCACTTGAGTGTAGAGTGATACTCCAAGCATAGCTCTTTCCATTCCTCTTTGGGAGACCCAAATAGCGTCCTCATCCTGATTTCATATGGCCCTGATCTCTGAGGCATATATTACTGCGGGAAGAATAGTGGAATAGAGATATGCCCCGAGCCAGAGGTTCTTCTCCTCTTAGCTATTTCTTACATGCTCTTGAAGGCATTCCAAGCCACTCTCTTCCTCCTGTGCAACTCAGGTGCCAGGTCATTCGTCATGTTGACTTCTTGACCTAGGAACACATCACTGTTCCATTTGGAGATGGTCGTTCTGTTGAGAGCGAATGGAATGTCAGGAACAAGACTGTTTCTCATGAACATTGTCTTTGTGAGATTTAGCTGTAGTCCGACCTTTCCAGACTCACGGTCGAAGTCAGCCAACATCTGTGCCGCTTGGCTAATGTTTGGTGTTATTCGAACAATGTCATCAGCGAAGCGGAGGTGGTGTAGTTGCCGAGCATCTATCTTCACTCCCATTCCTTCCCATTCCAGTCGTAGCAAGATGTTCTCGAGTGTGGCACTGAAGAGTTTCAGTGAAATGGTATCACCCAGCTGGACTCCTCTCCCGACATTGACGATCACTTCTTTGTAGAATGGTGAGATCCTGGTAGTGAATCTGTAATACAGCTCACGGAGGATCCTGATGTATTGGGACTGAATGCCCTGATGGGCTAGGGCTTCGAAGGCGCTTCCATTTCAACAGAATCAAAGGCCTTCTTTAAATCAATGAATGTTAGAGCGGCATCTTGAACTCCTTGAAAAACCTCAATGAGCTTGGTTATCATGTGGATATGTCGATTGTGCTTAATCCTTTTCAGAAACTGGCTTGCTCGCAAAGCTGTCCTTCATCTAATGTTCTGACAATCCTATTCAATATGGAAAACAATATGTACAGTCCTTCAAAAAACTAGAAATTGAGCTTCCATATGACTCTGCAATACCCCTTCTGGGAATATATCCCAAGGATGCAAAAAACCGCAGTAGAAATGACTTCTGTACCTATATGTTCATTGCAGCACTGTTCATAATAGTTAAAATCTGGAAAAAACCCAAGTGTCCTAGAACAGATGACTGGTTAAAGAAACTTTGGAATATCTACACAGTGGAATACTATGCAGCTGTCAGGAGAGATTAAGTCATGAACTTTGCTTATACAGGGATAGATATGGAGAGTATCATGCTAAGTTAAATGAGTCAGAAAGAGAGGAACAGACATAGAAGGACTGCACTCATTCGTGGAATATAAAACAACATAACATGAGGCTGACACCTAGTAGATACACGGGGCAGGTAGATTTTTCCATAGCTGGAAGCCTGCCTCATGAGCAAACAGAAGGCAGCTGGAATAGAGAAGGAATCACTAAGAAAATGATGGCTGGAGGAATCGGTCAGGATGGGAAATGTGTGCAGAAAGTAGATAAACGATGAAACATGATAACCTCTCGGTGTCTGTATTGCAAACCACAGTGCACAAAAATAGAGAGAGTTTATGGGGGATAATGTTTGCCATGGAAGCAGGAGGAAGGTGGGAAAGAGGGGTATACCAGGGATATTGGTGGTGGGGAATATGCACTGGTGGCGGGATGGGTGTTTGATCACTGGGGATTGTAACCCAAACATGAAAGCTTGTAACTATCTCACGGTGATTCAATAAAATTATTTTTAAAACCCTATTTTAATTTTTCCATAAGGAGTACAGAGACCAACCCTGCCATACTCAGCTATTGCTGGGGCAAAGAAAGTTTATTTCTACACTCTTTGATGCTTAGGCCTAGCGTGGAGGTGCCCTGGGAGTCTCATGGTGCCATACTGAACTCAGCTCCATACTCCTGGGCCATATCCCTACCCTCAAACCCTTAGCTTTTTAATATTGAGTGAATACAATACATGTAAGGAACCCAAGACATGAGCAAAGCAACTGTGAAACTTAGAAAATATCTTGATATCTTATCAGGATGATTGTATAAAAGAGGGAAAAAAGGGGGGGGGGCTGTAGCCAGTAGCATACAAGTCAGTAAGGGACTTGCCTTGTATATGGCCAACCTGGGTTCAATCCCAGCACCACATATGGTCCTTCAGAGCTCCACCAGTAGAGATCTCTGAGCCCAGAGCCTGAGGAAGCTCTGAGCACAGCTGGGTGTGCCCTCGTGCCATCCCCCACCAAGAAAGAAAAACCCCTTTATGATCTTTTATAAAGAACAAACCCATCAAGAAAAACCTAGCTTCTTAAACAGTGAGTTGCACAACGTAAGTAGTCACATACCTGAACATGGAAGAAATTGACAACAGTAAAAGTCCACATAGCAACCAAAAATAAATCCAAAATAAACTACATAATGAATCCAAGGTGCTCGCCCAGGTCAACTTTCTCAACAAGAAGGGCTGTGGTAGAAATCATCCTGAATGGTGAAAAGTTTCTAAGAAGTTCTATCTATGTGGAGTTCATGCCCAATTCAATCAGCCTAATCAGTGGCTGAACAAATAGCAGTACTCCTACATTAAAAAATAAGAAGATCTATCTAAGAAACTGTGATTTTAATACAAAAAAATTAAATCCTAATTATTTTTATTATTATTATTTTTGCTTTTGGGTCACACCCGGCGGATGCACAGGGTTACTCCTGGCACTGCACTCAGGAGTTACTCCTGGTGGTGCTCAGGGGACCATATGGGATGCTGGGAATAGAATCCGGGTCAGTCGTGTGCAAGCCAAACGCCCTACCAGCTGTGCTATCTCTCTAGCCCCTAAATCCTAATTTTTGTATAAGTACCTTCTGAGCTCATAAAAAGCAACTCATAAAGAAATCTGTCCAGGGTGCCGGAGCGATAGTACAGCGGGTAGGGCATTTGCCTAGCTCGCAACAAATCCGGGTTCAATTCCCGGCATCCCATATGGTTCCCTGAGCACCGCCAGGTCTAATTCCTGAGTGCAGAGCCAGGAGTAACCCCTGAGCATCGCTGAGTGTGACCCAAAAAGAAAAAAAAAAAGAAAAAAATCTGTCCAAATTTTTCTAGTATTGATCTCACAATGTAAGAATTTTTTTTTTTGGCAAAACTTCTTCAATTTTCTATAACCATTTCATTTCTCTCATTTTGAAAAAAAAACTCTTTGTTTTATACAAAATCACTCAGGTGCCCTTGAATATGATGTGGTCAATTTCATTGTGGAACCGTCCACAGGGAGACTCCCATGTCCAACGTTTAGATTCTGTCTTCTGGAATTGTGAGTTACTATGGATGGTCTTGGTCGACATGATGAACTCAGTCTCTCACCCTGTTCATTCCATTCTAGGCCATGGGTCCCGATGTGGAGTTCTTTGACTGATCTTCTCGGTCCTATCTTGGCATTAAAATCACCCACAATGATCTTGTCGAAGGTGTGGTCTTCTTTATAGAACTTCTCCAGCTCCATGTAGAACTTCTCAATTTCTCCTTCATCATAATTGGATGTTGGTGTGTAGACAATGAAGATAGAAACTGCTGGCAGTGAGTCACATCTATTCAAATGTAAACGTCCAATTCAGGTTGTTAGGCATTTGAATGAATCAATGCTCATGACCAAGTTCGTGTTGACAAAGACACCGATGCCTCCAACACCTCTTTTATCGCATGTTCCGACGAACAATTCTTCTCCAGTGTCGAAAACGGCGTGATGTGATTGGTGCCTTCTTGTCTCCATCAGACCAATGATGTCGTACTTGATCTTTTGCGTTTGTAACATCAAGTCCTCGATGGATGCTAGCCTATGTGTATTGAAAGTACAGTCGATCATTTTTGTCTTCCTTTGTTTGGGCAGCCTAGATAGGCCTTGAGATTTTTATCAGCCTCTCCTTTCTCATTCTTCTGAACGCTGCCATATTGGTGCCGCCTTCAGTGTCAGGGGAATGAAACCCTTTGTAATTACTGGTTTTGGCATATTGAATACACAACGGATAGCTTGCAAGGCTCTGCCGCGCGGGCGGAATACTTTCGGTAGCTTGCCAGGTTCTCTGAGAGGGATAGAGGCTTTTGAGGCGCCCTTGTAGGTGTTCGCATGGTTCAAACCATATTTGAGCCCTATCCAATAAGGTATGGCAATTCTGGAAGATGGATATTAAGTGTCTTATAATGTGTCGCACGGCCGCTTTGTGGCCACATGGTCCGGAAAGCGTCCTGGAGCGTGGAGACAGCTGGGTAGTGGAGGTAGTGGATTCCACTGTTCTTCCTGCATTAACATAGGCCTCAGAGACCTGGGCCCTGCTATTCCGGTCTCCCAAAGAGGAATTGAAAGAGCTATGCTTGGAGTATCACGTTTCACTCAAATGAGAGAAAGAATCCGGAGTTCAGACCTCCATCGAAGATCAAGAATCAGGGACGCTGTCTCATTTGCGAAGGCGTCAAAAATCAGATGGGCTGACACATAGTGAGATTTAGACACGACCGCTGGACTAGAGCCTTTACAGACTGGATTCCATGGGACATCAAAAGACCACGTGGCCGCCCACCTGCCAGATGGTCAGACTTCTTCATCAAGATCATGAACGATCGGTTTGAGGCTCTTCCTGTTCCTAGAACGAACAGACGCCACTGGGCAACACTAGCACGCGACAGGGACAAACGGAGATGTTACTGGTGCCCACTCGAGCAAATCGACGATTAAGGGGAAGTCAAGTGATCAAGTGATCACTCATGTGTCCTTAGACACACCAGAAAGCGGGTAAAGATCCTGATATGATATTCATGTAAGGACATACACCACTGCCTCCTAAATTATTGCCCTTAACTCTCCCTTCTAGTACTTTTATTTTTGTGCATTGATTTAAAATGTAACTAGGGATGTTGGAGAAATGAGACAGACAGCCAGCACCCCATGTTTCCTGACACAGTCAGAAATGTTTCTTGAGAACAGAGCCAACACTTTGTTCCTTGAGAACAACGCCCTGAGCACTTCAGGGTGTGGGCCAAAAAACCAAAATGAATAAATTAAAAAGTTAACTAAATAAAATTTAAAAGTTAACAGTGGCGGAGTGATAGTAGAGCTGCATGGGTGTTTGCCTTGGACTCAGCTAACTCTGATTCCAACCCTGGCACCCCATGAAATGCCCCAATCCCCAACAGGAGGGAATCGTGAGTGCAAACCCAGGAATAAGCCCTGAGCACTGCTGGGTGTGACCCAAAAATAACAAAACAAAGAGTTAACTGTCTATAACCTTCAAATGATTCACTCTATCATACAGCATCCTTTACCAGACTACCAAGTTTAGGAATCCTAAACATTTATGCTTTTTTACAGTTTGCTTTCTTTCTGTTTGGGGCTCCTACAGGCTAGTGTGTGTGGGCTCACTCTCAGTGGTGCAGATTGTATACTCCTGGCTCTGGGCTCACTCCCTGCAGTGCTTGGGGGACCATAGGGTACCAGATACTGAAGTGGGGGTAGGGGGTGGGGTTGTCTGTGCAAGGCAAGTGTCTTGCTCCTGCTACTATCTCTCCAGCCCCTAGCCTCATGTTTCACTTCAGAAAAGACCAGTCCCTCCGGTCCCGCCTGCTTGCCTTCTCCTTTTCCCAGCAAGGTGCTTGCCCTCCACACATCCCCATTTCCTGAGAAGCTCAGGCTTAGAACACTTCTGGTATTCTGTTGTCACCTCTCCCCGCCCCTTCTGTTAGAAACAGGGCTCTGGGATATTGTGGGGGTGCGGGGCCAACTCGTGGGGACTCTTCCTCCTGTCCACTCGGCCAGAGGTTGCGGTGTCGGTTTCTCCCTGCTCAATGAGCTTTTCTGGAAGCCGAGTTCTGGATCGGTCTCCCACCACCCCAGGCTCTGGATCCCGGGTTCACGCCTCACCCCCCCGGTTCTGGATCTCTGACTCCTGCCGCTCTGGGTTCTGGGTCTTCTACTCCTGCCACTACTCCTGTTCTCCTCCGGGGACACTGACCCATCTGGTGCAGGCCCGCTGCATGCCCCGCCTCCTCGGATCTCTGTTTCTTTTTTTTTTTCTTTTTGGGTCACACCTAGCAATGCACAGGGTTTACTCCTGGCTCTGCACTTAGGAGTTACTCCTGGCGGTGCTCAGGGGACCATATGGGATGCTGGGAATCGAACCCGGGTAAGCCGCGTGCAAGGCAAACGCCCTACCGGCTGTGCTATCTCTCCAGCCCAGGGCCTCTGTTTCTAAGGGATGTTCGCCCCTTCGCACCGGGCCAATGGGTTCTGGATCTGGGGAGACTCTGATTCCTGGGGCTTTCCATCATCCCATCAAACCGCCCGGTGCCCGCCCGCTGGGTGCCGTGTCTTCCCAGCAACTCATCGTCCTGGTGGTCTTCGCGTTTCATTGCAATGATAGCTCCCGGCATCGCTGCAGGACGGAGGGGGGCGGGATTGGGGGTGGGGGCTCCTGACCCGTTGGGTGACCGCCCACTGCGCGCCCCGCCTTCTCTTCCCGCCCAGACCCACGGGTTTCTACTTCTCACTAGGCAAATCGCGCCCCTTCAGGTCGCCCGTTTTTTCCGGGGCTGGCCTCTGTTCCGTTTTCCCTTTGTTAGAATTAATACGTAAAATGCCCGCCCCTAAGGAGACTTCGCGTTTTCCTCCTACTCAAGGCCCTGGTCTCAGTTTCTTCCCGCTCACCCAGTTTCTTCGACTCGGTGCCGCTGGGTGTGACCAAGAAATAAAGGCTGTAGGCGGCTCAGCTTCTGCTCGGTGCTGCCTCCTATTTTAGCTTGTGTGGGTTCAAACACGTTGTTGTGTGTGTTTATTTGGAGGAGGACGCGGTTCGGTGCTTAGCTACTGCACCGTGGTGCCTCCGATTTTCGCTTGTGTGTGTTTACACACACTGTGTTTATTTGGGGGGCGGGAGGCGGGGGACGGGGCTACACCCGATGGAGCTGGAGGTTTCCTCCTGGCTGTACATTCAGGGATCACTCTCAGTGCTGCTCCGTACCATATTGGGATGCTGATGATCGAACTCGGGTCAGCTGTGTGCAAGGCAAGTGATCTACCTGCTATACTACTCCCCGCCCCCACCACCACCCCACCCCCGCGATGCTGATTTGCAAGCCCCGGAAGCTACCAAGCGGCTCGCGCGTAAAACGCTGCTGCGCGGTTTCTAGGGGCGGAGGCGCTTACGCGAGGTAGTTGGCGTGGATTTCGCAGAAAGTCGCTTTGTGCTCGCTGGGGTCGGGACATCCAGGCGGTTGCACACTTCTGCCAGCAAACTTGCGTTGGCCTTGCAGTTGGCTCGTGCGGCACAGATTTTACAACTGCTACGTCCAATGCGACTGCATGGAGCGTCTACTCGGCGCTTGCCGAGGGCTCCCGGAGTGGGAAGAAACCACGTTTCTCGGTCCTCCTGAACTTTGCCGACGTTCTGGTAAACAGCCACCCGGGCCCTGATCCGGCTCCTAAGGGTGAACGGCGCTGTTACCCAACCAAAAGTGCTCCTTCCCACGCACCGTTGGGAACTTCGCCAAAAGCACGCCGCCGGTTTCCAGCCCGTCACGAGAGAAAGAAAACAGCTTAACTCACCCCTACACCGGTTCACAAGACTGAGTCACCTTGGGCGCGGCACGGAGGACAGCGAAGGACTTGCAGTTGACAAGAAAACTCAGCCCAGTGGAGGCTACTCGCCGCCTAAGCGTTCTGCAGCCTAGGGAGCCTTAATGTGGACTTTGGAGCAGACTCACAGCCCCGTGAGCCTGTCTCCCCATTTACTGTAGCAGAACTTCCAGTGCTCCTGAGCCCAGCTTGAACCCCGAATACTTAAAAATAGAATAAAAATGTAAAATGAGACATTTTTAAAAAGAAACTTCTAAAATATCCGGGTGGGAATATTGAGTTTCTAAAAAATCAGGGCGTCTTTTTTCTGAATCCCACTCCAGGGTTGGGAGAAATCCTGGTTTCCAGGACTTTTCTTGATACAGAGAGCAGGTCACAGGGTCAGGAGTCTAGCCTCTGTACCTCTACCAGGGAAATAAAAAAGCCTTCCTGGGGTGAAGCCAACACAGCCTGGACCAGAGTTAATTCTAAGGAAAGTGCCAGAGTGTTGCAACAGGAGTTCGCTTCATTAAGCACAAGGAGACCTTTATCACATGGTTCATAAGAACATTGGGTCTAAGCTAGGCAAGCATCTGAAGATTTAGATCAAGCTCAAGGGTTCAGAAGCCTTTTTTTATAGCACAGTACTGCAAGTCATTGCTTTGCTCCATGTTCAGGCAATGTGGAGGTGCACACACACTGTGGCATTTTATCAGTATAGTTTCCGGAAATCAGCATTGTCTTCGCTTGGAACAGGGAAGTCCATCTCATGTACAGACAGGGTGGGCATCTTTGAAACTTTCTACCGACTAGCAAAATCATCTCTTTAAAGTATATGCTATAAATCAATTGTAAAATCGAAAATATGTATCATAAATTTCCATCATTAATATCCCCATCCCCTGTTTTCAGGTGGAATCATTGATTCCTCAATATCTTTAATCAGCAAAACACGACTATAATATGTGCACATAAACATCAATTTAACAAAAAGCATTGGGTCTAACCAGAAAGTCAAATAGCAAAAGAACTAACGGTCTTGTTAATCCAGTCAACAAGAATTGAAATTAGAGGGCTGAAGAAATGAAGGTCACTCGTTACTCTTTTTTATCCAGCCCCAATCCTTGGTGGCACTGGCCATTAGTTTGATGTGCCAGCAGCAGGGCTAATGTGACAACACCCTGAGAAGATGGAGAGGCACCATGTTGCATCTCACAGTCCGTGATCCTTTCCTCAAGCTTGTGCATTGTTGGCCTGCAAAGATGGAGAGACACCATGTCCCAATTCAGGGTCCGTGATCCATTCCTCAAGCTTGTGATTTGCTGGCCAGTCAGCTTCCAGGTCTTGGTTGAGTAGTGCTGGAGCCTCTCTGGCATCTCAACATGGGCAGGCAGAGAAGATGCTGTGGATTTGGTGTTGTGATTCACTCCAGTTGATCCTCATGAAAGGCAACTCCAGAGTGGTGAATCTACTAGGTGGCCTTTAAATTAACCTACTAGGACACACTTGCTTAATTTTTCCCACAGGATCTATTTATACTAAAGGACAAATTACTGAAGCATTCATTGCTTTCTCTCTTTCTACACTGGTAATCCAATAAACAGTCACAATAATAGATTAACTTTACTTCTGAAATATTTACAGTCATTTTGCATAAAAAAGGTAAGACATCTAGATTCCTTTTATTTACACACTTTTGATTAAGCTTAAATGGTCTCTCTGGGGTCAGGGTGAAAGGTTAGAGAGGGGTGGCTTTTCCTAGGGACATCTCACCACATTTCTCTGACTACAGTTCCCAGGACAAGTGAGCTTTTTCCAATACAACGGGGTTCCGTTTCAATTGCTTCCTTCGGGTCAGAGCCTGTTCCAAAACCATGCTCTTAAACAGTTATGCTCCTTATAGGCCCTCAGCTTGTCCTGTGTACAAGCTAGAATAGTTTAATTCTTGCAACAAGTGAATCCAAGGCCTTGGTGGAACCACCTTTTATGGATTTAGGAATTAAGACCAATCTTAAGGCAACTGAGGCTTCAGTAAAAGCAATGAGGGATGCCCAGAATTTTATTAGGAGTCACCTGCATACTAGTGTTTTTTGAAATCAGTTAAGTCCCACATTACAGAAGCATAACATTATCTGTCTTCCTGTGTCTATGCAAAAAAGACATTGCCCTAAAATAAAAGCATACAAAAGGCATTAAAGAGAGAGAAAAGGTTATCTCATTACATCCTAATGCAGTCTTCCTCAAAAAGCTTCTTAGATCACTAAAACAAGCATAGAATTTGATCCCAAACCAAATTGCTTCAATTTATACTGATTAATTACAGTTTTCTCACTCTTATGAAACAATTACTCATTAATGATTGCTAAACATGAAATTCTTATAACCTTCTAAATTTTATACAACTTTAATACAATGACTATAAAACATTATTTAACTGCATGTTTAATCAAAGTGACACATTTTCAAAAACATTCAAGATGGTTAAGAAGATTGTGCTTATTTAAAATCAGGACCATGTTGACACAAGTCCATGAGGCTGTTCTAACAAAGGTGATGTCCTAACTCTAATCTTTAACTTTAACTTTCATAACAGTCCATTTGGTGTGGTCTAGGTATCTCCTATACACAATTCAGACAGTTGTATACATAGTTTAAGACTATATAACGGGCCAGGAAGATTGCTCCAGGCTTGGAAGCCTGCCTTATGAGCTGGGAGAGAAGGCAGCTAGGATAGAAAAGGGATCATAAAGTCAATGATGGTTGGAGGTATCACTGGGTTGGGATGGGAGATGGATGCTGAAAGTAGATAAAGGACCAAACATGATGGCCTCTCATTGTCTGTATTTCAAACCATAATGCCCATAAGTAGAGAGAGAGAGAGAGAGAGAGAGAGAGAGAGAGAGAGAGAGTAAGAGGGAAACTGTCTGCCATAGAGGCAAGGGGAAGGGTATGACAGGGTGGGGGGGGTGAGGGATACTGGGGACATTGCTGGTAGAAAAAGTACACTGGTGGAGGGATGGGTTCGATCATTGTATGACTGAAACTCAAACATGAAAGCTTTGTAAGTGTACCTCAAGGTGATTCAATCGAAAAAAAGTACAAAAAATGACTATGTTACACAGGTTCATATCTTTAAAACAGTCTTTAAAAACAAGTTGGGGGCTGGAACAATAGCACAGCATGTAGGGCGTTTGCCTTGCCCGTGGCCGACCCGGTTCTATTCCTAGCATCCTATATGGTCCCCTGAGCACTGCCAGGGGTAATTCCTGAGTGCAGAGCCAGGAGTAATAACTGTGCATCTCCCCAAGTGACCCAACAGAAAAATAAATAAAGCAATAAAAACAAGTATTTTTTGGTGTTTTTAATACTCCACAAATGAGTGCAATTATTCTATGTCTGTCTCTCACCCTCTGATTCATTTCACTCAGCAGGGTGTTCTCTATGACTTCATTTTTCCTGGTGGCTATATAGTATTCTATTGTGTAGTTTCTTTATGCAGTCATCTATCTGTTCTCAGGCACTTGGGTTCCTTCCAGATTCTGGCTATTGTAAATAATGATGCAATGAAAATAGGAATGCAGGTGACTTTTCTTCATGTGTTTTAAGGCCCTTAGGGTCTAGTTCCAGAAGCAGTATTGCTGGGACACATAGAAACTTGATTTATAGTTTTCTGATGCATGCTTGCCTTGTTTTCCAAAATGGTTGGACCAGTTGGCATTCTCACCAGCAATAAATGAGAGTCCCTTTCTCCTGGCATCTGTCCTACAGTGGTTGCTCCTGTTCTTTTTAATGTGTACCAGTCTCTGTGGCATGAGATGATATGCCATTGTTGTTTTGGTTTTGCATCTCCCTGATAATTAGTGATGTCGAGCATTTTTCATGTGCCTTTTGGCCTTTTGTACTTCTTTGAGGAAGTTTCTGTTCATGACTTCCTCCCATTTTTTGAGGATTGGATGTTTTTTCTTTTGTAGTTCTACTAGTGCTTTGTATATCTTTGATAGAAACCTCTTATCACATGGGTGTTGAGTAAATACTTTTTTTTCCATTTCATGGGCTCTCTCTGTATCCTGGTCACCACTTCCTTTGAGGTATAGAAATTTCTTGGTTTCATGTAGTTTCAATGCTTTAGCTTTGCTTCCACTTGTTTGGTCATTGGTGTTTCATCCTTGAAGATACCTTGAGCCTCAAGGTCATGGAGAGTTCTGCCTATGTTTCCTCTATGTACCTTATGAATTCAGGTATAATATTGAGACCTTTCATCCATTTTGATCTGATTTTTGTGCATGGCATTAGAAAGGGGTCTGAGTTCAATTTTTTTCCATGTAGCTGTCCAGTGTTCCCAGCACTGGTTGTTCAAGGGGCTTTCCTTGCTCCCGTTTATAGTATAAGACTAACACTCAAAGACCTTATAAACAAGGAGAAATGCCAGAAGTGGGGGGGCAGGGGAGGGAAGTTGGAACAGAGAAGGGATCACTATAACAGTAAGTTGGAAACCATGGCTCTAGAGAAGAACCAGGTGCTGAAAGGAGGTAAAGTGATATGCACAATAACTCTTTCAGTGCCTGTATTGCAAACCACAATACCTAATAGGAAAGAGAGAGAGAAGAGAGAGAGAATGAGAGAGAGAAAGGAAAGAGTGAGAGCACAGAAGTGAGAGAAAAAGGTGTATACCATGAAGAGGAATGGCAGAGGTGAAATGGGGGACAATTGTTGCAGAAAATAGGAGACATATAACTACATTTGTCTGGGGATGGGTGCTGGAACATTTTATGGCTGAAACTCAACCATGAACAATGTTGTAACTTTCTATCTCATGGTGATTCAATAAAAATAAGTATATAAAACATAACATACTCTAAAGAAAAGGGGGAAAAGTTTTAAAATTACTTTTGTGCAGCTTAGCTGGAAGGTCAAGTATACTTCTTTTATTAAAACGTCAAAACCCTACGATTCGACTTAAATATTTTAAATCTTAATTTCATTTTCACTAGAAATACATATTTTCTTTTCCTGATATCCTCTATTTATGAAGCATTGAGTGCTTGTTAGTTCTTCCTACCTTCAAAATTACAATCAGCATAAAGGCAGTGATACTTCATCATTCTCAGCCATCACTTGCCCTGGGAACTGCGACTGCTGAGATGGTTGTGCAGCCAGCAAGGGCACAAAGGCATATGCAGGAGGGGTCCACAACCTCAAACTTTTCTTCCATTTTGCCACCGAGGACAGCAGTATTGCTACTTACACAAATACATAACCTTTTTTTCTTTTCATTAAATGGAGCCTCTTGGCTGGACAAAAGCACAGTGGGTAGGGTGTTTGCTTGCACGCAGCCGACCCGGGTTCGATTCCCAGTATCCTATATATTCCCCGGAGCACCACCAGGAGTTAATTCCTGAGTTCAGAGCCCGGAGGAACCACTGTGCATGGCTGGGTGTGACTCAAAAAGAAAAAAAATGGAGCTTCTTCTGTGAGGAGCCCATGTCAGGATGTTGCACGGTAACATAAGTCTGGACACAGGGCCCGAGCATTAGTACAGCATGGAGGGCACTTGCCTTGCAAGCAGCTAACGAGGGTTTAACGTCAGACATCCTATATGGTGGCATGCACTGCCAGGACTGATCCCTGAACACAGAGCCAGGACTGATCCCTGAACACAGAGCCAGGAGTAATCTCTGAGCATTACTGGTGTGGCCCAAAGAACAACAAAATCTGGACACAGGCCACTATTCCATTTACTAGATATTTGATAGCAATTATAATAATATAGGCACTTATTGACCTGTTTTAAGTGCCACTTTTTTTCAAATTCTAACAAGTCAGGCAACATTGTTAAATCAGAAATACCAAAACCAAATTTCAATAACAAAATGTGGGGCTGGAGTGACAGTACAGCAGGTAGGGTGTTTGCCTTGCATTCCATATGGTCCCCCAGCACCACCAGGAGTAATTCCTGAGTGCAGAGCCAGGAGCAACCCTTGTGCATCACTGGGTGTGACCCAAAAAAGAAAGAAAAAAGGCATAATAAAAGCCAAATCTCATACATAGATAAAATCAACTTTTTTTTCACACGACTAGTTGTACTCTGCAGTACTGGTTAAAGTATTTATTTTTTTGCATACCTCATTGTACATGAGCCATCAGATCTGTTCTGCATATAACCAAAAATTTTACTTTGTGTTCACAGGTGGGTTTTTGCAGCATTGAGGCTATTGGTTTTATAACTTCCTAGGAATTCATTGCCATGAGGCTCTTTCCTATCTGCCTCCTTGCCAGCTTAATGTTTTCCCCTAGAGATTATACCAACTTAAATGAGAAGACTGTAAGGGCAAAACTGACACCATGACAGGCCTCGGAAATGAGAAAAATCAGGTAGGCCTCAGATTCAGTTCCTAGACATTAAACAGTCTCAGTTTCCCAGAAATCAAACAATGTGTAACTAGCTAAACTGAACCCACCTGGAAAATTCCTGGGCACAGCAAGTGGGCTCACTCAATCAAAATGCCCCCCAAATTGTCTTTTGTTAACCTCAAAGAATGTTAGGTTATGTAACCATAAACTGTTACTCTTACTGGAAACTATTGTTTAACTGTTGCCTGGCCATTGTTGCCTGACCACTCTTGCCACTGCGTTTGCTTAATCTTGAAACCTATTTTTTAAAAAAAAAAACCTTGTGATTTGGAGTTAGGGTCCTTGTCAAGACTCCACTGTGTTGGATGAGATTTGGACCCTAGCTCCAGCTAGCAATAAAGTTCCTTTGTTTTTTTCACTGTGCTATCGCTCCAGCAAGCTATTGCTCCAGCAAGCTACCTGTGACGTATTGGATATGCCAAACACAGTAACCACAAGTCTCACAATGGGGACGCTACTGGGCTCACTGGAGCAAATTGATGAACAACGGGAGGACAGTGCTACAGTGCTACAGTGCTTTTTCATTTTGTGTGTATGGACTTGGTCTCTCCACAACTGGGAATCGGAACCTGGGGCACAATAAGAGGTCTGACTTCTGGAGCTTCTTCACGTTGATGAAAGAGATCCCCAGCATCCTATATGGTCCCTGAGCACTGCCAAGAGTAATTCCTAAGCACACACCCAAGAGTAATCCCTGAGCATTGGGGTCAAATAATATTACATCAAGTGGCTCTTACATGCATTGCCAAGTGCATCCCAGCCTCCCACCTAACCCTCACCACCCACTTAACCCTCGCCACCCATTGCTCCACCCACACCCACCCCTCCAAGTCCCCAAGCACCTCAGGAATGAACCTGAGCCTGAAGCCAGGGGTAGCCCCTATGCACAGCTATTCAAGGTCCCAACAAAAACTTCCCCCAAAAAGTAAAGAGTGGGGCCAGAGCCATAGCACAGCAGGTAGGGCATTAGCCTTGTTCTGTGCACAGCCAACTCGGGTTCAATCTCCAGCATCCCATATGGTCCCCCAGGCACTGCCACGAGTAACACCTGAGTGCAGAGCCAGGAGTGATCCCTGAGCGTCACTGGGTGTGACCCAAAAAAGCAAATAAAAATAAAATAAAATTAAATTAAATTAAAAAAAAAAACAGAAACAGGAGACTTACCAGAAATTTCAAGCCAGATCACTCCCAGACACCTCAGCACAGAGAGAGCTGAGCTGGGCTGAGACCGACCTGACCCCCTTGGGAAGGAAGCCCTGAGCTGCAGGAGACCATGAGGCTCCCCAGTCTCTGCTGCAGAGGGGCTCACCTTCCCATCCTGCTTCTGGGGACAGCAAGGGTTAACTGGAGGAGCTTGAAAGCACAAGGGATTTACTGAGCAAGTAAGCAACAACTCACAAGAGGGAGATTTCCCCCTGGAAAGTAAGGAATATAATCAGAAGGAGGATGGACTCAGAGACCTGGGAAGCTGCAATAACAGGAAATGCCAGTGGGGGAGGGGACCCTCAGGGGAGACCTGCAGAGAGTCCGACACAGGCCCTGCTCCAGCAGAGGTGCAGCCCCGGTGTGGACACTGTGCAAGGCGGTGGCGTCAGCCTGGACTGAAAGGGTCAGGGATGGGGAGCGCCAAAGCCAAGTGTCAGGGAAGAGCCAAGAGAGAATGTCCCCAGAGAATGAGGTACTGGGCAGGGAGACAGTCCAGGGGATAAAGTTCTAGCATGGCGCAAGACCCGGGCTAGAGCAATTGCAGCACATATGAGCATCTGTTCACTCCGCGGCTTTCCTCGGGATGGCGGCGGCCCCACTGGACATTTAGGGCTCGCCGGGGACGCAGCGGAAGAGAGGGCTAGAGAGTAGAGCCCGGGAAGAGGACAGGGCGCTGCAGATCCGGGAGCAGGGGTCAACGCACAGAGCACCACGGGCCGCGGCGGAATCGGACTCGGCGGTAGAGACAATAGCTGACACCGCGGCAGGAGCGGACGCGCCGGCGACCACCGCCTCCCACGGAGCCGGGGAGACGGCGCACAGACGCCCCCACGAGGCGACGGCGCTGCGGAGCGCACAGCGGCGGGGCGCGAGATTGCGGAAACCCTTGCGGGCCTTCCCCGAGACCCACGTCTTCCCTCCCGCGCCCCCTCCTACGGGGCGGGGCCGGGCCCTATTCGGTGCTCCCCGAGTCTCCGCGCCCAGGCGCCGACCACGCTCCGGAGAGCTCCGCAGTCCCCCTGTGGCTGTACTGGGGTCTCCTCCCCCCCACCCCCCGGCCCCGCCCAGTCTCTGCTGGAGCCGCCTGCCCGGGAGTACCGCGCCCCGGCCCGCCCCCTGGCGGAGGGGGCGGCCTCCTGCACGCCCAGCGCCGGGAACCCGGGCCCGTCGCACTTGACCGCACAGCCCCGGGCCACAACCACCAGCACTTTCTGCAGACCGACGCTCAGGCAGACCGCCCAGCGCAGGCCGAAACGCAGGCGAAGGCGCGGAAGACGCGTGGCCAGACAGCCAGGCCACTGCCGCGGTGCTTCCTCCGCATCGCCTGGAACCCTTGCCACTGCAGGCGGGCGCCAGGACCAGGTTTCTCGCGCCCTTTGAAGTGGATTCAGCCTGCAGTGTCCTCTGTGCCCCGTGCTGCTGCCCTTCCTTCGTCTGCGCTGAGCACTCCAGGGCCGAGAGACACCCCCTCCCCTAGAGGACTTTCTCCTTCTCTACCAGTCCCTCGGAGAACCGACGTTTTTGCCTCTTTCTGAGAGCTGGCATTGCTACATGTCCCTCGGAGAAACGGCGTTTCTGACTCTCTCTTGAGGCAACCGAGAAATGGCCTTTCTGACTCCCTCATCGCGACCAAGAAACGCCTTTTCTGAATCTCCCTCTGAGAAACGCCACTTGTGCCTCTCCCTCGGAGAAACGCCTTTGAGAAACATCGTTTCTGCCTCTCCCTCCGATAAATAAATGGCTTTCCTGCCTCTCCCTGGTCGGGAAGACTGAGAAAGGGAGAAAGGGTGTTTCTGCCTCTCACTCTGAGAAACGCCTTTTCTGCCGCTCCCTAGCCACGGCGACCTAGAAATGCTGATTCTGCCTCTCCCGCCTAGAAATGGCCTTTCTGCCTCTTCCTCTTTGTGGCGACCAAGAAACACCGTTTCTTTTTATTAGTGAAACACCATGAGGTACCGATGTAGACTTACAAATTTTTGTGCTTGGGTTTCAGTTATACAATATATTTCAGTTATATTGAATACCCATCCCTCCACCAGTGCCCATTCACCACCCCTGATCCCAGTATCCCTCTCCCCCCATCCCAACATGCCTCTGTGGAAAGGCATTCCCTTTTGTTCTCTTTCTCCATTTGGGTGCTGTGGTTTGCAAAAGAGGCATCAAGTGGCAATCAAGTCCAGTCTGTCACCTACTTTCAGCATGCATCTCCCATCCTGGGAGGATCCTCCCAACACCCTTTATTTGGTGCTCCCTTCTCTATCTGAGCTGCCTTTTC
This sequence comes from Sorex fumeus, assembly GCF_029834395.1. NCBI lineage: Eukaryota > Metazoa > Chordata > Mammalia > Eulipotyphla > Soricidae > Sorex > Sorex fumeus. The sequence continues at coordinate 26,490,056 of NW_026606072.1, read as the reverse complement.
CCCTAGCATGTGTGGCTGGCCTCCAAGCCATGGAGTGAAACTCCTGGTACTTATCTCGGCTATTCTGGGGTGTTAGTCTCCTATTTTGTTACTTTATGTTCCTCAGATGAATGCAATCTTTCTATGTCTGTCCCTCTCTTTCTGACTCATTTCACTAAACATGATACTTTCCATGTAGTACCGCTTGTATGTAAATTTCATGACTTCATCTTTTCTAACAGCTACATAGTACTCCATTGTGTAGGTGTACCAAAGTTTCTTTAACCAGTCATCTGTAGAAACAGTGTTTCTGCCGCTCCCTATCAGGAGACTGAGAAAAGCTGTTTTTGCCTCTCCCTCCAAGAAACGACCTTTCTGCTGTTCCCTAATCGGCGCCTTTTCTGCCTCTCCCACTAGAAGCCATTTCTGCCTCTCCCTAGTCGGGGCGACCGAGAAACACCTTTTCTGCCTCTCCCTTTGAGAAATGGCTTTTCTGCCTCTCCCTCGAAGCGGCTACCGAGAAGCGGCATTTCTGCCTCTCCCTCTGGAAAACGCACTGAGGAATGCCTTTTCTGCCTCTTCCTTGTGGCAGCAACCAAGAAATGCCATTTCTGAATCTCTTTTCCGGAAACACCCTGGAGAAACACGTTTCTGCCTCCCCCTCATCTCCTGCCCTCTGAAAACTCATCTGTACAAAACATTTATTTTAAAAGAAAAATATTTTTCTCCTTAACAAAATGATTTTGTTTTTCTTTTTGGAAACTCTCCTGTAAAAAACAATATTTTAAATAGAAAATAGTGTCCTCTTCTGGGGTCACACCAAGCAGTGCCTGGGTGATGGTGGTGGGAGTCATGAGGAAACCAGGGTCATGAACTGGGGGTCCAGCAGTGGTAGAGCAATCACTGCACCTGCCCACTCTCTATCTCCCCGCCCCTAATAGGTCTGTTCCCAGCAAATTGGTGAGTTTCTCTGGCCAGGAAGGAAGTTTCTCTTTGAGATGCAGCAGGTGTAGTTAGGACTGCTGGTGCAAAAAATTGAACATGAACTGTGTTCCCAGAGCAGTTACAATCCCCACTGGGTCAGCTGCACCCCACTTGGGGTAGATGATTCCTTTTTTTTCATTATGATTGTGTGTGATGGGAGACAAAGAGCTTGAAGACTGTTCCGGAAGACCTGGGGGGGGGGTGCCAAGGGGTACTGTCTGCTTATTTCCTAGTGCATCCTTTCTTCCCCCCTTTTTTAATTTAATCTGGGGAAACTTTTATGTCTTTGAGCCTAGGGTGTGACTTTGAGGGAGAACACTTAACCTTTTATGTGTGGGGTTCTGGGTTAAGTTTTCTGAATGGCCACCATGCCCATCAGAAATATTAATAAATTATATGTTTTTTTTTCAGTAGTTTTTCAGCTGCTGGTGTTGTTGGTTTGTTTTAATGATTTTTATGTGAATTTTAGAACTTATTTAATTAAGTCAAATTTTCTGGTTTAACACTAGCAATAACTAATTCTAGATCTCCCCTCCCAAAAGGGGAACTAGATTTTTTGGTGAATGCCTTTATTATTCATAGTGGAAACATAAGCCATCTTTCTAAAATGATAAAAGGGAACCACTCATCGCCTGCTGTTTGGAAACTCCCCTGTAAGCAAAACTTTCAAATCAAAAAACTTTCCTTTTTACGAATATTCATATTTAATGATGGTGGTGGGCTGATGCAATGGTGGTGGGATTGGCGTTGGAATATTGAATGCAGTATATTGTGAACAACTATATAAAAATTGATTTAAAACATGTATATTTCTTTTTGGTTTTTGGACCACACACTGCAGTGCTCAGGGGTTCCTCCTGACTCTATACTCAGAAATCACTCCTGGGGGCTGGAGAGATAGCACAGTGGGTAGGGGGTAGGGCGTTTGCCTTGCACTCAGCTGACTCAGGTTCGAACCCCAGCATCCCATATGGTTCACCGAGCACCACCAGGAGTAATTTTTGAGTGCAGAGCCAGGAGTATCCCCTGTGCATCACAGGGTGTGACCCAGAAAGCAAAAAACAAAAAAACAAAAAAAACTCCTGGAGTTGCTCAGGGGACCATTTGGCATTGAACCTAGTTTGGCCACATGCAAGAGAAAGGTCTAACCTGCTGTGGTTTCTCTCTGCTCTGTCCCCCCACCCCACCCAATATTATTGAAATTTATTTTTCAACCTCCACCCGCAGAGCTCAGTCTCATTTCTGGTTCTGCAATCAGGTAGGGTTCAGGACACCATATATAATGCTGGAGATCAAACCTGGGTTCGGATTCCCCTTATTCTGTTTCTAATTCTCCAGCTCCTCATCATTGGAATATATTAATCTTTATTTTATTTTGTTCTACTCAACTCCCCCTGCCCCCAATCCAAAGCTTCTTGGCACTATTTCATTCTCAATGGAGAGAGGGTGGTGCCCAACCAGTGATGCTCAGACCTCTAGTCCCTGCTGGGTGCTGCTTGGGGGACAATGACCCTGAATCCTCAGGGCTCAAAATCTGAATTTCCACACACCTAAATCTCACTCTGGCCCTTTAAGCACTATTCATTCTCCTACAGATTTCTGCTGCCAGGACTCTACGGACCTAGTAGGGCCTTGAGGGGCTTGGGCTGGTCAACAGGGTTTAAGGTTTCTGACAGGCCTCTGGCAGCTGGGGCCACTGTGCTTTCTCTCAGCAGCTCTTTGTCCATCTAGTCCAGCAGGCGAGGTCTTCATGGGCACCTTCCTCCTTTCCAGACCCTACCCCCCCCCACAAAGCATAGAAGAGAGTCTCTCTGCAGTCCCCTTAAGATCACAGTCCCTATGCCCTGGACCAGTCCTTAGATGGGGAGGAACTCTCATTTGCAGGGGGGCATCGCTTTTAGCAGCAGCACCAGATGGTTTGGGCATCACACCAGCATCCAAGACCAGGTTTCTCCCTTGTGGGATGAATAAGTTGATGCTGGCTTCATTTTCTGGTTGGAACTGCAGTGCCTTTCCTGACCTGTCATTTTTCAGACTGGCATCAAAGTGACACGCAGAGGGCTAAAGTCGCTTTGGCCCTTGTGATAACCAAGCATCAATTCATGTCACAGGCTTGTGCCCACTGGGTGGATCTTGTGCTCATTCCCCCTGTGCTCCTCCTGGGCTCAAAACACTTTTCTCCAGTATCTCAGTTGATTACAATCCAAGGCAGGTGCCTACCTGCTCTACTGTCTCTCCAGTCTCAAAAGTACCTTCCTCTCCCCCACACGTGCCGTCCCTCCCCTCAATTTTCTTGGGCTACAGACTGTCTGCTATGCTCTTCCTGATCTCCTTATGCTTTGGTGTCTGGGGGGGGGGGGGGGGTTGGGTGAAGGGTGTTACAAGGCATATCTCATTCTTACCCTGGGAGCTATGCCTTTAACCCTAGGGCTGGAAAAACAGGAAATGGATAAGGTGCTCACCCTGCAGGAGGCCTGACAACTGGATCTCCAGGCACTCCCATGTGGTGTCCCCCACCTCCACTCCCTGCCAGGGTGATCCCCAAACACAGGAGTTAGCCCTGAGCACCTCTCTCTAGGTGAGGAACAAGAAGAACAAAACTGAAAAAACAGAAAGTGGCCTAACCTTCCAAAGAAAGGGGAATTGAGAACAGTTACTGTTTCTACTTCTGTTGGTTTGGGACTTTGCTTTTTATATTTGATGGGGCACTGTATTACAGCATGTCTAGAAAACTGTACATGATCAATAAATGTTAACTAGAATGTTAGAATTTTTTGCAATTTCTTTGTTATATAAATGTATATGGGCTGGAGCCATAGAGCAGCGGGTAATGTGCTTGCCTTGCACGCAATCGACCTGGGTTCGATTCCTCAGCCCCTCTCAGAAAGCCTGGCAAGCTACCGAGAGTATCTCACCCACACGGCAAAGCTTGGCAAGCTACTCATGACGTATTTGATATGCCAAAAGCAGTAACAACAATTCTCACAATTTGTTGAGACATTACTGGTGCCCGCTCGAGCAAATCGATGAACAACAGGAGGACAGTGCTACAGTGCAGTGTATAAATGTATATATATACACATATATATACATATACATGATATATATATACATATATATGATGTTTGGAAATTCATGCAATTTGAAGCTCCTTGCTGGATTCTCTTTCAGTGCTGGGTTTCTGGCATTCACCACCACCTTTTCCTCCTTTCCTTGCAATAATATGTGCATATGTGTGTCCAGTATCTAACAGGGTTTAATGTATGCAAGGCATCTACTTTTGTGCTGTCCACTGAGCTCTGAGCACTCTCTATCCCGCTGTTTCTTTCTCTCCCTCTTTCTCTCTCTATATATGTTTATATATATATATGTGTGTGTGTGTGAGTGTATATCACGATCACAATCACCCTGTTGTTCATCGATTTCCTCGAGCAGGCACCAGTAACATCTCCTTCTTTCTAGTCCTGAGATTTTTAAAAGAGCCATTTCAGTATCATGCTAAGCGAAATGAGTCAGAAAGAGAGGGATAGACATAGAAAGACTGCATTCATCTGGGGGATATAAAATAACAAAATATGAGATTAATACCCAAGAATAGCTGAGATCAACACCAGGAAGATTACTCCATAGCCTAGAGGCCAGCCGGGTATTCTAGGGGAAAGGACAGTTCAGATAGAAAAGGGAACACCAAGTGGAGGGTGTTTGGAGGATCCTCCCAGGAGGGGAGATGCAGGTTGAAAGTAGACTGGACTGAACATGTTTGCCACTCAATGCCTCTTTTGCTGATCACAACACCCAAAAGGAGAGAGAGAACAAAAGGGAATGCCCTGCCACAGTGGCAGGGGGGGATGGGGGGGATGGGGGGGGAGGGATATTATCCTGGTGCTGGAAAATGGGCACTGGTGGAGGGATGGGTATTTGATCATGGTATGACCGAAATCCAAGCACAAAAATTTGTAAATCTACAACTGTACCTCATGGTGTTTCACTAATAATAAAAATAATAATAATAATAATATTTGTGCCTGAAAGACCCATAGGAAATATCTAAGCTTAAGATGTTGTGTTTTATCATGTAAATGATGTAAAAGGTTTGAATTAAAACATAACTCTTCCATCAAAAAAAAAAAAGAGCCATTTCAATGCTCTTTGAGGATTAGGAGAATGAGACCCATCATTGTTACTGGTATTTGGCATATTGTATACGACACAGGAAGTATATATATATATATGTATATATTATATATATGTATATATATGTGTATATCTATATCTGGAATATATATATATATTCCAGGTGGGATTGAGGTGCCAGAGAGAAACTCAGTAGCCTATGTACAAGGCAAACACCCTATCTACTGTACTGTATCTCTGGTTCCATCTGAACATTGGGAGTGGATGAAGGTTGGGGCTGTACCTTGTGGTGCTCAGGACTTCTTTCCAGCTTTGTGATCTAGGATCACTCCTGACAGCACAATGGACTATCCATGGTGCCTAAAATTAAATTTCTTTTGGTCGGGTACAGGGTAAATGCCAGACCTCTTGGACGATTGCTCTGGCCATACCTTTCACAATTGGGTTCTTGTTTTATTGTTCAGTTACACAAGTTCTATTTATACCTTAGCTAGTAAGCTCTTCTCAGATGTGTTACTTGCAAATATTTCCTACCATTTGTTAACCTTTTTTTTCTGCTAAGGTTTCCTTCAGCTACAGCAGCTTGTATTTTGATTAGTCCCAATCAACTAGTTTTGCTTTCTCCACCCTAGCCACAGGAGTTTAGACTCTAAAGACATCTCTGAAGCTGATGTCACACATCAGGTCATTTCACTTTTGGTCTTCTCTTTGATGGTTTCAAGTCTTAACATCCAGGTATTTTCTCTCCATTGATTTTATATGAGTTAGAGTGTAATCGCTTTCTTCTTTGGCACTGCATGCTAGGGTCTGGGTGTTGTAATTTTGCCAGCACCATTAGTGGGAGTTATCAACGTGAAATAACTTTTCTTCTGTTTGTCTATACATTCTTTAGATTTTACTTAATTTTTCAGGTCTGGGGCCGTACACAGCAGTCCTGGGGTTAACTTCAGGGTCTGCACTCAGAACCACTCCTGGCAGGCTTTTGAGGCCATATGGAATGCTGGGGTTGGAATCCAGTTGACCATGTGGAAGGCAACAGCCCTTCTTTGTGCACTATCTCTTAGGACCCTCTTGCTTTATATATTTTAATTACTTGATCACTTGACTTCCCGTTAATCATCGATTTGCTCGAGCGGGTGCCAGTAACGTCTCCATTTGTCCCTGTCGCATGCTAGTGTAGCCTAATGGCGTCTGTTGCTCTAGAACAGAAGAAGCCATTGGGCTACACTAGAAGAGCCTCAAACCGATCGTTCATGATCTTGATGAAGAAATCTGACTATCTGGTAAGTGGGCGGCCACACGGTCTTTTGACATCCCGTGGAATCCAGTCGGTAACAGCTCTAGTCCAGTGGTCGTCTTTAAATCTCATTACGTGACCAGCCCATCTGATTTTTGACACCTTGGCAAACGAGACAGCGTCCCTGATTCTTGATCGTCGACGGAGGTCTGAACTCCGGATTCTTTCTCTCATTTGAGTGAAACATGATATTCCAAGCATAGCTCTTTCAATTCCTCATTGGGAGATCCGAATAGCATTCTCATCCTGTTTGTGTAGGGCCCAGGTCTCTGAGGCATATGTTAATGCAGGAAGAACAGTGGAATCAAACAGTTGTGCCCGGAGCCGGTGGTTCTTCATCCTCTTAGCTATATCTTTGACGCTCTTGAAGGCGTTCCAAGCCACTCTCTTCCTCCTGCACAGCTCGGGTGCCAGGTCAATTGTCATGTTGACTTCTCGACCTAGGAAAACACAGCTGTTGCATTCGTAGATGGTCGTTCCGTTGAGAGCGAATGGGGCGTCAGGAGCAAGGCTGTTTCTCATAAACATTGTCTTCATAAGATTCAGCTGTAGTTCGACCTTTCCACACTCACGGTCGAAGTCAGCCACCATCTGTGCCGCTTGGCTAATGTTTGGTGTTATTAAAACAATGTCATCAGCAAAGCGGAGGTGGTGTAGTTGCCAGCCATCTATCTTCACTCCCATTCCTTCCCATTCCAGTTGTTGCATGATGTTCTCAAGGGTGGCACTGAAGAGTTTCGGTGAAATGGTATCACCCTGCCGAATCCCTCTCTTGACATCAATGATTACTTCTTTGTAGAATGGTGAGATCCTGGTAGTGAATCCGTAATACAGCTCACGGAGGATTTTGATGTATTGAGCTTGAATGCCCTGATTGGCTAGGGCTTCAATGACCACTTCTGTCTCAACAGAATCAAAGGCCTTCTTTAAATCAATGAACATTAGACAGAGTGGCATCTTGAACTCCCGAGAAACCTCAATGAGCTTGGTTATCATGTGGATATGGTCAATAGTGCTGAATCCTTTGCGGAACCCGGCTTGCTCGCATGGTTGTCCACTACCCCGCCACCACCACACTCCAGGACGCTTTCCGGACCCGCGTGGCCGCTCCGGCCTAGACTCACGCGCGACTAAAGCCCCACAGAACAAGATAAGAGGAACTCTCTGAGACCTTGGACTCCAGGCTCAACGGACCCAGGGACAGAGATTCTCTGCTTGCTCCCACCAACCACAGGTGACGAAGGGATTATATTTAGTAATGTTTTATAATTTTGTCTTACAACTGCTGATCTCAGTTCAATCTCTGGCATCACTATGGTCCCCTGAAAACCACCTGGAATAAGCCTGGGCATTTGGTAGGTATGCCCTCAACCACCCAAATTGAAATATAATATATAGAGAGTAATCCCTCTTCTCCCACTTTTCCCCCATTTTTTTTACCTTTTTGTGTCTTGGGTCACACCCAGCAGTGCTCAGGTTTTACTCCTAGCTCTACGCTCAGAGGTCATTGTTGGCAGGGATCAGGGAACTATATGAGATACCAAGGCTCAAACCCAAGTTGGCGGTTTGCAAGGCAAACACTCTACCTGCTAGACTATGGCTTTGGTCTGGTTTTCCCCAAAATTAAATTATTTTATTAAGCTAAAATAACCCAGAATGTGTGCTACTGGAGAAAAGCAAATGCTCAGGTCAATGAAAAAAATTGAGAGTCCAGTGACAGATTCTCACCTTTATGGAGAGGTAATATTATAAGAGCTCCTTGGACAACAAAGGTACATGTATGTGTTTGTTTATTTGATTTTTATGGCCACACCAGGCAGGGCTCAGGGTATAGTCCTGGCTCTGTTCTCAGGCATCGCTCCTTGGGGCACCACCTGGCGTCCTGAGGATTAAACCTGCCAGCCCCGAGACAGGCAGAGGCCCTAACCTCTGTGTTATTGCACTGGCTGCCAAAAGCTACAAGTATGAAATGGATCCGGGAAAGCCTTATCAAGAGATGGTGCTGGGAAAACTGCTTAGCCACATGCACCCCCCTCCCCACTGCAAAAGGAGAGAGAGAGAGAAATTAGATTCCTATCTCACACCTTACTCAATATCCTCTATAGGGCTCTTGGGGTTAGAGTTCAATCTCCATCATGTACACAGATTTCTGAGCACAGCAGGAGTGACCTATGTGTTGCACAAATCCAGAAATAATTTCTTAGCACAGCCCAAGTGGGATGCTGTCCCTTACAAAAAAGAAGGGGGGGGGACCTAATAGACACTTCCTCAGTGAAGACATCCAGATAGCCACTAGGTACATAAAAGTATGCTTCAGTTCTGGAAACAAAGTATAGTTGCTAGAGTTCTTGATTTGCAAGTGTTCAATCCCTAGCACTACAGAGTCTCCTGAGAATGTCTGACTGTCATCCTGAGCACAGAGCCAGGAGTAAGTACTGAGCATACCCTCTGTGGCCCAAAAACAAACGAAAAAAATTCAAATATTTTCAGAAGGGGGCTGGAGCAATAGCACAGCGGGTAGAGCATTTGCCTTGCACGTGGCCGACCCGGGTTCAATTCCCAGCATCCCATATGGTCCCCTGAGCACCGCCAGGGGTAGTTCCTGATCGCAGAGCCAGGAGTAGGCTCTGTGCATCGCCAGGTGTGACCCAAAAAGCAAAAAATAATAATAATAATTTTGCAGAAGAGTTGAAAATTAGGAAGTATATAACCTGATGCTTGGAATGGGAGAGCGTTACTGGGTGGGCTGCTATTTTCACCACACCCAGCTGTGTGAAAATACTCACTGGCCTGACTCAACCACCATAAGTAGAGAAAGGGAGTGAGCACGGGTCGGCCATGTGCATAGCAAGCACTTTTCTGTGGTGCTAGCTTTCTGGCCAAAATCAGATTTTTTTGTAACATTAATTGAAAATAAGAGTACACTGAAGAAATGTGACTGATTTAAAACTACACATTTAAAATAAAACAGTACTAGATGGCCTGCAGTAGAAAAGGGAAAGCCAAAGAAATCAAGCAGATTTTAGATCTCTGGGGAATGGGGCCCCAAAGTGGGATGTGAACCTAATGTGATACAACTGCGTTGTTACTTTTAAGCAAAGCTTGCATCTATGTGGTGAAATACGGTAGGCACACAAAGAAACACACACACACACAGACACACAGCTATTGCACTTCAGTACAGGCAGGAAATGAGTTCACTGGGGCCTATCCTGACCAGCATCCTGTCCCACAGCTGATGATAACAAAGCCTTCCTCACCAACAAGCACAAAACACAGTTCTGCCACTTCCCAGGCCAACTGGGTGCAGGAGCAAGCAGCCCTGGGCACCAGGGACCCAACTCAGGCTAGTGCTCCTGTGAGGCGCTGAGAGAGACTGTGCAAGCAGTAACCCAGCCTCTGGAAACAGCCCCTGAGACAGACACAGCAAAACACAAAACTGGCCCCCGCCAAACCACCTGCTAACCCATCCTCAGCTAGCTTAGGATAAAGGAGAGGGACAGGAGGGCAGAGAGACTGGGGCACAACCAACTGAAAAATTCTGGCTCCTATGATAAAAGTCACCCAGGCCCTGAGAAAAGGAGTTAGTCAGAAACTTGGGTCGTCAAAAGGACATCGAAGACTCCGGGCTAGTGTGCACCCTGGGACAATTACTCGAGGAAGCATACATCTAGTGACAGTGCCCACAGGGACAGGGGCTCCTCCAAGAAGCTGCAGTGCTCAGGATCCTGACAGCAGCGAGGGCCACAGCACACAGTGGCATTGACACTGACACTCTGATGACATTGAGCTTCCAGAAAGCAGAAGGACAAGGGGCCACTGGGCTACTGTCCTAGAAAATATTTACACAGTCCTAGAAAACTGTCACCTAGAAAAGAGTTACACATGCTGAAAAACTTCCCAAGGCTCAAGAGGGAAAGGAGGGGGAAGACCAAGCACATAGATAAGAAAATATAAACCCGTGGTTCATGGATGAGCAAGGAACCAAAAGTTCTCAGAGACCCTTTGACCGTGTGTGCATTTTCATTGCCAGAAGGTATTTTAACACTTCAAACTGATCCTTCTCCAGACTCTCAATAAGGGTGGAGTGGACAGCAGGGTTTTATCAGCAATAGTCAGTCAAGGGCTGGTTCTGCATTCAGGTTTGGCTCAGGGGACCATGTATAATGCTGGGTTCAAACCTGGGTTCTGATTCACCTTACTACATTGTCCAATTCTAAGCTCCTCATCATCATTGGACTCTTTGAATCTTTGTTTTGTTTCATTCTATTTGACCCCTCCAGCTCCATTTTTTTCTCTCTTAGCACTATTTTGTTCTTTTTCTTTTTTTTTCTTTTTGAGTCACACCCAGCGATGCTCTGAGGTTACTCCTGGCTCTGCACTCAGAAAATACTCCTGGCGGTGCTCATGGGACCATATGGGATGCTGGGAATCAGATCCGGGCCAGTTGCATGCAAGGCAAACCACCTGTCTGCTGTATTATAGCTCTAGCCCTGCACTATTTCATTCTTAATGTCCAAAGTTCTTGGAGTTATATGGAGAGGGGGCAGTGTACATTCAGTGGCACTCTGGGGTCCAGTTCATGCAGTGAGGAGCTTGGGGAACAATGACCCTGAGGGGACAGGGCTCAAGGCCCTGCATGCCCCACACCATGACCTCTCTGGCCCTTGAGGCACTGTTCATTCTCCTATAGATTTTCTGCTCCCAGGAGGGTGAGGACCCTCGCACCCAGCTGGGTCTCAGGCGACTCCTCCTAGAACCCAGGGATTTTGACTAGTCTAATGTTCAGATCTCAAGCCTAACCCAGGGTTCCGAGGGTGGCTGAAAGCATTCACAACACCCCACTGCCTTCTGGGACACTACACCTTGTGGGCAATTAGGGTCCTGCTATGTGCCAGGCTCAGATAGAGTCCTCAAGTGCAGTGCAAGTTGTGGCACCATGGAGTTTTCACACTGCTGACCAGATGCTCTCCTAGGGAGCATTAGAAAATTGCCTCCCCCATCAACCTGAACTTTGTGGGAGTGTATCCATGGTGACTCTGTCAGCACAACAATTTCCTAAGGGAAGCAAAAGAGACTGAGGGAAGCAAAAGAGCCTGTCTCACCCTTTCTGGAGGCTTTAAGACTGAGCAGTTTTCATGCAGCATCACAAACCACAAGCAGAGGACTGCAGTTGATGAGACAGATCCAAGTTCTGAGGCAACTCACTGAAATAGTCAGCACCAGGAGCAGTGCTTCCCCAGGGGGGGTTGTGGAGTGGGGGAATGGGCTTGTGTGCTCCCATTTAGTGCACTGCTGGATTTGCACCCACTCTTCAGCTACTGCTCTACCTAGATTTTTAGGTTGGGAGAATGGGCAATGAAAAAAGAGAGGAGAGAGTGGAAGAAGACAAGGGCTGGCCGACTGATCCCAGAAAAATTATTCATTCACCGCGCGCCTTTGATTTTCAACCTGGAAAAAAAGAAAACAGATCTGTGCAAAATGCATGGATTTCCAAGGCAGAACACTCTTCTGTGGACATAGATGAAATTGGCGAGGCTACTTCAGCCTGGGGTGGTTAGGGAACCGTGGTTGCTTAGTCACCAGAATGGGAGGCATTTCTTCTACACCCACAGGGTTCCTCTGAAAGAAATTCCTCCTCTGTCAGTTCCTCCTATATAGGGTTGTGAAGGGGAAGGCAGAGAGTTAGGAAAAGTTCAGATGGTCTGGGAGCCAAAAGTGCAGCCAGTGACCCCCAGGGGTGTGCAGAACAAATGCCTCACCTCCTCTAAGAACTCTTTTTCTCTCCTCCCCCGCCCCCTACTCCAGACTCACATCATGCTGAAGGCATGCAATCCCTTAAAAATGAAGGGGCAGGACTGTGAGGAGTGTATGTCCTGGAATTTTCCAGCAAGGACAAAGTTTCGGTTTAAAATATTGCCGCGTCCAGCGCTGCGGGGCCGAGCCAGGGGAGGGCCGTCAGGGTGAAATCAGCACTCGAGTCACACAGTGTTCCGTCATTCAGGAGATGGCATGAATGCGTGCGTTTATTCGGAGCATAGGTACAGACTTAAGTATGTTTCCACAGCCCACCCAAAAGAAAGGAAAGGGGATGGGACATGGGAAAGTGGATGGGACAATGAATAGAGCCATGCACCGTTGGTCAGCCACCTGGTGACCCTTTCGACATAATGCTATTGGTCAGAACGACCTGCTTTGATATAGCTTTGACATATCTGCAAAGATTGTGCTGTTCCTCATACATCATTTACAAATCATTTACGAGGGTGCATTTTCCCCAAACTGAAACCTCCTATACTGGGAAGTTGCGCAGCTTTGAGCAGGACAAAGGGGGAATGAAAAATCAAGCGTTCTTTTACTTGGTCAGTAGGCAACAAATATAATCCTTTGACAAACATGTTAGGAAGAAGATCCAAGTTTTGATTCTTCTTGCCCAGATATTTGCAAGAAACGACCTAGGTTTCACAATAAGCAAACTTATTTTTCTGAATGGATGGAGACTCCCCACCCCCAAGAAGATGTTTATGCTTGCAGGCATTTTCAGTTACACATAGAATTTTAACACTTTCACCTCTGATCCTTTTCCAGTTTCACATTGTTTCAGGGCTCCTGACCTAAGCCTTGGGAGCTGGGCTTCTACCCACCCACCTCCATGCAAGCATCACTGGTTTGGTTCCTGAATTGCAGTCCAGCTCTCTTCCTTTCCTCAGCATGCCCAGGAGAGGGTCAGTTTACCAACTTTCCCTTTGGCTGGGCTTCTAAGTTGGCTAACCAACAGGGATTTCTGTTAGATGTGATTTTCAGCAGAGATGGTTTTGATGAACATTTTGGAGGTGGGGCAGGGGAGTTTCCCAGTTAGAGTTGATTTGTCCCAGGGTTTTATCAGCTGTACTTGGCGAGGCCAAGGTAGCATTTCTGGTCAGGTTATCCCTAAGGCGCCCTGAATCACCAAGGTCACTCCTCGTATGCAGTGTCCAGGTCCTGGTGTTGGTGGAGTCCGCCTGACTACTCAGTGTTTACTAACTTTCAGTCTCTTTTCAGCAATTGGTGAGTTTCCCTGGCCAAAGAGGAAGCTGCACTTTGATTTGGAGCTTGGGAAGGTAGGGTCTCTGATGCTAAGAACTTTGCATGGACTCTGTTTGTTTTATGGGCACACTCCCCTCTGGCATTGCAGCATCCCGACTAGTAGGGCAGGATTCTTTTTTTTATATTATTATTGTTGTGGGGGGCATACCAGGCAGAGTTTTGGGATTGTCTGAGAAGACCCCCTAGAGTGCCAAGGGGCACTGACTGCTCTAGGAGGTCCCCACAGTTACCTCCTGGCCAGTTCTTTTTGTTTTTTTGGGGGAGGGGAGATTTTAAGAACTTTCCTTGCCCCAGGATAGTTGGGGTGACCCCTTGTTCCTCGCACCTGGGGGACACTTTTATTTCTTTTAATCTGGGATGTGGCTTAGCTCAAGAAAACTTAACCAGTGGAGCTCTGGGTTCAGCTCTCTGAATGCTACCATGCCTGAGTCCCTTATTAATAAACAATTTAAATATCCCATTCAGTGGTTTTCTAAGAGATCGGTGTTTTTGGTTTGATTTCATTTCTTTTGTCTCCATTTCAGAATTTATTTACTTCATTTAATTAAGACTAGTTTGCTGATTTAAAAACATCAAAACCTTCCCTCGTCCTAAAATGTGGGGCCAGATGATTTCTTGCAAATGCCTTTGCTTCTCAGAATGAAAACTTAAGGCCTTCCTAATATGGAAAAAAGAAAATCACTCATCTCCTGCTCTTGGGAAACTCCCCTTACAAGAATTTATTTTAAAAGAAATTATTTTTTCTACTTAAAAAAGACTTTTTTCTTTTTGGAAACTCCTGTGAAAAACAATATTTTAAATAGAAAATATTGTCCTCTTCTGGGGTCACACCAAGAGGTGCCTGGGTGATGGTCGTGGGAGTCATGAGGAACCCAGGGTCATGAACTGTGGGGTTCAGCAGGGGTAGAGCAATCACTTCACCTCACCACTCTCTATCTCCCCACCCCTAATAGGTCTGGTCCCAGCAAATTGGTGAGTTTCTCTGGCCAGGAAGGAAGTTTCTCTTTCAGATGCAGCAGGTTAAGCTAGGACTGCTGGTGCTAAGAACTGCAAGGGGACTGTGTTCACAGTGCAGGGCACAGCCCCCTCTGGAATGGCCACATCCCCAAAGGGTAAAGGATTCCTTTCTTTTATTATGATTGTGTGTGGTGGGGGACACCTGCCTGAGGAGCTTGAGGATTTTTCCAGAAGTCCTCAGGGGTGCCAAGGGGCACTGACTGCTCTCTGGCCAGGCTCTTCTATCCTAGCCAATCCTGGTGTTTTTTTTTTTTAACCTTGGGGTCACTTTTATCACATTGAGTCTGGGATGTGGCTGTGAGGGAAAACACTTAATCTTTTATGTGTGGGGCTCTGGGTTAAGCTCTCTGAAGGACTGAACAGTGGGTGGTCAGTGCTGGACAGTAGGGTGCTCAGTGCTAGATGGTAGGGCAGTCAGTTTTGGTTTGTTTTCATTACTTTTATGTGAATTTTAGAATTTGCTTGCATCTTTGGTTTAATTAAGTCAAATTTGCTGACTTAATACTAGCAAAAACTGATCCTAGATCTCCCCCCTCCCAAAAAAAGTGGAACTAAATTTTTGGTAATTACCTTAAGAACTCAAATTTGAAACACAAGTCATCTTTCTAAAATGATAAAGGTGAACTGCTCATCACCTGCTCTAGGGAAACTCCCCTATAATAAGCAAATATTTCAAAGGAAAACAATGTTCCTTTTTACAAAAATTCATATTTAATAATGGTGGTGGGCTGATTAAAAGGAATTTGTGTTGGAATACTGAATGCAATAAATTGTGAACATCTATATACAAATTAGTTGATTTTAAAAATGTATATTTTCTTTTTGGTTTTGGGGCCACAAACTGCAGTGCTCAGGGGTTCCTCCTGGCTCCACACTCAGAAATAGCTCCTGGTGTTGACAGGGAACGTGTGCCCTCCCACTTAGTACACTGCTGGATTGGCACCCACTCTTCAGCATCTGCTGTATCTCAGTTTTCAGGTTGGGATGACAGGCAGTGGAAAAAGGAAGGAGAGAGTGGCAGGAGACAAGGTCGGCCTGAAAGATTGAGAGGGATAAGAGGAGAAAGACAATCACAAAGATGAATATCTGAAAGAGTAGTTCAGTGATGAGCAAGGGACCAAAATTCTAAGAAGCTTTTTGACCATGCATGCAACCCCCACCCCAGGACCCCCAATCCCTGACTAGGGAAGCAGCAGCATTGGCCCTTTCTGTGTCAAGGGAGAACTCCTGATTTTCCATCCAGCACAATCACTCCTAATTGATGTCTCAGCTCTTTCCAAGGACAGGGACAGGGCAAACACACATTGGTGTGTTGTGGAACCTCTGATCTTTGGGGTTATCCACAATCAGTAGGTGTGGAAGTGTCTGGGACAGGGAATGGAGAACCCTGGTGCCCACCATATGAGCCAGAGTGCCAGGGAAACTGCTCCTAGGGCTCAAGCAGTGCAACAGCCATGAGGCACTATGGAGATTCCCTGATGTCTGATGCCCCCTGCAGGCTGGGCTCTGCTCTCAGGGCAGGAGAGCAGCTCTGGGAGGCTGCATCTGTCTGCTTGGGCATCTGGGGCTGCTGGCCTGGGCCACTGGCAGCTGAGGTTCCTCAGGGTGCAGCAACATTCACTTGAAATAAAAGTGACAACAGAGAAAACCAGCTCTAACATACAGGCCAGACCCTAACAAAGCTGCCAGAGCACATGTCACCAACCAGAGCACTACTGGAGACACAGAAAAGGCAGTCCCTTCCTAGGACCTGGGATCACAGCAGGAGACAACACAAGTGAAGTGAAATGTCTGTTTAAGGTGATCCCTGTCATTGCTCAAACCAGTACTGTTGCTGTCCAAAAGCCTAGTCTCCAGTGCTCAGAAATCACAGTGCCCTCCAGCCAGCTGTCCCTAACCACTGGAGAAAGATAGACAGTGCAGTAAAAATAGGCTGGAAACGCCCAGGCAGGCTGGGCACAGTAAGCAAGAGGCTCCCTGGCCACCAGGGCAGGCTGGGAAGCTGAAAGTGACAGAAAATGCCAGTGGGGTAGGGGACCCTCCAGGGGAAACCAGCAGGGAGTCAGAAACAGGCCCTGCTCCAGCATAGGTGCTGTTCTGTGGGTGTGGACACTGTGTGAGGCAATGGGGTCAGACTGGACTGATAGGGTAAGGGGTGGGGGCGATAAAGCCAAGTGTCAGGGAAGAGCCAAGAGAGAATGTCCCCAGAGACTGAGGTACTAGGCAGGGAGACAGTCCAGGGGAGTAGGACTGGAGCGATAGCACAGGGGACAGGACCTTTACCTTGCACGAGGTCGACCCGGGTTTGATTCGCAGCATCCTATAGTGTCCCCTGAGCAACCACCAGGAGTAATTCCTGAGTGCACGAACCTGGAGTAACCTCTGTGCATCTCCAGGTGTGACACCTGCCCCCAAAAAAAAGAAAGAAAGAGAGAAAGAGAGAAAGAGAGAAAGAGAGAAAGAAAGAAAGAAAGAAAGAAAGAAAGAAAGAAAGAAAGAAAGAAAGAAAGAAAGAAAGCTCTTGCTTAGGAAGCCTTAACCCACTCAGATCTCGGCCCCACACATGCTTCCCTGAGCTTCCCAGTCACTCAGGCCAATCCTCTGGCCAGTGGCCCTGTTGGACCTTTCCGACTACGGACAGCAGAGAGGGTGGTGCCAGCGAGCCTGAGCGCCAAGGGGCGCCGCAATCCTGGAACACGGATCAGTCCACCGCGTCTCTCAGGCGGTGGCGGAATGCACCGGGCGTCACAGAAGCGAGCCGGCACCGTGGCCAATGGGGCGCCACCTAGAACGAAGCCCCCGAGAGCAGGCGGAGTGTCCAGTGGAGGAGGCGGCGTTGGCTGCGAGCCCGCAGAGGAAGAGGCCCGAGGTGAGGGAGGCCAGGAGCTGGCGACCAGTCGGTCCCTGGCTCCCTCCCGCCCCGCCTCCAGTGACGCTGGGCCTGGGCAGCTCCTCTCCTACTTTGTGGTGGAGTCGGCTCGGATCCTGGAGCTGGTAACCCGGGGTTTGCTGTCCAACCTTCCGCAGCGGCTGTGCCGGGGGTCCGGGCAGCGTCCAGTCTCTGCGGGAACCGCCAGCCCCGGGTCCCGGGTCCCCGCCCTCACCGTCGCGGCGTCAACTCGCACAGCGCAGGGATCCCGGGAGGGGGGGGGGGGGCACGGCGGCACCTGAGAGCGCAGCCCAGAGTCCACAGCCCTCCCTGCAGCCACGGTAGTTAGCCTGTCCACCAAGCCCCGACCACGACAGCGAAGACGGCCACGACCTCCTAAGGCGGGACACCCGGGCCACTAACGCGGCGCTTCCTCCTCTCCGCATGGACACGCCCCGACCGACCGGATTTTCGAGGGCCCTTTGGGGCGGGGTGAACGTCCTGGACGAGCTGTGGGTGCCGCCTTCTGCGGTCCACAGGACACTCAGAGACCCCAATGGGACTGACTGCAGGGAAAGTTTCCGGCCTCCAAATCACTCCAAAGATGAGGTCCAGAGATGCTCAGAGGTGCGCGGGGCTTGCTTTTGCTCTTCTCTCTGCGCGATGACTCCTGGCGCTCTCCCGGATGGTTTTCCGTGTTTCTGCACCTTCCTTGCTTGTCCCCGGCTACGGCAGCCGGCTTGGAAGCGAGGAGTGGGGAGGCACAGCTGGGCTGGAGGCTCCGCAAGAGATGGAGCAAGGGCGAAGAAAATGGAGGAGACAGGGTTAGGGACAGGAGAAGTGACTGCACAGGGGAACGCAGCAGGGTCCAAGGAAGGAATCAGAGGCACAGGCTAGACAGAGTCTGACAGAATCTTCTGCGAAATGGATATGGGAACACCCCTGTAGTGCGCACCTGCCCGTCTACAACTACTTTTTCCCCACAGGTGATAAATTGCAGGAGGAACCTGAAGAACTGGGCAAAGAGCGGTGGAGAGGCAGGTCTGAGAGTTGAAAGCACAGACAGTGCACTGGGCGCTCTTGATTTTCAAGCTAGTGAAACCAGAAAACAATGCAGCTCCCAAACAGCAGTGAGTACAAAAGGAGTTTCTAGGGTTCCCTCGGAAATGTGGACACAGTTTCTCTTGCGGAAACGACACTGCGTAAGTACAGGGAGTTTCTAATATGAAGCTGCAAGTTGGACACAAGTTCTCTTGTGCATGTAGCAGGGTAGACTGGAGTTTCTTATAAAGTGAGGCTGGACAAAGCAATTTCCTCCTTTCCCTGCCAGTAGGTGTGCCTGTATGTGTGTGTGTGTGTGTGTGTGTATGTGTTCTGTGTGTGTTCTTCAGTGTCTAACACAGGTCTACTGTATGCCAGGCACGTGGTTTCCCATCCAGCTCACAATATTTATATAATCTCAGCGGGGAGGTCAGTTGAGAGGACAATAGGATTATATATATGTATATATAGTTGCTATATACATGTAGATGCTATATACACATATAGGGTGCTATATACAATATATGGTGCCGTTGTAAGCACTTTTTGGGGGGTTGAATTTGTGTCTGTGTCTCATCAGATGTGCTCAGGACTGACTCCTGTGCTCAGTAATCACTCCTAGCTCTGTGCTCAGAAACCACTTCTGACGGGCGTGGGAGACCATATGTGGTGCTGGAGATTGAACCTGGTTGGCTGTGTACAAAGCTGTGCTATCTCTTGCTCTGGCCTCCAAGTCATTCACTCTTTTGTCATAGATTCAAATATACATATGGGTTTATTTTCTGTATTTCCAATTCCAATCTACTGATCGTATTGTCTGTTTTCAGTTCACTATCATATAGCTTTAATCACTGTCACTTGGAGCATATTTGAAGTCTGATAAAACAATTCCTTCATTTTCCTTTCTTTTTTTGTCAGCATTCCCTTAGCTTTGTGTTTGCTTCTTTTGTTATTCCATAAAAGCTCAATATATTTACTATACTTTCTTATTAATAGTATTGGAAGTTTCTTATGAGTTGCATTAAATCTATGTATGTATTATTTCAGCTAAAATGCAATATATATTGCATTTTTATAGATGAATTATTCTTTCCATATATCAAAGTGGAACATAGTTTTATTTCTTCTTCTTGTACAATTTTTACATTTTTATTTTTTTAATTTTTAAGGGCAAACGCCTTTTCTGCTACCCACTGGACTCTGGCTCTGGCCCCCCAGTAGCTACTTGTATGAAATGAGCAAAAACAGTCTGATCAACGGATGGTATTGGGAAACAGCTTAGACACATGCCAAGAAAACAAAAAAGAAAGAAAGAAATGGGATCCCTATCTCACACCATCCACAAAATACTGGTTGGTTTAAATTCGTTGATAGTAGGACTGAAGTGATAGCACAGCATTTACTGGTGGCTGGCCTCCCCAGTGACCTGGGCACGTTTGATTTCTTGCACCCCATATGATCCTGCAAATCCAGCCAGGATTGGTCTCTGAGCACAGAACCATGAGTAAGTCCGGAGCTGTACCATTGTGGTCCTCAAGGACAAAACAAATAATAAACCATAAAGTTCTTGATATTTGATCAGATTCCTTTAATTACATCAAAGAAAATATATAGCCCATGTATTATTGACTGGGTTTTATAGTCTCTGGGTTTTGGCCGTTGACAGGATTACAAGGCACCAGGGGGCCAATTGGTGGGTGTGACCCCTGCCTACTGGAATATGGAGGATCTGGGTGGAGGATGCTCAGCCCCGATCTGAGCAGGATTGGAGATCTCAGCCCCGGGACCCGCATGCCATTGTTCCTCTGCCGGTACCTTCATGCGTGTGGAGAGTGGTCTCAGCATGGTGGTGGCTGGTTCTGGAGGTCTTCGGCTGCCGGAGCCCTGGTCAGGGCAGGGAGGTAAACTCAACCTGCTCCCCTCCAAGGGGCCCTGGCGAAAACAGCCAGGCGTGGGGGCAGGAGACTCTGCGCCATTCTCTTCCAGGAGATGGGTTTTATAGTCTCTGGGTTTTGGCCGTTGATGGGATTACACGGCACCAGGGGGCCAGTTGGTCGGTGTGACCCCTGCCTAATGGAATATGGAGGATCTGTGGGATCTGTGTGGAGGATGCTCCAGAACCAGCCAACCCTCTGGACAATGTGTTTCTTGTCCAGAGAGATAATAGAGTAGGTCGGGTTTTTGCCTTCCTTATGTTTGACAAGGGTTCAATCCTGGCACCACATCTACTCCCCTGAGCATGTCCGTGAGCTGTCCCTGAACACTGGGCCAGAAGGAAGCCCTGAGCACCACCAGATGTGGTCCCCAAACAGAGAAAACAAAAGTACCCTTCATCACTTTAAGTCAGGGAAATGCAATTCTAAACAGTAACTATCTCTTCACACAAATGACATTGTCCCACATTAAAGTATAGAAACTACTAGTGCTGGTGGAGGTGTGTGGGAGCACCCTGATCCAAACTGGGTGGGGAATGTCATGTGGATCAACTTCTCTGGGAAACAGTGTGGAGATTGTTGAAAAACAGGAATTGAGCTTCTACATGACCCAGTGCTGCTATTTCTTGGCTTTGACTCCAAGAACATAAAAGAGTATTTTTTATTTGTTTTGGAGTTTTTGTTTGTTTGGGGGCCACACCTGGCAATAGCTCAAGTTACACCTGGCTCTGCACTCAGAAATTACTCCTGGCTGTGCTTCAGGGACCTTATCCAATCCAGGTTGGCTCTATGCAAGGAAAATTCTCTACTTGCTGGACTATTGTTCTGGTCTAACAAAGGGTGTTTTGACCAGGTATTGCGTCTCCTGTATTCAGTGCAGTCTCAGTTATACTTAGCAAGATTTGGAAACAACTCTAGTGTCCCAGCACAGATGACTGGTTGAGGAAACTGTGTCTAGGTACACATGGAATATTCGTCAATAATAAGAAAAGATGAAATCATGCAATTTGCACTCTGTGGAGGGAACTAGGGAGTATCATGCTAAACCAAGTCAGTCAAAAAAGAGGGAAAATGCATAATGGTTCCTCTCATCTGTGGGATATGTGTGTGTGTGTGTGTGTAATAACAAATGGCCAGTGGCCAATAGGAACAGACCCTGAGCGTTTGCCCACAGAACTGAGTTTACCATGGGGTTGTGGAGGGCCTTGGGTGACATGGGATCTTGAGACATTGGTAGAGGGACGATGACACTGGCAGCACATTTGGTGTTGGAACATTGCATGCCTGAAACTCTATTCTCAACAGTGTGGTCAATCAAAGTATAAGAAAAAAATCTGTGGGGAAGCAAAAAATAGATAAATCTACATAAAATGTGTAATGGGCTCCTTTTCCTTGGCTCTAGTGCCCCCTTCAGGAAGGCAGGTAAAGAACGCCCAGGGTTTCAGGAAAGGAAGAACCAGAGACACACCCAGGGGTTACTGACCAACCTGGCCTTGGTTCAGTGGGAAGGCCCAAGAAAATGATGCTGCTTCAACCCTGTGGAGCCAGAACCCTTTGCACCAGCCTGGCAATGTTGCGGAGTGACATGTAGGTTTGGGATCTAAATTAACCCCTGCACCAATTTCTTCTTGGGTCTTTGTGGGAGAGGGGACCACATCTGGAGGTGTGTGGGTAGTGTTTCAGGGGCATAATAGGCTGCTTACATCAGCTTGATGTTAAAGCACACCCCACTTTTTAGCCACCTAATTTTATTTTATTTTGTTGACATACTCTTTTCTGTCAGTTGTGCTGGGAACTAAAATCAGAAACTATGACCTGGAGCTCGTGCTTTACTACTGAGGCTCATAGCATGGCCCAGTATTGACATATTTTAAGGCAACCTAGACTCAGTGTTCTCTGTCTGTCTCTCTATCTATCTATCTATCTATCCATCTATCTATCTATCTATCTATCTATCTATCTATCTATCTCCTCTCAGGTCAGAGCTAAAGCACAGCCCAGGAAAGTTGTCCATGCCCCATGCCCAGGCCTACTCTCAGTTTAGGCCCATTGAGCTCTGGGGTTCTCGACCAATGGGCCTTCAGGTCTCCTCCCAGCTGGCTGTGTAGTGCCACATGGCCTCATCTGAAGACTTCCGTGGATGCTTTGTCCCCTGTGATGCCTTTGGGCTGATGCGGCTCCTTGTTCTCAGTCTCTGGGTCCTGGCCTTGCAGGGCTGCAGAGTGTGATCTTCCCTCAGCAGCAGGAGTCCCCTCCCACAGTTTTGGGTCAGGAAAGGGTGCTAGAAGGGCTCCAGGGAGAGAGGAATGGGGTTAGACAGGGCCCTGCTCACCCTTGACTGGCTTCCTCCACACCTAGCCTGAATGCATTCTAGGAAGCTGTCCCCACCCTAAGCATGTGTATTTTCTTGCTTTCATGCCTAATGCTGGGATGTGTAGGGGCTCTCTCTGTCCTTGGAGAAGCCTGGGTTCTCTCTTGAGTTCCTTACTCCACTCTCCCACTTTCTCTCCCTCCTTTCCTTCAAAACCCCCAAATAAAAACTGTGTAATTTCACTCCCCATCTACTCCTGACATTCCTTTCTGTGATGCGAGACAAGAATTCAGCAACCTGGGTACCTGGTGGCAAAGGGGGATCGGGAGAAAACAACTGTCATTCTCCTCCCCACTTCACATGAGCCCGTGGAGCTCACCAACATCAAGTATATCTTGCCTATTTGGTGCAGCTTTCAGGGGCCGTCTCCCATGCGATTTCATAAATCTGTCAGGCTCAGTACACCCACATAAATCCGGTGGGCTGGTGGCCCTTAACTCCTTTAACTGGGGTCATAATAGAAATGCTTCTCCCTCCCTTCTCTTGTTTTTGATTTAGGAGGCACTTTCAGTTTCTCAGTCCCCATCACATTTTTAAAAATTTCATTATGGTTCATAATTCTCTTTGCATACAGTTTCTTATTTGTCATTACACCAAACAACGTAAAATAACTGGGATAATCTACTCTTGTGTGCCTTTCAAACCAGTCCCAAAGAAATTAAAAGCTGAATTCAAAATTAAAAACCAAATGATTCCTTTGAGCCAGGACGGTTAAAACTATGGAAAATGCTTTTGATCTCCAGTATACACAGACACACACAAATTCTAGTGTAACCTATGACAAGGAAGATAAGATACAGACTAGATCCTTAGCCCAGTCTGCTCAGGAGTGGCCCCACTGTGCCAGGCTAGCCCCACCTGCAGGACTAACAGACTATAGCCCACTCACAGGAGAAATGTTCATCTCAGCCCCAATCACATATCCAACAGGCTCCCTTGCTCTTGGCTTTTGGTTCCCAAACAGGTTCAATCAATGGTTTTAAAATCTTTATGGCAACCCATCAACTCTGACAGACCCAGTACTTCTCTCTCTCTTTTTTTCTTTAAATTTTATTGAATTACCGTGAGAAAGTTACAAGATTTTGTTTGCGTTACAATCACCCAATGATGAAACACCCATCCCTCCACCAGTGCACATTCCCCACCACCAATCTCCCCAGTATACCCCCCTCCCACCCTCCCTCTGCCTCTATGGCAGACAATATTCCCAACTCTCTCTCTAATTTTGTGCATTATAGTTTGTAATACAGACACTGAGAGGTCATGTTTGGTCCATTACCTACTTTCGGCACACATCTCCCATCCCGACTGATTCCTCCATCCATCATTTTCTTAGTGATCCCTTCTCTATTTCATCTGCCTTCTTCCCTCCGCTCATGAGCCAGGCTTCCAGCTATGGGGCAATCCTCCTCAACCTTGTATCTACTGTCCTTGGGTGTCAGCCGCATGTTATATTATTCTATACTCCACAAATGAGTGCAGTCATTCTGTGTCTGTCCCTCTCTTTCTGACTCATTTCACTTAGCATGGTAAGTGTCCATGTCTATCCACTTATAAGCAAATTTCATGACTTCATCTCCTAATGACTGCATAGTATTACATTGTGTAGATGTAGCAAAGTTTCTTTAACCAGACATCTGTTCTAGGGCACTTGAGTTGTTTCCAGATTTTGGCTATTGTGAACAGTGCTGCTATAAACCTATAGGTACAGATGTCATTTCTACTGTGCATTTTTGCATCCTTGGGCTATATTCCCAGAAGTTGTATTGCGGAGTCATATGGAAACTCAATTTCTAGTTTTTGAAGGACTGTCCATACTGTTTTCCAGAGAGGCTGGACCAGTAGGCATTCCGACCAATAGTGAAAGAGTGTCCCTTTTTTCCCCACATCCACACCAGCACTGGTTGTTTTTGTTCTTTGGAATGTTATGCCAGTCTCTGTGATGTGAGATAATATCTTATTGTTCTTTTGATTTGCATGTCCTTGATGGCCCGCGAGGTGGAGCATTTTTTCATGTCCCTTTTGGCCATTTGTATTTCGTTTTTGAGGAAACTTCTGTTCATTTCTTCTCCCCAATTTTTGATGGGGTTGGAGGCTTTTTCTTGTACAATTCTACAAGTGTCTTGTATATCCTAGATATTAATCCCTTATCAGATGGGTATTGGGTAAATATTCTTTCCATTCTGTGGGCTCTTCCTGTATTTCGGTCACTGTTTCTTTTGAAGTGCAGAAGCTTCTTAGTTTGATGTAGTCCCATTTGTTTATGTTTGCTTCCACTTGCATGGTTAGTGTTGTCTCATCCTTAAAGATGCTTTTAACTTCAATGTCCTGGAGAGTTCTGCCTACATTTTCCTCTATGTACCTTATGGATTCATGTCTGATATTGAGGTCTTTAGTCCACTTTGATCTGACTTTTGTGCCTGGCATTAGACAGAGGTCAGAGTTCATTCTTGTGCAGGTAGCTATCCAGTTTTCCCAGCACCACTTGTTGAAGAGGCTTTCCTTGTCCCACTTCACATTTCTTGCTCCTTTGTCAAAGATTAAGTGGCCATATATTTGGGAGTCTGTAACAGAATATTCAACTCTGTTCCATTGGTCTGCAGATCTGTTTCTAGCCCAATACCATGCTGTTTTAATTACTACTCTTTGTAGTAGAGTTTGAAGTTGGGGAAGGTGATGCCACCCATCTTCTTTTTCCCAAGGATTGCTTTAGCTATTCGTGGAGGTTTATTGTTCCATATGAATTTCAGGAGTGTTTTGTCTATTTCTTCGAAAAATGTCATAGGTATATTGATAGGGACCGCACTAAATCTTTATAGTGCCTGGGCAGTATTGCCATTTTGATAATGTTATTCCTCCCTATCCTTGAGCGGGGGTGTGTCTCCATTTCCTGGTATCCTCTTTTATTTCTGGAAGTAGTGTTTTGTATTTTCCTTGTATTTTTCCTTCACCTCTTTGTTAAGCTGATTTTCTGAGAACTTGATTTTCTGAGGTACTATTGTGAACGGGATTTTTTAAAATGTCTCTTTCTTTTCTTTCGTTATTTGTATATTAGAAAGCCATGGAGTTTTGGATGTTGATTTTGTAGCCTGCCACTTTACTACATCGACCTATTGTTTCTCGGAGCTTTTCTTTCAAGTCTTTAGGATTTTCTAAGAATAGTATCATATCATCTGCAAATAATGATAGCTTGACCTCTTCCTTTCCTATCTGTATGCCCTTGATATCTTTTTCTTGTTTAACTGCTATGGCCAAGACTTCCAGTCCTATATTGAATAGGAATGGTGAAAGCGGGCAACCTTGTCTTGTGCCTGATCTTAGAGGGAAGGCTTTTAGTTTTTCCCCATTAAGAGTGACACTTGCGGGGCTGGAGCAATAGCACAGCGGGTAGGGCGTTTGCCTTGCACCCGGCAAACCCGGGTTCGATGCCCAGATTCTCATATGGTCCCCTGAGCACCTTCAGGAGTAACTCCTGAGCGCAGACCCAGGAGTAACCCCTGTGCATTGCCGGGTGTGACCCAAAAAGAAAAAATGACACTTGCAGTGGGCTTGTGGTAGATGGCTTTGATTATATTGAGGAAAGTTCCTTTGATGCTCATTTTGCTGAGAGTTTTCATCATAAACGATGCTGGATCTTGTCAAATGCTCTCTCTGCCTCTATTGATATGATCATATGGTTTTTATCTTTTCTTTTATTGACATGATGAATTGACTTGTGAATGTTAATCCATCCTTGCATCCCTGGGATGAATCCTGCTTGGTCATGGTGTATGATCTTTTTGATGAGTCGTTGGATTCTATTTGCTAATAGTTTGTTGATGATCATTGCATCTGTGTTTATCAGGGATATCGGCCTGTAAATCTCTTTCTTTGTGGTATCTCTGTCTTCTTTTGGTATCAGGGTGATCTTTGCTTCATAGAAACTGTCCGGAAGTGTTTTTGATTCTTCAATTTCATGGAAAAGCTTAAAGAGGATTGTGAGTAAGTCTTTAAAGATTTGGAAGAATTCACTAGTGAATCCATCTGGGCCAGGACTTTTGTGTTTGGGGGACTTTTTATTACTGTTTCAATTTCCTTGATGGTGATAGGTGTGTTCAGGTATTCCAGCTTTTCTTTTTCAGCCTTGGGAATTTATAGGAATCAGGAATTTATCCATTTCCTCGAGGTTTTTATGTTTCATGGCATAAAGCTTCTCAAAGTAATTTTTGAGGATCCTTTGAGTTTCTGTAGTTTCTGTAGTAATGTCCCCCTTTTTATTTCTGATTCGGTTTATTAAGGTTTTCTCTCTCCCCCCCCTTTTTTTTTTGTGAGTCTTGTTAGAGGTTTATCGATCTTATTTATTTTCTCCAAGAATCAGTTCTTGCTTTCATTCATCTTTTGGATTTTTTTGGGGTTTCCATCTTGTTTATTTCTGCTCTGAATTTTATTATTTCCTTCCTCCTGCCTGTGTTGGGCTCTTTTGTTAGACCCAGTACTTCATGTCAACCTTCATTCTAGTTACTCTGATTCTCCTTGACCTAAACAAAGATCCTCTAGTCTCCACCCAGAGTTGATCAATTCCTGCCGGGGGTTTCTGTATGTGCAGAGTTTTTGTATCCAGAGACGCTGAGAAAAGAAGCAGCAGTTGGAGGCATGACAGAGCATTAAGGGATCTTCCTTGGCATAGAAGGGGAAATTTCTTAGGAGTGCTGCAGTTTTAGGACTCAAATCCCTGTCGCTGAAATCGCCTAGTTGGGAAAGCATTAGACTGAAGTTTTAGGACTCAGAGCCCAGCCACGGACCTCAGGGTCCCTGAAATGATCAGCTTCCCTCAAGCCACCTGCCCTCTGTGATCTGTTTCTTCAGACCTTCTCTGGGCTGTTATCTTTCGTGAAGTCCAAACCAATTCTTGTACCTTCTACTTTGAGGTCTTCCTTGACACTTGTCCCTTTCATTGGGTTCCATGTCTTTGCCACATCTATCTGCTTAAAATCCGTATTTTCACTCTTCGCATTCTGTACCGTGATTGTCTCTTAGTGTGAGTGTTTTGTTTCCTTATGAGTGCCTTGATGCCTTAATGGTCTCCATAGCTCCAAGGCTCAGCACAGAAAAAGACACAGAGCCTAATAAATCTGGTAAAATGAACCAAAAATCATTCTTCATTAATAAAATGAAGTCTCTGTACCGCAAAATCTAAAGATTCTAAATGTAGTTTACTAGTGAGAGACTTTACTAACTAGTTTGCTCTTATTTAAAACCATTTCCTAAATGTTCTCATTCTTTTTTATTTCTGGGCGGTCACACCTCGCCATGCACAGAGATAACATTCTTGTTCTTATTATTTTATACATCTGTCCTGTTTTTGCCTGTTGTGAAAAATTCGGCGCAGACCAACAGCACCACCAGGTGACAGTATCGTGTAATTTCTTTAATTTCTTGCTTTCCCAGCTCAAGTGTCTGGGGGAAAAAATGATTGATAACATTACTCTGTTTTATGTATATATACAATGCAATACAACTTGGCTATCAAAAAAGATGAAATCATGCAATTTGCAACTACACGAACAGTCTGTACATTATCATGCCAAGTGAAGTTAGTCAAAAGGAGAGGTATAGAATGATTAAAGTATCTTTATAACTGTATCTTTGTATCTTCTATATGTGGAATGAAAAGAAACATAGAAACATGTATTTTTATATCTTGTATATATGGTATATAAAGAAATGTAGCAAGGGAATAACAAATATCCAAAGACAATGGAGTCTAAGAATGGTCTACAGAATTGACTTTAGTATGGTGGGGAGACAGGGTGGGGAAAGGGGGAATCGTGGGGGGACCCTAAAACAGTGTTGGATGGAAGCCCACACTGTTGGAGTGTGTGTGTGTGTGTGTGTGCGTGCTGTTGAATTATTGTATGTATAAACTCTATCCCAGGTGTTGTAAATCATGGTGACAAATTTTTAGAAAAATGTATGTAGGGGACAAAGATAGTACAATTGTTAGAGCATTTGCCTTGCACCTGAATTTGACCCGCAGCTTCCCATATGGTCCTGACCACTGCTAGGAATGATCCCTGAGCAAAGATCCAGGAATAACCCAGGAGCATCTCTGGATGTGACCATAAAACAAACAAACAAACAAACAAACAAAAAACTCACTTGTGTACCCTGCTATCCCAGATCAGAGAGACAGCACTGCCTGTATGCCATGGACTCCCCCCTTCCCCCCACTCCCCACCAGAAATGCCACTTTGAATCCCCAACAACATGAATGGCCCCTGAAGTGTCACAAGGGGGGCACTCCTGAGCACAAAGCCAGGACTCGCTCCTGAGCATAGCAGAGCTTGGCTGAAACAAAGGTAAAATAAATACTTGCTTTCTCTATATCTAAGAGACCATCACTATGCATTGAAGTAGAATCGGACTGTATGGACCCGAACTCCTTACATGCGAAGAAAGAGAAAGGGATGGGGGAGAAGGAGTTGGGGAGGGGTGAACGGATCTTCAAAGGCAGAGTGAAAACATTTTGTTCCCAAGGTGAACAATAATGCATGGATCTGAGTGAAAATTTGAATAAAACACTTTAAAAATACAACCTTACAAAACTTACTAGATATTTTCAGCGGCTCTCGCCTTTCTCATTTTGCTTAGCATATAGTCCTGGGTGCTGGGTGAAAGACTGGCCCACTAAATATAGGATCTAACATCCTAAGAAAATAAAAATAAAGTAAAAGGTGTGGAAGGCTAGATGAACAACACAAAACTTAGTTCCTCCAAAAATAAAGTTTGGCCAAGGAAACAGGTAATCAAGTGAGTTCTGTCTTCTGTGGACAATGCAAAACATGGTTTCTCCTTGAAGTCCAGCTGAGGCTGTCCTGAGCCAACTCACCTCTGCTGAGTCTTACACTGTGGAGGAGGCACAGGAGCCAGACAGCATAGCCTCACACTGCTGACTGTCCTCCCTTTTCTGCATTTTCTTCTTTCTCCATTAGCAGACCTTGCACAACTCTGATACCTGTTGGCATTTTATTTTATTTCATTTTATTTTATTGTATTTTTGGCTTTCTAGGTCACACCCAGTGTTATTTCTGGCTCATGCACTCAGGAATTACTCCTGGTGGTGCTCTGGGAACCATCACTTGATCACTTGACATGCCTTTACTCATTGATTTGCTTGAGCAGGCGCCAGTAACGTCTCCATTCGTCCCTGTCGCGTACTAGTGTAGCCTAATGGCATCTGCTCATTCGAGGAACATGATGAGCCTCAAACTGACCGTTCAAGGTCTTGACAAAGAAGTCTAACCATCTCGTAGGTGGGCGGCCATGCGATCTTTTGACGTCCCAGAATCCAGTGGGTATTGGCTCTAGTCCAGCAGTCATCTCCAAATCGCATTATGTGTCCAGCCCATCTGATTTTTGACACCTTGGCAAATGAGACAGCGTCCCTGATTCTCGATCATCGGTGGAGGTCGGAACTCCGGATTCTTTCTCTCACTTGAGTGAAGAGTGATACTCCAAGCATAGCTCTTTCAAATCTTCTTTGGGAGACCCAAATAGCGTTCTCATCCTATTTTCCTAGGGCCCAGGTCTCTGAGGCATATGGTAATGCAGGAAGAACAGTGGAATTGAAGAGATGTGCCCGGACCCGGAGGTTCTTCTCCTCTTAGCTATTTCTTCAACGCTCTTGAAGGTGTTTCAAGCTGCTCTCTTCTTTCTACGCAACACAGGTGCCAGGTAGTTCATCATGTTGACTTCTTGACCTAGGTACACATAATTAGGAGATATTCGTTCTGTTGAGAGTGAATGGAACGTCAGGAACGGGTTCGTTTCTCATGAACATTGTCTTCATGAGATTCAGCTGTGGTCCGACCTTTCCACACTCACGGTCGAAGTCGGCCAGCGTTTGTACCACTTGGCTAATGTTTGGTGTTATCAGAACGATATCATCAGTGAATCGCCCATTGCAGTCGTCGCATGACGTTCTCAAGGGTGGCACTGAAGAGTTTCAGTGAAATGATATCACCCTGCCAAACCCGTCTCTTGACATGGATGATCAATTGTAGAATGGTGAGATCCTGGTGGTGAATCCATAATTCAGTTCACAGAGGATCCTGATGTATTGGGTTTGAATGCCCTGTTTGGCTAGGGCTTTGATGACCACTTCAGTCTCAACAGAATCAAAGGCCTTCTTTAAATCGATGAACATTAGACAGAGCAGCATCTTGAATTCCCAAGAAACCACAAAGAGTTTGGTTACTGTGTGGATATGGTCGATCGTGCTGAATCCTTTTTGGAACGTGGTTTGCTCGCATAGTTTTCCTTCATCTAGTGTTCTGTCAATCCTATTCAGGATGACTCGAGTGAACAGCTTGTAGACAATGGACAACAGGCAGATCCTGCACTACCTCCACTACCCAGCCACTGCCACGCTGTAGGCCGCTTTCCGGACGATCGGGCCGAGGCTCAAGCATGAGTGAAGTCCCACAGAACCAGTTAAGCAGAACTTTGTGACCTTGGGTTCCAGGCTCAACGGGACCGGAAAACATATATATATATATATATATATATATGTATATATATATATATATATATATATATATGCAGGAAGCTGGCTGATTAGGTTGGGAAACAGAGGAGCCATCTCTGACAGCTAACAGGGCTAGCTTTGCCCTGGATACTGCCCCTTCCTTTCTCAGTCTATCAGTTTTCTCCCTGCCATTTTTGAAGGGTAAGATCGATAAACTGCAGAGGTGTGCACATGTATGTGATGGTGTTTTTAGTCAGACTATTGTCTGTCTCTCTGTCTGTCTGTGTGGAACACTTGAGTGTTAGAGCCAGTTTGAAATCAGTAATTCTTAGACCTGAGCAAACAACTCATGAAGAGAGGTCAGACTGATATGAAGCCCAGCAATTTAAAAGGTCTAGGTATTTTCGAAGCTTGTTAGATCAGGATTTCTAATCAGAATGTGGCACCTGCAAAGAAATTGAAAATCTCAATCTAAATTTCTTATTGGAGGAACATTAATAGTTATTGACAGTTGAAATTCTTTTGAACTCCAGGATCTGTACTATCTAGGAAAAGCTACAGAACTGGAGCCAGAAACTAAAGTGAAATAAGAGCTCAGAGAATGCAAGGCTTTATCTTACAAGCCTCATCAATTTTAATGAAAAAAATTAGGCCATTTTACAAACAATAGAGGCACAGAAGCCATTAAAATAAAGTTTCCTCATGTTTTCATAAACAGTGGCAGTTCAAGGATTTTCTTATGCTAATACCGAAGTTTGATAAGAACCAAGAGTCTTTTTCTGTGTCTGAAAGCATGTTTGTGTTCTTGTGGAATTCTTAAAGTATCTGGTGTAAATGTATTTGAAATAACTAAGGTACAAGAACTATTGTCTAAAGGTGTATATTTGTTTGTATCTGCATTGGATTAGAATATTTGACCTAGAAAATCTTGTGAATTGAAATAATTGTGGTACATGAAAACAGGTTCAGAGAGTAATGCTTTAGTCTTAAATAGGAGTTTCTAGAACTGCAAATTCTGCTCGGCAGATAAGACTTGCTAATTCAGTTGGTTTACCCTTCCAGGTATCAGGTTGTCACAACTTTGTAAAGGAGAGACGACTTGGGAAACAATTGATTCTTATATTTGGATTAAAAGAAATGAGAGAGGGCTTGGGAAACAATTGCTTCTTATATTTGCATTAAAAGAAAAAAAAAGAAATAAGGGGAGACCTCCTTGTAGGAGGAAAAGACTACGCTTATATTTTATTTATTTATTTATTTTATTCTATCGAGGACCTGATGGTACAAGCGCGAATGATCAAGTACGACATCATTGGTCTGACCGAGACAAGAAGGCACAAATCTCACCATGCCGTTTTCGACACCAGAGAAGAATTGTTCCTCGGAACATGCGATAAAAGAGGTGTTGGAGGCGTCGGTGTCCTTGTCAACACAAACTTGGCCAAGAGCATTGATTCATTCGAATGCCTAACAACCCGAATCGGACGTTTACATTTGAATAGATGTGGCTCACTGCCTGCAGTTTCTATCTTCGTTGTCTACGCACCAACATCTCATTATGATGAAAGAGAAATCGAGAAGTTCTACATGGAGCTGGAGAAGTTCTATAAAGAAGACCACACCTTCTACAAGATCATTGTGGGTGATTTTAATGCCAAGATAGGACCGAGAAGATCAGCTGAAGAACTTCACATCGGGACCCATGGCCTAGAATGGAACGAACAGGGTGAGAGACTGTCTGAGTTCATCATGTCGACCAAGACCATTCATGGTAACTCACAGTTCCAGAAGGCAGAATCTAAACGATGGACATGGGAGTCTCCCGGTGGACGATTCCACAACGAAATAGACCACATCATATTCAATCGACGGTTTTGCCTGACTGATGTCGCTGTTGTCCCAAAATTTCGAACGGGATCGGACCACCGTCTCCTTCGTGCAAAATTCTACTTCACAGAGCGGGGAGAAAGGGCTGCAAAGTTCAAAAAGAGAACTCCCAGAATGACCACCAACTGGGAACTCTTTGGTACTATTGCGGCAACATGGGAAGATGCCATTGTTGACAACATTGACGAGGAATACGATCGACTGGTTCAGCACCTCCATGAATGTGCGAGGAACGCCAAGAGAGAGATAGCCACAAAAAATCGTCTATCTTCGAAAACTCTTGAGCTAATTCGCCAGCGTGGTTTGGCGCATGCCTCAGGCAACCACAAGCTAACGTCTGAGCTTGCAAAGCAGTGCAGAGATGCGATCAAGGAAGACCTCAAAGAGAGAAGAGCAGAAGTACTGGTAGATGCGGCAGAAGCCGGGAAAAGTATTCGTAACGCCCGCCTGTCCTTCGCCAACTATAAGACCAAGATGACTGCCCTCCGACGTCCTGATGGATCCATCACATCCTCCAGAACGGCAATGGAGAAGATTATCCATGACTTCTACTCAAATCTCTTCGATAGCCATGTCCACTTGCCGACATACCAAATTCCACAGGATGGGTACGTCGTTCCTAACATTCTCCCTTCCGAAATCCGACACGCCATTTCGTTGGTAAAGAAGCAAACAGCACCCGGCCCAGACAAGGTCAGACCTGAACACCTGAAGAACCTGCCGTCAGTACTCATCAATACACTGGCTCAGCTCTTCACTCGCTACCTGTCTGAATGCAAGGTTCCGTCCCAATGGAAAACCAGCAGGACCGTACTACTGTTCAAGAAGGGAGACATCCATGACATTGGCAACTATCGCCCGATCTGCCTATTGTCTGTCATCTACAAGCTGTTCACTCGAGTCATCCTGAATAGGATTGGCAGAACACTAGATGAAGGACAACCATGCGAGCAAGCAGGGTTCCGCAAAGGATTCAGCACCATCGACCATATCCACACGGTAACCAAGCTCATTGAGGTTTCTCGGGAGTTCAAGATGCCGCTCTGCTTAACGTTCATTGATTTAAAGAAGGCCTTTGATTCTGTTGAGACGGAAGCGGTCATTGAAGCCCTAGCCAATCAGGGCATTCAAGCCCAATACATCAGGATCCTCCGTGAGCTGTATTGCGGATTCACTACCAGGATCTCACCATTCTACAAAGAAGTGATCGTTGATATCAAGAGAGGGGTGCGACAGGGTGATACCATTTCACCGAAACTCTTCAGTGCCACCCTCGAGAACATCATGCGACGACTGGAATGAGAAGGAATGGGAGTGAAGATAGATGGTCGGCAACTACACCACCTCCGCTTTGCTGATGACATTGTTTTAATAACACCAAACATCAGCCAAGCGGCACAAATGCTGGCCGACTTTGACCGTGAGTGTGGAAAGGTAGGACTACAGCTGAATCTTACGAAGACAATGTTTATGAGAAACAGCCTTGTTCCTGACGCCCCATTCGCTCTCAATGGAACGACCATCTCCGAATGCAACAGCTATGTGTACCTAGGTCGAGAAGTCAACATGAGAAATGACCTGGCACCCGAGCTGAGCAGGAGGAAGAGAGCGGCTTGGAACGCCTTCAAGAACGTCGAAGAAATAGCTAAGAGGACGAAGAACCTCCGGCTCTGGGCACATCTCTTTGATTCCACTGTTCTTCCTGCATTAACATATGCCTCAGAGACCTGGGCCCTACGCAAACAAGATGAGAACGCCATTCAGGTCTCCCAAAGAAGAATAGAAAGAGATATGCTTGGAATATCACGTTTCACTCAAATGAGAGAACGAATCCGGAGTTCTGACATCCGTCGACGATCAAGGATCAGGGACGCTGTCTCATATGCCAAGGTGTCGAAAATCAGATGGGCTGGTCACGTAATGAGATTTAAAGACGACCGTTGGACTAGAGCTGTTTGATTGGATTCCACGGGATGTCAAGAGACTGCGTGGCCGCCCACCTACCAGATGGTCAGACTTCTTTGTCAAGATCATGAACGATCGGTTTGAGGCCCTCCATGTTCCCGGAGCGAAGAGATACCATTGGGCTACACTAGCACGCGACAGGGACAAATGGAGACGTTACTGGAGCCCGCTCGAGCAAATCGACGACTAACGGGAAGTTAAGTGATTAAGTGATTAAGTGATTTTATTCTTTTATTTTTATTTAAGCGGTAGGGCATTTGCCTTGCACACAGCCAACATGGCCGACCCGAGTTCGATTCCTCCGCCCCTCTCGGAGAGCCCAGCAAGCTACCGAGAGTATCTCACCTGCACGGCAGAGCCTGGCAAGCTCCCCGTGACGTATTCGATATGCCAGACACAGTAACAACAAAGTCTCCAATGGAGACGTTACTGGGCCCGCTCGAGCAAATCGATGATCAACGGGAGGGCCTTTACTTTACTTTATTTTTTTTTTCTCATCCTTCTCAGAGAAAAAAGGATGAGAAAAATTAAGGTCTCCCAAAGAAGAATAGAAAGAGCTATGCTTGGAATATCACGTTTCACTCAAATGAGAGAATGAATACGGAGTTCTGACATCCGTCGCCGATCAAGGATCAGGGACGCTGTCTCATTTGCCAAGGTGTCGAAAATCAGATGGGCTGGTCACGTAATGAGATTTAAAGACGACCGTTGGACTAGAGCTGTTACTGATTGGATTCCACGGGATGTCAAAAGACTGCGTGGCCGCCCACCTACCAGATGGTCAGACTTCTTTGTCAAGATCATGAACGATCGGTTTGAGGCCCTTCATGTTCCCGGAGCGAACAGATGCCATTGGGCTACACTAGCACGCGACAGGGACAAATGGAGACGTTACTGGCGCCCGCTCGAGCAAATCGACGACTAACGGGAAGTTAAGTGATTAAGTGATTAAGTGATTTTTTTTATTAGTGAAACACCAAGAGGTACAGTTATAGACTTATAAATTTTTGTGCTTGGGTTTCAGTTATACAATGATCAAGTACCCATCCCTCCACCAGTGCCCATCCTTCACCACCACGGGTCCCACCCAGCATCCCTCCCACCTCCCATCCCTCCCCCCCCCACTCTGCCTCTGTGGCAGGGCATTCCCCCTTGTTCTCTCTCTCTTCTTTTGGGTACTGTGTTTTGCAAGAGAGGCATTGAGTGGCAATCGTGTTTGGTCTATAGACTACTTTTAGCCTGCTTCTCCCACCCTGGGAGGGTCCTCACAACACCCTTTATTTGGTGCTCTCTTCTCTATCTGAGCTTCCTTTTCACCTAGCACGTGTGGCTTCAAGTCATGGAGCAAAATTCCTGGTACTAATCTCAGCTATTCCTGGGTGTTAGTCTCACGTTTTGTTGCTTTATGTTCCCCAGATGAATGCAATCTTTCTGTACGCTTATATTTTAACAGATGACAGACCTACTAATACACTCTGATTCCTGCTACAGCTTCATCTGGAGTAAAATTCATCCTCCTGATTCAGCCCCAACAGATCTCAGCTGGAAGTCACAAGGAAATCTAAGGAAGAGTCAGCTACACAGGATTCCCTTGGGGAAGGACAGGTTGAACTGGCCTCAGGACTTAGTCTAGGATTTATGGTAAAAGCCTTGCTTGCTCTCTGAGGACTAAGTGCTGGGATCTTTGTCTGTTACTTTGTTTATCCAAACAACTGCAAGTACTGATAAACAACTAGAGGGAAAGATAAAAAGCAATGTAGATGTCCCTGGGAGACAGTATCCTCTTGAGTTGATCTCCCTAAGAGAATTTCCTTTACCAAATGTTTATCTATATAAATAATCAATCACAACTAGGTCCTTACATTAACCCCCCTCACTCTTCTCCCTCCAACTTTTCTCAGCAGGGGTCAATTAGAGCTCAAAGGGTGATAACTTGCAATTGTGCTGATTTCAGTTTTGAAGTTAGGAAGTTAACACTTACTTGTTAAAAGTTTTGAATGCTTTTTGAATTAAGTATATCCAGACAACAAAATGTGTACTTGTGGTTAAAAAAAAAAAACAAACAAACCACTGACCTCCTGTTGTTCATCGATTTGCTCGAGCGGGCCCAGTAACGTCTCCATTTTGAAACTTGTTGTTACTGTGTTTGGCATATTCAAATATTTGGCATACTCGAGAGGGTGGAGGAATTGAACCTGGCTCTGCCAGGCTGGCTGTGTGCAAGGCAAGCACGCTACCACTGTGCTCCTGCTATTCTGGCAGAAGAGTTTTGTCTCAAGGATTATGAAAGGAAATAGGAGATAGATTAGAAAACTAAAAGATACTTCTAAAGCTTTGCTCCCCTATCGTGTGATTTTCAAGCATTGTTAAAATACAAGCTTGACCTGCATATATTACTATTTGAATTGTATACTTCAGAGAAAATGAAATTGAGGTTAAATTCATTTAGTAAAATAAAATACAAAATGTAAGTAATGAGTGAGTAAAGATTGAAGGGAAACGTAGATCAATGAAATGTATGAATCTTGTGAGTATATTAACCCTCTTTTATCTGTGTTTTCCTACCGTTTGGAATCCTACGTTTTGAGATCTTTAATTGTGAGCATTGTAAACCTTTTTGTATATCTATGGGCCTGATGTAATGCTTGTGAAATGGTATTGCAGAATAGTTTTGACATGTTAAATAAGATGATTGTTAACTTGTGTCCAAACTTGTGAGATCATGTCCTACCAATTTCAGTAAGTTTAAACTTGTGGGATGACTATAAAGAATATAGATGTATGTCTTAAGTTGGGACTCTGCACCAGGCTGCGGGGCGGGTGAGAGCCCTCTCCACCCGAAAGGACCCAGCCCTCGGCAGCCGACCTCCACTGCCCAACCACCACCACACTCCAGGCCACTTTCCAAACCAAACCGCAAACTGCATGGCCTCGATGTGGCCAGTAACACATTAAAAGACACTTCCTACACATTTATGCCTCTCAGAGAGCCTGGCAAGCTACCGAGAGTATCCCACCAGAACAGACAGAGCCTGGCAAGCTCCCCGTGGTGTACTCGATATGCCAAATACAGTAACGACAATAGGTCTCATTCTCCTAAACCTGAAAGAGCCTCCAATCATTGGGAAAAGACTAGTAAGAAGAAGCTGCTTAAATCTCAGGGCTGGGAGGAATAGAGACAATGATTAAGTAGATGACAGTCTTAAGTTAAAAAGATAATGTATGGAGATATCATCAGTGAGAAGTAGGAAAACAGTCCTGTCAAAGTGTAGCTGGTTTTGAAGTGGAAAAGTTACAGGACATAATGGATGTAGAGGAAGTTTGAGGTTATGTTTTGAGGAAAAGAAACTGTAAACAAAATACATTGTTGTAAAAACTCTTTAAAGTATATCTGCAGAATTGTTCTAGTATCCAGATCCTCTTACAGTGCTCTCAGATAATTGGAAATCAATGTTTTCAACATGGAACTAAATGAATTTTATGTGATGGTCACTGTGCTTCCCTGAATCCTTTACCATGAAGAAGACTCTCTACCCCCACAGATAACCCATCAGCACATTTAGAAGAGGGAGGTTATATCCACTCTGACTATAGCCACACTGTTTGGAATTGGACTGGCAGGAGCCGGAACTGGTATTGCCTCACTCGCAACCCAGCAGAGCGGATTCTCATCCCTTTGAGCAGCTATCGATGAAGACCTGAAGAGGACAAAAACCTCCATCAGTCATCTCGAGAAATCCTGATGTCCCTGTCAGAAGTGAAGTGGTGTTGCAGAACAGGAGAGGACTGGACTTATTATTGTTGCAACAGGGGTGGGGATTGTATGCCACGTTAGGGGAAGAGTGTTGTCTTTATGCTGACCACACCGGAATTGTACATGAGATACCATGGCTAAATTGCGAGATGGCTTAGCTAAATGAAAGAGGGAACATGAGGCACAAGAAGGATGGTTTGAGAGATGGTTTGGCAAGTCACCATGGCTTACTACACTGGTGTCTGCCCTGGTGGGGCCAGTCATTTTACTATTGTTACTTGTAATACTTGGGCCGTATTG
This sequence comes from Sorex fumeus, assembly GCF_029834395.1. NCBI lineage: Eukaryota > Metazoa > Chordata > Mammalia > Eulipotyphla > Soricidae > Sorex > Sorex fumeus. Next base: position 26,450,932 of record NW_026606072.1, on the reverse strand, counting down.
TAAACCACCTGTTCAAATGATAAGAACCCGATTTGAGGCTGTGGTGATGCTCAGTCATTCAGTAGATAGGCTTGCGGACCTTCGACCAGGTGATGCTGCCTGGGTGCATGCGGCCATGGAAGGAGTGTGAGATAATCGCCTTGGGGGGGGGGGAGGGACAATACTGGGTCGGAGAGTCAGAGATGGGTAAGAGCTCAGAGGAGGCAATGTAAGACAGGCCCGACCCCTAAGACCCCAACATGAGGTTATTGGGTAGCCCTCTGCAGCTGGCTCCTATATAAAACAAAAAGGGGGGGATATTCGGGTCTCAACAGCTAGCTTAAGACTTTGACCAAATCCCCTGCCCCTGGAACCTTGAGCTGAACCTGTTTACAAAGACCAAGGGGGCCAGCTCAGCACTCCCCACATGTAAGCACTCTGGTTGAGATTGAGGGACAAGACTGTGCCCACCTACTCTTATATGTATATCATTAACTGACATCTGTAGGAGCCCTACCAGAGAAGCTGCTGTATATGGGATTGACCCCCCCAGTATGGAAATCCCCCCTCCACAGACACCAGTGTACGTATACTTGGAGAACCGCTGGACCACCAGACTCCCTCACCCCCCATGCTCTGCTCTCTGCCACATTTTTTCTTGGTTTCTTTCTCAGCCACAGCTGTGCATCAGGAATCCTGCAGTGAGCAGAGGGCCAGCAGAGGCTTCTACCCTACCCACTCCCTTCCCTTTAGGGAGTAAGTCCTGCAATTTGGGGGGATCTTACTCCAGTTTGCCATGGTAGACTGGCCAGGATCCCGACACTCTAGTGCAGGGCCAGAAATGAGCCCGAGCACCACCAGGCGTGGCCTGAAAACAAACAAACAAAAAAACAAAGAAAACTAACTGCAAGAATTGCAGTGGAAGAAAGGAAAGCAAGCAAGGTGAATAATTAACAAGAAACATACACAATTAAATTAAAAGGATGGAGGACAAAAATACAGTACAGAGGTGAAGGCACTTGCATGGAATGAGTTAAACCAGCTTAAAAGATCTCCCCAGAGGAACCACACAAAGACAAGAGGAGATGCAACAAGCAAAGGATCTTTATTGGCTAGCTCCAGCCTGGGCCCCCTTCCAGCTCACTGACACAGCAGTTTCCTTAGAGGTAGCAGCCCCTTGCCACAACTGCAAGGTGGACTGGGAGGTATTTCTGTTCCAGCTTTACATAACAAGGGCTTTCCCCTGCAAAAGTCTAGGGGACTTTCCAGCTACTTGGTAACCTCAGATTGGTTGAGGGTTAAGGCATCTGTCAGGGACTTTCCCAGTTGCATCTGATTGATTGTTCTGGCTGGCCACATCCTTCACATATCATTTTGGGGTAACCATAATTTAAATCAAGGAAATCAAAACCCAGGCTTACCTCCACACCGAGCCTGTCATGACATCGCCTCAGCTCCTCTATCTTTCAAATGCAGCTGACCCTAGTTTGATCTCTGGCCCCACATATGGTACCCCAAACACTGACAAGAGTGATCCTTGAGCACAGAGTCTAGAGTAAGTCCTGAGTACCACCAAGTATGACAAGACACCCTTCTTTGCCACCAAAGGAAAAAAAAAACCTTCAGTAAAAAAAGGATCACTACTGAAAATATGGAGTGCATTTATTTGCTTATTAAGATAAAAATCATAATAATTTTGCATATCCCATTGGTTCAGGTTATAATAGGTAAAAAGAGAAAAATTACAATTCTAAGTAGGGGAGCCTGTTTTCAAATCAACCTACAATTTCCTTTTCAATTTTCTTTTTAATGGCACTAGACACTGCACCCAGTTGCTCTTCATGCCTGGCATGGGCTCTACCACTGAGCTACATCTGCTACCGCCTCATTAGTTCTTTCCTCATTCTCTACTCAAATACATGCTTACAGGCCTAGGTATTGGTCCATTCTAAAATAAATTAGCTTTGTGATCTTAGATCAGGAGATAATCTTACAATGACATCTCTACAAGAAGGCAATGCTCTCTTGATAAGGGAAGACAATAATTAGACAAATAAAAATCATGTCAGCCTTCTCTGAAACATGGAGAATCTACATCCAATGGAAACTATCAGTGGAAACTATCTAGACCCTCTTCCTCTTTTTCTGCCTGATTTAATCAAAACTCTAGAGGAACACTGGCAAGGTAGTACAGCAGGAAGGGTGTTTGCCTTGCCCACGGTCAACCCAAAGTCAACCCGTGGCACCACATTGTGGTCCCCCAGCCTGGCCACTAATCCCTGAGAGTAGAACAAGAAATAATCCCTTAGCACCACCAGGTATGGCAACAAAAACAAAAACAAAACCTACACAGAGATTCAATAGTGCCTTTAGGATTTTACAATGATTACCTTAAACATACCCCATTCTGGTTCCATTTACAAGGCAACTGATTGTTAGTCACACATCTTTGGATCATGGTCTCAGTCATCCCATATCATAGAGAACACCATCTAAAATATGTGTGTTCTGACTGGGGAGCTGGTTCAAAAAGTTTGAACCTGAATTTAAACTCTGGCACTACATAGTCCCCTGAGCACTGGTGAGTGTGCTTTTACCAAAAAATAAATGCATGTTCAAGATTATACATGTCCTTGTCTCCTGGGACTTGTTTTTTTAATTTTTATTAGTGAGACATCATGAGGTACAGTTGTGTACTTAGAAATTTTTGTGCTTGGGTTTCAATTATACAACGATCAAATACCCATACCTCCACCAGTGCCCATTTCCTACCACCACGGGTACTCGATCATTGTATAACTGAAACCCAAGCACAAAAACTTGTAAGTCTACAACTGTATCTCATGGTGTTTCACTAATTTAAAAAATAATAATAACAAAACAAAGAGTTAACTCTCTATAACCTTCAATGATTCACTCTATCATACAGCATCCTTTACCAGATTACCAAGTTTAGGAATCCTAAACATTTATGGCTTTTTACAGTTTGCTTTCTTTCTGTTTGGGCTCCTACAGGCTAGTGTGTGTGGGCTCACTCTCAGTGGTGCAGATTGTATACGCCTGGCTCTGGGCTCACTCCCTGCAGTGCTTGGGGGACCATAGGGTACCAGATACTGAAGCGGGGGTAGGGGGTGGGGTTGTCTGTGCAAGGCAAGTGTCCTGCTCCTGCTACTCTCTCTCCAGCCCCTAGCCTCATGTTTCATTTCAGAAAAGACCAGCCCCTCCGGTCCCGCCTGCTTGCCTTCTCCTTTTCCCAGCAAGGTGCTTGCCCTCCACACATCCCCATTTCCTGAGAAGCTCAGGCTTAGAACACTTCTGGTATTCTGGCGTTTGTCTCTCCCCGCCCCACCTCTTCTGTTAGAAACAGGGCTCTGGGATATTGTGGGGGTGCGGGGCCAACTCGCGGGAACTCTTCCTCTGTCCACTCGGCCAGAGGTCGCGGTGTCGGTTTCTCCCCGCTCAATGAGCTTTTCTGGCAGCCGAGTTCTGATCGGTCTCCCGCCACCCCAGGCTCTGGATCCCGGGTTCCTGCCTCACCCCCCGGTTCTGGATCTCCGACTCCTGCCGCTCCGGGTTCTGGGTCTTCTACTCTTGCCACTCCAGGCACTACTCCTGTTCTCCGGGGACACTGACCCATCTGGTGCAGGCCCGCTGCACGCCCCGCCTCCTCGGGCCTCTGTTTCTAAGGGATGTTCGCCCCTTCGCACAGGGCCAATGGGCTCTGGATCTGGGGAGACTCTGATTCCTGGGGCTTTCCATCTTCCCATCAAACCGCCCGGTGCCCGCCCGCTGGGTGCCGCGTCTTCCCCAGCTCAGCGTCGCCCTGTTGGTCTTCGCGTTTCATTGCAATGATAGCTCCTGGCATCGCTGCAGGACGGAGGGGGGGCGGGATTGGGGTGGGGGCTACTGCCCCTTTGGGTGCCCGCCCACTGCGCGCCCCGCCTTCTCTTCCCGCCCAGACCCACGGGTTTCTACTTCTCACGAGGCAAATCGCGCCCCTTCACGTCGCCCGTTTTTCCGGGGCTGGCCTCTGTTCCTTTTTTCCTTTTTAGAATAAATACGTAAAATGCCCGCCCCTAAGGAGACTTCGCGTTTTCCTCCTACTCAAGGCCCTGGTCTCAGTCTCTTCCCGCTCACCCAGTTTCTTCGACTCGGTGCCGCCGGGTGTGACCAAGAAAACAAGCGCTGTAGGCGGCTCAGCTTCTTCACCGGGCTGCCTCCTATTCAAGCTTGTGTGCGTTCAAACACGTTCTTGTGTGTGTTTGTTTGGAGGAGGACGCTGCCCGGTCCTCAGCTACTGCTCCGCGGTGTCCCTGATTTTCCGCTGTGTGAGTTTAAACACAGTGTTTATGCGGGGGGCGGGGCTACCCCGAAGGAGCTGGAGGTTTCCTCTGGCTGTACTTGCCGGGATCACTCTTGGTGAAAGTCCGTCACTTACTGGGGTGCTGAGAACCGAACCCGGGACTACCGTGTGCAAGGCACGTGACCTATGTGCTGTACAGTCCCTCCCGCCCCGCTGCTGATTCGCAAGCCCCGGAAGCTACTAAGCGGGCGCGCGCCTAAAACGCTGCTGCGCGGTTTCTAGGGGCGGAGGCGCTTACCTGATGTGGTTGGCGTGGATATCGCACAAGGTCGCATTCTGCTTGCAGGGGTCGGGACATCCAAGCGGTTGCAGCTTCTGCCAGGAAACTTGCGTTCGCCTTAGAGCGGGCTCATGCGGCGCAGATTCTACAACTTCCATGCAGACTGAGGCTGCACGAGCGTCTACTTTGGCGCTGGCCGAGGGCTCCCCCTAGTGGGAAGAAACCACGTTTCTCGGTCCTCCCGAACGTTGCCGACGTTCTAATAAACAGCCACCCGGGCCCTGATCCGGCTCCTAAGGGTGAACGGCGCTGTTACCCAACCAAAAGTGCTCCTTCCCACGCACCGTTGGGAACTTCGCCAAAAGCACGCCGCCGGTTTCCAGCCCGTCACGAGAGAAAGAAAACAGCTTAACTCACCCCTACACCGGCTCACAAGACTGAGTCACCTTGGGCGCCGGCACCAAGGATTTGCAGTTGATAAGAAAAATCAGCTCAGTGGAGGCGACTCACCAGGACGGCAGAGGGCCTAGCGCCACCAAAGCGTTCTGCAGCCCAGGGCTCCTGTAATGTGGGCGCTGGAGCAGGCACCTAGCCCCGTGAGCCTGTCTCCCCATTCACTGAAGCAGAAGGACCTCCAGTACTCCTGAGCACAGCTGGAACCCTGAATAATTAAAAATAGAATAAAAATGTAAAGTGACACATTTTAAAAAAGAAACTTCTACAATATCCGGGTGGGAATATTGAGTTTTTAAAAAATCATGGCATCTTGTTCTGAATGCAGATTCCCTCACATTTCTCTCCAGAGTTAGGAGAAATCCTGGATTCCAGGATTTCCTTTTTTTTTTTTTTTCTTTTTTGGGTCACACCTGGCAATGCTCAGGGGTTACTTCTGGCTCATTCACTCAGGCATTACTCCTGGCAGTGCTCAGGGGACTATATGGGATGCTGGGAATCGAACCTGGGTTGGCCGCGTGCAAGGCAAACACCTTACCCACTGTGCTATCGCTCCAGCTCCCTCCAGGGCTTTTCTTGATACAGAGAGCAGGTCTCAGGGCTAGGAGCCCAGCAGGGCTAGGAGCCCAGCCTCTGGGCCTCTCCCAGGGGGAAATAAAGCCTTCCGGGGTGAAGCCAGTACAGCTGAGACCCAGACTTAGTTCTAAGGAAAGTGCCAGAGTGTTCCAACAGGAGTTTGCTTCATTAAGCACAAGGAGACCATTATCACACTGGTTCAGAACATGGTTGGGTCTAGGCCAGGCAAGCATCTGAAGCCTTAGACCAAGCTCAAGGGTCCAGGAGCCTGTTTTTATAGCACAGTACTGCAAAGTCATTGCTTTGCTTCATGTTCAGGCAAAGTAGAGGTACACACACATGGTGGCATTTTATCAGTATGGTTTCCAGAAATCAGCATTGTCTTTGTTTAGGTCAGGGAAGTCCATCTCACAGACAAGGTGGGCATTTTTGAAACTTTCCTCTGACTAGCAAAATCATCTCTTTAAAGTATGTGCTATAAATCAATTGTAAAATCAAAAATATGTATCATAAATTTCCATCATTAACATCCTCATCCCCTATTTTCAGGTGGAATCATTGATTCCTCAACATCTTTAATCAGCAAAACAGAACTATCATGTGTGCACATAAACATCAATTTAACAAAAAACATTGGGTCTAATCAGAAAGCCAAATAGCAAAAGAAATAATGGTCTTGTTAATCCAGTCAATAGAAATGAAATTAGAGGGCCAAAGAAATGAAGGTCACTTGTGACACTTTTTTATCCAGACCCAATCCTTGGTGGCACTGCCATTTGTTTGATGTACCAGCAGCAGGGCTAATGTGATAGCACCCTGAGAAGATGGAGAGACATCATGCCCCAATTCAGGGTCCGTGATCTATTCCTCAAGCTTGTGCTTTGCTGGCCAGTCAGCTTCCAGGTCTTGGTTGAGTAGTGCTGGAGCCTCTCTGGCATCTCAACATGGGCAGGCAGAGAAGATGCTGTGGATTTGGTGTTGTGATTCACTCCATTCACTCCAGTTGATCCTCATGAATGGCAACTCCAGAGTGGTATTCTAATCTACTAGGTGGCCTTTAAATTAACCTACTAGGACACACTTGCTTAATTATTCCCACAAAGTCTATTTATACTAAAGGACAAATTACTGAAGCATTCATTGCTTTCTCTCTTTCTCTACTGGTAATCCAATAAACGGTCACAATAACAGATTAAATTTACTTCTAACATATATTTATAGTCATTTTGCATAAAAAGAGTAAGAGATGCAGATTTCTTTTTTTTTTTCTTTTTGGGTCACACCCGGCAATGCACAGGGGTTACTCCTGGTTCATACACTCAGGAATTACTCCTGGCGGTGCTCGGGGGACCATATGGGATGCTGGGAATCGAACCCGGGTTGGTCACGTGCAAGGCAAATGCCTTACCCGCTGTGCTATCGCTCCAGCCCCGAGATGTAGATTTCTTTTATCTACACACTTTTGATTAAACTTAAATGCTTTCACTGGGCTCAGGGTGAAAGGTTAGAGAGGGGTGGCTTTTCCTAGGGACATCTAACCACATTTCCAGACTATAGTTCTCAAGCCAGGTTAGCTTTTCCCAACCCCACAGGGTCCTTTCCAGTTGCTTCCTTCAGGTCAGAGCCTGTAACAAAACCATGATATTAACCAGTTATACTTCTTGTAGGCCCTTAGCTTGTACTGTGTACAAGCTTGGATAGTTTAATTCTTGCTCCAGGTGAACCCAAGGCCTTTGGTGGGACCACTTTTTGTGGATTTAGGAATTAAGACAAATCTTAAGGCAACTGAGGTTTAAGTCAAAGCAATGAGGGATGCCCAAGATTTTATCAGGATTCACCTGCATACTAGTGTTTTTCGAAGTCAATTAAATCCCACATTACAGAAGCATAACATTATCTGTCTTCCTGTGTCTATGCAAAAAAGACATTGTCCTAAAATAAAAGCATACAAAAGGCATAAAAGAGAGAGAAAAGCATATCTCATTACATCCCAATGCAGTCTTCCTCAAAAAGCTTCTAAGATCACTAAAACAAGCATACAATTTGATCTCAAATCAAATTGCTTCAATTTATACTCATTAATTACAGTTTTCTCACTCTCATGAAACAATCACTTATTAATAATTGCTAAACATGAAATTTTTTTTTTTTTTTTTTTTTTTTTTTATTTATTGAATCACTGTGGGAAAGGTTACAAAGCTTTCAGGTTTATGTCTCAGTCATGCAAATATCAAACACATTTCCCTTTACCAATACTTATTTTTTCCCATGAAGAACCCCAATAAAACCCCACCCCCCACCCCTCCCCGTCCCTGTGAGGCAGATGAATTCTAGTTAACACTCTATCCGCTTTGATTAGATTGTTTCAATAAAAGATTCACCACTATTATTTAGAGTTTACCCCCCCCCCCAAATCAGACATGCTGAAAAAGCATTGTGAAGTGATTTGCTTTCTCCAGCTGGGTTCAAGAATTAAATGTTGGTTTTGGATTTCTGCTATTTTACTTATTGACCCTGGAAGTATTTCTACTGAAAGTCAGATAGTTAAGAAATTGGTTTCTGTGTTCTGGAGTCGTGGCCGTGCTGGAGAGCCGCTCGTGGGGGGCAACTGGTGGCCTCGGTAGGGCATGAAGGGCGGAGCGAAACGCCCCCCTTCCCATGAGGTTTTAGTCGCCCCCACACTCCCGGCTCATACCTGCTGTCCACAAGGCTCCCATGTGGCCGCCATCTTTCTTTCCAGAGAGGAGAGGGCGAATGGGGCAACACCCTTTCCCCTCCGGCAGACTTGATGGGCTGGATCAATGCATAGTCCATTCACTTTTCTGCTCCAAGCTGCTGGGTTCTGCATTAAGTCCTTGTGCTTCTGGGGCCATGGCCGTGCTGGAGAGCCGCTCGTGGGGGGCAACTGGTGACCTCGGTAGGGCGTGAAGGACGGACCGGAACGCCCCCCGACCCATGAGGTTTTAGTCGCCCCCACTCCCCCGGCTCATACCTGCTGTCCACAAGGCTCCCATGTGGCCGCCATCTTTCTTTCCAGAGAGGAGAGGGCGAATGGGGCAACACCCTTTCCCCTCCGGCAGACTTGATGGCCTGGATCAATGCATAGTCCGTTCACTTTTCTGCTCCAAGCTGCTGGGTTCTGCATTAAGTCCTTGTGCTTCTGGGGCCATGGCTGTGCTGGAGAGCCGCTCGTGGGGGGTGACTGGTGACCTCGGTAGGGCGTGAAGGACGGACCGGATAAACATGAAATTCTTATAACCTTCTAAATTTTACACAACTTTCATACAATGATTACAATACATTATTTAACTGCATGTTTAATCAAAGTGACACATTTTCGAAATCATTCAAGATGGCGAGGAAGATTGTGCTTATTTAAAATCAGGACCATTTTGACACATGAGGCTATTCTAACACAGGTAATGTCCTAACTCTAATCTTTAACTGTAAATTTTATAACAGGGGGTATGGTGCCGCCAGCAGGTCAATCTGTACCTGTGAGGTGAGTACATCAGCAGCCTGATGGCGCCTTCAGACTTTCAGATACCCCAAAATTGCTGCTGTGCCTTTGGCCAGACCCCAAAAACTTGGGGCAAAGTTTACCAAGAAAGTAAATGGCCAAAAGTTAGGTATGTGGGAGACACACGCACAAACCACCCACAACTCAGCTGTATAATTGGAGGCATGGCCTCTCGGGGTCCTGATCGAACTGCTTAACAGCCAGGATTCCAGCAACTCAGAGACAAATCTCGGAACCCAGTGGCTTTTGACAGAAATACATCCAGTCCCTGCAGTAGGTTTCATGCCTTGGCCTGTTCCCATGGCGGCTTGGTGGCCGCCATCCTCCAGAGGCCATTTGATGGCCAGGTTGGTCCCACAATGAGGAGACACGCAGGGCCTCATGGAATGGGCTTGGAGTCGACCCTTTCCTCCCCACCCCAATGAGACCCTGAGTTGCAACCCACAGCCTCTCCTGATCAAGCTGCTTAATGGCCATGATCCCAGAGACTCAGAAACAGATCTTGAAACCCAACGGCTTTTGGCAGAAATGCGTCCGGACCCCGCAGTAGGTTACTGTTATCAGGTAACCCCAGGGAGGAAAGGGTGTTTTCCCTCCGTCTACTCGCCCTAGGTGGCTTAGTGACTACCGTCCTCCAGAGGCCATTGGACAGCCTGGTTTGGGCCCTCAGTGCGGAGACATGCGGTGGGATGGGGGTGGAGCTGGCCCTTTCCTGCCCGCCCAAAGGAAACCTGGAGTCACTGCCCATGAACAGCTTCTCTGGCTTCTGATCAAGCTGCTTAATGGTCATGATCTAAGAGACTCAGGAACAAATCTCGAACCCAGCAGGTTTTGGCAGAAATTCCTCCAGATTTAATTGTTAAAATTTCAGAATTCCAAAATCGTAAGGCCACTACTGCGGCCGCACGACATTATATGTTATTCATAACCAGGAATAGAAAACAAATTTTCTGCTGTTGCCATTTCAGCAGATCCAACTATTGGGGTAAAATCTCAAATAATAATGGTGTGTCTGATATTGAAGTATTGAATGTAATCAGAGTAGAGAGAGAGTAATGTTGAAAGTCTCTGCACCACAGGTAGGGGGAGGGTGTGGGATGGGGGGGTATACTGGGGTTTCTCGTGGTGGAAAATGGACACTGGTGAAGGGACGGGTGTTTCATTGTATGACCAAGACTTAAACCCGAAAGCTTTGTAACTGCTCTCACGGTGATTCAATAAATAAAATTATAAAAAAAGAAAAAAATGATAACAGTCCATTTGGTGTGATCTAGGATCTCCTATACACAACTCAGACAATTGTAAACACAGTTTAGGACTATGTAAAGAGCCAGGAGGATTGCTCCAGGGTTGGAAGCCTGACTTATGAGCTGGGGGAGAAGGCAGCTGGGATAGAGAAGGGATCACTAAGTCAATGATGGTTGGAGGAATATCTGGGTGGGGATGGGAGATGTTTGCTGAAAGTAGATAAAGCACTGAACATGATGGCCTCTCATTGTCTGTATTGCAAACCATAATGCCCAGAAGCAGAGAGAGTAAGAGGGAAACTGTCTGCCATAGAGGCAAGGGGAAGGGTGTGACAGGTGGGGGGTTAGGGATACTGGGGACATTGGTGGTAGAAAATGTACACTGGTGGAGGGATGGGTTCGATCATTGTATGACTGAAACTCAAACATGACAGCTTTGTAAATGCAGCTCACAGTGGTTCAATTAAAAAAAGTACAAAATTTTTTAAAAAATGACTATGTTACACATGTTCTTATCTTTAAAACAGTCTAAAAATAAGTCCGGCGCTGGAGCAATAGCACAGCAGGTAGGGTGTTTGCCTTACATGCTGCTGACCCAGATTCGATTCCCAGCATCCCATGTGGTCCCCTGAGCACCGCCAGAGGTAATTCCTGAGTGCAGAGCCAGGAGTAATCCCTGTGCATCGCCCCAAGTGACCCAAAAAGCAAAATAAATAAATAAATAAATAAATAAAAATAAGTCTGTTATTTGACTTTTTAATACTACACAAATGAGTGCAATTATTCTATATCTGTCTCTCACCCTTTGGTTTATTTCACTCAGCATGGTATTCTCTATGACTTCATTTTTGCTAGTGGCTATATAGTATTCTATTGTGTAGTTTCTTTACTCAGTCATCTGTTCTCAGGAACTTGAGTTCCAAATTCTGGCTATTGTAAATACTGATGCAATGAACACAGGAATGCAAGTGGCTTTTCTTCATGTGTTTTAGGGCCCCTAGGGTATATTTGCAGAAGCAGTATTGCTGGGACACATAGAAGCTTGATTTCTAGTTTTTTGATGCATGCTTGCCTTGTTTTCCAAAAAGATTGAACCGGTTGACATTCCCACCAGCAATTAATGAGAGTCCTTTTCTCCTGGCATCTGTCTTACACTGGCTGTTCCTGTTCTTTTTAATGTGTACCAGTCTCTGTGGCATGAGATGATATGCCATTGTTGTTTTGATTTTGCATCTCCCTGATAATTAGTGATGTAGAGCATTTCTCATGTGCCTTTTGGCAATTTGTACTTCTTTGAGGAATTTTCTTTTCATGACTTCCTCCCATTTTTTGAGGGTTTGAGGGTTTGGATTTTTGTTCTTTTGTAGTTCTACTAGTGCCTTATCTGTCTTAGATATAACCTCTTATCACACGGGTGTTGAGTAAATACATTTTTCCCATTTCATGGGCTCTCTCTGTATCCTGGTCACCACTTCCTTTGAGGTGCAGAAGTTTCTTGGTTTCCTGTAGTTCCAATTATTTATCTTCGCTTCCACTTTTTTGGTCAGTGGTGTTTCATTCTTGAAGATACCTTGAGCCTTATTGTCATGGAGAGTTCTGCCTATGTTTCCTCTATGTACCTTATGGATTCAGGTATGATATTGAGGCCTTTTATTCATTTTGATCTAACTTTTGTGCATGGCATTAGAAAGAGGTCTGAGTTCAACTTTTTTGCATGTAGCTGTCCAGTTTTCCCAGCACTACTTGTTTAAGGGGCTTTCCTTGCTCCATTTCATAGTATAAGACTAACACCCAAAAACCGTATAAACAAGAAGTGCCAGAAGTGGAGGACTGGAGAAGGGAGTTGGAACAGAGAAAGGATCACTATAACAGTGAGTTGGAAAGCATGGCTCTGGAGAAGAACCAAGTGCTGAAAGGAGGTAAAGTGATATACACAATAACCCTTTCAGTACCTGTATTGCAAACCACAATGCCTAATAGGAAAGAGAGAGAGAGAGAGAGAGAGAGAGAGAGAGAGAGAGAAAGAGAAGTGAGAGAGAGCATAAAAGTGAGAGAGAAAAAGTGTATGCCATGGAGAGGAGTGGCAGAGGTGAAATCAGAGACATTGGTGGCAGGAAATAGGAGACATATAACTACATTTGACTGGGGATGGGTGCTGGAACATTTTATGGCTGAAACTCAACCATGACAACTTTGTAACTTTGTATCTCATGGTGATTCAATAAAAATAAATAAACATAACATAGTCTAAAGAAAAGGGGGAAAAGTTTTAAAATTACTTATGTGCACCTTAGCTGGAAGGTCAAATATTCTTCTTTTATTAAAGGTCAAAACCCTACGATTCTACTAAAGTGTTTTAAATCTTAATTTCCTTTTCAATAGAAATACATATTTTCTTTTCTTGATATCCTCTATTTATGAAGCATTGAGTGCTTTCTAGCTTGAACACTCCAATCAGCATAAAGGCAGTGATATTTCACCATTCTCAGCTCTCATTTGCCCTGGGAACAGCAGTTGCTGAGATGGTTGTGCAGCTAGCAAGGGCACAAAGGCATATGCAGGAAGGAGAAACAACTTCAAACTTTCGTTTCATTTTGCTCCTGAAGACAGCAGTGTTGCTATTTACAGACATCACTTGATAACTTAATCGCTTGACATCCCATTGCTCATCAATTTGCTTGAGCGGGTGCCAGTAACGTCTCCGTTCGTACCTGTCGCATGCTAATGTAGCACAATGGCATCTGCTGGTTCTAGGAACATGGACAGCCTCAAACCAATCGTTCAGGGTCTTGACGAAGAAGTCTGACCATCTCATAGGCGGGCAGCCACGCGATCTTTTGACGTCCTGTGGAATCCAGTCAGTAGTGGCTCTAGTTCAGTGCTCATCTCCAAATCGTGTCCAGTCGATCTGATTTTCGACGCCTTGGCAAATGATACAGCATTCCTGATTCGGAGGTCAGGACCTCCTTAGACAGAGGTCTGAACTCCGGGTTCTTTCTCTCATTTGAGTGAAAGGTGATACTCCAAGCATAGCTCTTTCAATTCCTCTTTGGGAGCATTCTCATCCTGTTTTCCTAGGGCCCAGGTCTCTGAGGAGTATGTTAATGCAGGAAGAACAGTGGAGTTGAAGAGATGTGCCCGGAGCCAGAGGTTCTTTGTCCTCTTACCTATTTCTTCGATGTTCTTGAAGGTGTTCCAAGCCACTCTCTTCCTCCTGCGCAACTCAGGTGCCAGGTCATTCATCATGTTGACTTCTCAACATAGGTACACATAAGTGCTGCATTCGGAGATGTTCATCCCATTGAGAGTGAATGGAATGTCAGGAACGAGAGCATTTCTCATAAACATTGCCTTTGTGAGATTCAGCTGGAGTCCGACCTTTCCACACTCACAGTCGAAATCGGCCAGCATTTGTGCCGCTTGGCTGATGTTTGGTGTTATAAGAACGATGTCATCAGCGAAGCGGACGTGGTGTAGTTGCTGACCGTCTATCTTTACTCCCATCCCTTCCCATTCCATTTGTTGCATGACGTTCTTGAGGGTGGCACTGAAGAGTTTCGGTGAAATGGTATCATCCTGCCGAACCCCACTTTTGACATCCAAGATCACCTCCCTGTAGAATGGTGAGATCCTGGTAGTGAATCTGCAATGCAACTCACGGATGATCCTGATGTATTGACTTTGAATGCCCCGTTTGGCCAGAGCCTCGATGACCGCTTCAGTCTTGACAGAATCAAAGGCCTTCTTTAAATCAATGAACGTTAGATAGTGCGGCATCTTGGACTCCCAAGAAACCTCAGTGAGCTTGATTATCATGTGGATACAGTTGATTGTGCTAAATCTTTTTAGGAAACTGGCTTGCTTCATCTAGTGTTCTGCCAATCCTATTCAGGATGACTCAAGTGAACAGCTTGTAGACGACAGAAAACAGACAGATAGGGCGATAGTTGCCAATGTCGTGGATATCTCCTTTCTTGTACAGTAGTACAGTCCTGCTGGTTTACCATTGGGACGGAACCTTGTATTCAGACAGGTAGCCTGTGAAGAGCCGAGTCAGTGTATTTATGAGTACTGATCGCAGGGCTTTTAGGTGTTCAGGTCTGACCTTGTCTGGGCCAGGTGCTGTTCGTTTCTTTACCAACGAAATGGTGTGTCAAATTTCGCATGGGAGAACATTGGGAACGACATATCCATCCTGCGGAATTTGATATGTGGGCAGGTGGACGTGACTATCAAAGAGATCCAAATAGAAGTCATAGATAATCTCCATTGCCCTTCTGGAAGATGTGATAGATCCATTAGGACGTCGGAGGGCAGTTATTTTGGTCTTGTAGTTGGTGAAGGACAGGCGGGCAGGCGTTGTGAATGCTTTTTCCAGCTTCTGCCACATCTGCCCGCACTCCTGCTCTTCTCTCTTTGAGGTCTTCCTTTATCGCTTCTCTGCACTGCTTTGTGAGCTCAGATGTTTGCTTGCAGTTGCCTGAGGCTTGCGCCAAACCACGTTGGTGAATGAGCTCTAGAGTTTTCAAAGACAGGTGTCTTTTTGTGGCTATCTCTCTCTCTCAGCATTCTTCACACAATCATGGAGGTCAACAACATCTTCCCATGTTGCTGCAATAGTGACAAACAGCTCCCAGTCGGTGGTCGTTCTGTGAATTCTCTTCTTAAACTTTGATCTTTCGTGCTTGCACCATCAGGTCCTCAATGGATGCATCCGAATCCAGCATATGTGCATTGAAAGTACAGACAGTCATTTTTGTCTTTCTCCGTTATGGAAGCCTAGATTGGCCCTGAGATTTTATCATCCTCTCCTTCCTCCTCCTTCTTAACGCTGCCATATTGGTGGCTCTTTAGGGTCAGGGTAATGAGCCCCATTGTATTTACTGGTTTTGGCATATCGAATACACCACGGACAGCTTGCCAGGCTCTGCCGTGTGGGCAGAACACTCTTGGTAGCTTGCAAGGCTCTCCGAGAGGGATAGAGGATTTTAGGGCAACCTCGAACCATCCTTGCAGGTGTTCCCATGGTTCAAACCATATTTCAACGCAATCAAATATGGTGTGGTAATCTTGTATTAAGTGTTTTATGATGTGTTGGAAAGCATCCTGGAGCGTGTCAGCTGCTGGGTAGTGGAGCTAGTGGAGGTAATGGAGGTCTGCTGGGCTGCTGGGAGCAGGCAGAGGATCTTTGTTCCCGGGTCCATTGAGCCAGGAGTCCGAGGTCACAGAGTTCTGCTTCTCTAGCTCTGTGGGGCTTCACTTGTGCGTGAGTCTCGGCCTGAGTGTCTGGAAAGCGTCTTGGAGCATGACATACACAACCTTTTATCCTTTCATTAAATTTTGCCTCTTCTGTGAAGATCCCATGTCAGGATGTTGTATGGTAACCTAAGTCTGGACACAGGGCCTGAGCAATAGTACAGCATGGAGGGCACTCGCCTTGCAAGCAGTCAACCAGGGTTGAATCTCAGACATCCTATATCGCAGCATGCACAGTCAGGAGTGATCCCTGAACACAGAGCAGTGTAATCTCTGAGCATTGCAGGTGTGGCCCAAAGAACAACAACAACAACAAAATCTGGACACAGGCCGCTATTCCATTTGCTAGATATTTGATAGCAATTATAGTAATATAGACACTTATAGATCTATTTTAAGTGCCACTTTTTCTCAAATTCTAACAAGTCAGGCAACATTGTTAAATCAGAAATACCAAAACCAAATTTCGATAACAAAATCTGGGGCTGGAGTGATAGTACAGCGGATAGGGAGTTTGCCTTGCACACCGCCAACCCGGCTTCGATTTCCAACACTTCATATGTTCCCTGGAGCACCCCAGGAGTAATTCCTGAGTGCAGAGCCAGGAGCAACCCCTGTGCATCACTGGGTGTGACCCAAAAAAAAGAATAACAAAATAATAACAAAATCCAAATCTCATACATAGCACTGTAGCACTGTCCTCCCATTGTTCATTGATTTGCTCAAGCAGGCACCAGTAATGTCTCCACTGTGAGACTTGTTGTTACTGTTTTTGGCATATTGAATACATGAATACATCATGGGTATCTTACCAGGCTGTGTCGTGCGGGCGATACTCTACTGATCCCTAGGAGAAAAGGCGTTTCTGCCTCTCCCTCTGAGTATCCGCCTTTCTGCCTCTCCCTTCGAGAAATGGCGGTTCTGACTCTCATGGAGGCAACCGGCGTTTCTGCCTCTCCCTCAAAGAAAGAACGTTTCTGCCTCTCCCTCTGAGAATCAGGTCCCTCAGAGCAAGGCCTCTACCTCTGAGAATCAGCGTTTCTACCAATCCCTCGGAGAAAAGGCGTTTCTGTCTCTCCCTCGGAAAAACGGCGGTTCTGACTCTCTCGAGTCGAAGCAACCGAGAAATGGCGTTTCTGCCTCTCCCTCCTCCAGGCAACGGAGAAACTGCATTTCTGCCTCTCCTTATGTGGGAGAAACAGCGTTTCTGCACTTCCCTCTGAGAATCAGGGGTTTCTACAGATCACTCGGAGAAATGGCGTCTCTTCCTCTCAGAGAATCAGCGTTTCTACGGATCCCTCGGAGAAATGGAGTTTCTGCCTCCCTCTGGAGAAAGGGCGGTTCTGCCTCTCCCGCGAAGAAATGGAGTTTCTGCCTCTCCTTCGTCACGCCGGCCATGAAATTGAGTTTCTGCCTCTCCCTCTGAGAATCGGGGTTTCTACGGATCCTTCGGAGAAATAGTTTTTCTGCCTTTCCCTCCGAGAAATCGGCGTTTCTGCTTCTGACTAGTCCTGCGGGTCGGGGCAGAAGAGACACATCCTTCGTTTCTCGGGGAGGGAGAAGGAGATCTGTCATTTGTTTTTCGGCAAGGGGGGAGGAAAGTGACACATCGTTCGTTTCTCCGCTGAAGGAGAGAGAAACGGGTCCTTCATTTCATTTCTGGGGGGGGGAGGGGAGAGAGGGAGGCACATTGTTCCTCTTGGCTGAGGGAGAGGGAGACAGGTCCTTAAGTCCTTCGTTTCTTGGCTGAGGGAGAGGGAGGGAGGGAGGGAGGGAGGGAGGGAGACGAATCCCTAGGTTCTCTCTCGGCCTAGGGAGAGAGAGACTCGTTCTTTGTTTCTCCGCTGAGGCCAAGGGAGGGAGACACATACTTGGTTCTTCAGCTGAGGGAGAGGGAGACTAGTCATTAGTCATTCGTTTTTTGGCTGAGGGATAGCGACACGTCGTTCATTTCTCGGCCAAGGGAGAAGGAGAGAGACACATCCTCCGTTTCTTGGCCTAGGGAGAGGGAGATACGTCCTTCTGTCCTTTTCTCAGCCAAAGGAGAGGGAGAGAGACATACCCTTCATTTCTCAGCTGAGGGAGAGGGAGATATGTCGTTCATTTTTCGGCAGAGGGAGAGGAAAAGTGACACATCCTTCGTTTCTCCGCTGAGGGAGAGGGAAACAGATCCTTCATTTCTAGGCTGAAGGAGAGGGAGGCACATCGTTCCTTTCTTGACCGAGGGAGAGGGAGACTTGTCCTTTGTTTCTAGGGAGAGGGATATATATCGTTCGTTTTTTTTGGTGGAGGGATAGGGACTGAGACAAGTCTTTCTGTCCTTTTGTTGACCAAGGGGGAGGGAAAGAGACACAGTCTTCGTTTCTTGGCCAAGGGAGAAGGAGACACGTCCTTCAACAGGTCCTTCATTTCTAGGCTGAGGGAGAGGGAGGCACATCATTCCTTTCTTGGGCTAGGGAGAAGACACGTCCTTCCTTTCTAGGCCAAGTGAGAGGGAGGAAGACACATCGTTCATTTCTTGACCGAATGAGAGGGAGACATGTCCTTCTGTCCTTCTTTTCTTGGCCAAGGGTGAGGGGGAGAGACACATCCTTCATTTCTCGACGGAGGGAGATGGAGACACCTTGTTCATTTCTCCGCAGTGGGAGTGGAAGACTCCTCTTTCATTTTTCGGCCGAGGGAGAGGGAAATAGGTCCTTCATTTCTAGGCCAAGTGAGAAGGAGGCACATCATTCCTTTCTTGGACAAGGGACAGGGAGACATGTCCTTTTTTTCTTGCCCGAGGGAGAGGTAGAGAGACACATGGTTCGTTTCTTATTGTGGGAGAGGGAGACGTGTCCTTCTGTCCTTCCTTTCTCACCCAAGGGAGAGGGAGAGAGGCACATCTTTTGTTTCTCCTCCAAAGGAGAGGGAGAGTGATACAGCGGTCCTCTCTCGGCTGAGGGAGTGGGAAACCCGTCTTTCTTTTTTCTACAGAGGGCGAGTGAGACATATCCTTTATTTCTTGGCCTAGGGAGAAGGAGGGAGACACATCTTTTCGTTTCTTGGCTGCCAAGACAAGGGAAAGGGAGACACCTGGTTGATTTCTCGGACCACGGAGAGGGAGACAGGCACCTCCTTCCTCGGGTGAGGATAAGGGAAGGAGACAGTCATTCATTTCTGGAGCTAAGCAGAGGGATACACGTCCTTCGTTTCTCCGTAGGGGAAGAGGGAGGGAGACACGTTTGTTTCTCTGTCAAGGGAAAGGGAGGCACATAGTTCGTTTCTTGGCGGAATGAAACGGAGACACATCCTTCATTTCTCACAGGAGGGAGATGGAGAGAGACACATGGTTCGTTTCTTGACCCAGGGAGAGGAGACAGGTCCTTCGTTTCTAGGCCGGCAGAGGGAGAGAAAGGCACGTCGTTCATTTCTTGGCCAAAGGAGAGCGAGACACACCCAGTCCTTCGTTTCTCGGCCGAGGGTGAGGGAGGCACGTCCTTAGTTTCTCGCCAAGGGAGAGGAGACTGTTCGTTTCTCATTTCTCGCGGAGGGAAGGGGAGAAATTAATCTATTCGAAAGGGACCAGGGAAACCTGGTCCTGGCAACCGCCTGCAGTGACAAGGGTTCCAGAACGATGCGGAGGAAGCACCGCGTTAGTGACCCGGGTGCCTGGCCGCGCATCGTCCTCAACTTCGCCTGCGTCTTGGCCTGGGCTGGGTGGCCTGGCTAAGCGCCGCGTCTGCAGAAGTGCTGGTGGTTGTGGCCCGTGGGCTGTGCGTTCAAGTGCCATACGGGCCCCACGTTCCCGGCGCGAGGCGGGCGGGAGGCCCCGAGGGGCCGGGCTGGGCGTGGTGCACGCGGGCTGGCGGCTCCCACAGAGACTGGGCGGGACCGGGGGATTCAGCACAGCCGCCAGGGGGCGCTGCAGAGCAACTCCCGGGTGTGGTAGGCGCCTGGGCGCGGAACCTCGCCGAGCACCTGATAGAAGCGGAGCGGCCCGGCCCGCCCGGACGGAGGAGCGCGGTAGAGAAGATCTGAGTCTCGTGGCTGCCACTCGAGCTCCCGGGGTTTCCTCACTCCCGCGCCTCCGCCAGCTGTGAGCTCCGTCTCCGCAGTCGACAAGTCTGGCGACCACTTTCCCACCGTTTCTCGGAGGGAGGGACAGAGACGCCGTTTCTCGGTCGCCGCGAATAGGGAGAGGCAGAAACGCCGTTTCTAGGCGGTAGAGGTAGAAGCAGCGTTTCTCGGTCGCCCCGATTAGGGACCGGCAGAAATGGCGTTTCTCGGAGGGAGTGGCAGAAGAGCCGTTTCTTGGTCTCCATGACGAGGGAGAAGCAGAAATGGCGTTTCTCGATGGAGAGACCTAAACGTCATTTCTTGGACGCCGGGACGAGGGAGAAACAAAACAGCATTTCTCAGAAGCCGCGAGGAGGGAGAGGAAGAAAAGCCATTTCTCGGAGGTAGAGGCAGAAAGGGCATTTCTCGGTTGCGGGAGAAGGGAGAGACAGAACCGCCAATTCTCCAAGGGAGCGGCAGAAACGCCCATTCTCAGAGGGAGAGGCAGTCCCCTAGTCGGGTCAACAAGAAACTGCATGGACTGCACGGTGTTAGAAGTCCATTTACCCTGCACGTCCGCAGGAAACGGTGTTGATCCTACCACATTACTTAGAAACTGGGGTCTTCGTTGCAGGATCAAATAGCACCTGAACTATAGAGGATCCTGCAGCCTTCATAAGGAACCAAGTACATCTAACTTGGTTCGTGACAGTGAAGAATCGCGTTAGAAACTTCATCTACCAGCCGCGACTAACCCTGACAACCTGCTGCTGTGCTTTGCACCAGGTAGAGGAAGGATGCAACAAATTCTTCAGTCTGTCCACTTTACATGAAAAAACAACCCTAGACAGTGCAAGGGGGAGTTACGGCGCAGAGAAAAGAAAAACCCACATCCAATGGACCTGTAAGCATAGCTTTATTCCAGTAGGGGAGTGGTTCAGAAAAAGGGAGGAGAGGTGGGGCTGGGAAAAGGAGAATCTTCCCAGGGGAAAATCCGCAGGGGGCGGTCTCTCTGAGCCCTGGAGTGCTCAGCGCATAAGGGAGGGCAGCAGGCACGGGGCATAGGGGACACTGAAGGCTGACTCCATTCCAAAGGGCCCAGGGAAACCTGGTCCTGGCAACTGCCTGCAGTGACAAGGGTTCCAGGACGATTAGGAGGAAGCACCGCGGTAGTGGCCTGGGTGTCTGGTCGTCGTCCTCGCCTTCGCCTGCGTCTTGGCCTGGGCTGGCTAAGCATCGCATTTGCAGGAAGTGCTAGTGGTTGTGGTTCGTGGGCAGTGCGTTCAAGTGCCACCCGGGCCCTGGGTTCCCGGCGCGAGGCAGGCGGGAGGCCACGAAGGGCCGGGGCCTGGGCGTGGTGCCCGCAGGCTGGCGACTCAGGCGAAGATTGGGCGGGGCCGGGGTATCCAGTACAGCCGCCAGGGGGCGCTGCAGGGCAACTCCCGGGTGTGGTCGGAGTCTCGCGGAGCACTGGCTAGAAGGGGAGCGGCCCGGGCCCCGCCCCGGCGGAGGGGTCGGAGTAGAAAAGACTTGAGTCTCCAGGCTGCCCCACAAGCTCCCGGGGTTTCCTCGTTCCCGCGCCTCCGCCTCTGTGCGCTTCTTTGCCGCAGTCGCCTCCTTCGAGCACTGCTCTCCCGCGGCCTTCGGAACGGAGGCCGGCGTTGTCGTCGCCGCGTCCAGCCACCGCTCTCCCGCGGTCGTCGGGACGGAGGCCAGCGTCGTCGCCGCGTCTGGCCAGCGCTCTCCCGCGTCCCTCGGAACGGAGGCCGCCGTTGTTGCCGCGTCCGGCCAGCGCTCTCCAATCCCCGCGGCCATCGGAACGGAGGCCGGCGACGTCACCGCGTCTGGCCACCGCTCTCCCGCGGCCCTCGGAACGGAGGCCGCCGTCGTTACTGCGTCTGGCCAGCGCTCTCCCACGTCCCTCGGAACGGAGGCCGCCGTTGTTGCCGCGTCCGGCCAGCGCTCTCCAGTCCCCGCGGCCATCGGAACGGAGGCCGGCGACGTCACCGCGTCTGGTCACCGCTCTCCCGCGGTCCTCGGAACGGAGGCCAGCGTCGTTGCCGCGTCTGGCCAGCGCTCTCCCGCGGCCCTCGGAACAGAGGCCGCCGTCGTCGCCGCGTCTGGCCAGCGCTCTCCCGCGTCCCTCGGAACGGAGGCCGCCGTTGTTGCCGCGTCCGGCCAGCGCTCTCCAGTCCCCGCGGCCGTCGGGACGGAGGCCAGCGTCGTCGCTGCGTCTGGCCAGCGTTCTCCCGCGGTCCTCGGAACGGAGGCCGGCGTCGTTGCCGCGTCTGGCCAGCGCTCTCCCGCGGCCCTCGGAACGAAGGCCGCCGTCGTTGCCGCGTCCGGCCAGCGCTCTCCAGTCCCCGCGGCCATCGGAACGGAGGCCGGCGACGTCACCGCGTCTGGCCACCGCTCTCCCGCGGCCCTCGGAACGGAGGCCGCCGTCGTTGCCGCGTCTGGCCACCGCTCTCCCGCGTCCCTCCGAACGGAGACAGGCGTCGTCGCCGCGTCTGGGCAGCGCTCTCCCGCGGCCCTCGGAACGGAGGCCGCCGTTGTTGCCGCGTCCGGCCAGCGCTCTCCCGCGTCCCTCCGAACGGAGGCCGGTGTCGTCGCCCCGTCTGGGCAGCGCTCTCCCTCGGTCTTCGGAACTATGGTTGCGGTCGTCGACAGGTCCCCTGCCGTAGCCGACTCTGCGGCCAAAAAGGCCCAAGCGACCACGCGGAAAACGCTGCTTCATCCTTTCCACCAAGACGCTGCGATCTCGCAGTGCTGAGTGACAGGCAAATGTCTGTCAGAAAGAGCAGGGCCGCAGCCTGAGCGAATATATATCTGTCGGCAACTCCGGGGTGTGGTCAGTGCCTGGGCGCGGAGCCACCCGGAGCATCTGATAGAAGGGGAGTCACCCAGGCCCCGCCCCGACGGAGGGTTCCTGAAAGAGAAGACAGGGGTCTCAGGGCTGCACCGCACCCGGCGTTTCCTCATTCCCCACCTCCTCCTCTGTGTGCTTCTTTGCCATAGTCGCCTGAGTGTCCAGCCAGGGGCAGCGCTCTCTCGTTGCCCAGGCCCTTGTAGCTGCTGCTGGCCAGGGCCAGCGCTGCGGCTGTCTTAGCCCCGTCTGTCCAGGGCCAGCACGGTGTGGCGCCACGGCTGTCGCCTCCAGCCAGGGCCAGTGCTCTTTAGGCGTTGCGGGGAAATTCAACACACTATTTCGTTGGTAAAAAACCGAACAGCACCTGGCCCAGACAAGGTCAGACCTGAACAAAAGACAAAGAACCTCTGGCTCTGGGCACATCTCTTCAACTCCAGCCCCCACCATTCTTTCTGCATTAACATAGGCCTCAGAAACCTGGTCGCCCAAAGAGGAATTGAAAGAGTTATGCTTGGAGTATCACGGTTCACTCAAATGAGAGAAATAATCCGGAGTTCAGACATCCTTCTAAGGAGGTCCTGACCTCCGAATCAAGAACGCTGTCTCATTTGCCAAGGCGTCGTAAATCAGATGGACTGGGCAGGGTTTGGAGACGACCACTGGACTAGAGCCGACACAGCGCTGGCCCTGGCCGGACACAGCGATGATGGCCTCGGCGCTGAGAGCACACTGGCCCTGGCCAGACGCGGCGGTTCTGACTCACGTCGAGGCAACCGAGAAATGGCTTTTCTGCCTCTTCCTTGGAGAAATGGCATTTCTGCCTCGCAGAGACCGATAAATGGCGTTTTTGCCTCTCCCTCCTCCTGGCAACCGAGAAACTGCAGTTCTACCTCTCCCTCTGTGGGACAAACAGCGTTTCTGCACCTCTCTCTGAGAATCAGGGGTTTCTACAGATCACTCAAAGAAATGGTGTTTCTTCCTCTCCCTCGGAGAATCAGCGTTTCTATGGATCCTTCGGAGAAAGGGCATTTCTGCCTCTCCCTCCCAGTGGCCGGCAGTCTTCTCCGTGCCTGGCCAGGGCCAGCGCTCTCTAGGTCCCGCGGCGTTCGGGTGGGGGGCCGGCCGTCGTCGCCCCGCCAGGCCAGGGCCAGCTCTGCATTCGGGCGGGGGGTGGGGGGGGTGGGGGGCTGGCCTTTGTCACCAAGCCCGGCCAGGGCTGTGATCTCTCGGTCCGTCCCTTCCAGTGGCCTGCAGTCTTCTCCGCGCCCGGCCAGGGCCAGCACTGCCTTCGGCCAGGACCAGTGCTCTCTCCGTCCTGCGGCTTCAGGCGGGGCGCTTCCCACGCTCTCAATGAAGTGCTTCCCTTTCCCTCAGCCGAGAAATGAAGGACTACGTGTCTCCCTCTCCCTTGGCCAAGAAATGAACCATGTGTCTCTCTCCCTCTCCTTCCTGCGAGAAATGAAGGATGTGTCTCCATTTTATTCCGCCAAGAAACGAACTATGTGCCTCCCTTTCCCTTAGCGGAGAAACAAACAAGTCTCCCTCCCTCTTCCCAGACTGGAAAACAAAGGACATGTCTCCCTCTCCCTAGCTCCAGAACTGAACGACTGTCTCCCTCCCTCATCATCAGGAGAGAAAGGAGGAACCTGTCTCCCTTTCCCTGGGCCAAGAAACCAACCAGGTGTCTCCCTCTCCCTTGTCTTGGCAGCTCAGAAACGAAAGATAGGTCTCCCTCCCTCTCCCTCAGCCAAGAAATGAAGGACATGTCTCACTCGCCCTCTGTAGAAAAAAGAAAGGCGGGTTTCCCACTCCTTCAACCTAGAGACGAATGATGTATCAGTTTCCCTCTCCCTTGGAGGAAAAATGAAAGATGTGTCTCTCTCCCTCTCTCTTGACTGAGAAAGGAAGGACAGAAGGACATGTCTCCCTCTCCCCTAGGGAGATGTGAAACGGTGTGTGTCTCTAACTCTCCCTCGGGCAAGAAAAAAGGAAATATCTCCCTGACCCTTCCAAGAAAGGAATGATGTGCCTCCCTCTCACTAGGCCTAGAAATGAAGGACCTATTTCCATCACCCTCCGCAGAGAATTGAAAGACGTGTCACTTTCGCTCTCCCTAGGCCAGCGAAAAATGAAAGACGTGTCTCTCCTCGGCCAGTGGAGAATCGGAAGAATGTGTCTCTCTCCCTCTCCCTTGACCTAGAAAGGAAGGACAGAAGGACGTGTCTCACTCTCCCTCGGAAGAGAAACAAAGGACATGTCTCCCTAGGCCAAGAAAGGAATGATGTGCCTCCCTCTCCCTTGGCCTAGAAATGAAGGACCTGTTTCCCTCTCCCTTGGTGGAAAAACCGAACAACGTGTCTCTCACTCCCATGACGGAGAATCAAACGACGTGTATCCATCTCCCTAGGCTGAGAAGTGAAGGATATGTCTCTATTCCTCTCCCTTGGCCGAGAAAAGAAGGACAGAAGAATTTGTCTCCCTCTACCTGAGTCGAAAAATGAAGGATGTGTCTCCCTCTCACTCGGCCAAGAAATGAACGATGTGTTTTCCTCCCTCTCACTTGGCCGAGAAAGGAAGGATAGAAGGACGTCTCTCCCTCTCCATCGGCCAGCCAAGAAGAAAAGACATGTCTCCCTCTCCCTAGGCCAAGAAAGGAATGATATGCCTCCCTCTCCCTCGGCCTAGAAATGAAGGATCTGTTTCCCTTTTTCTCAGTCAAAAAACGAAGTGTCTCCCTCTCCCTTGACAGAGAGATGAAAGACAGAAGGACATGTCTCCCAACAAACCACTTATCTCTGTCTCTATCCTTCCGCCAAAAAACCGAAAAACGAATGACGTATCTCCCTCTCCCTGGGCCAAGAGGATGTGGCTCCCTCCCTCTTCCTCAGCGGAGAAACAAAGGGCAAATCTCCCTCTCCCTCCGTCAAGAAAGGAACGATGTGCCTCCCTTCATCCTAGAAATGAAGGACCTGTTTCCCTCTCCCTCGACAGAGAAACGAAGGATGTGTCACTTTCCCTCTCCCTCGGCCGAAAAACGAATGACATATCTCCCTTTCCCTCGGCCGAGAAACGAAGGATATGTCTCTTTTCCTCTCCTTTGACTGAGAAAAGGACAGAAGGACATGTCTCCCTCTCCCTCAGTCGAGAAACGAACAACGTGTCTCTGTCCCTATCCCTTTGCGGAAAGACGAAAGACATAACTCCCTCTCCCTCTGCCAAGAAACGAAGAACATGTCTCTCGCCATCCGTATAAAAAAGAAGGATGGGTTTCCCACTCCCTCGGCTAAGAAATGAATGACGTCTCACTTTCCATCCCCCCCCACTCCCCCCGCCGGGAAGCGAAGGTTGTGTTTCTCTCCCTCTCACTTGGCCGAGAAAGGAAGGACAGAAGGACATGTCTCCCTGGGCTGAGAAAGGAACGACATGTCTCTGTCGGTAGCCCTCTGCTGAAAAACGAATGGCGTGTCTCCCTCTCCCTGAGCCGAAACACGAAGGATGTGTCTCCCTCCTTTGGCCTCAGAGGAGAAAGGAAGGTCGAGTCTCCCTCTCCCTTGGCCGAGAAACGAACATCGTGTCTCCCTCCCTCTCCCTTGGCCAAGAAAAGAAAGACAGAGGATGTGTTTCTCCCTCAGCCAAGAAACGAAGGCTGTGTCTCTCTCCCTCTGCCTCCGCCGAGAAAGGAAGGACAGATGGACGTGTCTTCCTCTCCCTCGGCCAAGAAACGAAAGATGTGTCTTCCTCCCTCTCCCTTGGCCGAGAAACGAAGGCCATGTCTCCCTCTCCCTAGCCAAGAAAGGAGTGGTGTGCCTCCTTCTCTCTCGGCCTAGAAACGAAGGACCTGTTTCCCCCTCCCTCCGCAGAGAAATGAACGACGTGCCACTCTTCCTCTCCCTAGGCCGGCTGAAAAAACGAACAACGCGTCTCCCTCCCTCTCCCTGGGCCCAGAAACCCCCTCCCTCGTAGTGGCGGCGGAGATGTAAGACCTGTCTCCCTTTCCTTCGGCAGAGAAAGGAACTCGCCTCTTCTGACGGGGCGGGGCCGGCCCGTTCCCCTTCTGTCTGGGTGCTCCGCGGGGCTCCGCGCCCAAGCGCCGACCGCCTTCGGGAGTTGCTCCACAGCGCCCCCTGGCCGCCATGCGGGGTCCCGGCCCCGCCCAGTCCGTGAGGGAGCCGCCAGCCAGCGGGCACCACGCCCCAGCCAGCCCCTTCGCGGTCCCCCGCCCGCCCAGCGCCAGGAACCCCGGCCCGGGTCGCACTTGGACACACAGCCCACGGGCCACAACCACCAGCACTTCCTGCAGACGCGACGCTTAGCCTGGCCACCCAGCCCAGGCCAAGACGCAGGCGAAGGCGAGGACGACGCGCGGCCAGACACCAGGCCACTACCGCGGTGCTTCCTCCGCATCGCCTGGAACCCTTGTCACTGCAGTCAGTTGCCAGGACCAGGATTCTTTGCGCCCTTTGGAATGGATTCAGTCTGCAGTGTCCTCTATGCCCAGTACCTGCTGCCTTTCCTTCTGGGCCGAGCTCTCAGGGGCTCAGAGAGACCCCCGCTGCAGACTTTCCCCTGGTAAGATTCTCCTTCTTGGAACCCCTCTTCTCTCCTTTTCTGAACCCCTCCCCTACTGGAATAAAGCTATGCTTTTATCTACGCACTAATTCCTCCTTGCGCTGTCTATGGTTGTTTTTCCGTGACATTGCACCGTCTTTTCTAGTCCCTGAGTCCAGGCAGCAGACTTGGAAGCGAGGGTCACGGAGGCAGAGCTGGGTCTCTGTTGGCTCTGCAAGGCAAGGGGCAAGGGCGACAGAGTGGGAAGAGACAGGGTCGTCGACGTAGAAAGCGACTCGTCAAGGACCTGTGTAAGGAAGGAGTCAACCGCAGCAGGCTAGACGCAGTTCTAGAAGAATGCCTCTTCCATCGAGTCAGGCAAGGAACTTCCTCTTGCATGGATTGTTCCCACCCGCTTGCCAAATCCACTTCTTTCCTTCCTGAACCATCATCGATGGTCAGAAGGACGGACCTGAATAAGTGGACAAAGAGAGGTGGAAAGGGACTGGAGCGATAGCACAGGCCGTTTACTTCTCATGCTGCTGACTGAGTTCGATTCCCAGCATCCTATATGGTCCCCTGAGCACCGCCAGAGTAATTCCTGAGTGCAGAGTCAGGTGTAATCCTGTGCATCGCCAGGTGTGACCCCAAAATAAAATAAAATAAAAGAGCGCTGAAAAGGCTCCTCCACAAGCCAAATGCCCAGACAGTGCACTGAGAGCTTTCAATTTTCAAGCTAGTGAAAGGAGAGCGAAACGTGGGCCCAAAAAACCCAAAACGACAGTGCAGACAGAGTGCAGATGGAGTTTCTAGGATGGAATTTCTAGGGCCACTGCAGAATTCTCAAGTGTAATGCAGGCAGTGTCACCATGGAGCTTTCTCACTGCATTGGCATGATACCCCACTCAGTGGGGCATAAGGATTTCTCCCCATCAACCTGGACTTTGTTCCCAAAGCAGCCTCTGGGACCCTGCTCAGACTCCAGCCAGTGAACCCTGCTGCCTTCCAGAAAAAAAAAATGCTCATTCGCACACACCCTTAGATTCTCAACCAACATACACAGCAAACTCCTGAAGGAAGTGAAAGAGCCTGTCTCATCCATTCTATTGGCTTTAGGACTGAGCCATTCTCTTGGAGCCATTCTCTTGCTCTTCCTTATGCAAATGACTGCAGTTGGTGAGACAGATCCAAGAACTGAGGCCCTGAAAACAACCAGTGCCAGAAGAGAAGGAAGGGGGTTGTGTGCTTCCACATAGGAAACCACTGCATTGGCACCCACCCTTCAGCACTGGATCCATCTCCCTCATCATGATAATCTTCGGGAGGACAAGCTGTGGAAAAAGGGGAGAGAGCAGTCTTAAGACAAGATCTGGCAGACTGATCAATAACAGAAGCGCCATTGAACAGTGCGTTTTTGATTTTCAAGCTTGGGAAACTAGGAAACAGAAAACCACGAAAGGACACAGGTTTCTAGGGCAGCACACACCATTCTGTACAGATGAAAAACTGTGCGGTCACTTCAGCACAGGTTCCTTAGGTGTGGGGGGGGGCCGCCAGACCAATCCTCCAGCCCGCGGAAGTGGACCTAGGGTCCATAGGTGCAAGGAGGGACCGACCGAATGAACACAAGACACAAGAGACAGAGTGCAGTTTAGAAACAGAGACAAAAAGGGACAGGACAGAGCAGGCAGGACAGCAGACAGGATAGGACAGGACAGACTTCATTCAGGGCAGCAGGGGCTTTATATACCTATCCGCACAAAAGGGTCATGTCCATATCTGGTTTACAAAGTCTATACGTTTCACATACCAGGCATGAGGTAGTTACTTACACAAAGGGTCATGTCCATATATGATTTACAAAGTTTATACGTTTCACATACCAGGCTAATCACTGTCAGTTACTTCTTGTTTTTACTGACAGCCATGACAGATGTTTTCTCAAGATAACCATACATAGCACAGGCTTTGTACCCCGTGGGGGCTTGCAGGGTAAATGCCTTACCTCTTCTGGGAATTCTCTCTATCCAGTCTTCCTCCTCTAGGAACTCATTCTGTCTGTGTCTCCATCTCTGTCTCCATCTTCCTCTCTGTCTCTCTGTCTCTGTCTCTCTGTTTCCGTCTCTCTCTTTCTCTCTTCAGATTATCATCAGCTGATCTCATGCAGTCCTTTATAAAATGTCGGGGTGGGCGAGACTGTGACATGAAGATGTCACAGGATTTTCCAGAAGGGGCAGAGTTTTGGTACAAATATAATCATTAATCATTTGACAAACATTTTAGGTAGAAGATTAAGTATTAAGTTTCGATTCCTCTTGCCCAATTATTTATAAGAAATGATCTAGGTTTTGCAATAAGCAAAAATATTTTTTTCTGGATGGATGAAAAGTTTTGTCCCTGCCGCCCCCCCCCCCAAGAGGATGTTCATGCTTGCAGGCATTTTCACTTAGAGGTGGCATTTTAACAATTTAATCTCTGATCCTTTTCCAGGCTCACATTGTTCCATAGCTCGTGCCCCAGAGCCTTGGGAGCTGGGCTTCTCCCCTCTACCCTCTGTGCTAGCTTCACTGCTTCAGTTCCTAAATTGAAGCCCAGCTGCCTTCCTTCCCTCAGCATGCCCAGGAGAGACTGTCAGTAGACAGGATCAGTTTACCAACTTTCCCTTTAGCTGGGCTTCTAGTTGGCTGTGATTACATGTGTAATCACTGTGTTACATGTGATTTTCAGCAGAGATGGTC
Organism: Sorex fumeus; assembly: GCF_029834395.1. Classification (NCBI taxonomy): domain Eukaryota; kingdom Metazoa; phylum Chordata; class Mammalia; order Eulipotyphla; family Soricidae; genus Sorex; species Sorex fumeus. The sequence continues at coordinate 26,421,125 of NW_026606072.1, read as the reverse complement.
CTGACGGATGTCTTGGAATGGGGCAGGGGTGTCTCCCAATTAGAGCTGAGTGATCCCCAGGGTGTTATCAGCTATGCTTGGCCAGGTCAAGGTGGCAGTTCTGGACAGGCCATCCCTCAGGTGCTTGGGACCACCAAGGTCACTTTTCCCATGGTGGTGGGAGTCATGAGAAACCCAGGGTCATGAACTGGGGGTCCAGCAGGGGTAGAGCAATCACTGCATCTGACCACTCTATCTCCCCAATAGGTCTGTTCCCGGCAAGTTGGTGAGTTTCTCTGGCCAGGAAGTAAGTTTCTCTATGAGATGGAGCAGGTGAAGTTATGACTGCAGGTGCAAATAACTGAACAGGGACTGTGTTCCCAGTGCAGGTACAATGCCCTCTGAGTCAGTTGCACCCCAATTGGGGTAGAGGATTCCTTTCTTTCATTATGATTGTGTGTGATGGGAGACAAAGCTTGAGGACTGTTTAAGAAGACTTCTGGGGTGCCAAGGGGGCACTGCCTCCTTATTTCCTAGTGCATCTTTTCTCCCCCCCCCTTTTTTTTAACCTGGGGACACTTTAATCTCTTTGAGTCTGAGGTGTTGTAAGGGCCGCCCAGGTTTAATAGTCATGAAAGAGTTAAGTGGTAGGAAAGAGTTAACCAGAAAACTGTAAAAGCTGTGAAAGCTAGAGTTGCAAAATCTGGCTCAGAAGAGATAATGTAACCCCCACCTGCACCCTGCTATGACCTTGTGGTTAGGCCAGATATAGGGACATGTACTCAGATGTCCTGAAGGGTTAATCTTGTGCACGCTGTCGTTGGAAAAAACGCAGACTGCTGTACTGTAAGATTCCTTTGTTTGTTCTTGTTTATAAAAACCCACTGTACTCTGGTTCGGGGCTCTCTGCCTCTGTCCTGTTTTGGGGACATGTAGTGAGCCCCAGCATGCTTGGACAATAAACCCCGTGCATGTTGCATGAGAAAGTCTCTTGGAGTCTTCCTTCTCAGGCAGCGAGCTCTAGACCCTAACAGTGTAACACTTAACCTTTTATGTGTGGGGCTCTGGGTTAAGCTTTCTGAGTGGCCACCATGCCCATTAGAAATGTAAACAAATTATATCTTTTGTTCAGTGGTTTTATCAGCTTCGGGTGTTGTTAGTTTTAATGTCTTTTATGTGAATTTTAGAATTATTTAATTATGTCAAATTTTCTGGTTTGATACTAGCATAACTAATGCTAGATTCCCCTCCCAAAAGGGTAACTAGATGATTTTTTTTTTTTTTTTGCTTTTTGGTTCACACCCAGCAATGCACAGGGGTTACTTCTGGCTCTGCGCTCAGGAATTATCCCTGGTGGTGCTCAGGGGACCATATGGAATGCTAGGAATTGAACCTGGGCCGGCTACATGCAAGGCAAACGTCCTACCCACTGTACTATTGCTCCAGCCCCTAGATTTTTTCTTTAATGCCTTTATTACCATAGTGAAAACATGAGCCATCTTTCTAAAATGATAAAGGGGAACCACTCATCGCCTGCTATTTGGAAACTCCCCTGTAATAAGCAAAAATTTCAAAGCAAAACATTTTCCTTTTTACAAATATTCATATTAAATAATGGTGGTGGGCTGATGCAATGGTGTTGGGATTAGCGTTGGAATGTTGAATGCGATATATTGTGAACAACTATATAAAAATTAATTGATTTTAAAAATGTATATTTTCTTTTTGGTTTTTGGGCTACACACTGCAGTGCTCAGGGGTTCCTCCTGACTCTACACTCAGAAATCACTCCTGGGGGCAGGAGAGATAGCACAGAGGGTAGGGGGTAGGGCGTTTGCTTTGCACTAAGGCTGACCCAGGTTTGATCGCCAGCATCCCATATGGTCCACCGAGCAGCACCAGGAGTAATTCTTGAGTGCAGAGCCAGGAAAATCCCCTGTGCATCACTGGGTGTCACCCAAAAAGAAAAAGAAAAAGAAAAAGAAAGAAAGAAAGAAGGAAGGAAGGAAGGAAGGAAGGAAGGAAGGGAAGAAAGAAAGAAATCACTCCTGGAGGTGCTCAGGGGACCATTTTGAATGCCTGGGATTGAACCTGGTTTGGCCACATGCAGGCAAAAGGTCTTACCTGCTGTGGTATCTCTCTGCTCCCCGCCCCCCACCAATATTATTGAAAATTATTTTTCAATCTCCACCCACAGAGCTCAGACTTATTTCTGGTTGTGCAATTAGGTAGGGTTCAGGGAACCATATATAGTGCTGGGGATCAAACCTGGGTTCGGATTCCCCTTATTCTGTTTTCTAATTCTACAGCTCCTCATCATTGGAATATATTAATCTTTATTTTATTTTGTTCTACTCAACTCATCCTCCCCCTAATCCAAAGTGTGTTGGCACTATTTCATTCTTAATGTCCAAAGTTCTTGGAGTTATTTGGAGAGGGGGCGGTGCCCAACCAGTGATGTTCAGAAGTCCAGTCTCTACTGGGTGCTGCTTGGGGAACAATGATCCTGACTCCTCAGGGCTCAAAATCCGAATTTCCACACACCAAAGTCTCACTCTGGCCCTTTAAGCACTGTTCATTCTCCTATTGATTTTCTGCTCCCAGGAGGGTGAGGACCCTTGTGCCCAGCTGGGTCTCAGGCGGCTCGTCCTAGCACCTAGGGATTTTGACTAGTCTAATGTTCCAGATCTCAAGCCTAACCCAGGGTTTCAGAGGATGGCTGAAAGCATTCACAAACCCCACTGCCTCCTGGGACACTACACCTTGTGGGCACTTAGGGCCCTGCTATATGCCAGGCCCAGATAGAGTCCCCAAGTGCAGTGTAGGCTGTGACACTATGGAGCTTTCATACTGCTGACCAAATCCTCTCCTAGGGAGCATTAGAAAATCGCCTCCCCCGTCAACCGGAACTTTGCTGGGAGTGCAGTCATGGGGACCCTGTAAGCACAGCATCTCCTGAGGGAAACAAAAAAACCTGTCTCAACCTTTCTGGAGGCTTTAGGACTGAGCAGTTCTCATGCAGCATTGCTAACCACAAGCAGAGGACTGCAGTTGATGAGACAGATCCAAGTACTGAGGAAACTCACTGAAACAGTTAGTCAGCACCAGGAGAGGTGCTTCTGCTGGGTGGGAGGGAGCGGGCGGGGGTGGGGACAGGCTTGTGCACTCCCACTTAGTGCACTGCTGGATAGGCACCCACTCTTCAGCACCTGCTCTACCTGGATTTTCTGGTTGGGAGGACGGGCAATGGAAAAAGAGAGGAGAGAGTGGAAGACAAGGGCTGGCCGAACAATCCCAGAGGAATCATTCATTGCACTGTGCCTCTGTGATTTTGGAGTCTGGGAAAGAAGAAAAGGATCTGTGCAAAATGCATGGATTTCTAGGGCGGCATACTCTTCTGTGGAGATGAAAGAAGGTGAGGGTACTTCAGCCTGGGGTGGTTAGGGACCCGTGGGTGGTTAGGCATTTATTCTACACCCACAGGGTTCCTCTGAAAGAAGTTCCTCCTCTGTCAGTTCCTCCTAAATAGGGTTGTGAAGCAAAAGGCAGAGAGTTAGGAGGAGTTGAGGTGGTCTGGGAGCCAAAAGTGCAGCCAGTACCCTGCAGGGCCATTCAGGGTAAGTGCCTCACCTCCTCTAGGAACTCTCACCCTCGCTCTCTCCCCCCCCAGACTCACATCATGCTGAAGACATGCAACCCCTTAAAAATGAAGGGGTGGGTCTGTGACGTGAGTATGTCCCAGGATTTTCCAGAAAGAGCAAAGTTTCGGTTTAAAATATAATCCTTTGACAAACATGGTAGGAAGAAGATCCAAGTTTTGATTCTTCTTGCCCAGTTATTTACAAGAAATGATCTAGGTTTCACAATAAGCAAACTTACTTTTCTGGATGGATAGAGACTCCCCTCCACACTGCCCCCACCCCAAGAGGATGTTCATGCTTGCAGGCATTTTCATCTACACATGGCATTTTAACACTTTCACCTCTGATCCTTTTCCAGGCTTACATTGTTCCACAGCTCCTGCCCTTAGCCTTAGGAGCACGGCTTCTCCCCCACCCACCTCCACAAACATCACTGGTTTGGTTCCTGAATTGTAGTCCAGCACCCTTCCTTCCCTCAGCATGCCCAGGAGAGAGTCAGTTTACCAACTTTCCCTTTCGCTGGGCTTCTGAGTTGGCTATCCAACAGGGATTTCTGTTAGATGTGATTTTCAGCAGAGATGGTTTTGATGAAAGTCTTGGGGGCGGGGCAGGGGAATCTCCCAATTAGAGTTGATTGGTCCCAGGGTGTTATCAGCTATACTTGGCAAGGCCAAGATAGCATTTCTGGTCAGGCCATTCTTAAGGTGCCCAGGATCACCAAGGTCACTCCTCGCATGCAGTGTCTGGGTCCTGTTGTTGGTGGGATCTGCCTGACTACTCTGTGTTTTCCAACTTTCAGTCTGTCTGCAGCAAATTGGTGAGTTTCCCTGGCCAAGGAGGAAGTTGCAACTTTGAGATGGAGCTTGGGAAGGTAGGGTGGCTGGTGCTAAGTACTGTGCATGGACTCTCTTCGCCTTATGGGCACACTCCCCTCTGGCATTGCAGCATCCCGACTAGTGGGGCAGGATTCTTTTCTTTATATTATTATTATTATTGGGGGGCACACCAGGCAGAGTTTGGGGGTTGTTTGAGAAGACCTCAGGGGTTCCAAGGGGCACTGACTGCTCTAGGTCCCTTCAGTTATCTCCTGGCCAGTCCTCTTTTTTGGGGGAGGGGAGTTTAAGAACTTTCCTTGCCCCAGGAGAGTTGGGTTGACTCCTGGTCCTCGCACCTGGAGGGCACTTTTATTTCTTTTAATCTGGGATGTGGCTCAGGGCAAGAACACTTAACCAGTGGGGCTCTGGGTTCAGCTCTCTGAATGCCACCATGCCTGAGTCCCTCATGAAATAAACAACTTAAATGTCCCGTTCAGTGGTTTTCTCAGAGAACCGTGTTTGAGGTTTGATTTCATTTCTTTTGTCTCCATTTTAGAATTTATTTCCTTCATTTAATTAAGGGGCTGGAGCGATAGCATAGTGGTAGGGCGTTTGCCTTGCGTGCAGCCAGCCCAGCCCAGAGGGGTTCGATTCCTCCGCCCCTCTCAGAGAGCCTGGCAAGCTACGAAGAGTATCTCACCCGCACAGCAAAGCCTGGCAAGCTACCCGTGATGTATTCAATATGCCAAACACAGTAACAACAAGTCTCAAAATGGAGACGTTACTGGGACCGCTCAAGCAAATCTATGAACAACGGGAGGACAGTGACAGTGACAGTGATTTAATTAAGACTAGTTTGCTGATATAAAAACATCAAAAACTTCCCCCACCTGAAAATGTGGAACCATATGATTTCTTGTAAATGCCTTTGCCTCTCAGAATGAAAACTTAAGACCTTCCAAAAATGGTAAAAAGGAAATCATTCATCTGCTGCTCCTGGAAAATTCCTCTTACAAGCATTTATTTTAAAAGAAAATATTTTTTTCTCCTTAAAAAAAACTTTTTTCTTTTTGGAAACTCCTGTGAAAAACAACATTTTAAATAGAAAATAGTGTCCTCTTCTGGGGTCACACGAAGCAGTGCCTGGGTGATGGTGGTGGGAGTCATGAGGAACCCAGGGTCATGAACTGGGGGTCCAGCAGGGGTAGAGCAATCACTGCACCTGCCCACTCTCTATCTCCCCGCCCCTAATAGGTCTGTTCCCAGCAAACTAGTGAGTTTCTCTGGCCAGGAAGGAAGTATCTCTTTGAGATGGAGCAGGTGAAGTTAGGACTGCTGGTGCAAGGGGACTGTGTTCACACTGCAGGGCACAGTTCCCTCTGGAATGGCCACACCCCCAATAGGGGTAAAGGATTCCTTTCTTTTATCATGATTGTGTGTGGTGGGGGACACCTGCTTGAGGAGCTTGAGGAATTTTCCAGAAGACCTCAGGGATGCCAAGGGGCACTCCCTACTCTCTGGCCAGGCTCTTATCTCCTAGCCTAGCCTTTTTTTTTTAACCTTGGGGTCACTTTTATCACTTTGAGCCTGCGATGTGGCTCTGAGGGAAAATACTTAATCTTTTATGTGTGGGGCTCTGGGTTAAGTGTTGGAGTACACGGAGCTTAGGTTTATCAGGTTGCACCCATCACAGTGCTCCTGAGTCATTCCCATTACTTTGTCTGTAACTACTCTGTGCTCTTTTCCCCAACCAATTTGTAAGGTCTCATCCTTCTTAGACACTGAAGCTGTACTGTAAGTTAATATTGCATTTATTCTCTCCTTATGTCTTTTGGATAGTTTAATGCAATGTCCTTTTTGTATAGATACAGAAAGACAATTAATTAATATTATGCTTTGTAACTTAGGAGTTGATTGGCTTTGAATATTATTCACTCCTGGGCATCTGCTTTCTCAACTTAAGCCTCAGTTGCCCTCACCGAATGTAGCCTGCCCACACGGCAGAGTCTGGCAAACTCCCTGTGGCGTACCCAATATGCCAAATACCAGTAACAATGATGGGTCTCATTCTCCTAAAGAGCCTTGAATATAATCTCAGGGCTAGGATGAAGGAGATGTTACTGGGGCCTGCTCGAGGCAATCGACGATTAACAGGATGATTTGTGATTTGTGATATATGCTTATATATTGGTTGGACAAGGAGAGGAGAAACACATCCAGGGAAATCTGTTCTAGTGTGGGTTGATCTGCTAAATGAGAATCTGTCCTAGAAGCAGTTTTCCTGTGTGTCCTGACCACTTGGGTAAGACTGAACTTTCTCCCCTTCAAACTGCCTTCAGTAAATGATTTCAGTATATTGAGACAGTTTCCCTTTTCTCACAGAAACCTAGCTGGTCTTAGATATGCAGATCTCAGGTGCTAGCCAGGACTGATCTTTGGGATGTAGATTTCCAGCTCTAGCCAAGCTGGTCTTTGGGATGCAAATCCAAGTGCTTGTGGCTTGTAAAAGGTGAGGCCAGGATTACTGGCTTCTGGATGTGAAGAAACAATGTATGCTCCGCCTCAATGTTCTTTCTGTAACTCCTTTTGATGACATCACTATATTGTGCCCTTTAGAGGTACTATGATCTATATAAGGGAGATTTCAGGGCTCTCTGGGGGACAAGTGCGTCAGAGAACCTGGGAAGATAGGGCTGAGGACAGAAGCTGAGAGAACAAGGTGCATGTGCTTGAGGATTCCTGAAGCCTCTATGACATACACTTCTTCCATGTAATAAACTGCTGCTAAGACCAACCAGCTTGGCCACGTTTCCTTCCTTGACCTGACCATCGCCATCGACCTCCCTGGAGTGGGGAAATGGCCTGGCCTGACCACCGGCCTTTTTATTTTTTGTGTGTATACACAGTTAAGCTTTCTGAATGACTGAACAGTGGGTGGTCAGTGCTGGACAATAGGGTGCTCTGTGCTAGATGGTGGTCAGTTTGGGTTTGTTTTCATTACTTTTACGTGAATTTTAGAATTTATTTGTATCTTTAGTTTAATTAAGTCAAATTTGCTGGCTTAATTCTAGCAAAAACTAATGCTAGTTTTTGCTAGAATTAATTAGTTTTTGCTGGAATCTCCACTCCCCCCCAAAAAAGTGGAACTAAATTTTTGGTAATTGCCTTGATAACTCAAATTTGAAACACAAGTCATCTTTCTAAAATGATAAAGGTGAACTGCTCATCACCTGCTCTTTGGAAACTCCCCTGTAATAAGCAAATATTTCAAAGGAAAACAATGTTCCTTTTTACAAAAATTCATATTTAATAATGGTGGTGGGCTGATTAAAAGGAATTTGTGTTGGAATACTGAATGCAATAAATTGTGAACAACCATATACAAATTAGTTAATTTTAAAATGTATATTTTCTTTTTGGTTTTGGGGCCACACACTGCAGTGCTCAGGGCTCTACACTCAGAAATAGTTCCTGGCAGTGCTCAGAGGACTTGTGCCCTCCCACTTAGTACACTGCTGGATTGGCACCCACTCTTCAGCACCCACTGTATCTCGATTTTCAGGTTGGGATGATGAGCAATGGAAAAAGGAAGGAGAGAGTGGCAGAAGACAAGGTCAGCCTAACAGATCGAAAGGGATAAGAGGGGGAGCACTATCACAAAGATCAATATCTGAAACAGTAGTTCAGTGATGAGCAAAGAACCAAAATTCTAAGAGGCTTTTTGATTACGTGTGCAAACCCACCTGGGACCCCCAACCCCTGACTAGGAAAGCAGCAGGGTTGGCCCTTTCTGTGTCAGGGGAGAACTCCTGATTTTCCATCCAGCACACTCACTCACTCAATTGGTGTCTCAGCTTTTTCCAAGGACAGGGTAAACACACATTTGTGTCTTGTGAAACCTCTGATCTATGGGGTTATCCACAATCACGTAGGTGTGGAAGTGTCTGGGGCGGGAAATGGAGAACCCTGGTGCCCACCATATGAGCCAGAGTGCCAGGGAAAGTGCTCCTAGGGCTCACGCAGTGCAACAGCCAGTGAGACACTGTGGAGATCCCCTTGTGCCTGATGGCCCCTGCAGGCTGGGCTCTGCTCTCAGGGCAGGAGAGCAGCTCTGGGAGGCTGCGTCTGTCTGCTTGGGCATCTGGGGCTGCTGGCCAGGGCCACTGGCATCTGAGGTTGCTCTGGGTGCAGCAACATTCACTTGAAATGAAAGTGACCACAGAGATAACCAGTTCTAATATGCAGGCCAGACCCTAATCAAAAGTGCCTGAGAACATATCACCAACCAGAACACAACTGGAGAAACCCAGAAAGGCAGCCCTTTTCCAGGACCTAGGCTGACAGCAAGAGAAAACATACCTGAAGTGTCTGTCTAAGATGATTCCTGTCACTCCTCAACCCAGGACTGCTGCTGCCACAAAGCCAGGCCCCTGGGGCTCTGAAATTACAGTGCCCGCCAGCCCACTGTCCCTAAGCCACGGGAGAGAGATGGACAGTGCAGTAAAAATGAACAGGAAGCGCCCAAGCGGCTGGGTACAGCAAGCAAGAGGCTCCCAGGCCACCAGGGCAGGCTGGGCAGCTGCAAGTTAACAGGGTAACAGGAAATTCCAGTGGGGGAGAGGACCCTCCAGGGGAAATCCGCAGAGAGTCAGACACAGGCCCTGCTCCAGCAGAAGTGCTGCCTGGTGTGGACACTGTTCCAGGCGGTGGAGTCAGCCTGAACTGAAAGGGTCAGGAGTGGGGAGTGCCAAAGCCAAGTAAGTGTCAAGGAAGAGCCAAGAGAGAATGTCCCCAAAGAGTAAGGTACTGGGCAGGGAGATAGTCCAGGGGATAAAGCTCTAGCATAGGACTGGTGTGATAGCACAGAGGATAAGATGTTTACCTTGCACGAGGCCAACCAGGGTTCGATTCCCAGCATCTTATATGGTCCCTGAGCACCATCAGGAGTAATTCCTGAGTGCATGAGCCAGGAGCAACCCCTGTGCACCTGTGCATCGCTGGGTGTGACCCAAAAAGCCAAAAAAAAAAAAATCAATCTTGATTAGGAAGCCTGAACCCATTCAGATTTCAGCACCAACATGCTTCCCTGAGCTTCCCAGTCACTCAGGGCCATTCCTCTGGCCAGTGGCCCTGTTGGACGTTTTGGGACGTGAGGGCAGCAGCGAGGGTAGTGCCAGTGAGCCTGAGCGCCAAGGGGCTCCGCAAACCGGAGCACGGGTCAGATCACCCCGTCACACTGGCGGTGGTGGGATTGCACCGGGCTTCAGGAAGAGACCTGACACCGTGGCCTATGGGGCGTCACCTGGCACGAAGCCCCTGAGAGCGGATGGAGTGTCCAGCGGAGGAGGCGGCGGTGGCTGCGAGCGCGGAGGCAGAGGCCCGGGAGTGAGGGGGGTCAGGAGCTGGCGACCAGCGGGTCCCCGGCTCCGTCCCGCCCCGCCTCCAGTAACGCTGGGCCTGGCCGCTCCCCTCCTACCTGTGCTGAAATCGGCTCGGCTCGGAGACTGGCGCTGGTCACCAGGGGTTTGCTGTCCAGCCCTGCCGGGCGGCTGTGCCGGGGGTCGGAACAGCGCCCAGTCTCTGCGGAAGCCGCCAGCCCCGGGCCCTTGGTCCCTGCCCGCCCCATCGCGGCGTCCACCCGCCCAGCGCAGGGAACCCGGGCTCCAGCGGCACCTGAGCGCGCAGCCCAGAGTCCACAGCCCTCTCTGCAGCCGCGGTCCTTAGCCTCTCCACCAAGCCCCGGCCACTACGGCGAGGACGGCCACGACCACCTAAGGCGGGACACCCGGTAAACTACCTCGGCGCTTCCTCCTCTCCGCACGGACACGCCCCGACCGGGTTTCCCGGCCCATGGGCGCCGCCGGGTCAGAGGGTCCTGGACGCCCTGTGGGCGCCGCCCTTCTGCGGTCCGCACTGAGGACCCGACACTCAGAGACGCCAGCGCGGACTGGCTGCTGGGAAAGTTTGCAGGGAAAGTTAAAATCCCTCCCAGGTGGGCTCCAGAGATGCTTAGAGATGCTCGGGACTTGCTTTTGCTCCTTCTCTGCGCGGTGACTCTCCTGGCGCTCTCTCAGATCGTTTTCCGTGTTTCTGCACCTTCCTTGCTTGTCCCCAAGTCAGGGCAGGCGGCGGGAAAGCGAGGAGCGGGGAGGCACAGCTGAGTCTGGGGGCTCCGCACAGCGATGCAGTTAGGGCACGGATATGGAGGAGACAGGGTCAGCGACAGGGAGAAGTCACTGGGCAGGGGGCGCCGCACAGTCCAAGGAAGGAGTCAGACGCAACGGGCTAGTCAGGGTTTGGGCCTCAGGAATCTGCTGTGAAGTCCACATGGGAGCTTCCCCGTAGTACACTACATACACAGCACCTACCCGTCTACACCCACTTGTTTTTCACAGGTGATAAAATGCAGGACGAGCCTGAGAAATTGGGCAAAGAGCGGTGGAGAGGCAGGTCTGAGAGCTGAAAGCACAGACAGTGCACTGGGCATTCTTGATTTTCAAGCTAGTGAAACCAGAAAGTCATGCAGCGCCCAAACAGCAGTGCAGACAGAGTTTCTAGAGTTCCCAGGAAACTGTAGACGCAGTTTCTATTGCGGACACTGCGTCGTGCACAGAGTTTCTAAGTGAAGCTCAAGGTGGACACAAGCTCTTTTGCATGTAGCAGGGTAAAAGGTAAAGGTAAAGGCCCTCCCGTTGATCGTCGATTTGCTCGAGCGGGCCCAGTAACGTCTCCATGGGAGACTTTGTTGTTACTGTGTCTGGCATACTCTCGGTAGCTTGCCAGGCTCTCAGAGAGGGGCGGAGGAATCGAACTCGGGTCGGCCATGTTGGCCGCGTGTAAGGCGAACGCCCTACCCGCTGTGCTATGTAGCAGGGTAGACTGGAGTTTCTTATACAGTGAGTCTGGGACAAAGCAGTTTCCTCCTTTCCCTGCCAGGAAGTGTGCATGTGTGTGTGTGTGTGTGTGTGTGTGTGTGTGTGTGTGTTTGTGTGTGTGTGTTGTCCAGTGTCTAACACAGATCTACTGTATACAAGGCACGTGATTTCCCATCCAGCTCCCAACACTTATATAATATTTATATAAATCTCATTGGGGGAGGGTGGTTGAGGGAACAATAGGGTGCTATATATATATATATATATATATATATATATGGTGCTATATATATATATTTGCTATATACATGTAGATCACAATCACGATATAGCACCCTATATGTATATAGCATCTACATGTATCCTGCCAGATACATGAAGATGCTATATACATATAGGGTGCTATATACAATATATGGTGCCATTGTAAGTACTTTTTGGGGGGTTTGATTTTGTATCTGTGTCTCACCAGATATGCTCAGGGCTGACTCCTGTGCTTAGGAATCATTCCTTGTGCTGCAGAGATAGCACACAGAGTAGGGCTTATGTCCTGCTCAGGGCCAACCAGTTTCTATGCTTGCACCCCAAAAGGTTCTCTGAGCACCACCAGGAGTGATCATTGTTGCAGGCCAGGACAAAGCCCTGAGCATCTTTTGATGTGGCCCCCAAACAAAAAAATAAACCAAACAAACAAACAAAAAATCAAACAAAACCCCAGGAATCACTCCTAGCTCTGTTCTCAGAAACCACTTCTGGAAGACCTGGGAGACCGTATGTGGTGCTGGAGATTGAACCTGGTTGGCTGTGTGCAAAGTTGTGCCCTACCCATTATACTATTGCTCTGACCTCCAACTGTTTTGTCATAGATTCAAATAAATACATGGGTTGTCTTTCTATATTTTCAATTCCATTCTGCTGATTCTATTGTCTGTTTTTATTTCACTATCATATAGTTTTAATTGCTGTCACTTGGAGTATTATTTGAAGTCTGATAAAATAATTCCTTCATTTTTCTTTCTTTTTTTGTCAGCATTTCCTTAGCTTCATTTTTTTGTGTGTGTGATTCCATACAGGCCTTACTAAATGTACTATTCTTTCTTATTAGTAATATTGGAAGTTTCTTATGAGTCACATTAAATCTATGTATTATTTTAGCCAAAATTCAATATATTATATATATATTGCAATTTTTATAGATGTATTATTCTTTCCATACATCAAAATGGAGTATATTTTTATTTCTTCTTGTACAACTTTTAAACTTTAACTTTTTTTGTTTTTTAAAGGCAAACGCTTTACCTGCTACCCACTGGACTATTGCTCTGCCCCCCCAGTAGCTACATGTGTGAAATGAGCAAGGACAGTCTGAGCCACAGATGGCATTGGGAAACACCTTAGACACATGCCAAAAAAACAAAAAAGAATTAAAGAAATTGGATCCCTATCTCACACCATCCACAAAATACTGCTTGGTTTAAATGTTTTGATGTTAGGGCTGAAGTGATAGCACAGCATGTAGGTGCTTGGCTTCCCAAGTGGCCTGGGCTGGTTTGATTTCCTGCATCCCAGATGGTCCTGCAAGCCCACCCAGCATTGGTCTCTGAGCACAGAACCATGATTAAGCCCAGAGCTGTGGCAGTGTGGTCCCCAAGTGTAACCAATTAAATATTTGATATTTGATCAGTATCCAATGTAGGTTGGCTGTTTGCAAGGCAAATTCCCTACTTGCTGAACTATTGTTCTGGTTCCTAAAAAAGGATGTTTTAACAAGGTATTTGGTCTTCTGTGTTCATTGCAATGTCAGTCATACTTGGCAAGATTTGGAAATAATCCTAGTGTGCCAGCACAGGTGACTGGTTAAAGAAACTGTGCTCTAGGTACAATGGAATATTCCTCAGTTATAAGAAAAGATGAAATCATGAAATTTGCACTCTGTGGAGGGAACGAGAGAATATCATGCTAAGCCAAGTCAGAATAGAGGGAATATTATATATATATCATATATATATATATATATATATGAGCTGGAGCGATAACACAAAGGGTAGGGCGTTTGCCTTACAAGTAGCCAACGTGGCCGACCCAAGTTCGATTCCTCCGCCCCTCTCGCCCGCACAGCAAGGCCTGGCAAACTACCTGCGACATATGCGATATGCCAAACACAGTAACAATTATCACAATGGAGACGTTACTGGCCCATTCAAGCAAATCGATGAACAATGGGAGGACAGTGACAGTGACAGACATATAAATCTATATACATATATGGAATAACAAATGGCCAGTGACCAATGGGAACAGACCCTGAGAGTTTGCCCACAGAACTGAGTTTACCATGGGGGTTGGGAGGGCCTTGCGTGACCTGGGATCTTGAGACATTGGGGGAAGGACGCTGACACTGGTGGCACATTTGGTGTTGGGACATTGCATGCCTGAAACTCTATTATCAACAGTTTTGTCAATTCAAGTGCAAGAATAAAAACTGTGGTGAAGCAAATAAATAAATAAATACATAAACTTTAAAATGTGTAATGTGCTCCTGTTCCTTGGATCTAGTGCCCCTTCAGGAGGCAGGTAAAGAAAGCACAGGGTTCAGGGAAGGAAGAACCAGAGACACTCAGGGGTTACTGACCAACCTGGCCTTTGCTTCAGTGGGAAGGCCCCCAGGAAATGATGCTGCTTCCACCCTGTGGTGCCAAGAACCCTTAGCACCAGCCTGGCAATGTTGTGGGGTGCCATGTGGGTTTGGTTCTAAATTAGCCCCTGTACCATTTTGATGTTGATGTTGGGTCTTTATGGGAGAGGAGACCACATATGGAGGTATGTGGGTAGTGCTTGAGGAGCACAATAAGCTGCTTATGCCAGCTACATGTTAAAGCAGTATCCCACTCAGTACCCCACTCTTTCGTCCCCCAATTTTATTTTATTTTAGTTTATTTTGGTGATGTACTCTTTTCTGTAGGTTGTGTTGGGAACTAAACTCAGAAACTACCACCTGGAACTCGTTCTTTACCCCTGAGCCTCATAGCATTGCAAAGTATTGACATATTTTAAGGCAACCTAGACTCAATGCTCACTCACTCACTCTCTCTCTCCTCAGGCAGGAGCTGCGGCACAGCCCGGGGCACAACCCAGGTCCAGGCCTGCTCTCAGTTCAGGCCCACTGGCCTCTGGGGTTCTGGATCCCTGGGCTTCCAGGGCTTCTCCTCCCAGCTGACTGTGAAGTACCCCATGGCCTCATCGAAAGACATCTCTGGACACTGTCCCCGGTGGTGCCTTTGGGATGATGCTGTGTCTTGTTCTCAGCCTCTGGCTCCTGCCCTCGCAGGGCTGCAGAGTGTGGGCTCCCTCAGCAGCAGGGGTCCCCTCCCACAGCTCTGGGTCAGGACAGGGTGTGAGATGAGCTCTAGGGAGAGAGGAATGGGGTCAGCCAGGGCCCTGCTTACAAGGGCCCAGCCTGAAAGCACTTTAGGAAGCTTGCCCTTCCCTAAGACCCTCCCTAGGGCAAGGCAAGCTGTCAGTCACACCTGCAGCCAGGAGCTTGTGCAGCCTCATTGGTTCCAGGTAGCACTGTAGCATTGTCTCCCCATTGTTCATCAATTTGCTCGAGCGGGCACCAGTAACTTGTTATTACTGTTTTTGGCATATTGAATACGACAACGGTAGCTTGCCAGGATTTGCCATGTGGGCGAGATACTCTCAGTAGCTTGCCGGGCTCTCTGAGAGGGGCGAAGGAATCAAACCTAGGTCAACCATGTCTGCCGCATGCAAGGCAAACGCCTTACCCATTGTGCTATCGCTCCAGGCCCCAGGTAGGGTGTGGATAAGCTGTATTTGTGACATCACAGGGGACAGACACTATATAAAGGCAGGGCAGGGCAGGGCAGGGTGGCTTCATTCTCTCCTTTGCTGCCCCTGAGACCCTCTCCTCCAGGGAGGTTGCAGCCAAGGCCATGGGGCACTGCACAGCCAGCTGGGAGGAGAATTCCTGGAGGCCCAGGAGTCCAGAAGCCCAGATGCCAGCAGGCCTGAACCAAGAGCAGACCTGGACCTGGGCCATGGACAACTTCCCTGGGCCTTGCAGCAGCTGCTTGAGCACCAGATGAGAATCCCGGGGCTCATTAACCTGAGCAAGAGACTGCGACTAGGAAATTCTTCTGGAATACCTGGGGGGCAAAGCCCTGGAAGCCAACGGGTCCAGAGCACCGGATACCAGCAGGCCTGAACTGAGAGCAGGCCTGGGTCTGGGTCATGGACAACTTCCCCGGCTGTGCCGCAGCTCCTGCCTGAGTCCCCAGGACTGAGCCCGGGGCATGCCGGATGCTCCTTGCACTGACTGACGGGACCAACTAGAGAGGTACTTCCCTACTCTGAACGTGACCAGGAGTCAGAGTCTGCACCCTCAGTGGGGCTGCAGTCACCTCTGAGAAGACCAAGCACCTCCAAACTTCCCAGAGGCTCCTGAACAGCAGGAGAGGCCCTGAGAGACAGACTCACAGTCCATTCCTCTTGCTTCCTACACAACCCAAGCCCAGAGGAGCAGGGAGCAAGGAGAGGAAAGGGGTTCCTGAATGTCCTGCCCCCTTCAGCCTTGCCTCTGAGGGAGCCTGGGACCAGAGCCTGGGAGTCTGCCAGCCCCCCACTGGGTACAGTCCTTCCTGACCAGAGCTGGTGCATCTTTGTCCTTCACCCCCCCTTGTCTCGGGGTCCGCTGACCATTTCAGTCTCTCATGATCAGTGGTTTTAGAGACTGGCCACTGTGCACGCTGATGTGGGGACCCTTGTCTTATTGCAGCTGCCCATTTAATAAAGTGTTTCTGTTTCTTCTTTGTGCTCATCCTTTTTCCTGGGCTGGTCTGTAATTAGGGATTTGTCTGTGGGACTAGGCAGGAGTGGGTGGTGAGGAAACTGTAGGTGGGCCTGTGGTCAGCAGAGTGACACACAGAACATGACAGCGACCTAAGCAGGGGACCCATGTTTGCTCTGCACCACCCCAACCTTCAAGTTCTCTGTCACCCCTGCTGTCAAAGCCCACACATCTGCATCTCCTGAAGATCCTGCAGGGCTTCATTTTACATGATCTATTGAAGTTTCAATGGTCCACAGAAACTCCCAGGGGTAGGAGCTTTCCCTGTGGGAACCTCACATTGGTGTGATCCCAACACAGCAAAATCTACCTAGCAGCACCATGAGAGCAATTGCTGAGCACAGTGTCAGAAGCAGAGCTGGAGCACTGTGTATATGGCCTTACAGTCCCCTCCCTGAATCCGGGGTCAGGGAGGAGTCAGAATGTGAGCATCTGTCCAGCATATTCTGGGCCCTGTGTGCCACCAGTGCCATATGCCTCTCTAAGTATCTCTGGGAATGTATAGTCAGAGTGTTCCCCAAATCCTGCTGTCTATGAACACTGAATTGTCAGACCAACACCACGGGGCTGAACAGTGCCAGGAATGGTCCGAGAACGTACATCATAGAAAATTTAAATAATGTAATCTAGCGTCCAAAGTGATAGTGCAGAGATTAAGGTGCCCTCCTTGTGTTTTGCTGACCTTGGTTCAATCACCACTATCACACAGTCCTCTGAGTACCTCAGGAATTATCCTGAGCACAGATTTAGGAGTAGCCCCTAAGCACTCAGAGAAGTGGTCCAATCCCAAGAAGGAAAGAAAGCAAAAAGCAAGGAAGCGAGGCAGTGTGGGGAGAGGAGAGAGAAAAATCATGCTTCTGGTGTGAGTGTCTGAGTTCAGTTCCCAGTGAGAAAAGAAAAGAAAGGAAAAGAAAAGAAAATTAGGGGACTAGAAAGTGGGGTTGGCATTACTTCACATGTGTGTCCACGTGAACTTAAACCTTGCAGATAGTGGAAGGTTCATGGGCGATACTTTTTCCCAGTTTCTTTTACGGGATCAAGCTTTTCTGCTGGGGTGTGTGTGTGTGTGTGTGTGTGTGTGTGTGTGTGTGTGTGTGCCCAGCCGGGAGCTGTGGGTGCGCTCTAACCTGAGACGGCTGCTGGCTGTGATCCAGCCAAACCAGGGGCTCCAGCACGCACCACACCTGCAGTCCTTGCGGAATCTTTCAGCGCCCTTAACAACTTCACCTCCATTTGTAAAGAAAAACCTAAAAGAAACCGGGGACTTTGCCTGAGTCCTGCCATACCTAGCTGGGTTCAGAGCTGAAGTGCTCAGAGGACCATATGGGGTGCTGGAGATTGACCCAGGATGGGATATATTTGGAAAGCAAATGCCCTATCTGCTGACCTATTGCTCTAATCTCCACTTTTTTTATACACATACGTACATTTATTGCAAATTTATTTATATATGCATATACACATAGATAGATAGATACACTTAACTTGTTAACTAGCAATATGGACTTGTAAGCAGGCAAGCATTGGAGTTACTTTATTTTTTTAAATTTTTTATAAAAATTTTTATTAGTGAATCACCGTGAGGTGGACACATAATGAGATTTGGAGACAACCGCTGGACTAGAGCCGTTACTGACTGGATTCCACGGGACGTCATAAGACCGCGTGGCTGCCCACCTACCAGATGGTCAGACTTCTTCATCAAGATCCTGAATGATTGGTTTGAGGCTCTTCGTGTTCCTAGAACGAACAGACGTCATTGGGCTACACTAGCACGTCACGATGATCATGGTCATCCTGTTGTTCGTCGATTGCCTCGAGCAGGCCCCAGTAACGTCTCCTTCGTCCTAGCCCTGAGATTTTTTAAAAAGTGCCATATTCAAGGCTTTTTCAGGGTTAGGAGAATGAGACCCATCATTGTTACTGGTATTTGGCATATTGGGTACGCCACGGGGAGTTTGCCAGACTCTGCTGTGTGGGCAGGTTACATTCGGTAGCCTGCCAGTTTATCCAAAGTAGGAATGAGATAATAAGATGTCACAATAAGATGTCGCGCGGCCGCATTCGCTTCCAGGAGCTGGATTTTATAGTCTCTGAGTCTTGGCCGTTGATGGGATTACACGGCGCCAGGGGGCCAGTTGGTGGGTGTGACCCCTGCCTACTGGAATTTGGAGGATCTGGGTGGAGGATGCTCAGCCCTGATCTGAGCAGGCTTGGAGAGCTCAGCACCGGGACCCGCATGCCTTTGTTCCTCGGCCGGTACCTTCATGCATGTGGAGAGTGGTCTCAACATGGTGGTGGCTGGTTCTGGAGGTGACACACTAGCACGTGACAGGGACAACTGGAGATGTTACTGGTGCCCGCTGGAGCAAATCGACGATTAACGGGAAGTCAAGTCACAGTGATCAAGTGATCACTGTGAGTTACAATTACAGACTTACAAACTTTTGTGCTTGTATTTCAGTCATACAATGATTGAGTACCGATCCCTCCACCAGTGCCCATTTCCCACCACCAATGGTCCCAGCATCCCTCCCACCACCCCCACACCGTCCCCTCCACCCTGCCCGCCTCTTCTAATCTCCGCTTTTGAAATGAATTTTCACTCATGCAGTTATGAGACCCTTAGTTCTCCTGTGGACCATTGCACCTTCCATAGATCTTGCAAGTACAACTCTAAAGGGTCTCAGGAGATGCAGCTGTGTGGGCAAGAAGGGCAGGAGTAAAAGAGAACTTGAAGGCTGCGGTGGTGCAGAGCAAACATGGGTTCCCTGCTTGGGGTCGCTGCCTTCTCCTGTGAGTCACTCTGCTGAATCCCAGGGCCACCTACAGCTTCCCACCCATTTCTACCCAACCCTGCCACCCATAACCACAGCCCAGTCCGGGGAAAGGATGAGCACAAAGAGGAAACACACTTTCTTCAATGGGCAGCTGCAATAAGACAAGGTTCCCCACATTGGCGTGCACATGGCCAGTCTCTAAAGCCACTGATCATGACAGACTGAAATGGTCAGCAGACTCCGAGACAGGGAGGGAAGGATGCAGATGCTGGGCTCTGGGCAGGCAGAACTGTGCCCGGTAGGGGACGTCAGACTCTAGGTGCTGGTCTCAGGCTCCCTCAGAGGCAAGGCTGAAGGGGGTCGGGCATTCAGGGACCCTTTTCCTCTCCTGGCTCTCACTCCTCTGGGCTTAGGCTATGCAGGAAGCGGGAGGACGGGACAGTGAGTCTGTCTCCCTAGGCCTCTCCTTCTGTTTGGGATCCTCAGGGCAGTTTGTGGGTGCTTGGTTTTCTCAGAAGAGACTGCGGCCCCACAGAGGGTACAGACTTTGGCTCCTGGTCATGTGGCTGTCCAGAGTAGGAAAGCACATCTCAGCTGATCCCATTGGCCAGTGAAAGGAGTACCTGGCATCCCCCTGGCTCAGTCCTGGGAACTCAGGCAGGAGCTGTGGCACAGCCCAGGGAAGTTGTCCATGGCCCAGGTCCAGGCCTGCTCTCAGTTCACTGGCATCCGGGGCTCTGGACCCTTTGGCTTCCAGGGCTTTGCCTCCCAGATATTCCAGAAGAATTTCCTATTCACTGCCTCTTGCTCAGGAGAAGGGGCCCTGGGGCTCTCATCTTGGTGCTCACAGGAGCTGCAGCAAAGCCCAGGGAATTTGTCCATGGCCCAGGCCCAGGCCTGCTCTCAAGTCAGGCCCGCTGGCATCTGGGCTTCTGGACCTCTGGGCTTCCAGGGCTTCTCCTACCAGCTGGCTGTGCAGTGCCCCATGGCCTCGGCTGCAACCTCCCAGGAAGAGAGGGTCTCGGGGGCAGCAAAGGAGAGAATGAAGCCACCCTTCCCTGCCTTTATATAGTGCCTGTCCCCTGTGTTGTCACAGACACACCTTGTACACACCCTACCTGGGGCTAATCTGGTTGCACAATCTCCTGCCTGCAGGTGTGATTGATAGCTTGGCTGGAGGGCCTATGGGAGGGTCTCAGGGAGGGTCTTAGGGAGGGTCTTAGGGAGGGTCTTAGGGAGGGTCTTAGGGAGGGTCTTAGGGAGGGGCAAGCTTCCTAGAGTGCTTCCAGGCTGGGTCTGGGGGCAGCCAGTCAAGGGTGAGCGGTGCCCTGTCTGACCCCATTCCTTTCTCCCTGGAGCCCTTCCCTGTCCTGGCCCAGAACTGTGGGAGGGGACTCCTGCTGCTGGGGGAGCCCACACTCTCTAGCCCTGCAAGGCCAGGAGCCAGAGACTGTTACCAAGGAGCCATATCAACCCAAAAGCATCACAGGGGACAGAGCATCCAGAGGCTCTGAAGCTGTGCAGGGGTCCCCAGGGCAGTTTCATGACCCTGGACCAGTTGCTTTCCTTGTCTCGGGTCCCCACACCTGGGGATACACTGCAGCTGTATGAAACCAAGACTTAAAGAATTGAGCTCTTTTTTTTAAAATATTTTATTTATTTATTTATTTGGGCTGGAGCGATAGCACAGCGGGTAGGGTGTTTGCCTTGCACGCAGCCAACATGGCCTACCCGAGTTCGATTCCTCCACCCCTCTCAGAGAGCTCGGAGAGCCCGGCAAGCTACTGAGAGTATCTCGCCCACACAGCAGAGCCTGGCAAGCTACCCGTGACTACTCAATATGCCAAACACAGTAACAACAAGTCTCACAATGGAGATGTTACTGGGCCCGCTCAAGCAAATCGATGAAGAACCGTGATACTGAGATTTATTTGTTTGTTTGCTTTTTGGGTCACACCCAGCGATGCACAGAGGTTACTCCTGGTTCATGCACTCAGAAATTACTCTTGGTCATGCTTGGGGGACCATATGGGATGCTGGGAATTGAACCCGGGTCGGTCCGCCTGCAAGGCAAACGCCCTACCCTCTGAGCTATCACTCCAGCCCCATGAGCTCTTTTTAAAAAACTTCTTTTATGGTTGATTGAAGTTCTATGATTGAAGAGAATGCTAATGATGGTTCCTGTGAACATGATTCTAAGACTACACCTTTGACCAGTGTCCCCAAGTCTCTTGTGCAAATTTCCCCTGCCCTTCAAACTCGCTGCTTCCCCACCTCTCCCCACCTGGTCATCAGTTTTCTGGTTTTATCCTTGGCCTTTGTTGAGTTTTTCCTTTTATTACCTTTGACCTTTTGTTGTTACCTTTCTGTGTATCTCTAAGCACACATGGGAGGGAGATCTCTCTGGATCTTTCTTTTTCCATCCATGAGGCTGTAAAAATCATGATTTTTACATGATTCTTCCTCAGTGCTGCATAGTATTCCATCATGTATTTATGCTAGAACTAAGGGACATGACCAAGCAGCAATAACCCCTCAGTGATGCAGAAAAGGGCTGTGGTCTCAGGAGGAGCTCACCCCCATAATCACCTAGCAGAGAATCTCTCTGAGTTTCTTCAAGCCCAGCTACCCATGAACCTTCCACTATCTGCAAGGTCCAAGTCCACATGGACATACACATGTGAGGCTATGCCTGGTTCAGACCCCAGTACTGTGGCTCCTGTGTGCTGTGTCTCAGAGATCTAACCATGCTCAAGACATTGAGGCCATCCCCCAGCCCCCTCCCCTCCTCTGAATGTGGCACTGCACCAGGGTCCCCACTATTCACGCAGAGCCCCCACAAAGGCAGAAGACCCAAGAGTGCCTATTCTCCCAATCTCTGCACTGGTCACTCCTCAACAACCAGATCAGGACACCCCAAGAAGTTTGCTTTATTTACTGTAAATAAATAAACAGAAGTCTACTATTTACAGAGGAATTGGAAAAAGTTCATCTCACAGCGAGCACGCTTGTTCCGGATGCTAAGTTCAGGGGACGCAGCCATGTACAGGATCCTGGAGGTTCATCATCATGGGCTGGCGCGGGGTAGATCGCCGTGGCGTCCCTAAGGGGTGCGAGTCCGTGGTGACCATCACCCGCTGGTACCCAGTGAAGGCGTCAGGCTGGAGGTGCTGGCTGGGACTTGCCCTGGCATCGCACTCATGGGGGCCGGCTGCTTCAATTTGGGGGCTGCAGAAGGTCCACATGAGGCCGCGGGAAGCTTCGGGCAGGGGCCCTGGGCGGAGCCTACCTGGGCTGGGGGATCCCCTGTTGCCCCTGAGGAGGATGAGGGGCCCGCGGGTGCAGCCCGGCGCTGGACACTCTGTGCTCCACTTGCTGCCTTCCGGGACTTGGGTCTGTGTCGCCTGCAGTATCTGTGCAGAAGTCCGCAGGGGCCGCAGTGCAGTTGCAGGTTGAAATGGTGGTCGTCCAAAGAGAGCGCACCCAGCACTGGATACAGAGGCAGTGGCCAGGGCCCGGTGTCCGCTGAGCTCAATTTTAGGGGTGTTTCCTGGGGCCTAGGGGGTTCCTGGGCCCCTTCCCAGGCCTGGCGCAGGCAGGGAAAGCGTTGCTCCATCCTCAGAGGCTAGAGCCTGAGTGTGTGCAGGGAGCTCTTCCCAGGGGAATTAAAAGCCCTTGGGATTTAAGGCGCCCAACCACAGGGGACTGGGTGGGTGGGGACCTTATGGGGAGCGAATTACTTGAGAACTGAGAGATTCTACCTCCACCTCCAAGTCAGTTGTCCCCAATAAAAGATGGTGAGTTGGGAAGATTAAAAGTTTCCTTGTTCATTGAATCTGTGTTCTTATTGAGCCACACCCTCTCTCTGTCTGCTTTTTCTACCTGGAGAAACCCAAGTCGCTCTAGAACAAGAATTTCTCTCTCTTTTTACCCTACACATCTTTCTAAATCATTTCAGTTCAACGAAGAAACTCTGTAGCTTCACTGAAAACGAGTTTTCTTGCAAGCAGCACACAAGGTTCAATTCCAGCATCACAGTTCGTATCTGCCCTCACAGAGTTATTCCTGAGCACAGAGCCAGGAGTAAGCCCTGAACAAGCTGGGTGTGGCAAAAAAGGGCGGGGTTAGACAATTAAAATGCAAAGTGGATTTTTTGGGGATTGAAGCATTTTTTGGGGATTGAAGCATTTTTGGGGGATTGAAGCATTCCGTGCACAGTTTCAGTAGGGGACAGATGAAACAAGCTCTAGGAAGGCCAAGTATAAACAAAAATAAGTTTTATGTTTATAGAGAGGTGTAAGGGAGTGGAGAGAGAGTGAAAGGAGAGCAAGCATCTTTTCCCCTACTATCTCTCCAATCTCATCTTGATTCCTGGTCCTAAAATATTATTAATTTCTTCCTTAATCAGGACCAAAAGGTGTCTGGAGTCACAAGTCATGGGGCAAATGAATCATCCAATCCTTGGCTTTTAATTAGCCTTTACTCTAGCTTTTGTTAAATGGAACCAGGACAATGTTCTTATAAGTGCACCACCCTTATAAATGCAATTATTTTAGTCTCTTCTCTGGAGGAAAACAGACTCTGAGTTGCAGGCATCATACATACAATTTCCCAATCTCCCTGCAGTACCCAATTTAGACAGAAAATAAGCACAATTTTTTTTCTCATCTCTGTAGTGTGGTCCCAAATTTTTATCTTTGAATTTCTGAATTAGAAAAAGGATGCTTGAGGTAGCAAACAACTTAAAGAGAGTAGAAAAATAATTAAAGTTGAGGCCAAAGAATATTTTTAAAATAAAGTAAATAGTTATAAGAACAAATATTAAGGCCAGAGGGACTGTGGGCAGGATGCTCGCCTTACATAAGCCAATCTGGGTTGAGTCCTAGTTCAAGGATAATGCCCCGAGCCTCAGCAGGAGTGATCACTGAACAGAGAACCAGGAGTAAACTCTGAGCACTGCTGTTTGTGGCTCCTAAGCAAACAAAGGATTGCAATTAATGATGTAATCATTAAATAGAAATTGGAAAGGACTGATAAATGGATAACTTCAAAATAGAACAGTTCTAATATAGCTGATCAAGAAATAGATATGGTGTCTGGGATTGCACCCAGGATGTCTACATGTATGTCAGGCATCCTACTTGCTGTACTCTCTCTGGTCCATGCGTGTTCATCCGACCACTGCATATCTAACCTAAAAGTGATTTTTCAGTGTCTCCCCACCCCATCCCACCTCCACGATCCTTTGTGTTTGGTGATGCCCAAGCAGTGTCCTGAGGGTCCAAGAGGCTCCTAGACTCCAGCCAACTCTGGGTGGAGGGCTAAAGGCAGGGGCCTGTGATCTGAGGTGGGGCTTGTCCTGACTATGCAGGAGAACACCAGGTAATCCTAAAGGTACTCAGGGGCACCAGGGCCATGGCCAGAGGTCCTGGAAGTGGTGGTGATTGGGACCGGGTGGTGCTGGGGAGCTGCCTCCAATCCTCTGTAAGCAGGACACACACTCCAGACCTTTGCGATCCTAAGCCAGTCACTGGAGTTCCCTGAACTGCAACAGTAAAGTTAACCCTATGAGAACATGACCTGTCTTCCCTGAGGGAAGCTGGCCTCACCTGAAGTCCCTTATTTCCCCCTTTCCTTGAAAGTACGTGTGATCCAATCCAAACAGTGTAAGTGTAAGGCGTGTACTTTATCTCTGGGCCATATGCCTGACCCAATAACTTTTCCTTTTGCTAGTAAACTTGCCCCACCTGTTTCTGCCTTGTTTAACACGTGGACTCCCGCACTGACCTCCTCCAGTGGTGTCCATGTGAATGTGGTTTCAGGAACAGGATGCAGCACCACCTTTCTCCCCAGGGGGCCTCAAAGGAAAGATTCAGCCACAAGACCCCGGATCTGACAGGTTATCAACACTGCCCAGCCCTGGCCACTGGGTGCTACAATCAAGCTAGGGTAGCCAAAGGGACCCTTCCAGCTGGATAGGCAGAAATAACTTTGAATCCTTTGACCAGAGGGCTGGTGCTCAGAGGGCTGGTGACAGAGGCCAAATAGGCCCTTTCCAACCAGCAAGTTCTGTAGGCTGCAGGTGGGACTTACCTATAGTGATGAAAACTGCTGTTTGGTTATTAAACTGAAGGTAGAGGAGAAGGTGCTGGAAGCAGGCCCTGCTGGGTCCAAACTGTGGGGTGCAAAAGAATTTAGCAGGAGAGGGGCCCAAGAGATAATACAGAGGGGAGGGCACTTGCCTTGCACTCAGTGCACCGAGGTTCGAACATCAGCACCACATCTGGTCCTCTATGCCCTGCCAGGAGTGATCTCTGTGCACAGAGGCAGAGTAAGCCTTGAGCACAGTCCCGGTGTGGCTCAAAAACAATCAAAACAGCAATTCCCAGGAGAGAGAGATGGGTTAAGCAGAGCCAAGTGAGTTTGCTGAAAGAGGGTCCACTGGTCAGACTGACACAGCGGAGGCCTCCAGAGAGAGAGCCACTTACACAGTTCGGGGCAGCCTGGCATTGTGTGTGTGTCTGGGCTGCTTATATGGGCATGTCTGCTTTCTGCAGAGGAGTTCATTCTGGAGGTGGCCGCCAGAGTCTGGGGCACAGCAGGGACAGCACAGCTGACTGGTAGAGGGGAAGGTCTCAGTCTGTCAGGCCTTCAAATGGGGCCTTGAACGGAGCATTTATCAAGAGGGCTTCAGTGTGGTCAGTGAAGTCAACCAAGAGTATTTCAAGAGTAACTTCCCTGCATGAACTGCTTACCTGGTTGCTGCTTTGCCTAAAGGCAGCCAACCAGGATTTTCTAGTTGGGTGTTTTCATAATGCTGTTTCCGAATGTTCTCTCCCTCCGTCTCTCTCTCTCTCTCTCTCTCTCTCTCTCTCTCTCTCTCTCTCTCTCTCTCTCCTTATCTTTACTTGAAGTGAATCACCATGATCTCAACACCAGCATATCCCTGCCCCTAGAGCATTGTCTCAAAGCCCCCTCCCCACCCCCCACCCCCACATTTCCTCCTGCCTCCCATTTTTGTTAAGCTCAGTTCTGTAGACCAATTCTCAGGTTCTGTTGCTTTGGGTGTTTGTTAGTCTGTTATTATATCTCTTTATATCCCACATATGAGAGAGATCATTTTGTATCTGTGCTTCTCTTTAAACTGTGGTGTACCAACGGGAGAGAGAGAATAAAAGGGAATGCCCTACCACAAAGGCAGGGTGGGGGGGGTATGAAGTGGGGGGGTGGGAGGGATGTTGGAATCGTCAGTGGGAGAGGGTGGGCACTGGTGGAGGGATGGGTACTCAAGCATTGTATCTGAAACACAAGCACAAAAATATGTAAATCTGCAACTGTACCTCACAGTGATTCACTAATAATAAATAAATAAATAAATAAATGGAAAAAAGAAAAACAAACAAAAAATAAAACGATATTTATTGTGCTGTATAAAACAAGGGAAGTGCCCTTTCCACTGTACTATGGCTCCAGATACACGTGCTCTAACAATGAGATACATTTCAGCCCAAAGCTGTAGTGGTTTGTTTGTGAAAAAAACAGACGTTAGGGACCAGAGAGATAATACAGGGGTAAGGCACTTGGCTTGCATGCAGCCAGTCCGGATACAATCTCTGGCACCACAAATGGTCCCCTGAGAACCACCAGCACTGAACCCTGAGCATAGAATCCCCTAAACACTGACACCCTCACAAAACAAACAAAAAGACAATATCATATATTTATTATTTTATTTTTGGTAGTAGGAGTGGAACCCAAGCTCTACTTATGTGAGGTAGATCCTTGTCTGCTCTTTTGGCAGTGCTTGGGGGACCATATGGGATGCCGGAAATCAAACCTGGGTTAGCCAAGTCCAAGGCAAGTATTCTACTCACCTGTCCTCCGTTTAATTTTAACTATTTTTATTATTGCTTTTTTTTTCTTCTTTGGGCTAACACCTACCCTCTGTACTATCGCCCACATCCCTCTTCTTTGTAATGAAGGAAGGAGAGGAATGTAAGGTAACATATCTCAGCCAATCCTCCCCCTGTTGGGCAGAAAGATCCTTCCTCCAAAGTGAGTTTTTTGGGGCTGTTTAGTGGAGGGGATGATGGACTGACTGTTTTCATGAAAGTAGCTAATTCCAGCGTTTGATAACCTGGAGCGATAGCACAGTGGTAGGGCGTTTGCCTTGCCCAGTTGACTGGGGTTCGATTCTTCGGCCCCTCTCAGAGAGCGCGGCAAGCTACCGAGAGTATTTCGCCCACAGGGCAAAGCCTGGCAAGCTACCCGTGACTATTCGATATGCCAAACACAGTAACAACAAGTCTCACAATGGAGACGTTACTGGGTCCGCTGGAGCAAATTGATGAACGATGAACAATAGGAGGACAGTGCCCTGGAAGTTTTCTGCAGGTTCAGGGTAGTAGAGAAGCTGCAAGTTGGCGCGCTATCATCTCACCACCAGGAGGCAGCAGCGGGAGGGGGGGGGACTGTAAATTGCAGTAGTTCAGGGCGAACCTTGAGCAAGCACCGTCCAAAGGTTGCCTGCAGTTATCTGGGACCGAAAAATGCTGCCATTCTGGCTTCAGTCACTAGGTGGAGGAATGTTGCTCTGCCCCCTAAAAGTGGAAGTGGAAACTTTGATCTTTCCATTGTGTTGAGATAGTGATAATACTTTGAGGTTGCGTTGGGGCAAGGGGGCTGGGGACGGGTGTTATGGCAGTAGTGAGGGGGCTGTTACTCCTGGCTTTGTGCTTGAGCTCATTCCTGCCGAGCTCAGGGGATCATGTAGTGTCAAGGATCTAATACACCACCCAAACCCCAACCCCCTTCAGACTGATTCATGCGAAATAGCCCTTTCCAGCTCCCAGTTTCATATATTAATGTGTTAATTTGACACATTCATGTAATTTATATTGAAAGATGCTTACCAATATAGGGATGTCAAGTACCTACCTAATCATCTCATATAATCGCAATTTCTTCTTTGTGGTTAGAACATGTAAGATGTACGTTTTTAAAAACTTTTTTTCTTTTTTTTTCTGTTTTGGTCACACCTGGCAATGCACAGATTTACTCCTGGCTCATGCACTCAGAAATTACTCCTGGCGGTGCTCAGGGGTACCATATGGGATGCTGGGAATTGAACCCTGGTCGACTGCAAATGCCCTACCCGCTGTGCTATTGCTCCAGCCCCTTAAAAATAAATTTTAATTACGTAATGCAATATTCTTATCTAGAGTCAGTGTGCTATATATTTGATCCTCAGAACTTTTTCATTATCTGTTTTAAGGGGGTAGGGCACACCCAGCTATCTTAGGGCTTACTCCTCGTTCTGTGCTCAGGAATCACATCTCGAGATGTTCGGTGCTCATACTGGGAGCTGGAGATAGAATCCATGTCAGCGGTGTGCAAGCAAGCACCCTCCTCATGGTACTATCCCTCTGGCCCCCTTTTCACCTTCTAAGTGGAAATTCTGACCTTTAGACTGCTGGTCCTTCCTCACCCCCCCACATCACACCCCACCTTCTGGCTCGGTCAACCTCATTTTACTGTATTTTGGAGTTAAGTTTTTTTAGGTTCTACATGAAAGTGACACCTCACCATATTTTTCATTTTTTTTATCTATTGGATGTATTTCACTGAACTTAATGCCCTCAAGATTCTTTCACGTAATCCCAAATTGCAAATTTTCTTCTTTCCCGTTACAATATTGCTTTAGTAAATTTATTAAATATGCACACATTTCTATTATATATCTTTAAGTCCACTATTACAACTACATTTATATTTATAGATTTGCATGTATATATACATATACCATACACATGCCTATGTCAATGACTTTTATATCCAATTGTTCACACTCAGAAGTACAGATCTCTCTGATTTCATTTCCTTTGCATCTATACCAGAAGTAATATTTTCCCACAGTGGCTCTAGCAATTTACATTCCCATCAACAGCACACGTGCATATCCTCATCAATGCTTTTTATCTTTTGTCTTTTTATAATGGCCATTTTAACAGATGTGTGGTATATATTACTGTAGTTTTGATATGCATCCCATAATGATTAGTCATGCTGAGTGTCCTTTCATAGATCTGTTGATCATTTATATGTTTTTTTTCTGAAAAACATCTATTCAATCTGATCTCCCAATATTTAATTATACCACGTGGGTTTTTTGTGTTTTATTTTTCTAACGCATTGTGCGTGTTCTTTATTTCTTTGGCTATTTGCCTCATGTGTTTTGTGAGTATTACCTGAGATTTTGCAAGCTACCTTTCATCTTCCTATCTTTTTTTGTAGGAGTATTCTATTTATTCAGCCATTGATTAGGCTGATTGAATTGGGCATGAACTCCACCTTACTTTTTTCCCCTTTTTAATAATTTTATTTATTGAATCACCGTGAGAGCAGTTACAGAGCTTTCGTGTTTAAGTCTCGGTCATACAATGAAACACCCATCCCTTCACCAGTGCCCATTTTCCACCACCAAAAAACCCAGTATACCCCCCATCCCACACCCTCCCCCTACCTGTTGAGCAGATGATTTCCACATTACTCTCTCTCTACTTTAAATACATTTAATATTTCGACACCAGACCCACCATTATTATTTGGAATTTTACCCCAACACTCAGATCTGCCGAAAAGGCAACAGTGGACAATTTGTTTTCTATTGCTGGTTATGAATAACATATGATGTCGTGTGGCCACGGTAGTGGAGCGTGATTTTGGAATTCTGAAATTTTAACAATTAAATCTGGAGGGATTTCTGTCAAAACCTGCTGGGTTTTGAGATTTGTTTCTCAGTCTCTGGGATCATGGCCATTAAGCAGCTTGATCAGGAGCCAGAGAGGCCATTCGTGGGCAGCGACTCAGGGTCTTGTTGGGATGGGGAGGAAAGGACCGGCTCCACCCCAATGCCGTGAGGCCCCATGTCTAATCACTGCAGGCCCAAACCTGACTGTCCAATGGCCTCTGGAGGATGGCAGCCACCAAACCACCAAGGGGGAGCAGGCAGAGGGACAGCACTCTTTCCCTGCTGGGGTGGCCTGGCGACAGTAACCTACTGAGAGGTCCAGAGGCATTTCTGCCAAAAGCCTCTGGGTTTCTAGGTTTGTCTGTGTCTCTGGGATCATGGACCAGAGCAGCATGATCAGGAACCAGAGAGGCAATTCATGGGCGGCAACTCGAAGTCTCATTGGGGTGGGGAGGAAAGGGCCGGCTCCACCCCCATCCCGTGAGGCCCTGCGTATCTTGTCACTGTGGGCCCAAACCTGACTGTCCAGTGGTCTCTGGAAGATGGCAGCCACCGAGCTGCCAAGGGGAAGCAGGCAGAAGAAAAGCACCCTTTCCCCCCTGGGATGGTCCGGCGCTTGTAACCCATTGCGGGGACCCGATGCATCTCTGCCAAAAGCTGCTGGGTTCTGAGATTTGTCTCTGAGTCTCTGGGATCATGGCTGTTAAGCAGTTCGATCAGGAACCAGAGAGGCCTTGCCTTCAATTATATAGCTGAGCTGGAGGTGGTTTGTGGGTGTGTCTCCCACATACCTAACTTTTGGCTGTTTACTTTCTTGGTAAACTTTGCCCCAAGTTGTTGAGGCACAGCAGCAATTTTGGGGTATCTGGAAGTCCAAAGGCGCCATCAGGCTGCTGATGCACTCGCCTCACAGGTACAGATTGACCTGCTGGCAGCACCATACCCCCCCACCCCAATTTAATTAATTAACTGTGGTTTGGAGCCACACTAGGCTGTGCTCAGTGATTACTTGTGGCTCTGAACTCAGAGATTATTCCCAGCAGTGCTTGGGGGACCATATGCAGTAACAGGGATTGAATCCTGGTCATACCCGTGCAAGGCAAAATCCTACCTGTGTATTTACTAAAGGGATGAGGCACTCTTATCTTTTGCATGGCCCATGTTCAATGGTCTCTGCTGCTTCCCTCACCCCAGGGAGGCCAATGGCAATGGGAAGGCAAAGGAAGGAATGAGGGCCAGGTTGGTTGGTGTCAGTTGCAGTTTATTTCAATTTCGTCTCCATTCCTCTTCCTCAACCCCTTTCCTGATCCCCCTCTTCCTCTTCTTGGATCCTGCTCCTTCATACTTCTCCCTCCTGCTTCTGCCTCCCCATTCTACTTGATTCTCCTTCCGGAACCCATTTCATTCTCCTTCTGGCTCCCCCAGTCCACTCTTGCCACCTACTTTCTCCTCTCCTTATCCAACAAACATATAAACATTCATAATATTAATCATTTTGTATGGACACAGTAAGAGATACATTAAGCTTATAGGATTGCTCTCCTGGGGCCATTTCGCTATAGATCTCAGACTACAGTGTTCAGGCTAGATTAGTCTTTCCTAACCCGCACAGGGTTCTAATCTCGTCGTTACTTTTTGGATCATGACAGCATTTGTCCATGACCATGCTCTTAACTTCTAGTTAAGTACTGTGGTGTTTGGCCTGGCCCATTTTGATGCCAGGGTAGCTCACAGCTTGCCCTGGGTCCATTCAGTGCCTTGTTGGGACCCTGCTTTTGGGGTTCTAGGAACTCAGGTAAATCAAGGCTTAAGTCAAGAAAGCAGATACCTGGAAGTGAATATTATATGGAATCAATGAACTCCTAAGTTACAAAAGCATAGTATTAACTGTATTACTTTATCCATGCAAAAAAGGACATTGCTTTAAAGTAAACTATTCAAAAGATATAAGGAGAGGAGAAAGGTAATATTAACCTACAATACAAGTTCAGTGCCCTTAGAAGGATCTGACCTTACAAGTTAACAGAGTTGATTGGGGGGGAAAGGTGATTAACTGGTTGGGAAAGAGAGCACAGTGAAGTTACAGATAAGCATAGAGGTATGGGAGTGATTCGGGAGCACTGTAATGGGTGTAATCTGATAAATCTAAGCTCCCTGTAGCAAGGGAGAAAGGACAAACCAACGTTATTCTACACCTACCTGCCTATACTACCTCTCCAACCTCTAGTTGTGTTTTTATTTTTTTCTGTTCAGAAGCTTCTTAATTTGATACATTGCATTTAGCAACTTTCACTTATGTTTCTTGTGATTTTGGTATCATATCTCCTTCAAGAAAAACTATTGGCAAGACCAACGTGGGGTGCTTGAGGTGGCTCCCAGGAATACTCATGAGACTCTCACATGAAAAACACTCCAGCCCCTTGATGCTTCTCCTCTACTCTCATACTAATTTTTCAAATTTTCTGTTTCTTCATGAGTTTGTTTTAGTAAGTTGCATACTCTTGGGAATTCATCCATTTTTTGTAGGTTATACAATCTATTGGCTTATATCTGTTTAAAGTACTTTCTTGGAGCTGGAGCAATAGCACAGCAGGTAGGGCATTTACTTTGCACATAGCCAACCCAGGTTCTATTCACAGCATTCTGTATGGTCCCTTGAGCACCACCTGGAGTAACCCTTGTGCATCACCAGGTATAACCCAAAAAGCAAAAAAAATAAGATAAAAATATATAGTACTTTCTTTCTGCATTTCTCTGGTATGAATTGAAATATCTCCTTCATTTCTCACTGTATTTAGTTGAGTCTTCTTGGTTAAGTCAGATAAAAGTTTGTCAATTTTGTTTATCTTTTTAAGAAGTTGTTCACAATATTTTATTACTTTCAATACTCGAACACCAGTCCAGCACATTTATACCTTCCCACTACCTTTATTTTGAATTTTCCCACCATCATCAAGACTGCCCCAAAAGCAGGCCCTAAATAATTTGTTTTTGTATTGCTTGTTATGAATAATCCACTAAAAATGATCCCAAAAAGTTTCCTTAGAGGATAGTGTGTGAAGATTGTTGTATCTCTCACTGGAGTCATTAAGCCCTTGTATAAGAGATTAGTAACATATTGTTACAGGTTGAGCCTTTGTGTGCTAATCACTTGATCACTTGATCACTTGACATCCCATTACTCATTGATTTGCTCAAGTGGCCCCAGCAACGTCTTCATTCGTCCTTATCTTGTGCTAGTGTAGCCCACCAGTGTCTGCTCATTCTAGGAACACGAACAGCCTCAAACCAATCATTCAGGGTCTTGACAAAGAAATCTGACCATCTCATAGGTGGGTGGCCATGCAATCTTTTCATGTCCTGTAGAATCCAGTCGGTAACTGCTCTAATCCAGCGGTCGTCTCCAAATCTGATTACATGTCCAGCCCGTCTGATTTTCGACACCTTGGCAAACGAGACAGCGTCTCTGATTATTGATTGTCTACGGAGGTTGGAACTCCGGATTCTTTCTCTCATTTGAGTGAAGAGTGATACTCCAAGTGTAGCTCTTTCAATTCCTCTTTGGGAGACCCAAATAGCGTTCTCATCCTATTTCCGTAGGGCCCAGGTCTCTGAGGGATATGCTAATGCAGGAAGAACAGTGGAATCAAAGAGATGTACCAGGAGCTGGAGGATCTTCGTCCTCTTAGCTATTTCTTCCATGTTCTTGAAGGCATTCCAAGCCGCTCTCTTCCTTCTGCGCAACTCAGGTGCCAGGTCATTTGTCATGTTGACTTCTCGACATAGGTACACATAACTCTTGCATTTGGAGATGTTCGTCCCGTTGAGAGCAAACGGAATGTCAGGAATGAGACTGTTTCTCAAAAACATTGTCTTCATGAGATTCAGCTGTAGTCTGACCTTTCCACACTCACGATTGAAGCCGGCCAGCATTTGTGACGCTTGGCTGATGTTTGGTGTTATTTGAACCATGTCATCAGTGAAGCAGAGGTAGTGTAGTTGCCGACCATCTATCTTCACTCCCATTCCTTCCCATCCCATCGCATGATGTTCTCGAGATGGCGCTGAAGAGTTTCGGTGAAATGGTATCATCCTGCTGAACCCCTCTCTCGACGTCAATGATCACCTCCCTGTAGAATGGTGAGATCCTGGTAGTGAATCTGCAATACAGCTCACGGAGGAGCCTAATGTATTGAGTTTGAATGCCCTGTTTGGCTAGGGCTTCGATGATCACTTCAGTCTCAACAGAATCAAAGGCCTTCTTTAAATCAATGAACGCTAGACAAAGAGGCATCTTGAACTCCTGAGAAACCTCAATGAGCTTGGTTATGGTGCGGATATGGTTGATTGTGCTGAATCCTTTTAGGAAACTGGCTTGCTCGCATGGTTGTCCTTCATCTAGTGTTATGCCAATCCTATTCTGGATGACTCGAGTGAACAGCTTGTAGATGACAGATAACAGGAAGATTGGGCGATAGTTACCAATGTACAAGTCTCCCTTCTTGTACAGTACAGTCCTGCTGGTTTTCCATTGGGATGGAACCTTGCATTCAGACAGGTAGCATGTGCCGCGTCCGGTGCCGCGGGGCCGAGCCAGGGGAGGGCCGTCAGGGTGAAATCAGCACTCGAGTCTCACAGGGTTCCGTCATTCAGGAGATGGCATGAATGCGTGCGTGCGTTTATTCAGAGCACAGGTACAGACTTAAGTATGTTTCCACAACCCACCCAAAAGAAAGGAGAAGGGGATGGGACGTGGGAAAGTGGATGGGACGATGAACAGAGCCATGCACCGTTGGTCAGCCACCTGGTGACCCTTTCGACCTAATGCTACTGTTCGGAGCGGCCTGCTTTGTTACGGTTTTGACATATCCATAGAGACTGTGCTGTTCCTCGTACATCATTTACAAATCACTTACGAGGGTGCATTTTCCCCAAACTGAAATGTCCTGTACTGGGAAGCTGCCCAGCTTTGTCCCCCAAACTGAAACCTCCTATACTGGGAAGTTGCCCAGCTTTGAGCAGGACAAAGGGGAATGAAAAATCAAGCATTCTTTTACTTGGTCAGTAGGCAACAGCATGTGAAGAGCCAAGCCAGTGTATTGATGAGTACTGACGGCAGGTTCTTCAGGTGTTCGGGTCTGACCTTGTCTGGGCCGGGTGCTGTTTGGTTCTTTACCAATGAAATGGCATGTCAGACTTCGGAAGGGAGAACGTTGGGAATGACATATCCATCCTTTGGAATTTGGTATGTGGGCAGATGGACATGGCTATCGAAGAGATACGAGTAGAAGTCATGGATAATCTTCTCCATTTCCTTTCTGGAAGATGTGATAGAACCATCAGGATGTCGGAGGGCAGTCATTTTGGTCTTATAGTTGGAGAAGGACAGGCGGGCGTTGCAAATGCTTTTCCCAGCTTCTGCCACATCTGCCAGCACTGCTGCTCTTTTCTCTTTGAGGTCTTCCTTTATCGCTTCTCTGCACTGCTTTGCGAGCCTGATGTTCACTTGTGGTTGCCTGAGACCTGAGCCAAGTCACATCGGCGAATGAGCTCAAGAGTTTTCAAAGACAGGTGTCTTTTTGTGGCTATCTCTCTCTCGGCATTCTTAGCACAATCATGGAGGTGCTGAACCAGTCAATCATATTCCTTATCAATGTTGTCAATGATGGCGTCTTCCCATGTTGCCACAATAGTGCCAAAGAGCTCCCAGTTGGTGGTCATTCTGGGAGTCTTCTTAAACTTTGCAGCCCTTTCTCCCTGCTCCGTGAAGTAGAAATTTTGCATGAAGAAGATGGTGGTCCGATTTCATTTGGAATTTTGGACAACAGCAACATCAGCCAGGCAAATTGAATATGATGTGGTCAATTTTGTTGTGGAACTGTCCACCAGGAGACTCCCATGTCCAGTGTTTAGATTCAGCCCTCTGGAACTGTGAGTTACCATGGATGGTCTTGGTCGACATGATGAACTCAGACAGTCTCTCACCCTGTTTGTTTGATTCTAGGCCATGGGTCCCGATGTGGAGTTCTTCTGATCTTCTCGGTCCTATCTTGGCATTAAAATCACCAACATTGATCTTGTAGAAGGTGTGGTCTTCTTTGATTTTGTTTTACTTTCACATATTAGTACACTTTCCAGGTTCCTCCTGTCACTTATTCCGAACTCTATA
The DNA here is from genome assembly GCF_029834395.1 of Sorex fumeus. Classification (NCBI taxonomy): domain Eukaryota; kingdom Metazoa; phylum Chordata; class Mammalia; order Eulipotyphla; family Soricidae; genus Sorex; species Sorex fumeus. The sequence goes on along the minus strand of NW_026606072.1, from coordinate 26,385,249 downwards.
CCATTGTGTCAGATCTTGTTTCCCAATTTCCTTGAACTATCTGTGTCTTCTTGTGCTCTGTGAATTTTTTAAAAATAGCTATTTGGGGGGCTGGAAAGCTATTCAGGGGTAAAGTGCTTGGTTTGAACGTGGTTGACCCTAGTTTGATCTCTGACACCTCATATGATTCGCATCCCTGCCTTGCCCCTGCCCCTACCCTCCCCCCCTGCCCCCTCACCAGCCTAATCCGCAAAAAGCAATCCTTGAGAA